>NC_050085.1:1071997-1729154 GCF_009764565.3 Dermochelys coriacea | reverse complement strand
GGGGTTGTGATGGTTCCCTCATAGATACACTAGACCTGTTAAGATAAATGGTATAGAGACCACCACGTTAGTAGACTCGAAGTGCTATCACACTGGTCTCTGGAAAGTTGGTCGGGCAGGACCAACTATCCCAGGCCAAACACTCAGGAATATCCTGTGTGCATGGGGATGTCAGTTACTACCTGACCATTCCCATAAAAATAGAAGTTCTTGGAAACCCCACTAAGGTAACGGCGGAAGTAGTTCCGAAACTCCCCTATCCAGTCCTTATCGGACGAGACTTCCCAGGATTTGATAGCCTATTCCCTGGGGAGAAGGTGGAAGAAAATAATGAACCCGGGACCCAAGGGTTGGCCCAGATAGCCCCCCCCGACCTTCCATGAATTTGTTCTCCCTGCCGGGAAAGCCCCGGAAGACTCGGAGGGAACGGAGGGTCGATAAAAGGAGGGGAACAAGGATCTTGACCCAGTACCAGAGATCTACACTTGTAGGGGAAAGAGGTGGCTCAACGGACAGTGGGGTGGGGCAGGAGATCAATGACCCAATAGCCAGACCTAGTTCCCCGGGGGGTTTCCCCGAGGGGGAGACAGAGGTAGATGCCCCTGAGTTTGGACAAATGGGGACCTCACTCAGGAATTTTGGTCAGGATCAGGCCAATAATCCAATATACAGCAATATTCGTAAAGTAGTCGAGGTAAATGGGTCCTCATGGAGGTGAGAGTCAAGGGCCCAGGGCCATATTATGTGATTATGGGTGATCTGCTATACAGAGTAGTCCGGGTCCAAGAGCAAGTCTTAGAACAACTCTTGGTCCCACAGAAGCATCAGAAGCCCACGGCCATCTATTTGGGGGCCATTTAGGGGTAGATAAGACCCTTGATCGGATTCTGCAGAGATTTTTTTGGCCCGGCCTTTATGCGGCGGTCCGGTGATATTGTACCTCCTGTCTGGAATGTCAGCTACATGGGCCCTGATCACATCTAAGGGCCCCTTTGGTACCTCTACCAATTATTCAAATCCCATTTGAGCGAATAGCTATGGATCTAGTAGGGCCACTGGAGAAGTCAGCCCGGGGTCATCAGCACATTCTGGTAGTACTAGATTATGCCATCCGATATCCTGAGGCCGTACCCCTACGGAACACTATGTCCAAGACCATAGCCAAAGAATTAGTCCGGATTTTTTCCAGAGTAGGGATACCTAAAGAGATCCTGATGGACCAAGGGATCCCCTTTGTGTCTAAATTAATGAAGGACCTATGTACAATGCTCCATATACGGACCCTCAGGACATCAGTCTATCATCCCCAGACTGATGGTCTTGTCAAACGCTTCAATAGAACATTGAAGAACATGCCGCGGAAAGTGGTTAGTCACGACGGGAAAGACTAGGACGCCCTGCTGCCGTACTTGCTGTTTGCTGTACAGGAGGTTCCCCAGGCTTCCACTGGATTCTCCCCATTCAAGCTGTTATATGGTCGCCACCCCAGGGGCATATTGGACATGGCCAAAGAGGGCTGGGAAGAACAGCCGAACCCCAGGAGAAACATAGTTGAACATGTATTGCAAATGAAACACAGGATAGCCCAAGTCACCCCCCCTTGTGCGCGAACACCTGGAGAAGGCCCAAGGGACCCAACAGACATACTACAATCGCCAAGCAACGACCTGGAAGTTCCAGGTGGGAGACCAGGTAATGGTGCTCATACCCTTGGCAGAGAGCAAGCTCCTGGCCAGGTGGCAGGGGCCATATGAGATAATAGAAGCTAGGAAGCTCCTGCCTAGGGAACGGAAATACGCCATTGTCGAAAAAGAATGCCTGGCAGTAAAATGGGCCGTAGAAAGCCTCCGCTACTATCTACTGGGACGAAGGTTTACCCTTGTCACGGACCATGCTCCTCTGCAGTGGATGCACCAAAATAAAGACAAAAATACCAGAGTGATGAGATGGTTCCTGTCACTTCAACCCTTCCACTTCAGAGTACAACACAGGTCTGGAATCCAACATGGCAATGTGGATGGCCTGTTGAGAGTGCACTGTTTGCCAACCCAAGTAGGTCAACCCTGTAGTGTTGAGCTGGGGGGGGTGGGGAGGGGAGATTTGTGGTAAATCCAGGACAAACAGCTACAAAAGGGGGGTAGTAATTAGGCCCAGGGGATTAAAAGGCCCCTCCTTATCCACTGAGGAGAGAGAAACACGGGGCAATAAGGTTCAGCTGGAAAAGGGGTTGCTAGGGAACCAATTAGGTTCAGCTGACTCCAACTAGTTGGGACCTTTTTAAACCCTCCCCTGGGTGGTAGGAGAGGGAGAGTGAGGGAGTGAGAGGAGGAGGGAAGCTTCCAGTAGGCTGTTTGCAGCAAGACACCAGACCTTCCCAGTAGGGATGCTGCACTTGCTCCCCAGAAGGGAAGGAAAACAAGCACAAGGGACTGACTGAGGAGAGGAGTAGCAGGTGCCTCCTATGAGAATTCGCCTTGCCCCAAACCTGTGTCTCCAAGGCTAGAAAGGACTCAGCTTACTGAGGCGAACAAGGTATTTTGCCACACTCCTTGGGTCTTGAAAAGTGGGTGCTGATGAGCTGAAATGAAGGTAACAAATCTTTGGTTTCTAGTAGTTTCACAGCACAGTGGAGTCTCCAACATAAGTCCTTCCTGTGGAACAGACTGAGAACCCCTTACCTTAAGCAGGTTTCAGAGTAGCAGCCGTGTTAGTCTATATCCACAAAAAAAAAAAAGGAGGACTTGTGGCACCTTAGAGACTAACAAATTTATTTGAGCATAAGCTTTCATGGGATACAGGAAGTGAGCTGTAGCTCACAAAAGCTTATGCTCAAATGAATTTGTTAGTCTCTAAGGTGCCACAAGTCCTCCTTTTCTTTTTACCTTAAGCAGTTTACTTCTCAAATAATCCCATGAATATCAGCTGTACTATTTGAGAAGTGTGGTACTACTCAGGATGAGTTAAGGCATCACAGTCTAGCTCTCTGGAGTCAGTATTGGGAGAAATCTGTGCTGACTACTTCAGCATCACTTTCTCTCACCAACACCTTATGACCTTCTGCCATAAGCGTTGACTCTGTAGGTGCTCCGGGGCTGGAGCACCCATGAGGAAAAATTGGTGGATGCTCTGCACCCACTGGCAGCTCCCGGCCCAGCTCGCCTCTGTCTCCTCCACAAGTGCGCCACGTCCCGCTTCTCCCCCTAGCTCCCAGTGCTTCTGCCGCAAAACAGCTGTTTTGTGCAGCAAGCATTGGGAGGGGGTAGGAGGAGAAATGCAGTGCACTCGGGGAAGAGGCAGGGCCAGGGCAGGGATTTGGGGAAGGAGTCCAATAGGGGCAGGGAGGGGGTGGAGTTGGGGTGGAGACTTTGGGGAAAGGGTTTGAATGGGGGTGGGGAAGGGGTGGAGTTGGGGCAGGGAAGGGGGAGTGTGAGTACCCACCGGCGCCAGGGAAAGTTGGCTCCTATGCCTTCTGCTGCAGGCAGATCTGCTCCCATAGAGTGCTACATAGGCTTGGTGTTCTCGTGGACCTCTTTTCTGAGGTTACTATGGAGATGTATATCAATTTTGGGCTTCACTATCTGACCCTTGGTATATGCCCATTCATATTGGACCAACTGCTGAGCCCCTTACTAATTTTCATTCAATCCTTACTCGGGCCCATCAGTGGTGACACATTGGAGGGACACAAAGGGATGCACCAGCTAAAGGGGGGGGGCATGTGCCCCTCCCCCCACACACATGATCTGCATGTTAAGGACAGCTACATTATTCAGTTGCGTCTGCCCCATTGATGACTGGAGATAATTTTTAAGTCTTCTGAAGCTGGAGAATGAGTTCAGATAATACAGGCACAGTGAGGAGGATTCTTATACATTTGCAGTACTCTGGAAACATAGTATTGAAAATGAGTCCAAGATCTCTTTCTTGATGGGTAACAGCTCATTTAGGCACCATCATTTTGTATATATAGTTGGGATTATATTTTGCCATATGCATTACTTTGCATTTAACATTGAATTTCATCTGCCATTTTGTTGCCAAGTCACCCAATTGTAACTCTTTGCAGTCTGTTTTTGATTTAACTATCTTGAGTAATTTTGTATCATCTGCAAATTTTACCACCTCACTGTTTACCCCTTTTTGCAGATCATTTATGAATATGTTCAACAGCACTGATCCCAGACCAGTACAGATCCCTGGGGACACCTCTATTTACTCAAAATTCTGAAATTGGGCCATTTATTCCTAACCTTTGTTTCCTGTCTTTTAACTGGAGTGCCTGGGAATGCTTTCAGGATCATCTAACTATCCTTAATTTAATTTAATGACAAGCCTTTTGTTAGCTTAATCACCTTGCCTCTGTTTATAAACAAACCCCCCAGCTCTGACTCCTGGGTGCTGCTGGGCCTTTGCCCCCCTCCCCAGGTGATTGGGGAGGGGCATGTGACCCTTCAGAGCCCCCCTCCATGTGTCTTCCCTCATTGATAGGATTAGGAGTTTGCTTGAGGAGCTCACAATTGGGCTCATAAATTTTTCATAGCTACCAAGGCCAGAAGGGACCACTGTGATCATCCAGTCTGATCTTCTGTAGAGCACAGGCCAGAGAGCTGCCCCAGAATAATTCCTAGAACAGATCTTTTGCCCAAGCCACTTATTTTGCTGCTTAAATTCTATTATAACTTCAAAGAAAGAGACTTCCCTACATCTCTACTGAAAGAGAGTATGGAAACCTCACAATCAGTATTCTTGCCAGCAAGTTAAAGAAGTATGGGCTGGATGAATGGACTATAAGGTGCATAGAAATCTCGCTAGATTGTCAGGCTAAACAGGTAGTGATCAACGACTCAATGTCTAGTTGGCATTTGGTATTAAGCGGAGTTCCCCAAGGGTCGGTCCTGGGGCCGGTTTTGTTCAACATCTTTATTAATGTTCTGGATGACGGGATGGATTGCACCCTTGGCAAGTTCGCAGGTGACACTAAGCTGCAGAGAAAGGTAGATATGCTGGAGGGTAGGGATAGGGTCCAGAGTGACCTAGACAAATTGGAGGATTGGGCCAAAAGAAATCTGATGAGGTTCAAAAAGGACAAGTGAAGAGTCTTGCATTTAGGATGGAAGAATCCCATGCATTGCTACAGGCTGGGGCCGACTGGCTAAGCCGCAGTTCTGCAAAAAAGGACCTGGGGATGATAGTGGATGAGAAGCTGGATATGACTCAGCAGTGTGCCCTTGTTGCCAAGAAGGCTAACAATATATTGGGCTGCATTAGTAGGAGCATTGCCAGCAGATCGAGGGAAGTAGGGAAGCAGCTCCCAGACTGCTGCACTGGGCAGCACAGCATGGGGAGGAGGTGACCAGAACTCCATAAAGAAAGAAGTGATTCGGGACTATTTAGGAAAGCTGGACAAGCACAAGTCCATGGGGCCGGATGCGCTGCATCCGAGAGTGTAAAAGGAGTTAGTGGATGTGATTGCAGAGAAATTGGCCATTATCTTTGAAAACTCATGGCGATCGGGGGAGGTCCTGGACGACTGTAAAAGGTTAATATAGTGCCCATCTTTTAAAAAAGGGAAGGAGTAGGATCTGGGGAACTACAGGCCAGTCAGCCTCACCTCAGTCCCTGGAAAAATCATGGAGCAGGTCCTTAAGAAATCAATTCTGAACCTCTTAGAGGAGAAGAAAGTGATCAGGAACAGTCAGCATGGATTCACCAAGGGCAAGTTATGCCTGACTACTCTAATTGCCTTCTTTGACAAGATAACTGGCTCTATGGATGTGGGAAAGCAGTGGACGTGTTGTTCCTTGACTTTAGCAATGCTTTTGACACAGTCTCCCACAGTATTCTTGCCAGCAAGTTAAAGAAGTAAAAGAGACTTCCCTATGTCTCTACTGAAAGAGAGAATGGAAACCTCACAGTCAGTATTCTTGCCAGCAAGTTAAAGAAGTATGGGCTGGATGAATGGACTATAAAGTGGATAGAAAGCTGGCTACATTGTCGGGCTCAATGGGTAGTGATCAACGGCTCCATGTCTAGTTGGCAGCCGATATCAAGTGGAGTGCCCCAAAGGTCAGTCCTGGGGCTGGTTTTGTTCAATATCTTCATTAATGATCTGGAGGATGGTGTGGATTGCACCCTCAGCAAGTTTGCAGATGACACTAAACTGGGAGGAGAGGTAGATACGCTGGAGTGTAGGGATAAGATACAGAGGGCCCTAGACAAATTAGAGGATTGGGCCAAAAGAAATCTGATGAGGTTCAACAAGGAAAAGTGCAGAGTCCTGCATTTAGGATGGAAGAATCCCATGCACCACTACAGACTAGGGACCGAATGGCTAGGCAACAGTTCTTCAGAAACGGATCTGGGGATTACAGTGGATGAGAAGCTGGATAGGAGTCAACAGTGTGCTGTTGTTGCCAAGAAGGCCAATGGCATTTTGGGATGTATAAGTAGGGGTATTGTCAGCAGATCGAGGGACATGATCATTCCCCTCTACTCGACATTGGTGAGGCCTCATCTGGAGTACTGTGTCCAGTTTTGGGCCCCACACTACAAGAAGGATTTGGAAAACATCCAGTGGAGGGCAACAAAAATGATTAGGGGACTGGAACACATGACTTATGAGGAAAGGCTGAGGGAACCGGGATTGTTTAGTCTGCAGAAGAGAAGAATGAGGGGGGATTTGATAGCTGCTTTCAACTACCTGAAAGGGGGCTCCAAAGAGGATGGATCTAGACTGTTCTCAGTGGTAGCAGATGACAGAATGAGGAGTAATGGTCTCAAGTTGCAGTGAGGGAGGTTTAAGTTGGATATTAGGAAATACTTTTTCATTAGGAGGGTGGTGAAACACTGGAATGCATTACCTAGGCAAGTGGTGGAATCTCCTTCTGTCATAAATATAAAGGGAAGGGCAAACACCTTTAAAATCCCTCCTGGCCAGAGGAAAGACCCTTTCACCTGTAAACGGTTAAGAAGCTAGGATAACCTCGCAGGCACTGACCAAAATGACCGATGAGGAGACAAGATACTTTCAAAAGGGGAGGGAGAAACAAAGCCTCTTTCTGTATTTGTGATGCTTTTGCTGGGGACAGAACAGGAATGGAGTCTTAGAACTTAGCAAGTAATCTAGCTAGAGGTGTGTTAGATTCTGATTCCTTTAAATGGCTGAGAAAATAAGCTGTGCTGAATGGAATGAATATTCCTGTTTTTGTGTCTTTTTGTAACTTAAGGTTTTGCCTAGAGGGATTCTCTATGTTTTGAATCTAATTACCCTGTAAGGTATTTACCATCCTGATTTTACAGAGGTGATTCTTTTTACTTCTATTAAAACTCTTCTTTTAAGAAACAGATTGCTTTTTCATTGTTCTTAAGACCCAAGGGTTTGGGTCTGTGATCACCTATGCAAATTGGTGAGGATTTTTATCAAACCTTTCCCAGGAAAGGGGGGTAACGTTTGGGAGGATTTTTTGCGGGGGATGACGTTTCCAAACAGACTCTTTCCTAAAAATATAATACTGGTTAGACTTGTAGTGGTGGCAGCGATAAGTCCAAGGGAAAAGGTAAAATAGTTTGTACCTTGGGGAAGTTTTAACCTAAGCTGGTAAAAGTAAGCTTAAGAGGTTTTTATGCAGGTCCCCACATCTGTACCCTAGAGTTCAGAGTGGGGAAGGAACTTTGACATGGTGGCAGAACGGTGGGATTAACTTGAAATCATTTTGAGATCAATTTGAGATTTGTTTTGAACCAGAAGCACAGATTTGAAAAAAAAAAAATTTTTCCCTTTGGGCTGCTGGAAAGCAGGTTTTCAGCTGAAAGCATTATAAAGGTATAAAGTTAGTTAAAAACAGAGAGGTTAGGATGACAGACTCCACGGTTCAACAAAAGATGGAATTAGCCAGATTTGAGACTGAGGAAAAACAAAAAGAACTCATGCGGATGAAAATGGAGAAGGAAAAAGAGAGGAAGCATGCACTGGAGATGGAGAAAGCAAAGGCTCCGCAGAATATACCAACAAACCCTAGCAATCCTTCTCCAGGTACCACTTCTCATCCCAGAAAGTTCCTCACCTACAAGGCAGGCGATGATACCGAGGCCTTCTTAGAAAACTTCGAAAGGGCCTGCCTTGGATACAACATCTCTGCAGACCAATACATGGTAGAGCTGAGGCCGCAGCTCAGTGGACCCTTAGCTGAGGTGGCGGCTGAAATGCCTAAGGAACACATGAACCAGTATGAACTGTTTAAAACCAAGGCAAGAGTCAGAATGGGGCTAACCCCTGAGCATTCCCGTCGGCGGTTCAGAGCCCTAAGGTGGAAACCAGATGTGTCATTTACCGACATGCCTACCACATTGTGAAACATTGGGATGCCTGGATATCAGGAGCAAGTGTTAAATCTCCAGAAGATTTGCCCTTCCTAATGCAAATGGAGCAGTTCTTAGAGGGTGTTCCTGAGGAAATAGAAAGATACATCCTAGATGGGAGCCCAAAACTGTAATCAAGGCAGGGGAGATTGGAGCCAAATGGGTGGAGGTGGCAGAAAAGAAAAACTGGTTGCAGTTGGAGCGGATACCAGAAGGGACAACCTCAGACCACACCCTACTGCTGGGGGCAGCCCAAGGCCCCAACAACCCCCCAAGGAACGCTCCAGACACCTTATCATCCCGCCACACCATTCTCCAGCATCCCACCTCGCCCCAGTGACCCGTCTGCTGGACAATGATTTAAATGTACCAAGCCGGGGCATGTAAAGGCCAACTGCCCCAAGAACCCCAACAGATTACAGTTCATTGCACTGGAATCACACCAGAGGTCCTCAGGCCCAGATACTTCCCAGATATCCTTGGAGCGGAGGGAAAGTGTGAGTGTGGGCAGGAAGAAGGTCACCGCGTGGAGGGACACCGGAGCACAAGTGTCGGCTATCCATGCTTTTTTAGTGGACTCCAATTTAATCGACCCAGAGATCCAAGTGACAATTCAACCCTTCAAGTCCAACTCTTTCAATTTGCCTACAGCCAAGTTGCCTGTCCAGTACAAGGGCTGGTCAGGAATGTGGACTTTTGCAGTCTATGATGATTATCCCATCCCCATGCTGTTGGGGAAAGACTTGGCCATTTGTGTGAAGTCAGCCAAGAGAGTGGGAATGGTCACCTGCAGCCAGGCTAAACCAGCCATCACGCCTAGCTCTGTTCTGGAAACTTCTACCAGGACCCGGTCAGAGGTGATGGACCCAGACCCCAGGCCAATGTCTGCAACAGCAGTAGTCCCAGAGACCCAGACAGAGCCAGTCCCAGAACCGGAACCGGTGGAACAACTAGCACCTGACCCATTGCCAGCACTGAACCCAGTACTTGCAACCCCAACACCAGAGGGCCCCAGCGAACCTGAACCGGCAGCGGCTGACAACCCTACACAAGAAGCTCAGCCGGAGCCTGAAACCCAACATAGTGCACGAGCAAAGAGTGGTTCACAGTCAACAGAAACAGCCCCATCCCCTACATCGCTTCCAGAGGGACCAAGTATAGGTCCACAATCCAATGAGGAACTGATGTTTCCAGCATCAGGGGAACAGTTCCAGACTGAACAGGAAGCAAATGAACGCCTCCAGAGAGCTTGGACGGCGGCACAGAGCAACCCTCCACCTCTCAGCTCTTCTAATTGATCCAGGTTTGTTGTAGAAAGAGGACTTTTATACAAGGAAACTCTTTCTGGTGGACACCAGGAAGACTGGCATCCTCAGAGACAGTTGGTAGTTCCAACTAAGTACTGGGCCAAGCTCTTCAGCTTAGCCCACAATCATCCTAGTGGCCATGCTGGGGTAAACAGGACCAAAGACCGTTTGGGGAGGTCATTCCACAGGGAGGGAATGGACAAGGATGTTTCTACCTATGTCCGGTCTTGTGAGGTATGCCAAAGAGTGGGAAAACCCCAAGACACGGTCAAAGCCCTTCTCCAGCCACTCCCCATCATTGAAGTTCCATTTCAGCGAGTAGCTGTGGATATTCTGGGTCCTTTTCTGAAAAAGGCACCCAGAGGGAAGCAGTACATACTGACTTACATGGATTTTGCCACCCAATGGCCGGAAGCAGTAGCTCTAAGCAACACCAGGGCTAAAAGTGTGTGCCAGGCACTAGCAGACATTTTTGCCAGGATAGAGTGGCCCTCCGACATCCTCACAGATGCAGGAACTAATTTCTTGGCAGGAACTATGGAAAGCCTTTGGGAAGCTCATGGGATAAATCACTTGGTTACCACTCCTTACCACCATCAAACAAATGGCCTGGTGGAAAAGTTTAATGGAACTTTGGGGGCCATGATACGTAAATTCATAAATGAGCACTCCAATGACTGGGTCCTAGTGTTGCAGCAGTTGCTCTTTGCCTACAGAGCTGTACCACATCCTAGTTTAGGGTTCTCACCATTTGAACTTGAACTTGAACTGGGCCCTCCCCTGCAAAGGTGCCAACTGAAGGTGTTGGAGAACAAAGAGATCAGGTGACCTCCTGGCCTGGGAAAGAGACAAAGGCCAGGGGAGGGGCTGGAGAGTTTCAGTTTGGAGCTGGCTGGGGAAAGAGGGAAGCTCAGACCTGGGGTCTGGCCTCCTTGGCCCCAAGATGGACCTGACTTAGGGGTTCTGTTTCCTGTACCTATAAGCTCTGTTTTAGACCATGTTCCTGTCGTCTAATAAACCTTCTGTTTTACTGACTCACTGAGAGTCATGGCTGACTGCAGAATTGGGGTGCAGGGCCCTCTGGCTTCCCCAGGAGCCCCGCCTGGGCGGACTTGCTGTGGGAAGCGCATGGTGAGGAAGGGGAAGCTGAATGCTCTAAGGTCAGATCCAGGAAGGTCGAAGCTGTGGAAGCTTTTTGCCTTGGAGACAGTTCACAGAGAGGAGGCTCCTCCAGAGTCCTGACTGGCTTTGTTCTAGAGCATCACCAAGTGAGTCCATGTCAGGTGCCACCAGACTCCTTGTTGTTTTTGTGGATACAGACTAACACGGCTACCCCTGATACTTTAAGATATGCTATACAAGCTAGAGCCCTGTACTGTTTTGGCCCTTTTGTCAGAGTGTAAGTGTTGACAGTGGGGTGGGTGGGGGGGGAAGGGAATAAGTAAAATCCAGACATCCTGATGGTATTGCCTGTTCTTGCTTGGATATTGTGATTTCTTTGGTGTCTCTAAGTCAGCACTGGTGTGATTAGTTAGTTCTGCAGCAAAGCAGTGTGTGAGAAATGATGCATGGAGCTGGAAGAGGCTAACAGAGCTAGCCAGCTGCAGTTCGTTCAGTGCAGAGGGTGCCCAGCTTATGGCATTGGGTCAGAGCTAGTGGAGAACTTTTGTCAAAACGTTTTCTTCCAATGCAAAATGATTTTTTAAAGAAACAAAATTTTCAAGGACAAATTTGATGTATTTCAAGATTTTCAGTTTTTCAACTAAAGGAAAAAATTCAGATTGTTTCCTATAGAGAAGGACAGCTCAGTGGTTTGAGCATTAGCCTGCTAAACCCAGGGTTGTGAGTTCAATCCTTGAGGGAGCCATTTAGTGATCAGGGCAAAAATTGGGGATTGGTCCTGCTTTGAGCAGGGGGTTGGACTAGATGATCTCCTGAGATCCCTTCCAACCCTGCGATTCTATGACTCTATTGAAAAATTGTGTATCACTTTTGAAACATGCATAGGAATGGGCATAATTTGGGTTTTTCAAACCCTTTCCCCTCCATCTCGGAAAAGGAGGGGAAGCCCTAGATAGTTACAGACAATCTTTCAAAGGAAATTTGGGGGAAAAAGTTTGAAATTTCACAATTTCCTGGGAAACCCCAAAGCCCTACTCGGGGCAATGGGTGTGAGCCCCTGCCACGAGCCAGGCGGCAGCTCGGCATGGATCACGGCTTTGTGAGCCCCCAATAAGGGTGTCAGTCTCATGGCTAAGAGCATGCAGCACATATAGAAAACTGCATGTGGGTGACTGTGAAGCTCTCCTAGGGATCATGCTGGAGATAATTAGATGCTGGGAATCACTCAGACAAGGCAGGCAGAATCCTGGCTCAGGGAGTCAGGAGCTGTTTCCATTAAATGGGATCCTCCTTGGAACACTCTGGGGATGGAGGTTTATTCACCACATACTAAGGGTGTATTAAAAAGGGACAGTGTGATACAGAAAATATGGGGAATTGGATTTCCCTAGGGAGTCCTAGCAGTGCATCATCACATGGGCCCCTTTCATCTTCTTGGCTTTTTGATCTGTGAACCCAGTGTGCCCACAGAGGGGGGAGAATCTGACAGACTAGTTACAGACTAGCAAAAAGACCAGGAAGACAGCTCTCCACTGCTCTTCCACACCCCTCTGGATGGAGGTCAGGCAATAACAGGACAGACAGGGACCTCATAAAGGCCTCATGTTCTGTTTGATAAGTATCACAGACCGTACAGTTCCGAAAGCACACACTGGCCTGGGCATTCAGGTTACGTGGGCACTCAAATCATGTCTAAAAAAGGCTCCTGTTGGGTATTTACATGGCTGGGGGGGCTCCCCCATCAACATGTAGAGTCACTCCCCCTGACTGGGTTCACAGAGCTAAATGGATGGAGGCAGTTGTTTGCATAGTGACTGCATGAGCTCAGTATTTGTGGTGGGACTCGGGTTTCATGCTCCCTTCTGTTCTGAGCTCTCGCTGAGCTGCCCAGCACAGAGGCACGTTCTGATCACACCTACGGCTGATGACAAACTGTCCGCATGGAGCCTGTCCAGCTTGGACCTGGCAGCCTTCGGACTTGGGCTGGGTATCCTAACGCCAGCTCAGACACTGACTCTCCCTGCAGCTTTTGCTGGGTCACGTGTAGCTACGTTTTCAAAAGCGACCATGGATCTGGAGGTTTAGGGCTTGATTTTCAGAGGTGCTGAGCACAAGGCTTTAAGGACACTCTAAAGCTTGGGGTTTGGAACAATGCTTTGTCAGTTCAGCTGCTCACTCAAGTCACAGATCCTCTGTTGTGTCTAACCTTCACATCCAGTTCCACACGGGCGGATCTATTATCACTGGGCTGCTCCTCGTTGCCATGCTCCTGTCAGAGCTCAGAGCTGTCTTCATCCACGAGTATGCCTTGACTGTGGTGGCCTTTGCATTTCAAGCTCCTCTTCTTTTCCCCAGGACAGCTCTGACCTTCCATCTCAGAATGAATGTACAAAGGCTTCACCCTGCCTCTTGAAACGTTGATTATGGGCTGGCTGAGGGGCTCACTGGCTCTGGGACTGGCTAGCTGCAATTCCTAATGGATAGCTCAGGCTCAAGCTTCATTGGCTCCAGGGCCAGCGGCAGGATTGCTGGGTTCCAGTATGGACTGGCAACTTCCTTTCTTGGCTCCTTTGCTGGTGGCTGGGAATGCTGGCACCAGCCCTACCTGCATTGACCCATGAAAATACTGGAGAACTAATCTGCATAAATTAAATGTTTGATATTTGCAAACTTACAGCTAATGCCCCACATCTGTGCCTCTTGCCCCTTTTCCTCTCTGTCTCCTTTCCTCTACCTTGAGTTCCTGAGAACCCTCTCTGAGAGCCCCTCCCTCCATCCTGAGCTACCCTCTTGAGAGTGCCATCATTTGTGACTAGGCTCCCCAAAAGGAAAACATCCCCATTATACCTACGATGGCATGTGGCCAGTAGCAAAAACCCAATGGCCAGTGATGGGACACTACATGGGGAGGGCTCTGAGTTACTACAGAGAATTATTTCCCAGGTGTCTGGCTGGTGAGTCTTGCCCACATGCTCAGGGTCTAACTGATGGCCATATTTGGGGTCAGGAAGGAATTTCCCCCTGGGTCAGGTTGGTAGAGACCCTTCCTCTGCAGTGTGGGCACAGGTCTCTAGCAGTAAATGGTGGATTCTCTGTAGCTTGAAGTCCTTAAACCATGATTTGAGAGGTCAGTAACTGAGCCAGAACTTAGGTGCCAACTCTGTGAGTACTCCGGGGCTGGAGCACCCACGGGGAAAAATTGGTGGGTGTTTTGCACCCACCGGCAGCTCCCTGCCCCAGCTCAGCTCCACCTCTTCCCCTGAGCATGCCGTGTCCCTGCTTCTCCCACTAGCTCCCAGTGCTTGCCGCTGCAAAACAGCTGTTTTGTGGTGGGTAGCGCTGGGAGGGAGGGGGAATATGGCGTGCTCTGGGAAGAGGCAGGGCCGGGGCAGGGATTTGGGGAAGGAGTCCAACAGGGGCAGAGAGGGGGTGGAGTTGGGGCAGGGACTTTAGGGAAGGGGTTGGAATGGAGGCAGGGCAGGGGTGGTTGGGGGAGGGGCAGGGGTGGAGTCAGGGCTGGGCCGTGGGCGGGCCTGAGGGCGAGCACCCACCGGTGCCGGGAAAAGTTGGTGCCTATGAGCCAGCGGCTAGGGGTCTGTCAGAGGAGGGGGTGGGTGAGGTTCTGTGGCCTGCGAGGTGCAGGGGGTCGGACCAGATGATCACAATGGTCCTTTCTGACCTTAGAGTCTATGATGGGGTGGCTAAACTGCAGCTCTTTTACAGTGAAACTGCAACTCCCAGAGCCCCCCACGCAACCCCCATTCTCTGCCTACCAGACTGGAGTGGGGTAGCTCAGGGCTTCTGCCCTGCAGTGGGGTGATGGGGCAAGGGCCTTCTGCCAGAGACAACTGGTGCCTGCTGAGGGGGCGGGCACAATTTAAAGGCTTGGGCCCCCCCAATAGCTTGAGTCACTCCCCCCGGCACACACCCCTTCTTATCCTGAGCAGCCCCTCCCTGCAGCTCCCAGGTGGTAGCTCTGTTTGGAGAGGCAGCAGCAAACAGGTGGGAGCAGCAGGGCGGGGCCTCTGCTTCAGCTGCTTGGGGAGAGGCAGCAGCTCTCTCTGCAGCTCCCGCTGTTTGCCACTGACTCTCCCCGCAACCGACCGCAGCTCCCATCTTGCCGGCTCCAGCAGCTCCCGTGCAGGGAGAGGGCCCAGCAGCACCATGTGACCGAGCGGGACCAGCAAACCCTGGCAAAAATCTGGGAGGGCACGTGACCCATATGCACCCCTCATTGCATCCCAGCGGAAAAGCGGGGTCTCGGGGCTTCAGCCCCACCCTGAGCCACGGCAGGCGTCCCCTGGCTCTCAAAATTCTGAAGATGGTTGTATGTGGCTTGGAGGGTCAGTGAGTTTGGCCACCCCTGGTCTGAGTCTGTACAGCTGTCTCTTCCCTCAACCCTTCCCCCCACTTCATCAAGTCTCCATTCCTCCCCCGAAACATTCAATTCTCTCACCTCCCCCCCAAAATCACTTCCCATCAGCCCGGCCTGCCCACAAAATCACTCCCGCCCCCCCTCCCGTCCCGCAGCCATTTCTACCCACCGACCAACCTCTTAGCAGGTCTCAGGCTCTTCTTCCAAGCAGCCTGACAGTCCCCCTCCCTCTTCGCACATTGCTGCAGGCCCCTGCGTCTGCCAGCGCTCATACACCAGGAAGTGTGGAGCTCGGGGGCATGGCACTCCCTGTAGAGCAAGGATGAAGAAGACTCTGCCTAGCAGGTGCCTCCTGCCCACCACCCAGCGGCTTGGGACGTGGACCCTCATGGTGGGCAGGAGGCCGAGCTCGGGCAAAAATGTCTGGGAGCCATGTGGAAAGCCAGGTTTGAGTAGGGATGGGGGAAAGAGACCGAGATCCAAGCCCAGAGCTACTGTCTCCATCCAAAAGCCAGGTCATTCTGGGAGGCTGGCTGACTGATTCCCTGCTGGGTTCCTGGACTCACTGGCTGCTGAGCTGAATGGCTGACTTCTAAGGAAATGGTACAAGTACTAATTAAATGTGGCTGGCTAAATGTCTACTGGATGTTCCAAATTGGATTAATGTGCCTTGTGTCCACACACAAATGTTTTAAAATTCAATTATTTGGCTTTTTAGGTCAAGGTAATGAATCTCCTTCAGGACAGGAGTAACTCCCCTGCACAGTGGGTTTGTTCGCTTTAAAGTTCATGGGGTGGCATTCCTATCTACTCCACTTGTGCCAAGACTAAAACAGGGTTAAAAAAAGAACTAGATAAGTTCATGGAGGATAGGTCCATCAGTGGTCAAAAGAAATCTGATGAGGTTCAACAAGGACAAGTGCAGAGTCCTGCACTTAGGAAGGAAGAATCCGATGCACCGCTACAGACTAGGGACCAAGTGGCTAGGCAGCAGTTCTGCAGAAAAGGACCTAGGGATTATAGTGGATGAGAAGCTGGATATGAGTCAGCAATGTGCCCTTGTTGCCAAGAAGGCCACCGGCATATTGGGCTGTATTAGAAGGAGCATTGCCAGCAGATCAAGGGAAATGATTATTCCTCTCTATTTGGCACTGGCGAGGCCACATCTGGAATACTGCATCCAGTTTTGGTCCCCCCCCCCCACTACAGAAGGGATGTGGACAAATTGGAGAGAGTCCAGTGGAGGGCAATGAAAATGATTAGGGGGCTGGGGCACATGACTTATGAGGAGATGCTGATGGAACTGGGGTTATTTTGTCTGCAGAAGAGAAGAGTGAGGGAGGATTTGATAGCAGCCCTCAACTACCTGAAGGGAGGTGGTGGAATCTCCATCCTTAGAAGTTTTTAAGACTCAGCTTGACAAAGCCTTGGCTGGGATGATTTAGTTGGTGTTGGTCCTGCTTTGAGCAGGGAGTTGGACTAGATGACCTCCTGAGGCCTCTTCCTTCCCTAATATTCTATGATTCAATGGCTATTAGCCAGGATGGGCAGGGATGGTGTCCCTAGCTGCTGTTTGCCAGAAGCTGGAAATGGGCAACAGGTGATGGATCACTTGATGATTACCTATTCTGTTCATTCCCCCTAAAGCACCTGGCATTTGCCACTGGGCTAGATGGACCTTTGGTCTGACCCCGTTTGGCTATTCTTATGTTCTTAATCCTCCCACTGCTATCCCACCTGGGTTGGCCTGTCTGTCCAGCTGGGTGCCCTCCACTGCTTTGGGGTCATCTTGACCGGATGTCAGCTCACCATTTAAATGTTGACATTTGTGGGAAATGCTGAGTATCAGATGTTTTAGAAATGTGTGCCAAGTAATGGAAAATAACAGTACAAGAGATAAAGGACAAGGCCAGAAGATTTTGGCTGAACTAAGGACTAATGATATAAGCAGCACCTGAGAGTCTTTACTACCACAAGATAATGGAACCCAAAGATAAGAATGATGAGAACATTGGGTGATAAACAACAGAAAAGGAATAAACAAGTGCTGTATATATATTGCTGTGGGAAGGGAAATAAAGTGCTTTTTACCAGCAACTGTGTCAGTTGTCCTGTAAGCCAGCCTGCTAGCAGCAACAGACATTGCAGCCATGTGTGCCCCTTTTCAATACCAGGGAATGGGGAGTTTACACAGCCGGAGTCATATATCCACTATAGTAACCATCCTCACACCTGCATGGAGCCCAGTGGAGCTCCTGGACTCGAATGCCCTCTTTGGATTTCTGCCTGTCCAGTCCCACCTACCAAAGAGTCACTGAAATGCTGACATCTACAAGACACCATGAGAGCAAATGGAGGGGAGGCCTGCGGTTCCAGGGCTGAATAAAAGCAAAAGAGCTCTGGCAGAGGTACCTGAGGAGAAGGGACCAGACAGGGCCTCTGGTAATGCTTCCACTGCCTCCTGCCCTTACCCTGAACACCTGGACTACACTTTGAAGGCGGAGCCATCACTGCACTCAAAAATGATGTGCTGGACCGTTTTCCACAAAGCTTCCTGCACCCCATGGCAAGGGCCCCAGACCCACACATATCACGGCAGCTGAGTGGGAGAAGATTCTTCTGGCAGCCCAGCCTGTACGACATGGCACTTGGCGATTACACAAAAACCCAATGTACGCAGCTGCCAGGATCTGCTGTGGAGCTCTGCCTGCAGCCAGCCTGAAAGTGCTGCTGCAGGAGAGCTCTGCCCGTCAATACAGCTGCCTAGGGAAAGTTTAACCACTTTTTTTCAGGTGCTGGCTGCCTGCCACCATGCCAGTGGAGCCAGGAGCCCCTCTCCACCTGCTCGGCTTCTAACCCTCCACACACGCTTCTCATGCTGCATGCACTGGTGAGGGGAAACTGTAAGGATTTGATTTTCCTCAAAATCAACTTCCATGGGCCACCTGTGTCACACCCACACCCCCTTCACAAACAGCCTGCTGTGCCTCCCCCGGACTGTGCCCTCCCCCTCACAGGCACAAGCTGTGGGCACCACAGGGGTTACAAAATCAGAGCGGTTGCGTGGCAAGCAGGTATACTGGGGCAGCAGAGATAGACAGAAAAGGGCACCTTGGGCCACCACTGGATCAATGTACTGAGATTCTAGCTACAATTAAATTTTATGAGGTAAATTGCCAAAATTAGGCACAGGGATTGCACATGGCATTTTGAATCAGTTCCTTGGTGCTGTTAACTTTTTACTGTAAACCAGCTCCTACAAAGATGTATTTGCATTGCAAGCTGATCTACAGATGAGATAAAAGAATCGCAGTCAAAGGTTGTATTCTATTTTAGCACAAAGAAAAGGAGTACTTGTGGCACCTTAGAGACTAACAAATTTATTTGAGCATAAGCTCACAAAAGCTTATGCTCAAATAAATTTGTTAGTCTCTAAGGTGCCACAAGTACTCCTTTTCTTTTTGCGAATACAGCCTAACGCAGCTGCTACTCTGAAACCTATTTTAGCACACATACTGCAAGGCAATGCAGCCTTCTGGGGCCATCCATCTAGGTGATATTTCCCTTCCACTCCTGCAGCAACGGGGGGACACCATTTTACTAAATAGCAGCCCTGCTGCTTATTATCCTGGTGTGCCCACAGCGCATGCAAAAAGGCTGGCAAACCTCCGGAGGTAAGGTCAGGGTTAACGTCAGGTGTTAGCAGGGTGGAACCCCCAGTGTAGGCTGGTCTTTGGTGTCTAGGTCTAGATGGCACAGCGGTAAACATGTCACAGCCTGTTCTAGCCTAGTGCTCCCACCATTGGTAGCACTTGGGGACCTGCACTGGCAATTATGTATGGTGGATTCTGATCAACTTGGGATTAGAGCAGGGCTGGGAGATGCACCTAACTCCACCCCACCCTCAGGGATGCAGCTGAAGGTAAGTGAAGCTTGGCTGAAATCTGAGCAAGACCCAACATTAGACGAGATGTCCCAGCCTGAGAGTACAATAGCCCTGGAGCTGGGGGCGCGACTCCCATCTCACTCGCTCTACAAGTAGAAGATAGCCATGGCAGCGTGAGTGGTACAAGGTGCTAGCTGCCCCAAGCCAGTGCCCAGCAGAGACAACAGACACTCCTCCTACTGCTTGCCCTACTGTGGCTATACCCTGGGGTTAGTGCACAAGCTCGCTCAGAGCTGATGTGGATGTGTTTCCTTGAGCTGGGGCTCGCAGTGCCAGCCCCAAATGCAGATACAGTCTTAGGCCCAGCTGATTTCGGAAGGGAAAGTGTCTTGCCACTTGATTTGGCTGCTTTCAGTGTTTCGCCTGTCTCCAGTCTCAGCAGAGTCTGGGTTGCATTAAATGGCATGGTTAGCTGGGTAAAACCTCATCTGAGTCACAGCATGCTAAGATGTTGCTCAGAGCTCAGGGCACTGCCTGGCAAGCACTGTCACTACCAGGCCTTGAATAGCAGCAGTGACATGTCCTGTTCTTGGCTGAAAAGAAGGTGGTGGCCACTGAAACGTCATCACTCCAGAATCTCTTCGCACTAACAGCACCTACAAAAAGCAGATGAGTAATGGAAGTAGTCTTTTTTTAAAACCATGTAAGCACTCGGAATGTAACGGGTTTAGAGCTCTTGTTTATTTCTATAGTAAGCAGCATAATGATGCATAAAACAATGTTTGGAGCTGCAGGCCTTTGGCCAATGACAGAGAAAGGAACTGTAAAATGATTACATTACACATCATCAGGATGAAACGCAGCCATCTGAAATTGCAAAATTGAGTAGAACAGTGACTGTTTTCTCTCTGCCTTTAGAAATGACATCAGAAGTGCTGGGCCAGATTCTGATCTCATTACTCTGTTGTCAACCTGGAGTAACTCAATGATTACAATTTCTGTAAATCTGACATAACCCAAGGTAATAAGATCAGGATCTGGCCTAGCGCTACATCAGAGTCTGTGGGCTTGTGACTGGATGTATTGATAAGTGGTAGGGACACACAATGGCAGTCAGGATGCCTGGGTTCTTTTCCTGGCTGTGCCTCTGACTTCGTGTGTGACCTTGAACTAACATTCACCTCAGTGCCTCAGTTTCTCCATAAGAAGAGTCATACTGCGTCAGACCAATGGTCCATCTAGCCCATTGGCCAATGCCAGATGATTCAGAGGGACTGAACAGAACAGGTAATCAAGTGATCCATCTGTGTAATCTGTCTGTTTCACGGGGGATTGTGTGGCTTAATAAATTGGTGGCTGTAAATGCTTTGAGCTCCTCCACAACACATTGTCAATATGATACTAGTGCAAACTTTTGGGCTTCTTGGTTTTGATTTTGTTCCCTTTCAAAACTGAAGCAAAAAAAACCACACCCTTTTTCAGGATGGACTAATCACATCATAACCTGAAATGCATCTGTTGTAGAGAGCAGTGGCAAAGGTTTACCATATAACTTGTTCCCTCATTAATTTGATTTTCTATTTTATCTGATCAGGAACCAATTCATTTCATGGTATACACCACAACAATTTCTGCCCCTTACTCTGAAGGCTTTTGGTGAGTCTAGGTGGCTAATTTGATCAGAACCCACCATAAATAATTGACAGGAAAATGTATTCAATATGCACTTCCACCTCTACTAGTTAATGCAACGGACAGCACATTCCTGTGGCCCCAGGGGGGTGTGTGTGTGTGTGTGTGTCTCCAAGTGCTGCCCACACCCCAAGCACCGAGCCACTGCCAAAGGGGAGTGTGGGTCACTTTTGGGAGCGGGTACTGCCTGAGGTAAGCGCCAACCCTCCCCCTAAACCCCAACCTTCTGCCCCATTCCAGAGCCAGCACCCCACACCCAAACTCCCTCCCAGAGCCCGACCCCTCACCCCTCCCGCACCCAAACTCCTTCCCAGAGCCCAAACCCTCACCCTTCCTGCACCCAAACTCCCTCCCAGGGCCCGGACCCCTCTTGCACAGCAACTCCCTGCCCCATCCCAGAGTCCACACCCAGCATCCAAACTCCCTCCCAGAGCCAGAACCTCCTCCCGCATCCAAACTCCCTCCCATAGTCTTAGGTGGGAGGGAGGGGATGGACTTGGACCCATTCTGGGCACCACCAAAAACTATCCAAACCTGCCGTCTCTGGCAGCATGGCTCCTGACTGGCTCCCCACCCTATATAAACCCCAGTGGGCATTCCAGGAAGTGTCCAGGCAACAGAATGCCTCTCCTGTAGTTGCCATGACCATTCCTACCCTCAAACTCCTGACTTCAACCTTGCTGAGATTCAGACCTCGCCTCCGGACCCTGAAACCTAACTCGGTATCGACCCCGGTCTGGAACAGGACTATGAGCTACTCTCAGCCCCAGGTTTGACCCTGATCTGACCCTTGGTCCTGACTGCCCTCATGAGGATCCCAACACCTCCAATGACAGAGAGATTCCACAACCTCCTTAGTTAATTTTGTTCCAGTGCTTAACTACCCTGACAGTTAGGAAGTTTTTCCTAATGTCCAACCTAAATCTCCATTGCTGCAGTTCAAGCTCATTACATCTTGTCCTGCCCTCAATGGATAAGGAGAACAATTTATTACCCTCCTCTTTATAAGAACCTTTTACATACTTAAAGACTGTTATCATGTTCCCCTCTTACTCTAATCCAGACTAAACAAACCCTGTCTTTTCAATCTTCCCTTATAGGTCATGTTTGCTAGAACGTTAATAATTTTTGTTGCTCTTCTCTGGACTTTCTCCAGTTTGTCCAAATCTTTTCTGAAATGTGGTGCCCAGAACTGGACCCAATACTCCAGCTGAGTCCTTATCAGTGCTTAGTACAGCGGAAAAATTACTTCTTGTGTCTTGCTTACTACACTCTTGCTAACACAGCCCAGAAAGATTTTTTTTTTGCAATAGCATTACTTTGTTGATTCATATTTAGTTTGTGATCCACTATAACCCCCAAATCCTTTTCTGCAGTGCGCCTTCCTAAGCAGTCATTGCCCATTTTGTATTTGTGCAATTGATTGTTCCTTGCTAAGTGGAGGACTTTGTGACGGGTTGGGTCACAGAAACCCCCTGGGGACTGCCACCTGATGTGCTGAGACAACCTCTGAGCCCGTTTTCCCTGCCAGTTTGGGACTCCAGCACCCTGTCTTGTTGAGCCAGACACACTGCAAACACAGACCCAGGTCTGAACCACATCCCCCAAAGCTGCAGACAAAACTGAAAATGGCTTAAGAAGTACTCCTGTCTCCAGCACCCAGTTCCCAATGGGGTTCAAACCCCAAATAAATCCGTTTTACTCTGTATAAAGTTTATACAGGCTAAACTCATAAATTGTCCACCCTCTATAACACTGATAGAGAGATAGGCACAGCTGTTTGGTCCCCCAGGTATTAATCACTTACTCTGGGTTAATTAGTAAACAAAAGTGATTTTATTAAGTATAAAAAGTTGGATTTAAGTGGTTCCAAATAATAACAGACAGAACAAAGTAAGTTACCAAGCAAAATGAAACAAAACACACAAGTCTAAGCCTAATAAATTAAGAAACTGCAACAACTCACCCTTAAAGATGTTCCAATAAGCTTCTTTCACAGACTGGACTCCTTCCTAGTCTGGGTCCAGCAATCACTCACACTCCCGTAGTTACTGTCCTTTGTTCCAGTTTCTTTCAGGCATCTCTTGGGGGTGGAGAAGTGTTATGCAGACAAAACTATACAGGATCATTTCAGGAGACACGACAAGATGTCACGTTTATTATAACACAATTTGATTTATGACCAATAACTAATATCTAATACCTATGTATACACACCACACACACACATCAAATGTTCTGCAGCTGCTAGATAGTTACCAGTCCTGAATGTAACTTGAGTTCGTGGCTTGGGTTCGTAGCTTGTGGCAGCTAACTGGCCAGGAAAGCAGGACACAAGGAAGAGCTGGGTCTCTGTTGGGCATGCACTGGTGCCCTTCCATGTTGGCAGCAGAATGTTACCCTCTAAAGTCTTGCATCTCACCCATCCTTTTTGTAGGCTTTAGTTTGAATCCAGAGTCTATAGGTCTTGCTGTGTCATGCTGCCTCTAGGTTCAGTGTGATTGATCACCCGTCAATTGCAGACATGACTTTCAGCCTGGGACCTGGCTTTGATGTTTCTTCAATTGTACTTTTGTTCTCTTCTTTTGAGGGTGGACTCTTCTTGCTTTGTCAGGGCTGTTGTCTGCATCTTCAGCCATCAGTGTTTACACTTTATTTCATCAAGACAGTCTGGGGCTGAAGGTTGATTCCATCATCCATACATACCTCATTCACACATCTAAACTACACTAATAAGATTACAGCTGGGTTTTGCAAAAATGAAGGTTGCAGCAAGCTTTTACAAAATGGAGTGAACATTTAAAAATGGAGTTTGGGACAAGTTAAAATGGAGTTTGAGTTACAACATGGACACGTGTAAGGAACGGCAAACAGCGAGCAGAAGTTACAATGTTGAAATAGTATAAGTTTCACCGATTTAAGCAGCAATTGGATTGAAAGTGAAACTCAATTAGCCAGTTATTGGGGTAACCGGTTTTATGAATGAATGTTGTTTCATTCATAAAACTTTACTTATGAAGTTATATTAATAAAGTGAAAAATTAAAAACAATTTCATTGATCAGTTCTACATTGTCCCCCTTTTGACCCTTCAATCCAGGGGTATTGAATGGGTCACACTTTATGTAATTGTTTTAAGGCTATAAATGTGAGCTTGTGGTTTTAGCTTAATATACATCTGTTTTATCCAGCACCAGCATTAGGACCAACTTAACGGTCAGGATTACTAATAGAATAATAATGGGATGAAAAATTATATCTAGAACTGCTGACTAGGTGGGCTGCTCCTACAACACTCTGCCCCTTGATCTATGATCATTACAGTAGTAGTTGTCATTGTAGGGCACAGGTGATCTGTTGCAAACAAACCAAACAATCATAACCAGGTGAATATAACTAAAACCATTATAACTGACTAAACATCAGCTATAACAAACACAGATGCAAACAATCATAATCATAATAATTGGGAATATAATAAAACCATCACCATTACAATAATTGTGTACATTGACAAACAAAATGAGGCCCAAGTTTGATGCTGCAATAGCCATCAAATAATAAAAGTCACTGAGGTAAGGACCTCCTTAAGCACACACAACAAATAAGACTTTGTAGGAGTACCACAGTTGTCATGCAAGGTTAAGCTGATTTGGACTTAAACTAACATTTAGTTGCTAAAATGTTGCAGAATCCCCTATTCCTAACAGTTGTTCTCAAGAGGTCTCTGGGGACCTGAAAGATAGGGCCCTACAATCACAGGCCAAGGTCTCACAGGTTATGGGGGCCCATGAACTACCCTTCAGGGCTTGAGGAAGTAAAACGAGGGTGCAAAGAGGAAAGTGTGGAATTAACAATACAAGCAAATGTAACTAACAATACAAATATATCAACACCAAAAATCAACAACAAAATGATTATTAGAGAACCTAACAAAAAATAAACCTGATGCATTGGGGATCAAAGTCTTTTGGACAGAGGTGTAAGTGATTGATAATTTGGTTGGAGATGGGGGAAGTAGAGAGAGGAAAAGGCATTTACCCTTTACCTAGTATAGTATTCCCTCTCTCTCTCTGGACTCAATGCTAGCACAGGACACCTACCAAAGACAGACACAGAACATGTAACACAGAACACTGAACACAGACTTTGTTATAAGAAAAAGGAGTACTTGTGGCACCTTAGAGACTAACAAATTTATATGAGCATAAGCTTTCGTGAGCTACAGCTCACTTCATCGGATGAAGTGAGCTGTAGCTCACGAAAGCTTATGCTCAAATAAATTTGTTAGTCTCTAAGGTGCCACAAGTACTCCTTTTTCTTTTTTGTTTTTCTTTAAGGATATCTTTAGATTGTGTTTTCTTAAACATTTTCCCCAACAATTGTGAGCAACAACAAACCACAATACAAAACCAAATTGATATACTATAACCTCCTCGCTCCTGAAAGAGCAACTTACAACTCCTGAAAGAGCAATTTCCCTTTTTAACTCCTGGAAGAGCAACTTACAACTCCTGAAAGAACAACTTACAACTTAACCCTCTCTGGGCTAGAGGGAGAGATGCTAAGCTGCCCTCTATATCACTCGGCCTGCTACCACCGAGGGTTCATACACTAAATATAAAATTCATTCCCAGGATAAGAGAGAGAAACACTAAGTTCTCCTCTTAAGCTCAGTCTTGCTACAGCTGAGAGTGTATGTACCTAGGATTTTTCGGTTTGGAGAGAGGATCTTTAAGTCCTCCTTCTATTGCCCGACCATACTATGACTGGGGGTATACCCACCTCCAATTATTTCCCCCCCAGAGTCTGGGGTGGAGAGAAGGATGCTAAACCTCTCCCCTTTTTCTCAGCCGTGCTATGACCAACAGTGTGTATACCTTTTAATCATAACAATTCTCAATGCATAGTAATTTTACTATTCAACTAAGATCCAAACCAAAACTCTTATTTCCTTCAGAGTTTCTGGTTAATTAACTGAAAGTTTCCAATCTTTTTCCTATAGTGCCAGGTTTACTAAAGCTGGCGATGTGCACACCAGTATTTATAATAGTCGTGGATTCTGGGCTTGCTCCCCCCACTGCATTCTCCATCATTAATGTTATACAGACAAAACTGCACAGGATTGTTTCAGGGGACAAGACAAGATGTCAAGTTTATTATAACACAATTTGATTTATGACCAATAACTAATATCCACTACCTATTGTGACAGGGTCGGGCCTGATGGCCATAGGAGCGTGACCCTATTGGGATCCGGGAAGTGGGTGGGCGAAGCCTGTCCACTGCTAAAGGATCACCCCCAGCCTAAGAGGGGGATCCACAGGACCTGGATACCAAATAAATCTGGGGGACAACTAATGAAATAACAGGGACAGGAGTGTGGTCAAAGGGTCAAACGAAGGGAGCTGGATGGGGACACCGAGCAGAGAACCCCGGACAGCCACCCTCTGCTCTTCAAAGGCATCAAGGGAGTCAGAGGACACCACCCAGAAGAACTCTGCTCGGATACGTGAACGGACCGAGGATCGGAAATAGGTCCCACAGTCACAGGAGACTCCATCGGCCAACCTCCTCACTCTGGTTTTATAGATGACCATTTTAACTAGGGCCAGGAGAAGGTTGACCAGGAGATCCTGTGACCTTGTGGGGCCATGGATAGGGAGTGCATAAATAAAAATGTGAGGGGAAAAATGCAACCAAAAACATAATAAAATATTGGTGAGGAGCCCGAATAGGGGCTGCAGCCTAGCACACTCCAGATATGTGTGTGCCAGGGTTTCCCTCACGCCACAAAAGGGGCAGGTGTCTGGGATAGGGGTGAACCGTGCCAAGAACACGCCCGTGCTCACGGCTCCGTGAAGGAGCCGCCAACTGATATCCCTGGCGGGCCTCGGGATCAAGGTGGAATATAGGCTGGCCCGCTGCGGCTCCTCACCCTCCAAAGGTGGCAGGAGGTCCCGCCATTTTGTATTGGGGCGGGACACAAGGGTGAGGGCATGAAGGGTGTGGAGCACGAGCGTGTAGAGCTGTTTCCTTGGCGCGGTTTGGAAACAGACCAGCTGCATCTTGTGCAGCCGGCTTACAGTGAAGGGCGGAGAGGGTCAATTGGGTCCATGAGGCAGGGGCCCAATTAAAAGGTCCAGCAGGCCTGGGGTAGAGGGTGGGCGGGGCGCGCCATCGTGCAAGATCCGGTCAAGATAAACCTGAGCAGCGGGCAGCAAAGCGGCCTTCACCTCCTGAAGTACGCGCCGGGGAGTATGAGGTCTGGAAAACCCCATGCGCTGAGCGAGCCTCACGGGATCCAGCCAGTCTCCCCGGTTGTAGTCCAGGAGGTCTCTGACTCTTGTGACTTCTGCCAGAACCAACCTCTGGCGCACCGAGCGGGACTCCGCCACCTGCACACGGAGCTGGGGGTTGTGTAGCAGGGGCTCCGCGAGGAGATCTGCCCCCTCAGTAGCCGCCACGGACCTGGTTGTTGAAAACAGTTTCCAGGTCTGGAGGAGGTCCTGGTGGAAGACCGGCAGCCCAGAGAGGTCTTGCGGAAGACCTCTTGGATGGAGATAAAGGAGCTGCCGGTTGTATCGGAGCCCTTGGAAGCGGCGCAGGAAGGCGTGCGCCAGTATGCTCCACGCCGGATTACCTGCACCATAACGGAGCCTCTGCAGGGCCTGGAGACGGAAGACATGGACCTGAGTAAGCAGACATTTCAGGCCCTGCCCTCCCTCCTCCAGGGGTAGATGGAGAACCCCTGCAGGGACCCAGTGCAGTCCTGACCAAAAGAACTCCAGAATCGATGTCCGGAGGTAGTCCAGGAAGCCCAGGACTGGGGCCAGGGTGTTGAGCCGGTACCAGAGCATGGACAGGACTAGTTGATTCAGCACCAGTGCTCTCCCTCGAAGGGAGAGGCACTGGAGTAGTCCTGTCCATTTCCAGAGCTGATCTATCACCCCGCCCTCTAAATTCTGCCAGTTCTCCGGCGGAGGGGGAAGCGTGGCAGAAAGGTAAACGCCGAGATAGAGCAGCGGACCCGAGCTCCACCAGATGGCCTGAAGCGCGGGTGGGAGGGAGCTCGCCTGCCGCCAGTCCCCTACCACCAAGCCAGAGCTCTTGACCCACTTGACCTGTGCGGAGGAGGCTGCCGAATAGATGGCCTGGCAAGCCTCCACCGCAACAAGTCGCCTGGGTCCTGGACCACGAGGAGCACGTCATCAGCGTACGCCGACAGGACCAGCCGCAGCTCCGGCTCCCACAGCACCAACCCTGTCAACCTCCTTCAGAGGAGACAGAGGAAGGGCTCAATCGCCAGAGCGTACAGCTGGCCCGAGAAGGGGCACCCCTGCCGTACTCCTCGCCCGAAGCTGACCGGTTCGGTCAGGGTCCAGTTGAGCCTGACCAGAAACTCTGAGGAGGCGTACAGCGCTCAGAGAAAACCCACAAACTGGGGTCCGAAGCCAAATGCTTGCAGAGTGCTCAGAAGATACCCATGATCCACCCTGTCGAACGCCTTCTCCTGATCTAAGGACAGGAGGGCGAAGGACAGACCATCCCTACACCCAAGTTCCAAAAGGTCCTGGACCAGATATAGGTTGTCGAAGATGCTGCGGCCCGGAGCGGTGTAGGTCTGGACTGGGTGGACCACGTCCGCCAGCACGGACCCTAGCCGCAGCGAGATGGCTTTTGCCACGACTTTGTAGTCCATGTTGAGGAGCGAGACGGGACACCAATTTCATAAATCGCGGAGGTCCCCCTTCTTCGGCAATAAGGCGAGCATGGCTCGCCTGCACGAAAGAGGGAGGACCCCGCTCTGCAAAGATTCGGCCCAGACGGTGACTAGGTCTGGGCCCAGGACGTCCCAGAACATGTGGTAGAACTCCACGGTCAGCCCGTCCATGCCCGGAGATTTATTGGTGGGCATGCGACGGAGGGCTTCCGAGAACTCGGCCAGAATGAGAGGCAGCTCTAGCTCCCTACAGTCGCCCGTGCTGACCGTAGGGAGCTCCTCCCAGAGCACTCTGCAAGCGTTAGGATCAGTCGGATCTGGGGAGAAAAGGCTTGCGTAGTAGGCTCTTGCCCTTCCGCACATCTCCAGCAGATCCGTGAAGGGGGTGCCGTCTTCTGCCAGAAGGCAGGTGACATGTTTCTTGGCCCCCCTCTTTTTCTCTATGGCGTAGAAGAAGCGGGAGCCATGATCCATCTCCCGAAGGAGAGGGATGCGGGATCGAACTTTGTCAGGGCTGTTGTCTGCATCTTCAGTCAGTTTACACTTTATTTCAGGACAGTCTGGGTCTGAAGATTGATTCCATCATCCATACATATCTCATTCACACATCTAAACTACACTAATAAGATTACAGAGGGTTTTGCAAAAATGAAGGTTGCAGCAAGCTTTTACAAAATGGAGCATGCGTTTAAAAATGGAGTTTGGGACAAGTTAAAGTGGAGTTTGAGTTACAATATGGACACATGTAAGGAATGGCAAACAGTGAGCAGAAGTTACAATATAGACAAGTATAATGAATGACAAACAGTGAGCAGAAGTTACAATGTTGAAACAGTGTAAGTTTCAGCAATTTAAGCAGCAATTGGATTGAAAGTGAAACTCAATTAGCCAGTTATTGGGGTAACCGGTTTTATGAATGAATGTTGTTTCATTCATAAAACTTTACTTATGAAGTTATATTAATAAAGTGAACAATTAAAAACAATTTCATTGATCATTTCTACAGAGGCCATCTCTTAAACAAGCTGAAGACAAAATGGAGGGGTTTCCAGGGCCTTTTATATTCTTTCTCCTGTGGGCAGAAACCCCTTTGTTCTCCTGTTCAAAATCACAGCAGCAAGATGGAGTTTTAGCCACCTGGGCAAGTCACATGTCTATGAATGATTCAACTTTTTGAAGGCCGATGCCACTGTTTACATGTTAGTTTGAACGTTCCCAGGAAAGCTCAGATGTGGATTGGCATCTCCCAAAATCCATTGTCAGTTAAGTGTTTCTTGATTGGGCACTTACTGAGAATAATCCTTTCTCAAGAAGCTGACCAAATGCTTTTCTGAGGCTACTTAGAATCAAATACATTGTGATACAGGTACATAGTCAATATTCATAACTTCAAATACAAAAATGATACACACATACAGACAGCATAATCATAACCAGCAAACTACAACCTTTCCATAGACACCCCACTTGACCTCCTCTGTACAAGACCTGGTGCCACATAGGACCTTGGTTCCAACAATGATCTATATGGTCACAGTTAATGTCAATAACATCACATACTTTGCATCTGTCCTTATTGAATTTCATCCTATTTATTTCAGACCATTTCTCCAGTTTGTCAGGATTACTTTGAATACTAATCCTGTCCCACAAAGTGCTTTCAACCCCTCCCAGTTCGGTATCATCCACAAACTTTACAAGTGTCTCTCTATGCCATTATCCAAATCATGTATAAAGATATTGGATAGAATCAGATCCAGGACAGATCTCTGAAGGACTCTACTCAATACGCCCTTCCAGCCTCACTGTGAACCATTATTAACTACTCTCTGAGTATGGTTTTCCAACTAATGGTGCACCCACCTTCTAGTAGGTTCATTGAGGCTATGTTTCCTTTGTTGCTTATGAGATGGTCATGTGAGACAGTATCAAAAGCCTTACTAAAGTTGATAGATCATCACATCTACTGCTTCTCCCCATCCACAAGGCTTGTTACCCAGTCAAAGAAGGATATTAAGTTGGCTTGACATGATTTGTTCTTAACAAATCCATGTGGACCGTTACTTATCACCTTATTATCTTCTAGGTGTGGTGCATGGGAGATGCTAAGAAGGGGTAGTACCTCTGTTGGAGGAACATGTAGTGCCCCTTAGTTCATCTGCTTTGATCCCACCTACACCCAGCTCTCACCTGTGGCTCCAAGTAGCTGTTTGCATGCGACTTCAACCACACCCTGGGAAACCACTTCAACGAGTAGGCTAAAACAGGTGAGGGTAGCCGATGAGTCTTTTGCCCTCAGTGAAATAGGGAAACAGCCTTTCTCTAGCATGCAAAGACTGTTCCAGTGAACTGGGCGGAGGAAATCAATTTGTGGTTCAACGGCCATGAAGGCGGTTCAACAACGTGCTGTGGGACGTGGAGAGCATGACAAGGCTCTGAAGATGTTCTGGTCACCCACTGCAGCTAAGGAAGTCTCCAGTTGTAACGATTCTTCATGCCACTGGAATCTCGTTTCCACAGCTGAGAGAGTGAGATGGCCCCTGTGCAATGGCTTTCTTAATCAAAATTTTCCACACAGGTTTTCTCGCAAGTCTCATCCCATTAACATCATCTATTGTCATCATCGTCAGCAATGGACTACCAATAATAATATCTTCTAGGGGCTTACAAATTTTGTTTGATTATTTGCTCCATTATCTTTTCGGGTACTGAAGGTAAGTGACTGGTCTATAATTCCCTGAGCATCACAGTGCCTAATCTTTTGGTGCCTAGAAAAATCACAGGAACACCCCATGATCAACAAAGCCAGCAAGCTAGGTGTGGGCCACCTACGCCAGACAAGGAGAGATGATGACATGGGGGTGAGGGGTGCTAAACTCCACCCCCTCAGAGACAGACACATAGCACTGCTTGGAAACCCGCTGCCTGGAGTCCAGACATTTAGGCACTGAAGGCATTTCTTGTGCCTACCTCACCTCACCCAAAATGGCTGGAGGAGACACAGCACCTGATAACCTGTATCACAGCGCTTAGAGCATGCTCCTGGGGTGTGGGAGACCCAGGCTGCATTCTCCTCCCTCTGCCTGATGGGGAGAAGGGATTTGAACAGGGGTCTCCCATCTCTCAGGAAAACATGCTAACCATCAGGCTATGTCTACTCTGCTGTGGGGCTTGCTCAGTCCCTCCTGGTGAAGCTGTTCCTTTCTGGATAAATAATGACAGGGTGGCTGGAGCAGGGGACCAGACCCAGGACCTCCCATCTCCCAAGGGGTGCCCTAATGACTGGCTGCAAGTCGCTCTCACCCTCCTCCCATCCCCCTACTGGCCTAACGAGCATTTAAATACTTGTCCCCTCCTCTTCCAGCTGGATTCTGAGTGGGAGCCAAGCTGGTAGGCGCGACCAGACACCTATCTTCTCTCGTCCTCAAATCGCTCTGAGGCTCAGATGAGAGATTAAGTCCAGACACCTAGAGGGAGGCAGCAGTGCACATGCCCCAGGGTCTAAAACTGAGGCACCTAGGAAATTTTTACAGTTAGGTGCCAAGTGAATTTTGGCACCTCCAGGGTTAGGCAACAGCCAAGCAGGAGTTTCGCAGATCACAGTGGTGCCGTGCATGGGGACTTGGGCACCTAACTCTGGACTTTAGTCTCTTACGTCACATCGTGGATAGCATTCCCTAGAGCCCTAGAGCTTAAGGCCTGACGGGAACATTAGATCATCTAAGTGCCTGGATAGTGCAGGCCATGACATTTCACCCAGCTACCTCAGTGTTGAGCCCAATAGCTTGTGTTCAGCTAAAGCACATTCCAGAAAGCCAGTCTGGAGTGGAAGCCATCAAGAGATGGAGAATCCATCACTTCCCTGGGGAATTTGTTCCAGGGGTTAATCACTAGGGGTCTACTCAAATCACAGAGAAACACACATTCTTCTAGGGGTTGGGCATGGCATAAATAGCCATTCACGGACCATATCCATGAAATTTTCTATTTATGCCATGACCAACCCATGAAAAATGTGCGATTTCTCTGCAGTGTTTCTCAGACTGCGAGCCCTGATCATAGGCGCCAACTTCTACTGGTGCCAGTGGGTGCTCAACCCACCTCGGCCCCTGGCTCTGCCCTGCCTCCACCGCTGCCCCCCATTCCAACCCCTTCCCCAAAGTCTCTGCCCCAACTCCGGCCCCTCCCTGCCCCTATTCCGACTCCTTCCCCAAATCCTCTCCCCGGCCCCACCTCTTCCCCTCCACCTCCCCTGAGCGCGCCACATTCCTGCTCCTCCCTCTCCCTCCTGGAGCTTGCTACAGCTGTTTGGCGGTGGCAAGCGCTGGGAGGTAGGCAGAGGAGTGGGGACGCGGTACGCTCAGGGGAGGAGGAGGTGGGGTGGCGCAGGGAGCTTGGCTGCCGGTGGATGCAGAGCACCCGCTAATTTTTCCCCATGGATGCTCCAGCCCTGGAGCCCCCATGGAGTCAGCGGCTATGGTCCTGACCCAAAAGGGGGTCAAAAGCCTATTATGGGAGGGTCACAGCATTGCTACCCTTATCTCTGTGCTGCTGCTGGCAGCAGCGCTGCCTGAAGCTGGGCGTCAGAAGAGCAGCAGCAGCAGCTGCTGGCTGGGCACCCAGCCCTGAAGGCAAAGCCATGGCCAGCAGCAGTAAAGAAGTAAGGTGGCAACAGCATACCATGCCACCACTACTTCTCCCCTACTGCCTTCAGCGCTGGGTGCCTGGCCAGTAGCCTAGCCACTGCTCTCCATTCTGCGTTCAGAGCTGGGGGCAGGAGACTAGATTTCATGGGGAGGCCAGATTTCATGGTCTGTGACACGATTTTCATGGCCGCAAATTTTGTAGACTCCTCTTAATCACCTTCAGTGGTACACACTTGTGCCTAATTTCTCATTTGAATTTTTTTCAGAGTAGCAGCCATGTTAGTTTGTATCCGCAAAAAGAAAAGGAGTACTCGTGGCACCTTGGAGACTAACAAATTTATTTGAGCATAAGCTTTCGTGAGCTACAGCTCACTTCATCGGATGCATTCGGTGGGAAATACAGTCAGGAGATTTATACACACACAGAGAACAGGAAACAAGGGGTGTTACCATAGACACTGTAACCAGAGCGATCAGGTCAGGTGAGCTGTTACCAGCTGAATAGTATTGGGCTTAGTACTTATCCCCATTGCCGCTAGAAACATCCCCTTTGGTGAGGATGAGGGTTCTCCATTGATAACTGCTCTGAGATCTGTCAGTTAACCAATTTGTACTGCATTTAACACATGCTTCTCTGATATTGCATAGTGCTCATCTTTTTTAACCAGCAGGGCGTGTAGTACTAAGTCAAGTGCCTTCAAAAGTAAATATATTACATCTATGCAGTTACCTTTATCAACCAAATGTAATCTCAAAGAAAGTGTGTTTGGCAAGACCTATTTTTCATAAAACCACATTGACTGGCACTAATTATTTTCCTCGTCTTTATTAATTCACAGGTTCTACGGCCAGAAGGGACCACTGTGGTCATCTACTCTGACCCCCTGTACAGCACGGGCTAGAGACCTGTCCCAGAATAATCCCTAGAGCAGATCTTCTAGAAAAACATCCAATCTAAACTTAAAAATGGTCAGTGATAGAGAATCCACCATCACTCTGGTAAATTGTCCCAACGGTTAATTACCCTCACTGTCAAAAATGTACACCTTATTTCTACCCTATGTCTAGTTTCAATTTCCAGTCATTGAATCATGTTACAACTTTCTCTGGAGGATTGAAGAGGCCGTTATTAAAGATTTGTTCCCTATGTAGGTACTTGTAGACTGTGATTAATTCACCCCTTAACCTTCTCTTTGTTAAACTAAGCAGATTGAGCTCTTTGAGTCTATCACTAAAAGACATGTTTTACAGTCCTTTAATCATTCTCATGGCTCTTCTCCGAACCCTCTCAATTAATCAACATCTTTCTGGAGTTGTCGACACCAGAACTGGACCCAGCATTCCAGCAGCAGTCATACCAGTGCCAAATATGAAGGTAAAATACCTCTCCACACCTCCCTGAGATTCCCCTATTTATGCATCCAAGATTAGCCCTTTTGGCGACAGCCTCGCCCTGGGAGCTCACATTCAGCTGATTATCCAACATGACTCCTAGCTCTTTTTCAGAGTCCCCCTTCCCCAGGATAGAGTACATGTGTCCTGCATGCATTGTTCCCAGATGTCGACATTTACACTTACCCTTGCTAAAACGCTGTGATGTTGCATCCCATAATGCTTTATAGAAATATGCTTATAGAATCATAGGATCATAGAATATCAGGGTTGGAAGGGACCTCAGGAGGCCATCTAGTCCAACCCCCTGCTCAAAGCGAGACCAATCCCCAACTAAATCATCCCATCCAGGGCTTTGTCAAGCCTGACCTTAAAAACCTCTAAGGAAGGAGATTCCACCACCTCCCTAGGTAACGCATTCCAGTGCTTCACCACCCTCCTAGTGAAAAAAGCTTTTCCTAATATCCAACCTAAACCTCCCCCATTGCAACTTGAGACCATTACTCCTCGTTCTGTCATCTGCTTCCACTGAGAACAGTCTAGATCCATCCTCTTTGGAACCCCCTTTTCAGGTAGTTGAAAGCAGCTATCAAATCCCCCTTATTCTTCTCTTCTGCAGACTAAACAATCCCAGTTCCCTCAGCCTCTCCTCACAAGTCATGTGTTCCAGTCCCCTAATAATTTTTGTTGCCCTCCGCTGGACGTTTTCCAATTTTTTCACATCCTTCTTGTAGTGTGGGGCCCAAAACTGGACACAGGACTCCAGATGAGGCCTCACCAATGTTGAATAGAGAGGAATGATCACATCCTTCAATCTGCTGGCAATGCTCCTACTTATGCAGCCCAAAATGCCGTTAGCCTTCTTGGCAACAAGGGCACCCTGTTGACTCATATCCAGCTTCTTGTCCACTGTAATCCCTAGGTCCTTTTCTGCAGAACTGCTGCCGAGCCATTCGGTCCCTAGTCTGTAGTAGTTCATGGGATTCTTCCATCCTAAGTGCAGGACTCTGCACTTGTCCTTGTTGAACCTCATCAGATTTCTTTTGGCCCAATCCTCTAATTTGTCTAGGGCCCTCTGTATCCTATCCCTACCCTCCAGCGTATCTACCATTCCTCCCAGTTTAGTGTCATCTGCAAACTTGCTGAGGGTGCAATCCATGCCATCCTCCAGATCATTAATGAAGATGTTGAATAAAACCGGTCCCAGGACCGACCCTTGGGGCACTCCGCTAGATACTGGCTGCCAACGAGACATGGTGCCATTGATCACTACACATTGAGCCCGATGCTATAACCAGCTTTCTATCCACCTTATAGTCCATTCATCCAGCCCATACTTCTTTAACTTGCTGGCAAGAATACTGTGGGAGACCGTGTCAAAAGCTTTGCTAAAGTCAAGGAACAACACGTCCACTGCTTTCCCCTCATTCACAGAGCCAGTTATCTCGTCATAGAAGGCAATTAGGATAGTCAGGCATGATTTGCCCTTAGTGAATCTATGCTGACTGTTCCTGATCACTTTCCTCTTCTCTAAGTGCCTCAAAATGGATTCCTTGAGGACCTGCTCCATGATTTTTCGAGGGACTGAGGTGAGGCTGACTGTCCTGTAGTTCCCCAGATCCTCCTTCCTCCCTTTTTAAAAGATGAGCACTACATTAGCCTTTTTCCAGTCATCTGGGACCTCCCCTGATTGCCATGAGTTTTCAAAGATAATGGCCAATGGCTCTGCAATCACATCCGCCAACTCGTTTAGCACCCCTGGATGCCGCGTATCCGGCCCCATGGACTTGTGGATCTAGAGGTGGAGGAGGCCTGGAATTACTTCAAGTCAAAGATGCAGAAACTATCAGAAGCCTGCATCCCAAGAAAGGGGAAAAAATCCATAGGCAGGAGTTGTAGACCAAGCTGGATGAGCAAGCATCTCAGAGAGGTGATTAAAAAAAAGTAGAAAGCCTACAAGGAGTGGAAGATGGGAGGGATTAGCAAAGAAAGCTACCTTATTGAGATCAGAACATGTAGGGATAAAGTGAGAGAGGCTAAAAGTCAAGTAGAGTTGGACCTTGCAAAGGGAATTAAAACCAATAGTAAGAGGTTCTATAGCCATATAAATAAGAAGAAAAAAAAGAAAGTGGGACCGCTAAACACTGAGGATGGAGTGGAGGTTAAAGATAATCTAGGCATGGCCCAATATCTAAACAAATACTTTGCCTCAGTCTTTAATGAGGCTAATGAGGAGCTTAGGGATAATGGTACGACAACAAATGGGAATGAGGATATGGAGGTAGATATTACCATATCTGAGGCAGAAGTGAAACTCAAACAGCTTAATGGGACTAAATCAGGGGGCCCAGATAATCTTCATCCAAGAATATTAAAGGAACTGGCACATGAAATTGCAATCCCATTAGCAAGAATTTTTAATGAATCTGTATACTCAGGGGTTGTACCATATGATTGGAGAATTGCTAACATAGTTCCTATTTTTAAGAAAGGGAAAAAAAGTGATCCGGGTAACTACAAGCCTGTTAGTTTGACATCTGTAGTATGCAAGGTCTTGGAAAAAATTTTGAAGGAGAAAGTAGGTAAGGACATTGAGGTCAATGGTAATTGGGACAAAATACAACATGGTTTTACGAAAGGTAGATCATGTCAAACCAACCTGATCTCCTTCTTTGAGAAGATAACAGATTTTTTTAGACAAAAGAAATACAGTGGATCTAATTTACCTCGATTTCAGTAAGGCATTTGATACGGTTCCACATGGGGAATTATTAGCTAAATTGGAAAAGATGGGGATCAATAAGAAACTTGAAAGGTGGATAAGGAACTGGTTAAAGGGGAGACTGCAACGGGTCACACTGAAAGGTGAACTGTCAGGCTGGAAGGAGGTTACTAGTGGAGTTCCTCAGGGACCGGTTTTGGGACCAATCTTATTTAATCTTTTTATTACTGACCTTGGCACAAAAAGCAGGAATGTACTAATAAAGTTTGTGAATGACACAAAACTGGGAGGTATTGCCAATTCAGAGAAGGATCAGGATATCATACAGGAAGATCTGGATGACCTTGTAAACTGAAGTAATAGTAATAGGATGAAATTTAATAGTGAAAAGTGCAAGGTCATGAATTTAGGGATTAATAACAAGAATTTTTCTTATAAACTGGGGACGCATCACTTGGAAGTAACAGAGGAGGAGAAGACCTTGGAGTATTGGTTGATCACAGGATGACTATGAGCCACCAATGTGATATGGCTGTGAAAAAAGCTAATGCGGTCTTGGGATGCATCAGGCGAGGTATTTCCAGTAGGGATAAGGAGGTGTTAGTACCGTTATACAAGGCACTGGTGAGACCTGACCTGGAATACTGTGTGCAGTTCTGGTCTCCCATGTTTAAAAAGGATGAATTCAAACTGGAACAGGTACAGAGAAGGGTTACTAGGATGATCTGAGGAATGGAAAACCTGTTCTATGAAAGGAGACTCAAAGAGCTTGGCTTGTTTAGCCTAACTAAAAGAAGGCTGAGAGGAGATATGATTGCTCTCTGTAAATATATCAGAGGGATAAATACCACGGAGGGAGAGGAATTATTTAAGCTCAGTACCAATGTGGACACAAGAACAAATGGATATAAACTGGCCATCAGGAAGTTTAGACTTGAAATTAGATGAAGGTTTTTAACCATCAGAGGAGTAAAGTTCTGGAACAGCCTTCCAAGGGGAGCAGTGGGGGCAAAAGACACATCTGGCTTCAAGACTAAGCTTGATAAATTTATGGAAGGGATGATATGATGGGATAGCCTAATTTTGGCAATTATTTGATCTTCGACTATTAGCGGTAGATACGCCCAGCGGCATGTGATAGGATGTTAGATTGGGTGGGGTCTGAGTTACTTCTGGCTGGCTGGTGAGTCTTGCCCACACACTCAGGGTTTTGCTGATCGCCATATTTGGGGTTGGGAAGGAATTTTCCTCCAGAGCAGATTGGCAAAGACCCTGGGGTTTTTTTTCCTTTCTCTGCAGCGTGGGGTATAGGTCACTTGCTGAAGGATTCTCTGCACCTTGAAGTCTTTAAACCACAATTTGAGGATTTCAATAGCTCAGACATAGGTTAGGGGTTTGTTACAGGAGTGGGTGGGTGAGATTCTGTGGCCTGCATTGTGCAGGTCAGACTAGATTATCATAATGGTCCCTTCTGTCCTTAAAGTCTATGATTCTATAATTATTATATGACTTGTGCTCGTCCAGCTTTTCTAAATAGTTCTGAACCACTTCTTTCTCCACAGAGGGCTGGTCACCTCCTCCCCATACTGTGCTGCCCAGTGCAGCAGTCTGGGAGCTGACCTTGTTTGTGAAGACAGAGGCAAAAAAAGCATTAAGTAGCATTAGCTTTTTCCACATCCTCTGTCACTCGGTTGCCTCCCCCATTCAGTAAGGGGCCCACACATTCCTTGACCTTCTTCTTGTTGCTAACATACCTGTAGAAACCCTTCTTGTTACTCTTAACATCCTTTGCTAGCTGCAACTCCAAGTGTGATTTGGCCTTCCTGATTTCACTCCTATGGGAGCTTGAGAAAGTCAGTCACTCTGTGCCTCAGTTTCCCACCTGTAAAAGGTTACTGTAAGGATAAACAGATAAGAAATTGGGAGGTGTAAAGATACTGCAATAATGGGGGCTAGGGAAGCACCTGAGACAGATGTGTAAAGGGAGAAACTGAGGCTGTATATAGGTTAGCTACAGTGATTAGCTGATGACAGAACAATCAGTGAATCCACCAACTCAGAGAAGGAGTTCTGCTGAGATGCTATGCAAGATCCTCAGCTGGCATGGGCGTACCACTGAACTCAGTGCAGCTATGATGGTTCATGCCCAATGCCTCCTGGAGGAACTGTCAGCAAGACATGGAGGCTCCGCTGCCTCGCTTCAGAGTCTCCTGCTGTGAGGCATGAAAGGGGCGTCCCGTCCTATAAACAGTCAAAAAGAAAAGGAGTACTTGTGGCACCTTAGAGACTAACAAATTTATTAGAGCATAAGCTTTCGTGAGCTACAGCTCACTTCATCGGAGTACTCTGGGCAGTGACAAAGAAGCTACTTGTGAGCACAGAATGCAATAGGGGTTCTGCAGAAATGGGCCCCTTTCAGAAGGGTCTGCAAAACTACCATAGATCTTTCCTTTGGAGCTTCGGGTAGGCCCTGGTTACAGTAAGTTCTAGACTACCAGAACATAGGCAATGTTTGTGCCACTAATTTCCACAGATTTGTAGTTTTGCAGTCCACCCCATCATAAACATACAGCTAAGGGTATCATAAAATCCCTCCTTACCTGTAAAGGGTTAAGAAGCTTAGGTAACCTGGTTGGCACTGACCAAAAGGATCAATAAGGGGAGAAGATACTTTCAAATCTGTGGGGGGAGGTTTTTGCTTTGTTCTCTTTGTTGGTTCTCTCAAGGTCAGCGAGGAATCAGGACAGGGAAAATACATCTCCCAAAGCCCTACTTTAGACTAAGCATCTAGATTACAAAAATTGTAAAAAGAAAAGGAGTACTTGTGGCACCTTAGAGACTAACAAATTTATTAGTAAAGCAACAAAATGTGTTAGTTTATCTTTTGTTTTAGCTTGTGAATTTTCCCTCTGCTAGAGGAACGTTTATCCCTGGGTTTTTGGTAACTTTTAAGTTTTGCCTAGAGGGAAATCCTCTGTGTTTTGAATCTGATTGTCCTGTAAAATAACCTTCCATCCTGATTTTACAGAGGTGCTTCTTTTACTTCTTTTTCTGTATAATAAAGTTCTGTTTTTTAAGAATCTGATTGGGTTTTTAGTGTCCTACAAACTCAAGGGTCTGGTTTGTGCTCACCTTGTTTATTTTTCAAGCCTCCCCAGGAAAGGGGGTGAAGGGGCTTGGGGGGATATTTTGTGGGAATAGGAACTGCAAGTGGTCCTTTCCCTGATTCTTTGTGTAAATCACTTAGTGGTGGCAGCATATCTCAGTCCAAGGACAAAGAGATTTATGCCTTGAGGAAGTTTTTAACCTAAGCTGGTAGAAATAAGCTTAGAGGGGTCTTTCATGCAGGTCCCCACATCAGTACCCTAGAGTGCAGAGTGGGGAGGGAACCCTAACAACCACACTTTCACTTGTTAAAAGGCCCTTTTCACATTGAAATGTGTGAATGGCAAAAACTGCCCCAGTCTTGGCCTGCCCTGCCTTGCAGAGTCACCCAACTGTATCCACATTTACACCTGTGATGAGTGTAAACTGAGTAGAAAGTGGTGCCACTGTTACTCACTTTGCACTGGTCTCACTGGGTGCAGGGTGTGGAGAAGCAGGGCATTGATGCAAATAGTGAGTGTTAGTGGTTTCCTTTAGCCTTGTCTATACCAGACAGGGTTTGCTGGTATAGCTAATGAGGCACAGCTTATACTGGGAAAAGGATTCCCCAGATGAAATGAGCTATACTGGCAGAAGGAGTTTGTGCTCGTATAACTGTGTCTACACTAGGGATTTTGCCAGTGCAGCTCTGTTTGTAAAATAATTCACACCCTGACTAACATAGCTATGCCAGCAAGAAGAGTTCAGGGTGGAGCAGCCCTTTGTCTGCACTCAGGGCTTGTATCTGTGTGGTTACAATCATGCCTGGAACTGGAGCAAAACCCCACTGTACACCGGGCTTGAAAAGCTGATCAAAAATTCTCCTTTTTTAAAAAATGGAAACTTGAGATTTCAACTAAATAAAAGGTTTCCCACAGACAATGTCTCATTTCCTTCGACATTTTCATTTTTTAAAAAACCAAATACCCCAAAGCTGAAAAATTTGATCCAAAACTTAACAACTATTCCATTTGTGGCTCAAAAGTTTCACACAAACAAACAACAACAACAACCAAACAAACCCACAAATCAATATGGGGGGTTTTCAGTGGGATTTCCCACCACCCCACCTTCATTTCTCACTATTTTCCCCCAGGGGAAAAACAAAACAAAAACATTGTCCCACCAGCTCTTATAACATGTCATGGTTTTACTGAAGACTCACATCACATCTGGGTGAAAAGTGTCTCGTTGCTATTCTCAAACATGACCCCAAGCAGCAAAACAGCAGGGCCTGTTTTTTTTAAACTGGACCAAATTTTACATTAAAATAAAGCCAGAAAGCCCCAAGGGCTGAGGCATTGTGAACATGCTGTCAACTATCCCATGCAGTCCTGCCAGCCTCTCCAGCTGTCCCCATTCCTGCTCCCACAGCAGTCAATGGGCCAAATTCTGTGCCCTTGCACCTTGTATCATACCACTGCCAGCCTGGTAGAATGACAGTGCTCTACATCCACTTTGTGCAGCTGCAAATGGCACAACACGGGTGGCCCAACAACAGAGAATCGGCCTAGTGTCTTGCCATGGCTTCAGCGGAGCACAAGTTGACAGACAGCCCGCTGTACAGGACACAAGTATGTAACAGAGTGCTCTGTGAACTATCCTGCTGGGGGTAATAAAGCTGTATCCCCAGCTCCCAGGTAAATACCATAATGACGAGTGTCCAATCCAGCCAAGCCCAGCACAGATTGATTCATGTTTTATGAGGGGATATAAATGCACCAGTCATGCACATTCAAACAGAACACACAGTAAATGCTTTGTCCTTGGCTTTTAAACAGCCCTGAAGCAGGAGGTTCCTGGCAGAGGACACTTGTTGATCCACCCCAGGCTGAATTTGTTGACCTGATGCTCCCCTGTGGACTCGGGTTTTAACTTGAGTGATATAAAGGTGAGTTTGCAAAGCAGCATTTGCCCTAGCAAAGCCACTGTTCATATTTCAGTAACTGCCAGCAACTACGCACTGCTCCAATGTGAGCAACACAGTAAGCACTAGGGTAGGCCCAGTGCAGGCATTGCTACTGCAGTCTCACAAACAGCTACCTGGTGGTGGTAAAATGCCTGAGCCCTGCCCATGCTAGCACCTAGGCCCTTGCTCCCAGCAGCACTGCTGCCAGCCACTGAAGCAGAGAAATAATGTTGGTGTTGCAGGCCAGGCCTGCCCTGGGAAAACTAGAATCCTCGACTACTGCAGCTCCCCAGTGCTAGCCACAGGGAAAGCTGTCCCTAGCTTGGCAGCTCTGGGGAGTAGGAACTGTCTTTTTGTTCTGTGTTTGTATAGCCCCCGGCGCAGTGGCCGTGTGACCCATGACTGAGGCTCCTTGGTGTTATGGTAATATAAAGAATAACAGAGTTAATGCTAGGTTTCAGAATAGCAGCCATGTTAGTCTGTATCCGCAAAGAGAAAAGGAGGACTTGTGGCACCTTAGAGACTAACAAATTTATTTGAGCATAAGCTTTCGTGAGCTACAGCTCACTTCATTGGATGCATGCAGTAGAAAATACAGTGGGGAGATTTTATATACACAGAGAGCATGAAACAATGGGTGTTACCGTACACACTGTAACGAGACTGATCAGGTAAGGTGAACTATTACCAGCGGGGGGGGGGGTAGGGGGGGAGGAGAGGAACAAAAAAAAATCTTTTGTAGTGATAATCAAGGTGGGCCATTTCCAGCAGTTGACAAGAACGTCTGAGGAACAGTGTGTGGGGGGGCGGGGGGGGGGGGGGAATAACATGGGGAAATAGTTTTACTTTGTGTAATGACCCATCCACTCCCAGTCTCTATTCAAGCCTAAGCTAATTGTATCCAGTTTGCAAATTAATTCCAATTCAGCAGTCTCTCATTGGAGTCTGTTTTTGAAGTTTTTTTGTTGAAGAATTGCCACTTTTAGGTCTGTAATCAAGTGACCAGAGAGATTGAAGTGTTAATGCTGTCATCTAACCTAAGCCCCGGCTACATTCACACTCCCACAAGGCAGTGCACCAATGGCAAGTCATGGGTTTCAAGTGGCACCAGTGCTGACATTGTTGTAGGCCTGATGCCCAGGGATGTCAGCCATGGGTGGCCAAGTCCTGGTAAAGCCCCACAGGTACAACCCCCTTCTGCAGATGTTCTAAACCCAGATTAGCCCTTCTCAAACATGGGATAAACTGCGCAGGTGCAAATCCCAGCTCAGCAATTTACACTGTCTGCACCAACGGTGAACACCAGGGGCTAGAATCAGGGCAAATCCCCAAGACAGGCTGGAGATCGTGCTTCAGTGTTGCTGCCTATCACAGACAGTCTGGTTTCTGACATTAGTTGTGTTACCGTTGTCACTGTGCCCAAAAACCTGGGTGATGGGCACACTCTGTAGAATGAAAGGCTGCTAAGCAGCTTTGGTTATTAACCAGCTTTAACTCACTGTGACATTCACCTTTACAGATGACGCTTTCCATGCTCCAGCTCCTCTCCTGTCCTCGCTTGCTCACCAGCCAGCGTCAGGCAGTGCACGAGCCTAGCAGGCCTAACAGCAGCAGAGGCATGGCTTGGCGTAACTACCCATCCTTGCTTCCAGCTGGCCCAACAGCAGCTGAGGTGTCACCCAGTTATCTGCAGAGAGTGTTCCAGCAACAGGCCTGATACGCGAATGCACTAATTACCGGTAATAATAGGAACAAAGGACAAGCAGTGCACAAGAACCGGAAGCCAAGTCTGGCTGGACTAACTCAGCCCCCGCAAAACAAATGCAAAGAAGAAAAACCATCGGTAGGTAATTTATCCTTAAAAACCATATACAGTTCTTATTAGCCCTAACCCACCTTGGACACGGCTCAGAGCTAGCACCTGCACCTGAAAGCTGGGGGAACAGCAACTCTGGGAGGTCAGAACTCTGCAAGAGGAAAGAGGGAGGGCAAAGCATTAGTGAACTTTAAAATTACAGCAAAAATACAGGCAGAGCCATCTCCACCATGTGGCTCCCAGTAGGAATCAGTACAGAAAATCTCCAGCATTCAAAAATTATGAGTCAGGTCCTGCAAAATCATGAGATTTTCTTTTAAAGAGAATCAGTGTTAAAGCCTCTTTGTTTACCTTCAGGTTTTGAGGAATCACATTTTCAAGCTTTCCTCACAGCCATGTGAGCTAGGAAATTACTTTAAGGGGGGGGGGAGATGAGATTCTGATGTATTCACATGACTCCAGGAGCTGGGGCTTTAAGGAACACACCAAATATTATGCGGTCTTTAAAAAAAATTACAGAAAGAAAATGACAGAGCTGGGTAGCATCATGGATCTACAGGCTTGGTGCTACAGACCCAGCTTTGGAACAAAAAGAAAAGGAGTACTTGTGGCACCTTAGAGACTAACAAATTTATTTGAGCATAAGCTTTCGTGAGCTACAGCTCACTTCATCGGATGCATTCAATGGAAAATACAGTGGGGAGATTTATATACACACACAGAGAACATGAAACAATGGGTTTTATCATACACACTGTAAGGAGAGGTTTCAGAGTAGCAGCCGTGTTAGTCTGTATTCGCAAAAAGAAAAGGAGGACTTGTGGCACCTTAGAGACTAACAAATTTATTTGAGCATAAGCTTTCGTGAGCTACAGCTCACTTCATCGGATGCATTTGGTGGAAAATACAGTGGGGAGATTTATATACACACACAGAACATTAAACAATGGGTTTTATCATACACACTGTAAAGATTTAAGATGAGCCATCACCAGCAGCATAAGGAGGAAAACCTTTCATGGTGACAAGCAAGGTAGGCTATTTCCAGCAGTTAACAAGAACATCTGAGGAACAGTGGGGGGTAGGGTGGGGGGGGGGGGGAAATAACATAGGGAAATAGTTTTACTTTGTGTAATGACTCATCCATTCCCAGTCTCTATTCAAGCCTAAGTTAATTGTATCCAGTTTGCAAATTAATTCCAATTCAGCAGTCTCTCGTTGGAGTCTGTTTTTGAAGTTTTTTTGTTGAAGGATAGCCACCCTCAGGTCTGTAAGGAGAGTGAGCACTTAAAATGAGCTATTACCAGCAGGAGGGGGGGGAGGAGGAAAACCTTTTGTGGTGATAATCAAGGTGGGCCATTTCCAGCAGTTGACAAGAACGTCTGAGGAACAGTATGGGGGGGGGGGCAGGAATAACATGGGGAAATAGTTTTACTGTATATAATGACACATCCACTCCCAGTCTCTATTCAAGCCTAAGTTAATTGTATCCAGTTTGCAAATTAATTCCAATTCAGCAGTTTCTCGTTGGAGTCTGTTTTTTGAAGTTTTTTTGTTGAAGAGTAGCCACTCTCAGGTCTGTAATTGAGTGACCAGAGAGATTGAAGTGTTCTCCAATTGTTTTTTGAATGTTATAATTCTTGGCGTCTGATTTGTGTCCTTTATTCTTTTACGTAGAGACTGTCCAGTTTGACCAATGTACATGGCAGAGGGGCATTGCTGGCACATGATGGCATATATCACATTGGTAGATGCGCAGGTGAACGAGCCTCTGATAGTGTGGCTGAGGTGATTAGGCCCTATGATGGTGTCCCATCATATGTGGACAGAGATATGTGGACAGAGTTGGCAACGGGCTTTGTTGCAAGGATAGGTTCCTGGGTTAGTGATTCTGTTGTGTGGTGTGTGGTTGCTGGTGAGTATTTGCTTCAGGTTGGGGGGCTGTCTGTAAGCAAGGACTGGCCTGTCTCCCAAGATCTGTGAGATGGGTCGTCCTTCAGGATAGGTTGTAGATCCTTGATGATGCGTTGGAGAGGTTTTAGTTGGGGGCTGAAGGTGATGGCTAGTGGCGTTCTGTTGTTTTCTTTTTGGGCCTGTCCTGTAGTAGGTGACTTCTGGGTACTCTTCTGGCTCTGTCAATCTGTTTCTTCACTTCAGCAGGTGGGTATTGTAGTTGTAAAAATGCTTGATAGAGATCTTATAGGTGTTTGTCTCTGTCTGAGGGGTTGGAGAAAATGCAGTTGTATCGTAGAGCTTGGCTGTAGACTCGGGGGTGTTTTTTCACAACCCTGAGTGAGAAAGTTGCAGCGCTGTAAATTGCCAGTGTAGACAAGGCCTAAAATGTAGCTCCAACCGATGTAACTCACCCACTACACCAACTTAGGGCATGGCTACACTTGTAAATGTAGAGCGCTTTGAGTTAAACCTTCGTAGTGACAGTGAGGACTCTGATGATGATATAGACGAGTAACGCATACGACATGAGATTGCTTGTGGCATTCACGGACATGCTCACCACCGTGGAATGGCACTTCTGGGCTCGGGAAACAAGCACCGAGTGGTGGGATCACGTCATCATGCAAGTCTGGGATGACGAGCAGTGGCTGCAGAACTTTTGGATGAGGAAAGCCACTTTCATGGGATTGTGTGAGGAGCTCGCTCCCACCCTGCAGCACAAGGACATGAGATTGAGAACTGCCCTGACAGTGGAGAAGTGGGTGGCTATTGCAATCTGGAAGCTGGCAACTCCAGACAGCTACTGATTGGTCGCTAACCAGTTTGGAGTGGGAAAGTCGACCGTTGGAATCGTGTTGATGCAAGTTTTCAGGGCCATTAATTGCATCCTGCTCAGAAGAAACGTGACTCTGGGTAACATGCATGTCATTGTGGCTGGTTTTGCACAAATTGGTTTCCCTAACTGCGGAGGGGTGATAGATGGGACACATATTCTAATTCTGGCACCAGCCAGTCCACCTAGCCAATGAGTACGTTAATCAGAAGGGCTATTTCTCTATGGTTCTCCGTGGGCGTTTGGATCACTGTGGGCGTTTCATTGACATAAACGCAGGCTGGCCCAGAAAGGTGCATGACGCACGCATTTTTCGGAACACTGACCTGTTCAGGAAGCTGCAAGTCGGGACTTTTTTCCCAGACCAGAAGATTACTGTAGGGGAAGTCGAAATGCCCATTGTGATCCTTGGAGACCCCGCTTACCCTTTAATGCCATGGCTCATGAAACCCTACACAGGGAGCCTTGACAGCAGCAAGGAGTGGTTCAACAACAGGCTGAGCTAGTGCTGAATGACTGTGGAGTGTGCTTTTGGCCATTTAAAGGGCCACCAGTGCTCTCTGTATGGGAGGCTGGACCTGGCCGATAATAGCATCCCTGTGGTTATATCTGCGTGCTGTACCCTTCATAACATTTGTGAAAGGAAGGGTAAACGATTCTCTCAGGCATGGAACTTAGAAGTTCAACACCTGGAAGCTGAATTTGAACAGCCAGAGAGCAGGGCTATTAGAGGGGCCCAGCGTGGGGCTGCAAGGATTAGGGATGCCTTGAGGGAGCAATTTGAGGCTGAAAGCCACCAGTAATGTCTGGTGCCCTGAACGGGAGTGAAGTGCAGTGGTTCCAATGTTAATAGGAATCTGTGTTTGCTAGGCTGACTTGCACTGCCTGTTTCTTTCCTGGGCTAAGGTATCTTTTACTTTAATAAAGAATGTTTTCAAAGCCAAAAAATCCATTTATTGAAAAGAAACAAGTGCGTGGGAAACACAAAGGGCAAGGGAGTGGGGTGGGGAACGGATCAATCACAGGTTTGCATATGCCCTGTTATAATACTCAGCCTTCCTGTCTGGGGTGCTACACAATGAGTGCTACACTTCAGGATGGCTATACTGCATGGTGATGGGGGTTGAGTGCAGTGAGTAAGGGTCGTAATTTTCAGGGCTGGGTGGAGAAGCTACAGATGTTGGAGGCAGCTGGTGGCGATAAGAACCTGGATGTTGGGAACAGTTGGTTGGAGGTGACATGGGGGCACAAGGGAAAGAATTTTGGGAGAAGGGCTGCAGGGGGTGTCGGGCACAATAGTGCTCCACCTGCATGGCTACGAGCGCCTGGATCAAGTCCGCTTGGCGCTCCATTATGCTTATCAGATGATCCATGTTTTGCTGCCAGCGCACCGCGCTTTTGTGCTGGAGCTCCTCATTCTGCTGGTGGATCCTCCTTTCACTGTCCCACCACTCCTGCACTTTTCGCTTTTCATTACTTGAATGATGCATTACTTCATGCAACATGTCTTCCTTGCTTCTACATGGCCTCTTTCTGATTCTTTGCAACCTCTCGGCCGGTGATAACACGGACGGCTGAGATCTCAAGGTTGAATCTGTAAAGGCATGATGCAACACTTAATAGAGGTAGCATTATTCACACCAGACAGAGCAATGATTCCCCCGTACTTAAGGGCAAGCACAGTTTACACAATAGCATAATTTGCCCGTCCCAAAGCGAGTGCACATAACCCACGGGAGCCCCCAAATGGTGAGTAAGCACAGGGTCAAGTGTAACTGTTTGTTTCATGGCTTTACTGTCCTCTGGATTTCTGTGCCTTGGGGAGAGCCAACAGTGGCAGGGGGCCCTATACAAGGGGGAGGGATAGCTCAGTGGTTTGAGCATTTGTCTGCTAAACCCAGGGTTGTGAGTTCAATCCTTGAGGGGGCCATTTAGGGATCTGGGGCAAAAATTGGGGATTGGTCCTGCTTTGAGCAGGGGGTTGGACTAGATGACCTCCTGAGGTCCCTTCCAACCCTGATATTCTATGATACTGAACACTATCCCTACATTTTCCACAGGAGTTTGTCCTGGAAGATATCTCACTGCTGAGGGTGACCTGGGAAGCAAGGGAGGGTCTTCTACTGCAATGTGGATTCTGCCCTGGCCCATATGCAGCTTGCCTGTTTGCAGCAATGGTCCCCCCATGGCACAGTGACACGGACAAGTTAGCCTGACTGGGACAAGGACCACAGTAGCTCTGCCAAGGAACCTGCGCAAGCGCATTGCCCAATTCTGGATGAGACCTTTGAAGAGATCACTGAGGCCAATTACCGCGATGTGAGAGAGCACGTCAACGCCCTATTCCGCATCTAGGCATGCAGCCCTAACCCTCCTCGCCCCAAGAGCCCGCACCGAACAACTTCCTTCCCAAAACAAAAGCTGCTAACCGGGAACCTCCTCTGGTGTTTGTCCTTCCCCAAGCACCGGCCGCCGCGACTGGCTACCTTACTCCGGGCTTGAGAACAGCTCCTGGCTGCCTGCATCTAGGGATGCCAGGGTGTCTTCCTCTGTCGGAGCACCCTCGCTCCTCCTCCTCCTGCCTTGATGGACGGGGCTCTGATACTCGGAGTGGAGGTGGGGTTGGCCCCAAGTATCGTGTCCAGCCCTTTGTAGAAACAGCAGGTCATGGGGGCAGCACTGGAGTGGCTGTTTGCCTTGTGGGCTTTGCAGTAGGCATTCTGCCGCTCCTTCACTTTAACCCTGCACTGCAGTGCGTCCCGGTCATGGCCCCTTTCCAGCATGTCCCTTGATATCTGCCCATAGGTATCATAATTCCTACGGCTGGAGCACAGCTGGGACTGGACAGCTTCCTCTCCCCAAACACTAATGAGGTCCAGCACCTCACCATTGCTCCATACTGGGGATCGGCTGGCGCGTGGAGGCATGGTCACCTGGACAGATGTGCTGAGAGCACTCCACGCCTGGCTGAGCAAACAGGAAGAGGATTTTCAAAATTCCCAGAAAATTTAAAGGGCGGGTCTGACGGGTGGTCACCTGAAGGCAGGGGAGTAGAGTTCAAAGTGATGACCAGAGTGGCTAGCACAGGCATTGTGGGACACTTCTGGAAGCCAATCAGAGCACACTCTAGGACCAGGGCATCCACACTGGTGCCGTGGCACTCCAGCGAGGGTGCACCAAACGTTATTCCACTCATCGAGGTGAAGTACCACGAGCACTGTAGCCGCAGAGTCAGAGCACTTTACGTGTCTTACCAGTGTGGATGAGTCATGACCTAGGACGTCCGGGGCTCCTTTAATGCGCTGTAACTCGCAAGTGTAACCAAGCCCTTAGAGCTCTGGGAGACCTCTCTCCCAGCACTGTGCCGTGACCACACAAGGCACACTAACGTTGTCAGTGTGACTAGCCCTACGTGTAAAGAGTTAGGACAATGTGTTTACAGAGTTAGGATGACATCAGCTGCAGTACATTGACCTAGCTCTAAGTGTAGACCAGGGCTCAGTCTGACTCCTTGGCCAGTTCTAGGTTAGAGTCCCAACTCCTTCCAGCCGCCAACCCTTATCCTCCACCTCACACCTCTCCAGTCCTTTGTTCTTGAGCTGGGGATTGTTGCTCAGCTTCCCTGCAGAGAGGTGGGGAAATCCACCTCCCTCTGGGTTGTTGGTGGCTAGGTGTCAATGTCCTGGTGATTGGATTTAGTCTTTTCGGATGCTCCATTGATATGGGGACTAAGGCCCAGACAACTAGGTGACATTCAGAGCCACGTCTCCTAGCCTGCCCTGTGAGCAAACAGTCCCTTTCCCCCACTGGGAACAGAGCAGCATATAGGGGAAACTGAGGCACGCACAGGATTTATTAAAATATTGCATCAAAGTCCCACTTCAGCACAGGCAGTAAGGCGGAAATGAACCCAGGGTCTTTATTTTCAGTTTTCCAGCACTTGGGCTAAAAAGGATGAACGCTGCTAGTGGACCAGCCACAACAAGGGACAACACGCTTGGCCAGACAGAAATATTCCCTCAACTGAACTCAAAGGATTGAGTTGAACTGGACTGAACTCCTTCCCACCCACCTGCCACCTTGCCTTCTTCCCTCTTTCACAAACCCTCTAGCCCCACCCTCCACAGACAACAACCTCCTTTCGCGCTACAGTAACTGGTCCAGCTGCCAATGAAGGGCTGCTTGGATGCATTAGCCACTTTGCTTGTGCCTGCTTGGCTTGCATGTGCCCAAGCATGGCCAACACAGCTCTGAAAATAGATGCTGTGCACCATCGCTTGAGGCCACACCCACCACCCTGCTTGTAGGGCACACCCCTCCTTTGAGACTGACCTTGATAAAGTGCCTGGAGATCTATGGGTGAAAAGCTATCAACGTGCTGGGGATTGCAGCCTGGTTGGCTGCCACGCAAGTGCCCCCTCCTGGCTAACAGTTGCTATGCAGTGCTCTGCCCCATTGTCTCCTTCACGGGATTCCTTAAGCAATCTCAACAGTCCAAAGGAAGTTAAAGCAGTCCCCACATGGGGTCCAATTTATTAATTCTTCAAGTACACACGTGAAGTACCACGAGCACTGTAGCCGCAGAGTCAGAGGACTTTACGTGTCTTACCAGTGTGGATGAGTCATGACCTAGGACATCCTCCTCCTGAACCTAGTTCAATGTCTCTCTCCCCTTAGCTGTGGAGTTCCCAGCCCTCTTTCCCAGAGTTGGGCACACTGCAAAGTTTCTGCAAGAGCTACTCTTCCTCCTTCTGTCTCCAGCCAGCTTCTCAGACCTCTGCTACTGCAGCCACCTCCTGCTCTTTATAGGGAACGAGCTACTCTCCTTTAGTAAGCAGCTTGGGCTAGCCCTAGGCCAGGGGTGGGCAAACTTTTTCGCCCGAGGGTCACATCAGGGTGCGAAACTGTATGGAGGGCCGGGTAGGGAAGGCTGTGTGTCCCCAAACAGCCTGGCCCCCACCCCCTATCCAACCCTTCCCACTTCCCACCCCCTGACTGCCCCCCTCAGAGCCCCTCCCCCCTGCTCCTTGTCCCCTGACCACCCCCTCCCAGAACCCCCCGGCCCTAACCGCCACCCCGGGACCTCACCCCATCCAACCCCCGCTGCTCCCTGTCCTCTGACTGTCTTGACCCCTATCCACATCCCCGCCCCCTGAGACTCCCACACCTATTCAATCCCCCCTGCTCCCTGTCCTGACTGCCCCCACATCCACACCCCCACCTCCTGGCAGGCCCTCTGGGACTCCCACACCTATCCAACTGCCCCTGTCCACACATTGTGGCTGTGCTGGGTGCTGTGCACAGGCCAGTGACTGAGCCCAGAATAGAACTACTCCCTCCTCAGTCCTATTCCAGTCCACTCCCCTCTGGCAGATGCTGTTTGCTCCATCCCTCCTGAGAACCAACTGGTTTAATTACTACTTGAGCTGCATCCACTCACAGAGGAAGGCAATGGGGTGTTTGGCTCAGTGCCACTGCAGTTGGCTCAAGGTGAACAGACTTGCTCCAATACACTGGGTCTCCTATGTGCTGGTTAATGTCCTTGGAGAGATGCCTCTGGTGTGAAAGGAGCAGAGATGGAACTAGAGCTAGATTCTACCCTCAGTGAGGCTTTTGAAAGAGGAAAGGCCCTTGACATGAGTCTAGCGCCTGCTAGGCTGGCTTGGTTTGTCTGGTACCACCCACCCTCCATTTGTAGTCAATACCTAATGCATCAGCTGAAGGCAAACCACTAGTTCATTCTTCGAGTTCCCCTAGGGATTGTGCAACAAGCAACTGCAGGGGGAAGATTTCGGATTTTCCTTTCTGACCTTGGCTGATCAGCAATTTATTTCCCAAACCAGGAGCTTTCATTCTCCTTATCTCCACTTGCATAGCTGCTACACCTAATAACAATAAATGTGACCCACGTATTAGTGATATGGAGAACATGGGACATACCGGCATTCATTTTATCAGTGTTACCCTGAGCAGCTAGCCAAAGCCTGGGGCCCTGTTTCTATTAAGACGATAAATTGAGGATGGGGCCAGCTATCTTTGATGCTATTCTGTCTACCTTACAAAGAATGTACCAAGTCCTGCTCCCCTGAGCACAGGAGGAACCAAGCAACAGGAGACAGTTTCTTTGCTCACAGTTTCAAACCCCTTTCAGCGAGCCCTCTGCCCAAAAGATCCCTCTCTAAGCTTCTTATTAGGATTCAGAGTAGCAGCCGTGTTAGTCTGTATTTGCAAAAAGAAAAGGAGTACCCGTGGCACCTTAGAGACTAACAAATTTATTAGAGCATAAGCTTTTGTGAGCTACAGCTCACTTCATCGGATGCACTTCTTATTAAGGTCACACTTTCTATGCATATTCAGCTGTGTCTGGCTTTCTGCTAGCACTCTTGTGTTTCTTCCCTTCTCACACTTACAGACGCTACTGTTCACACCAAAAAATACCCAGCCAATGCCATCTTCCACACCCAGTGTAATTCCTGAGCAGACTCAGGTGTGCCTTTGTTTTGGTCAATGACGTGTTTTGGTTTGAGGCCCATGTTGTTTCTTACATTTGTCCCAAATGAAGGGTGGCTCTACACTCACTAATTGCAGTGACATTTTGCCCAACCCACAACAATATATCTCTAGGATTTGGTGGTTATTGTATTGCTGTCTAAAAGACAACAGAGTTAAGTCTGTTCTAGTTAGCTTTGGTCAGCAGGTACCCAAAGAGAATGGCTGTTGACAGCCCCAATTGCAGCTACTCTAACTGACAATATAGGACAGTGCTCTTCACTATTTTTGAAGTGGGGGCAAAAACCCTTCAATGTGTTAGACACATCAGCTACTAAATTAACACAGGGCTTACTACTCCTTAACGAGGTAATGCTACAGAGCCACTCATGTAACTGAAACAAAGTCTACTTGTACAATAAAACAATACTCCTTTTATAAAATAATAACTAGGAAAATATATGGAATTAAAAAGGCACCTATGCAAGTAAACTTTTTAAGAGCAGAAGAATGCAAAACTTACTTTAAAAACTGGATGAGCAAAAGTGTGCCTGTTCCTCCTTGACTTTGTTCCTGCAGTATTCATAATCCGTCATCGCAATCCTAGTAAGGCAGTCCAAATGTTCTTTGGTCAATTTGTTCCTCTGTTTTCTTTTCACCCCTCTGGGTGGGGCTGAAGGCACTAGGGTGGAGTTGGGGATGAGGGGTTTGGAGTGTGGGAGGGGGCTCAGGGCTGGGGCAGAGGGTTGGGATGCAGGGAAGGGAGTGAGGGCACTGGCTGGGGGTGTGGGCTTTGGGGTGGGGCCAGGGATGAGGAGTTTGGGGTGAAGGCAGGCTGCCCCGGGGCTGGGGCCAGAGGACTCTCCCCAGCCCTCTCCCTGCTGGCAGCAGCTAGCTCTGGGGAAGGCACCTCTCTGGTCCTGCCAGCAGGCAGCACGGGAGCTCCGGGGGAAGGGCCCCTCTCTCCCTTCTGGCAGCAGGGAGCTTTGGGGCCAGACCCAGAGCAGCCCTGCAAACCCCAACTTGTTCCCCTCCCCAGTTCCTGCCCACCCCCTACCTCTCTCCTCTCCAGGTCCCTGCTGCATGGCTCTTTAGAGCTGCTGCATGGCTATTTATAGCCTGCTGTGCAGACATGCATCTTAGAGGGAACTTAGCGAGCCGCACTTAGGGTCGATGGGAGCCGCCACTGGCTTGTGGGCCTTGCAATGAAGAACACTGATATAGGTGCTCATTCCTTTGAAGGTTACCTCCACTAATGTAGGGTCAGGGGGTCAGGAATCAGACTGGTCCCACGGTGAGCGGGGGAAGACACCACCTTGAAACCTTGGCCTTTCAGGCAAGAACTGTCATAAACAAAGAGCTGGAAATCAGGTAAAAGCTGAGACTCTGACTGAAAGACCAGAGATTGAGAGGCAGGAACTGCAAGGGTGCAGCCGCAGCCAGCTTAGTGCTGGGGGGACATGACTGAGACAAAGTGGGGACGACTTAAACTTGCAAGGAAATACTGATGCCTGGGGATGAGAATGTGTGTACAGGCCTTTTGTTGTTTTAACCCATTTCCTCTCTGTTGTATTCCTATGAATAAATAAATCAGACTTGGTTTGGAACAAGCTGGAATGCGTTACCTAGGGAGGTGGTAGAATCTCCTTCCTTAGAGGTTTTTAAGGTCAGGCTTGACAAAGCCCTGGCTAGGATGATTTAACTGGGACTTGGTCCTGCTTTGAGCAGGGGGTTGGACTAGATGACCTTCTGGGGTCCCTTCCAACCCTGATATTCTATGATTCTATGATTCTAAGCTCTTTCTCTGCCACTGCACTGCCACTGCACTTACTGGTCATGGTCATTCAGAGGGAAATCTAAGAAGGAGCCAAAACCCAGGGGGAGCTGATGAAGTACTAGGATAGTGAACAAAGTTTCTTTGACCTGGCAACCCTGTGTGAAAAGGGGGGTGGATTGAGGGATTCCACCCTAAGAGAAGTACAGGCATGGGCCCATCATTTGGCAAGGGAATTGAATGAGAGGTCAAAGGCACAGCTTGTCCTCAACTGTAAAAACTGGTTATAAAATTATATAGCACTGGTGTTTGCTTGCATGATCTCTGGCAGTAAATTTCCACCAAAGGAATAATATGCAACATGGACCATTGTTTATCTTGGTTCTGCTTCTCCTGCCCTCTAATCAAACAGACTACCCCCTTGATAGGATGTCAGGGCACAGAATAAACAGGAGAGACTCATCAGCATTTTCAAATGTGGAATAACTCAATCGATTCCCCTTTAACACTGTTCCTTCCCAGAGTGTAGAATCATAGGGCCAGATTCTTGGCTATGCCATTCCTGGAGCAGGGATTGGGTGGGGGCTGGGAAAGGTAGTTTTAAAACACCTTTGCACTTCGCCTAGTCTGGACCTGCCCTCCCAGTGTAAATTGGAGAAATCTCAGGGTTTTTCTAATTTATGGTCTGAGTGCTGCAAACCAGAGAACACCTGTAGTGCAGTGCACTGCACTCTGGCCACATCCCTCCTACATAGCAGAGCAGCCCTTTCACCAGTCAGCGAGATAGTCTCAGGAAGTGTTATTGCCCTGGGTTCAGATCCCCTATTTAGACAGTCACCAGGCCCCTGTATTTGGGTCCCACACGCTGGGCCCCTGTGCTTTAAGCTTCCCTGAGTCAGAGTGGAATCCAGGCTCTAGATTGTTAGGCACACATTTGGATGCAGATTCTCTTTCTAGCACCCGCTTTGAAGAGCTGAGACCTGAGAGTTCAACTGCCTAGGTCCTGAAACTACTTCTGGCTCCCCCAGACTCCCCAGTTGCTTAAGCACACCCTCCACCAGAGCTCGAGCCTTGGGGGCCTCTGGTTCAAGGTTCTCGTCTTCAAGAACACATGCTAGTTGAAGCAAACAGACACAGGCTTTGCAGAGAGTCTCTATAAGTGATCGCTAGTTTAGACAGCGGAAGAGATATACAGATCCATACAAAATAAGAAACATCTATACCCCCATTCTCTGCCTCTGCTTCCTCACCACTCTGAGCATTCTTGGGGGGGTTGGTAAGAGTCAAAGAGCCCCTGTCCTCCAAATCATGAAGCGTCTCTCTGACCTCTGCTATCAGTTTCCTTCAGCTTGACTGGGCCTGTAGGCTCCCTCCTAAGCTCCTCCTTTTGTCCTCCCTGCTCTCTCCCTCCCTCCATGTTTTTAAAGGGATGGCCCAACACCTCAGCCTCTTGGTGCCCCTTCTGAGGAAATTCCACTGCTCCAAAAACCCCTTCCTGCTGTTCACCTGGTGTAACTGGATCCTTCCAGCTCAGCCATCCTCATTCTCCTGCCAGAGCAGAGTCATTACAATATTCACAACTCCTTTTTTTTGTTCTGTAGCCTCTCCAGGCAGCAGGGTTGTGACAGGGCCCTGGTCAGCCCATGGCTGGTTAATGCGCAGAGAGGGCTGAAGCTGAACACAGGGTTCATAAAATGCATCAGACTTCATAAGATGTCCATAGAAAGATCATCATAGGAAGCCATTTCCACCCATGCTGAGGCCTCTCTAGGCTGCCAGCGTAAGTGAGCCTCAGGTCCCTACATCGGCAATCTCTCCTCACTGTGTCTCTCACCCATTCTCCTAACCCTCTTTGGATTCTTATGCCAGGGCCGCCCATCATGTGGCATCTGAGAGCACTGTGTGGAATTAGGAAATTAACATTTCCGCAGCATTGCCAACCACAAATACTCAAAAATCATGAGTAAACCACCCCCTCCCCACAGATCATCAGACTGGCTTAAAATCAGGATATCTGAAAAATACTGAATTCCGGGTTCTTTTTCTTTGCCTGTCTGTGTTGGACCGCTTGGGCGGTCAGGGTTTCAAGTTCTTCTCCACAACCAAGAGGGCTAGAAATGTTTTTCTTTATTAAATGAAACCTGATATTTTCAGGCAATCACATGACTCCAGGAGGTAAGGCTATACATAGGTGCTGGAACTAGGGGAGGTGTGATGGCTGTCGCACCCTTTGGCCTGAAGTGGTTCCATTACAGGGAGTGGAAGATGTGGAAGGTGGGAGGGATCAGCAAGGAAAGCTACCTTATTGAGGTCAGAACATGTAGAGATAAAGTGAGACAGGCTAAAAATCAAGTAGAGTTGGACCTTGCAAAGGGAATTAAAACCAATAGTAAAAGGTTCTATAGCCATATAAATAAGAAGAAAACTAAGAAAGAAGAAGTGGGGCCGCTTAACACTGAGGATGGAGTGGAGGTTAAAGATAATCTAGGCATGGCCCAATATCTAAACAAATACTTTGCCTCAGTCTTTAATAAGGCTAAAGAGGATCTTAGGGATAATGATAGCATGACAAATGGGAATGAGGATATGGAGGTAGATATTACCATATCTGAGGCAGAAACTCAAACAGCTTAATGGGACTAAATGGGACTTGGATAATCTTCATCCAAGAATATTAAAGAAATTGGCACCTGAAATTGCAATCCCATTAGCAAGAATTTTTAATGAATCTGTAAACTCAGGAGTTGTACCATATGATTGGAGAATTGCTAATATAGTTCCTATTTTTAAGAAAGGAAAAAAAAGTGATCCGGGTAACTACAGGCCAGTTAGTTTGACATCTGTAGTATGCAAGGTCCTGGAAAAAATTTTGAAGGAGAAAATAGTTAAGGACATTGAAGTCAATGGGACAAAATATAACATGGTTTTACAAAAGGTAGACCGTGCCAAACCAACCTGATCTCCTTTTTTGAGAAAAAAGAAAAGGAGTACTTGTGGCACCTTAGAGACTAACAAATTTATTAGAGCATAAGCTTTCGTGAGCTACAGTTTACTTCATCGGATGCATTTTGAAGTGAGCTGTAGCTCACGAAAGCTTATGCTCTAATAAATTTGTTAGTCTCTAAGGTGCCACAAGTACTCCTTTTCTTTTTGCGAATACAGACTAACACGGCTGCTACTCTGAAACCTGTCATTTTTTGAGAAAGTAACAGATTTTTTTGACAAAGGAAACACAGTGGATCTAAAAAAGAAAAGGAGTACTTGTGGCACCTTAGAGACTAACAAATTTATTAGAGCATAAGCTTTCGTGAGCTACAGCTCACTTCATCGGATGGATCTAATTTACCTAGATATGAGTAAGGCGTTTGATACCGTGCCACATGGGGAATTATTAGTTACATTGGAAAAGATGGGGATCAATATGAACATCGAAAGGTGGATAAGGAATTAGTTAAAGGGGAGACTACAACGGGTCCTACTGAAAGGCGAACTGCCAGGCTGGAGGGAGGTTACTAGTGGAGTTCCTCAGGGATCAGTTTTGGGACCAATCTTATTTAATCTTTTTATTACTGACCTCGGTACAAAAAGTGGGAGTGTGGTAATAAAGTTTGCAGATGATACAAAGCTGGGAGGTATTGCCAGTTCAGAGAAGGATCGGGATATTATACAGGAGGATCTGGATGACCTTGTAAACTGAAGTAATAGTAATAGGATGAAATTTAATAGTGAGAATTGTAAGGTTATGCATTTAGGGATTAATAACAAGCATTTTAGTTATAAGCTGGGGACGCATCAATTAGAAGTAACGGAAGAGGAGAAGGACCTTGGAGTATTGGTTGATCATAGGATGACTATGAGCTGCCAATGTGATATGGCCGTGAAAAAAGCGAATGCGGTTTTGGGATGCATCAGGAGAGGCATTTCCAGTAGGGATAAGGAGGTTTTAGTACCGTTATACAAGGCACTGGTGAGACCTCACCTAGAATACTGTGTGCAGTTCTGGTCTCCATGTTTAAAAAGGATGAATTCAAACTGGAACAGGTACAGAGAAGGGCTACTAGGATAATCCGAGGAATAGAAAACTTGTCTTATGAAAGGAGACTCAAGGAGCTTGGCTTGTTTAACCTAACTAAAAGAAGGTTGAGGGGAGAGATGATTGCTCTCTATAAATATATCAGAGGGATAAATACTGGAGAGGGAGAGGAATTATTTAAGCTCAGTACCAATGTGGACACAAGAACAAATGGGTATAAACTGGCCACCAGGAAGTTTAGACTTGAAATTAGACGAAGGTTTCTAACCAACAGAGAAGTGAAGTTTTGGAATAGCCTTCCAAGGGAAGCAGGGGGGGCAAAAGATCTATCTGGCTTTAAGATTAAACTCGATAAGTTTATGGAGGAGATGGTATGATGGGATAATGGGATTTTGGTAATTAATTGATCTTTAAATATTCATGGTAAATAGGCCTAATCCCCTGAGATGGGATATTAGATGGGTGGGATCTGAGTTACCCAGGAAAGAATTTTCTGTAGTATCTGGCTGGTGAATCTTGCCCATATGTTCAGGGTTTAGCTGATCACCATATTTGAGGTCGGGAAGGAATTTTCCTCCAGGGCAGATTGGAAGAGGCCCTGGAGGTTTTTCGCCTTCCTCTGTAGCATGGGGCCTGGGTCACTTGAGGGGGGATTCTCTGCTCCTTGAAGTCTTTAAACCACGATTTGAGGAATCCAATAGTTCAGACATAGGTGAGGTTTTTCGTAGGAGTGGGTGGGTGAGTTTCTGTGGCCTGCGCTGTGCAGGAGGTCAGACTAAATGATCAGAATGGTCCCTTCTGACCTTAGTATCTATGAATCTATGAATCTATATAGTTTATAGTTTGGTTCAATGGCTCTCAGCACCCCCACTATACAAGTTGTTCCAGCATCATTGATGCTATAAGGGATGTCTTAAGAATTGGCTACACTGTTTCTGGATATTTTTGATCTTACCTAAAAGACAAGACAACTACAACTGGACAGATCACAGGCAGGAATGGTACATCTGGCAGGGGATGCCTCCCTTCAGCCTCCCGAGCTCAAAGAAACTCCCAAGTCTCTGTCCCTTTTTGACCATGTGCTCCAGCTGGGAGATTCCAGAACCTCCCCACAGCCAGGCTTCTGTGTGGAGAGTCCATTGTTCCAGGGACTGGGCTGGTAGCTGAGAGGGACGCAAAGCTGTGGGCCCTAGATTGCTCTATGTTGGCTTCTGAGCCATCATCAGGTCATTCAGCTCCAGGCCAAACCCCTGCTATCACAGGGAGGTTCCACTACGAGATGAAGGTCACAATCCAAATTGGAGTTCACAGCTGGGTTGCATACAGGCATATCCCGTTCTCCCACATCCTTATTCAAGCAAACTGTGGTATTTTGAGGACTGTGTTGGAACTGCAAGTTGTCACCTTGACGGTGTATATGAGGATGGGAGGTAGGGGGTTTGTGTCCTGCTTTCAGGCTAAGGGGCTCTATAGCAAAGCCTGAGGTCAGACCCAGCATGAAAGAACCATCCTTTAAAGCACGATGGGGTAAGTCGTGTCTCGCTGCCTTAGGGAGCAGCCTATTTTCTCTCTCCCGGTGTATTTGGGTTCTTATGAGTCCTTATGAGAAATACAGTCGTGTTAGGTTGCAATCTTCCAGCAAGAGTATTTATGTGTTTATCGAACTTCTTGGTGTGTATTTCACGAACATAGCACAAACTCCTCATTCTCCACTGCCTTGCCCCTCATAGAGAAAGAGGGAAAGGGCAGGGTGTGCTGGTGAAGGGGTGGGGAAATGGGGGGACAGACAAGAGAAAGAGAAGGGCAGCTGGTGCAGAAAGAGGAGGCAAGGTATCCTGTGTAACTTAAACCAGAGGGAGTAGGGAGAAAGCACTGGGGACCTGGTACATTCACTAATACATATGCTACTAGCCTGGGAAAAAGGTGATTGAATCTGCAGTCCAGGTGTAGCTAGATGTTAGAGGGTTTCCCTTTACCCCCTCCCCTGATTCTCATCACACAGGTAGAAAGCAGAAGACCAGAAATTTGAAGTGCGATGTTTATTGGGGTTAGTTCCAAGCAAGCATATCCATAGCTCTACACCCCGGCGGAGTCTGTTTCCCAGAGTTATGTTTCCAGCTCTGATGCTGCAGAGCCTTGCTCGTGTCCCTATTCCCCATCCCCCTCCTCTATACCTGCAATGCACATGTCTAGTCACACGCCTAACAACTTCTGGCCATGCTCCATTTTGGAGGGTCATAAGTCTGGGGTCTTCATCCCACCTCTGTTGTATCCCATGGGAGGGGTAAGGAGTGAGGTTGTGTTCTGGCCAAGGCCAGGACTTTCTTATGCTTTTAGTGTGTCTTATGCCTCCCCGCACAAACCCCTTGCCCCTCCTAACTGGTTGCTTGACTTTGGCTTGAGAGAGGAGCCAGGGAGCCTTCCATTGTATTCTTATAAGAACAGATTTAAAAATTTTATTAAGATGATTGTATAAAAAAAAAAGCAAACGGTACAGAGTTTAAGTGTAGACATTTCTGGTTATCAGGGAATAACGTATAGATTATCAAGGGGTGGGAAGTTCAGTTTAAGATCGGGTGGCGTGAGGAATACATAATCTGCAATATCCCCGATTGGAGGTAAAAGGTTAAAGGGTATTACACTCCTACCATACCCTGTAACACTTTTAACTGTTCCCATTATACTAACAAACCCATCTGGCCAGGCAGAAGCAACACACACAGTGTCTTTGTCCTTTGTTCACACATATTAATATAAGATATAAGAGTACCAAAAAGTCAAATCCAAAATTCTATCTCAGGCTAACAAACAGGCCTATATACTAACATTGGGGGCAACATGTAGTGTGAGCAGACGGGAGTGCAGCTGGGAAGCACTGAAGCCCCCAGTGGAAGGGGGACACCCGACCTGGCCTAGCACCCATTCACTGCACTGGGAAGGGCTAGCCCACGTGCCCTAGTGAGACCTCTTTCTTTCAGTGCCTGGGAGAGTGAAGCAGCATGGGCTAAGTGGTGCTCTCCCTCAATTCGGCAGCGAAAATCTGAAGTAACTTCATCCCCACCAGCTGTATGTGGGCATAGCTGAGAGTGGGGCAGGGCCCTGGGAACACACAGTGACAGTAACCTCATTCCCCAGAAGTTCATTGGCATTAAGTTTGCAGATGACACTAACCTGGGAAGAGAGGTAGATACGTTGGAGGGTAGGGTCAGGATACAGAGGGCCCTAAACAAATTAGAGGATTGGGCCAAAAGAAATCTGATGAGGTTCAACAAGGACAAGTGCAGAGTCCTACACTTAGGAAGGAAGATTCCCATACACCGCGGCAGACTAGGGTCCGAATGGCTCAGCAGCAGTTCTGCAGAAAAGGACGTAGGGGTTACAGTGGATGAGAAACTGGATATGAGTCAACAGTGTGCCCTTGTTGCCAAGAAGGCTAATGGCATTTTGGGATGTAAAAGTAGGGGCATTGCCAGCAGATCGAGGGACATGATCATTCCTCTCTATTCGACATTGGTGAGGCCTCATCTGGAGTCCTGTGTCCAGTTTTGGGCCCCACACTACAAGAAGGATGTGAAAAAATTGGAAAATGTCCAGCGGAGGGCAACAAAAATGATTAGGGGACTGGAACACATGACTTATGAGGAGAGGCTGAGGGAACTGGGATATTTTAGTCTGCAGAAGAGAAGAATAAGGGGTGATTTGATAGCTGCTTTCAACTACCTGAAGGGAGGTTTCAAAGAGAATGGATCTAGACTGTTCTCAGTGGTAGCAAATGACAGAACGAGGAGTAATGGTCTCAAGTTGCAGTGGGGGAGGTTTAGGTTGGATATTAGGAAAAACCTTTTCACTAGGAGGGTGGTGAAGTGCTGGAATGTGTTACCTAGGGAGGTGGTGGAATCTCCTTCCTTAGAGGTTTTTAAGACCCAGCTTGACAAAGCCCTGGCTGGGATGATTTAGTTGGGGTTGGTCCTGCTTTGAGCAGGGGGTGGGACTAGATGACCTCCTGAGGTCTCTTCCAACCCTGATATTCTATGATTCTATGATTAACAGGAGCCAGGACGATGACCTGAGCTCCAGGGCATTCCTGGCTGGGGAGATCAGTGGTGTTTCGCTTCCCTTGCCCAGACGAATGCCAGTGAGCAGCAGCAACCTGAACTCCACACAGCCTCTTGCTGGGCCAGCGGCCCTTCCGCCCTCCTACTGAAGGGCCTGCATTTCATGAGCAGCTCATTGCTGATGTGGGCATACACCGGCCTGTGTCAGCCCCAGATGCCATCAGCCACGGACATTTGGGACCAGAGCATCGTGGAGTTTGTTTTGGAGGCTTGAGAAAAGAGCCTTTGTTCTCCTGGCAGGTGTAAGAATCCAGGCGTGGGTTGCATGGAGACGCACAGGGAGAGATTAAAAGTAAATGAGGAACAAAAGAAAGAGGCATTTGAGAAGTGCTCAGACCTCCCAGCAAGGCTGGCATCTCCCCAGCAGGGAAGGTGGTAATTTTCCACTCCATGTTATGAGCAGGGAGTGGGGATCTACAAGAGCCCAAGAACAACCCCAATGTTCCCCCAAAGCCAGCACAGCTCTACCTTGTGACCCATCCCATGCACTGGTGAGGTTCCGATTGTGATTGTTATTTCTGTTATGGGAGCACCTAGGGTCTGGATCCGGTCCCTGTTGTGCTAGATGCTGTACAGACTTGTAACAGAGACCTGACCCTTGCTGTGGAGAGCTCATCCCGACACACAGGACCCTGCAGGGGGGTGAAGCAGGCAAACCAGGTGGGTGTGGGTTCAAAGAACAATAACACACAGTGAGGTTTACAAGCAAAGCTGTCTGCTGTGCAGGGGCTGTTCCAATGAGGCAGTGGGCAAAGGTGCCATTTAGAGAGGGACCTGGGGGCTCTAGCCCTCCCTGCTCCCCGAGTTTTCTATGCAAGGTCTATTCACCCTAGCCCCAGACGAAGCTTTTAACTGCAAGACAGCTGGGGAGTGAGATGTGTGGGGTTGGGAAGCTGGGAGGAGCACAGTCTTTGAGGCAGGGAGAGTGTTTATAAACAGGGGCAGGGGGATTAGGATAGCAAAAGGCTTCTCATTACAGTAAATTAAGGATCATTAGATGATCCTGAAAGCACTGCCAAGCACTCCCGTTAAAAGATAGGAAACAAAGGGTAGGGAGAATGGAGAGAAGTAAATAGTGGTGCCCCCCAGGGGTCTTTACTGGGCTCCATCCTATTCAACATATTCATAAATGATCTGGGAAAAGGGGTAAACAGGGAGGTGGCAAAATTTGCAGATGATACAAAACTACTCAAGATAGTTAAGTCCCAGGCAGACTGCAAAGAGCTACAAAAGGATCCCTCAAAACTGGGTGACTGGGCAACAAAACGGCAGATGAAATTCAATGTTGATAAATGCAAAGTGATGCACATTGGAAAACATAATCCCAACTCTACTACTCCTGGGGGAATTCTGCACCCCTGCAGCAGTGCAACCTTCTGCAGATTTCTTGACTCCCCCACAGAAAAATGGGGGGCAAAGAAATCTGTGGGGAACACATGCCCCTTCCCTGGCAGCCCGGGCACGTCTGCTAGGAGCAGCCGGCAGCAGAGAGCAGATCACAGCGGGGGGATGAGGGAATCTGTGGAGAGACGTTAAGGGGCTGGGGTGGGGCGTGTGCCTGTGTGTGAACCAGTGAGAGAGACTTGGGGCTTGTCTACACTGGCACTTACAGCGCTGCAACTGCCTCGCTCAGGGGTGTGAAAAAACACCCCCCTGAGCCCTGCAAGTGTCAGCGCTGTAAAGCGCCAGTGTAGACAGTGCCCCAGCTCTGGGAGCCGCGCCCCTTGTGGAGGTGGCTTTTGTAGAGCACTGGGAGAGCTCCCCGCCAGCGCTCTGCCTCGACTTCAGGGCTGTTGCTGCATGCCTGGCTTGGAGGCCTGGGGCTGGGTGAAGTAGGGTCTGTCCCTGAGGCAGAGCAGAAATGTAACAACTAATCAGGCAGGGTGCTACTGTAGCCATTAGAAAAGGAGGCCTTGTGGCACCTTAGAGACTAACAAAAGCTCAGGAAAGCTTATGCTCAAATAAATTTGTTAGTCTCTAAAGTGCCACAAGTCCTCCTGTTTTTTTTTTGCGGAAACAGACTAACACAGCTGCTACTCTGAAAACTGTAGCCATTGTTAGTTAAGTGTTCCCATTCTTAGTCAATTAAGGCTCCTTTACCTTGCCAGAGTGTAAATGACATTAACAGAATCCTCAGCTAGAAGGTCTCTGTGATTTCTGGCTTCCCATGCCAGAGAGACAGGATGGGATTAGGTGACAGCTCAGATATATTTTACTTACTCATTAAAAAAACCCACAGGACAATGATTAGCAAAACTGTCTGACTTTCATATGTGAAAAACGGAGTAATTTAAAGCAACATTCTACTTTATGGAACACCAAACACCAAAATAAAAGTAATGTAATTTAAATGAAAATCCATAATTATAACAGGAATGCAGGGTCTTGGTTACCAAGTATTTGTAACTTAACTTTCATGGGGTGTTTAGGAAATATTGAAGAGTTATTGTGATTTCTTTTTCTGTATGGTAGTTTAAATAAATTACCAAAATAAGTGAAACTGTTGTGATTATATTGCATTATTCTGACAAATAAAATATGGAGAATTTTGCAGAATTTTGGTGCAAAATTTTGGATTTTTTGGCACAGAATTCCCTCAGGAATATGATACATACAAAATGATGGGGTCTAAATTAGCTGAACCCATCAATAAAGAGATCTTGGAGTCAGGACCCCAAAGCCTGAGCTTGTAAGCTGGAAAAATACCTCCCCCCCGCCGATACCCTGAGAGTGAAGGGCAACACGGTGCAGATGGACGCCCTGATCATCAAAGCTCTGGGCACTTGGGACCCCTGCAACGAGCATGTGCTGCGGACGTGTGGGATCAGTCAATGCTACGCAGGGCTCATGCGGCGCTTCATGGTCTCGGACACCATCCAATGGTCCAGGGACATCTACATCGAACACATCACTGGCCACTGACAGTACCAGGGCGCATGAGCCGCTACGATATCGTGCATCAACTATGGGAAAGGGACTGAGAGACTTTTTCCATTGGACCATATGAACTGGAACCATAAACTCACTGAACATTAAATCCCACCAAATGAGGGTAAATCCATCCTGATCATCGTATCCACTCATTATACTCCACACCTGAATATAGCCATTATATGAACAACATACCCCCATATCTCAGTGTCTGTACTTTGACCCATTAACCTTTTACCCCCAATCAGGGAGATTGCAGATTATGTATTCCTTACGCCACCCGTTCCTAAACCGAATTCCGCACCCCTTGATAATCTGTACTTATTCCCTGATAACCAGAAACTTCTATGCTTAAACTCTGTACCGTTTTCTTTTTACTTCAACATCATCTTAATAAAATTATTAAATCAATTCTCCAGAGCAGTGGTTCCCAAACTTGTTCCGCCGCTTGTGCAGGGAAAGCCCCTAGCGGGCCAGGTTGGGCTGGTTTGTTTACCTGCGGCGTCCGCGGCTTCAGCCGATCGTGGCTCCCAGTGGCCGCGGTTCGCTTCTCCAGGCCAATGGGAGCTGCTGGAAGTGGCGCGGGCCGAGGGACGTACTGGCTGCCCTTCCTGCAGCTCCCATGGACCTGAAGCAGCAAATTGTGGCCACTGGGAGCCGCGATTGGCCGAACCTGCAGATGCGCCAGGTAAACAAACTGGCCCAGCCTGCCAGGGGCTTTCCCTGCACAAGCCGCGGAACAAGTTTGGGAACCACTGCTCTAGAAACATCCGCTCAATCAAAAAAGCAAACAGAATATTGGGAATCATTAGGAAAGGGATAGATAATAAGATAGAAAATATCATATTGCCTCTCTATAAATCGATGGTACGCCCACATCTTGAATACTGTGTGAAGATGTGGGCACCCCATCTCAAAAAAGATAGATTGGATTTGGAAAAGGTACTGAGAAGGGCAACAGAAATTATGAGGGGTCTGGAACGGCTTCCATATGAGGAGAGATTAAAAAGACTGGGACTTTTCAGCTTGGAAAAGAGACGACTAAGGGGGGATGTGATAGAGGTCTATAAAATCATGACTGGGGTGGAGAAAGTGAACAAAGAAGCGTTATTTACTCCTTCACATCACACAAGAACCAGGGTCACCCAATGAAATTAATAGGCAGCAGATTTAAAATAAACAAAAGAAAGTATTTCTTCACAATCAATCTGTGGAACTCTTTGCCTAGGGATGTTGTGAAGGCCAAAACTATAACAGGGTTCCAATAAGAACTAGATAAGTTTATGGAGAATAGGCCCATGAATAGCTATTAGTCAGGTTGGGCAGGGATCCAACACCATATTCTGCATGTTCCTCACCTCTGTTTGCCAGAAGCTGGGAATGGGCGACAGGGGATGGATCACTTCATGATTGGCTGTTCTGTTCATTCCTTCTGACACACCTAGTATTGGCTACTGTCAGAAGACAGGATACTGGGCTAGATGGACCTTTGGTCTGACTCAGTATGGCCATTCTGATGTTCTTATATAGAACGCAGATGTACCTGCCCAATGCTGTAACCCACTAGACCTCACTCCCCTCCCAGAGCTGAGATAGAACCCAGGAGTCCTGATGGAGTCTCTCTCTCCAGAGTTAGTAACAAAGAATATACATTCAAATATTAAACCTAACCAGTGTCCCTTAGTGACTTGCCACAAGATGTCAGAACATGTTATTATAAGAGCTGAATGGATCTAATATTTATTTAATTTTATTTAATTTATGTAGGAATTAGATATAGGGCTTCTGTCAGCTAATTGCTAAGTTATCTACCAAAAAACTAGGGTTTTCAAATGCCTAAGTAGCCCCTGGAATCATGGTTAAAATTGTCCCGCCCACCCTCCCAAATCTGAAATGGCGCCCCTGTCATGGTCAAGTGTAGAAGCTGCTGGTCTGAAAATCAAGAGACCTGGGCTCTGTTCCCAGCTCTCCCTCTCACTTGCTGCATGACCTTGGGGCAAAGTCACATCCCAGCTTTATGGCTCAGTTTCCCCAGCTGCATAATGACGAAATAGGGCTGCTTCCCCACCTTGAGATCTACTGCTGAGAAATGCCACTGAAGTGTTATGATGAAAAGTGGGGTTGCCAGAGCTGCCTGGGAGATTTAAAGGCAGCTCTGAAAATTTCAGACAAAAAAGTCAGTGTGTTTCCTAGAACCCCAGAGGTCAGAGCTGGGAATGGGCGACAGGGGATGGATCACTTGATGATTACCTGTTCTGTTCATTCCCTCTGGGGCACTTGGCACTGGCCACTGTTGGAAGACAGGATACTGGGCTAGCTGGATCTTTGATCTGACCCAGTAGGGCCATTCTTATGTTCTTATGACAAGGCTGAGGAGCCACAGCCCATCTCTGGATTCACCAAGGGCAAGTTATGCCTGATCAACCTTTGTAATACCAATAAAATAAAAACCAGCAGGATCTTATTAAAGGAGAAAAGGCAAACTACCACATTTATTGTGAATCATAGTAAGCAGTTAGTTATAGCTATAACATTCCATTCAATCTCATATTTATTCACACATTCATTCATACACACACACACATGCAGGTTCTGCAAGGTTGTTATCATAGTTACCAGCCTTAGAGTTGCTCATGCCAAGCCACTGGCCAGGTGGCCTAGACATGAGGAGGGAGCAGGGCCTTGTCAGATGCTCATCTGATGCTCCTGGAAGTTGGTTTGCAGAATCAGACCCCAAAGTTCTCACTTTCTAGAGTCCATTTTTATAGGAATTTCTTCCTATGCCAGTCTATGGGAATTGCTTCATCATGCTGTTGCTGAATCAATCAGCAGATGGCACTTTCCTGATGGCTCCGTGCTGCCAGATGTTATCTTGTTCTTTGGTTCTCCCATTCTTGAGGCTGTTGGGTGGATTCCAGTCTGCCCTCCGGGGTCCTCTGGTTATTTCCACTTGATGCCTTTTTCAGCCGATGGACACTGGATTCTTAGGCTGGCACCTCCCTGATCATTCAGTTATTATCCACACCAAGCATCCATCCACATACATCCTTTATCTCTATTTTAATCACAATTAGAAAAGGAGGATTTGTGGCACCTTAGCGACTAACAAATTTATTTGAGCATAAGCTTTCGTGAGCTACAGCTCACTTCATCGGCTGCATAATCACAATTGTTAACAAAGCAAAATGAATACAACAAAAGGGCGGGGAGTCTCTGGGTGCTGTTTCTGTTGTTACAGAGTATTGCTTTGAGTCTCTCTCTGTCTGAGTAGTTGTTGTTTCAAAGAATTGCTTTGAGAACAGACTCTGTCTTAGAATGTACTAACACAATTAGAGCTTGCAAGTTTCACACATAGAGGGAGAGAAACAGTACCAAAAACCAAGAGACCTCTTAATTAGTATAATACCCTGGAATTTAAACTATGGGGAATCAAACTCATTTGTGATATTAATACAGAACTTCTTTAATATGATCCAACACCTGATTGCCTTCTATTATGAGATAACTGGCTCTGCGGATATAGGTGGATGTGATATATCTTGACTTTAGCAAAGCTTTTGACATGGTCTCCCACAGTATTCTTGCCAGCAAGTTAAAAAAGTATGGATTGGATGAATGGACTATAAGGTGGATAGAAAGCTGGCTAGATCATCAGGCTCAATGGGTAGTGATCAACGGCTCGATGTCTAGTTGGCAGCTGGTATCAAGCAGAGTGCCCCAGGGGTCAGTCCTGGGGCCAGTTTTGTTCATCATCTTTATTAATGATCTGGATGATGGGATTAATTGCACCCTTAGCAAATTCACAGATGACACTAAGCTGGGGGGAGAGGTAGATGTGCTGGAGGGTAGGGATAGGGTCCAGAGTGACCTAGCCAAATTGGAGGATTGGGCCAAAAGAAATCTGATGAGGTTCAACAAGCACAAGTGCAGAGTCCTGCCCTTAGGATGGAAGAATCCCATGCACCACAACAGACTAGGGTAGGCAGCAGTTCTGCAGAAAAGGACCTAGGGGTTACAGTGGACGAGAAGCTGGATATGAGTCAACAGTGTGCCCTTGTTGCCAAGAAGGCCAATGGCATATTGGGCTATATTAGTTGGAGCATTGCCATCAGATTGACAGGTTTCAGAGTAGCAGCCGTGTTAGTCTGTATCCACAAAAAGAAAAGGAGCACTTGTGGCATCTTAGAGACTAACAAATTTATTTGGAGCATAAGCTTTCATGAGCTACAGCTCACTTCATCAGATGCAGATTGAGCAAAGTGATTATTCCCCTCTATTCAGCACTGGTGAGGCCACATCTGGAGTATTCCGTCCAGTTTTGGTTCCTTCACTACAGAAGGGATGTGGACATATTGGAGAAAGTCCAGCGAAGGGCAACGAAAATGATTAGGGGGCTGGGGCACATGACTTATGAGGAATGGCTGAGGGAACTGGGGTTATTTTGTCTACAGAAGAGAAGAGTAAGGGAGGATTTGATAGCAGCCTTCAACTACCTGAAGGGAGATTCCAAAGAGGATGGAGCTAGGCTGCTATAAGTGGTGGCAGATGATAGAACAAGAAGCAATGGTCTCAAGTTGCAGTGGGAGAGCTCTAGGTTGGATATTAGGAAAAGCTTTTTCACTAGGAGGGTGGTGAAGCACTGGAATGGGTTCCCTAGGGAGGTGGTGGAATCTCCTTCCTTAGAGGTTTTCAAGGTCAGGCTTGACAAAGCCCTGGCTGGGATGATTTAGTTGGGGATTGGTCCTGCTTTGAGCAGGGGGTTGGACTAGTTGACCTCCTGAGGTCTCTTCCAACCCTAATATTCTATGATCTCCCAGGGGGGTGGCACTGCTTCCTGTTGTATTAACTTAGATGGACTGTAGGGGCCAAAAGACGTTACATAGCCCATACACTGTCTGGGGTTTGGTATACACAAGCCTCAGCCTGTTTTGTACCATGGCAAACATCATTGAACAGCCTTTTAACCTGCCATTAAAGACAAAGAAGGAAAAGCAGAATTGACATGGAAAGTGTTCAATAAGGTTATTTTAACAGCCTCCCTTGTTCCCTTTCCCTGGAAAGAGTTTTTAAAAGGAAAAGCCCTTTCCAGTCTCTGAGATGGCATAAGAGCTGGAGATGACTGTCCTTTGCGGGGAAGAGAAGCAGTTAGCTGAGATGGGCTGGGTTGTTGTTAAATTCCGATCTCGCTTCATCCCAGGTGGGTTTGGGATCCAGCTGGAGTCAGTAGAGGTGCTGATGTCGTCTGGGTCCCTCTCTCTGGCCTGCTCTGGTCAGGACATCTCTCAGGAGCAGGGTAACAAAGATATTGTAGGCACCTAACTCCCATTGATTTAAATGGGGGCTAGGCACCTAATCTCTTTGAGGATGAAGGCCTAGGTTCCGAAGTGACTTAGGCCCTTTTGAAATATTTCCCCTCCGGTCTCATTGCCAATGCTCCTGCGCGGGGGTTCTCATCTCTTGCTCCAGAAAAGAAGTTCACGGCCTGATGCATCTTGCTGCCAGGATGTTTTTCATCCTAAATGTTCCCTTTTTTAATTCACTCCTCTCACCTTGGGACCAGCCTCAGTAACTTCTCTCCAGTCTCGGGGCCTATACCCTGCCAAGATTAGCAGCCTGTCCTCTTTAGCCCAGCTAAACAGATTTAGCTCATTTATTTTTCCACACAAGTCAGGCCACTTCCGACCCTGGATTAGGTTAGGTCTGAACTCCCATGCAGGGCCGGCTCTAGGTGTTTTGCTGCCCCAAGCTCCAAGAGCACAACTGCCCAAGCAAAAAAAAAAGGAAAAGATGGCAGGAATGCCACCCCTGGAATTGCGCCGCCCCAAGCACGTGCTTGCTTTGCTGGTGCCTAGAGCCGGTCCTGCTCCCATGGCAATGCAGGCTGATCAAGTTGGTTCCCGTCCACCCTGGGGCAATGCTATTGAAGTCAGTAGCATTGCACCAGGGACGAATCTGGGCCAATGTTCAGAGCCACATTGTGGGATTCTGGCCTCACTCTCTGTGACCCCTCTCCAGATAACCCCAAGCTTGTACTGGCTGTTTTGTGCCATATTGTACTGCAGACTCATGTCGAATTTGGCTGCACCCTGAGCCACCTTTCCAAGCTGGAAATAAGCTACGTAACTCCACGCCGAGACACTTGAATACACGGTTGGATCACCACAGGGGCTGTGCTATGATCAGCAGGGTCCCACCAGAGCGGCCTGTAGCAAGTGCATTCCTTACAGCAGCTGCTTTTCTTCCCCAGCCAGACTTTGCAACTGCCTGTGCAGTCAGTCAGAGACCTAGGAAAACCAATTCCTTCCTACCTCAGCGAGTCCTGGGGCTGGAGTGACAGCCACGCACTGAGCTCAGTGGGGTTGCTGGGTCACTGGGTGCAGAGCTCAGCCTTCAGCTAGCTGGATTTAGCACAACAAAACTATCCCATGTGGTGCACTCCCTGCCCAGCTAACTGGGACACCTTAGGTGAAGGTATCTCCTTTTTGTGCAAGGGGATTTCGGTTCAGGACATCCTTTGCACATTAGCACCACGTTAGCAATAAACCGGATTCTCAGGAACTGAGATCATCACAGCCCCCTCTGAAAGGGGCCATGCAGGAAGTTCAGCCTTGCCTAATGAGCACACTCAGTGACCCTGATGAACAAATAAATGTTCCCTGCACTGAAAGAAATGCCAGATCAGGACATTCTGCACCAGGCAATACGGGTTAGTAATAATGATTTGTATGTGCTCTTCATAGGCATTGCTAGGCCAAGACATTTGCTGCAGGTTAACATTGGGTTCTTCCTAGATGTCTCTTTTGTACAGGGTCCCAGCTCAGGCCAATTCTGAATAGATCATTAATAAGGTGGTTTGCACTGTTGTTTATCTCTGCTAAAGACTCTTTATAGACACTTATGTTCTGGGACCTGAGACTCTAGCTAGATTCCTATATTGTGCCTATCAACAGGGCACCTCCCATTATATTAACTTGTGTTCCATGTCTCCCAGAAGGACCTGCAGGCCCCGCTGAGGTCAGGCCCCAGTGTTCCAGGTGCTATACAAGCATAGATGGAGAGCATCCAATCCAAACAGACACACAAAGGAAACAAAAAGAAAAGGAGTACTTGTAGCACCTTAGTGACTAACAAATTTATTAGAGCATAAGCTTTCGTGAGCTACAGCTCACTTCATCAGATGCATCTGATGAAGTGAGCTGTAGCTCACGAAAGCTTATGCTCTAATAAATTTGTTAGTCTCTAAGGTGCCACAAGTACTCCTTTTCTTTTTGCGAATACAGACTAACACGGCTGCTACTCTGAAACAAAGGAAACAGTCTACAGAGCTGGAACTAGAACCCAAATCACTTACTCAGGCCAGAGCTTTAGCCACAAGGCTGCCCTGCCTCCCCGAAAGCCTATAAGTGTAAACACCCTTCTCTTGTGCTTGCCGGGGTTATGAGTTGTTAGCCTCAAGGCCCCATGCTAACCCTGCAGAGGTTCTCAGCAAGTGCGTATGGCTCTGTGCTCTGGGTCCTGCAGGTCTCTTCCTAGGACAGAGACAGCCTGATCTCCCAGAGGTCTAGCACCTTGTGCCATCACTTTCACCTGGGCAGGTGGGGGTCAAACGCTACCACTTTGAGTAGTCAATGAAATATTCCACTCTGGCTCAAAAATCAAAGAGCAATTGGAACTAAAAGCCAGGGTTAAAGCAGGAAGATGAAAGGCTGGGCAGAGGGGTTAATAAATAACCCTGTGTGGCAAGTCCTTTCCCGCTGCCAAAGTTCTCAGTAGCAAGCTGCAGGCATGCATGTGTTGCGGTGATTGAGTTAGATGATCAAAGGCCTCAATGCAGATCTGACCTGGATGAACATGACAGCCCCCACCGGGAAGCAGCTGGGCAGGCACTGGACAGACGCTGGGGTGTTCTGGGCAGAACGCCCACTGCTGACTCCTCAGAACAGGTCTCCTAGGCAGGGCTGTTTGAGTGCTGCTCCTGGCATGTGCCCTTCCTCTGCTCTTCATCCACGCCGACAAGCCTTGGGGGGTCCCACAGCCGCAGACTGGGAAGATGACTCAGCGTGAGGGGATTAGCAACATCATCTGACAATGTCAGGCGGGTCTCTCCTGCCACAGAACAAAGGCGAAAACCAGAGAGGTACCCGATCGCCGGGAGTACCAATGGCCTCCTAGAGGGGGCCTGGTTCCCAACCCCAGGATACAGACAAATCCAGTTGGAGTCAGTGGGGAGCCAGCCACTAATGGGGTGAGGGAGTCAGAGCCCTCTCCCTGATTCCTCTCCCGCTTGCTCTCCTCCTTCGTGGCTCAGTGCTGGAGTCTAGACTGCAAGACACATGCCACATGCTGAAACATCCATGTGCCTGGCCCTGCCTGGGGTGCACGGAGCCTTCTGCACACATGCCCCCCACCCACAAGCCCTCTCTCGCTCCCCTCATTGACCTGGAATCCCAAAGGACAAGGAGGGAGGCCTGCCTCACCCTCTGCAATGGTGGCAAAGCATGCTGCCCCGGGGTGTTTGTACTGAGTCGCTGATCCTGGCCCACCACGGGCTGTGACACTTGGCTCTAAGCAGGTAGCAAGAGGGTGAACTGAGGCCATCCAGGACCCTAGGCACAACCACCTGGTGGAGTTGCCAGGTGTCCGGTTTTGACTCAGTCAAAAAGGACCCTGGCGGATCTGATTGGCAGTGCAGCTGGGCTAAGGCAGGTTCCCTGCCTGCCATGGCTCCCCGCAGCTCCCTGCAGCCCCTAGGCGCGGGTGCCATCAGGGAGGTTCCACGCGCTGCCCCCACCCCGAGTGTTGGCTCTGCAGCTTCCATTGCTCGGGAACTATGGCTAATGGGAGCTCCGGGGGCAGCACCTGTGGGCGGAGCATTTGTGGGCGCAGTCAGCACGCACCATGCAGAGCCGTCTGACCACCCCTGCGCCTAAGACCTAGACATGGCAGCTGCTTCTGGGAGCTGTGTGGACCCAGGGCAGGCAGGAAGCCTGCCTTAGCCCTGCTGCACTGCCAACTGAGAACCACCTGAGGTTAGCGCTACCCAGCTGGAGCCCGCACTCCGAACCCCCTGCCTCAGGTCGGAACCCCTCCTGCACCCGAATTCCCTTGCAGAGCCTGCACTTCTCACCCTCTCCCACACCCCAACCCCCTGCCCCAGCCCTGAGACCTCTCTTGGAGCCTGCACTCTGCATCCCCTCCCACACCCCAACTCCCTATCCCAGCCCTGAGGCCCCTCCTGCACCCAAACTCCCTCCTGGAGCCTGAACCCCCTCCTGCACCCCAAACCCGTCATCTCTGGCCCCACCCCAGAGCCCACACTCCCAGCTGGAGCCCTCAGCCCTCCCTGCATCCCACCCCCCACCCCAGCCCAGTGAGAGTGAGTGAGGGTGAAGGAGAACGAGTGACAGAGGGAGGGGGGATGGAGTGAGTGGGGGGTGGGGCCTCAGAGAAGGGGTCGGGGAGGGGAGGGATAGGGGATGGGGCAAGAGTGTGTGGTTTTGTGCAATTAGAAAGTTGACAACCCTACCACATGGGGGTTCCAAAGCCCCATCCCTGATGTGCCCCTCCCCTTGGGGTGTCAGGGGCCATCCCCACAAGACACCTCAGCCAGACAGGCTGGAGGATCCCTCCTGAGTCCTTCCTGACTTGCAGACAGGCCAGCAGCAGGGGGACCCTGGTCTGTTGCTCCTCTTGGGGCAGGCTGGGGGCCCCTTCTCCCTGGCCTGCTGCCCCCTATCTTCAGGCAGGCTGGGGCCTACCCAGGGGGCAGGAAGCCTCAGTCACCCCACTGGAGCATATAGCCCTGTATGGATGCCCCTGCTTCCCAAGGGGAGGGGCACATCAGGGATGGGGCTTTGGAACCCCCATGTGGTAGGGTTGTCAACTTTCTAATTGCCCAAAACCACACACTCTTGCCCCATCCCCTATCCCTCCCCTCCCCGACCCCTGTGTAGGGGGGAGGCAGCATAGAGCCCTCTGCTGGGCAGGGTGGGCCTGGTGACTGGCCGTCCCCATACGTGGGGACCGGGGCCCCCTGCCCAGAACTGGGGGGCTCCCAACTCTGATGGAGGGATGGAGTCAGCAGCCTCAGCCCTTGTGTCACATTGTCAGCATACAAGCCCCTGTGCTCAGACCTCTCACCATGTGAGAACAGACTCTAGATTTAGGGTGTGGCCTTCAGGGCTGGCACATCTCACCTAATCCACCACTGAGGGCTGCTGAGCCAGATCCGTCATTTCCCTGGGCAGCTGGACTGGGGGCTGAGGTGCTGGTGTTGGGGGACTGGTATATCATAGAATACCGGGGTTGGAAGGGACCTCAGGAGGTCATCGAGTCCAACCCCCTGCTCAAAGCAGGACCAATCCCCAACTAAATCATCCTGGCCAGGGCTTTGTCAAGCCTGACCTTAAAAACTTCTCAGGAAGGAGATTCCACCACCTCCCTAGGTAACGCATTCCTGCCTGTCCCTCCCCACCACCTTCATCCCATCCACTATTGCTGGTTGCTAACCTGTGTGTGCCTGCAGGCCATGACAGGCCGAGCCCGCAGGCCAGACATCCCTGGGGCGCTCAGCCCCTTTGCAGGGCGCTGGACAACCCCACAGAGACGCCCATTGGGCAGTTGCCACTGAAGTCATGTTGTGGTTGTTCTTTGGGCACCATCTGCTGGCGAACAGGTCAATTTGTCTCACTGTGTCTAAGCTGGGTGCCACCGTTTCCCACTGTGCTTGGGACAGGGAATAACTGTTGGGTGTCTGCTGGCAAATGCCTTTTTCAGGTGACTCTGTGAGCTGCTGGAGGAGCTGTGCTCCCTTGGGTACAACAGCAGAGTGTGGCTTCACCAGCCAGGCCTTCGCAGCAACTTCATTAGAAATATAGCTAGGTGTTTGCAGGGGCGGCGAGTTGTATGGGCCCGTGGTGCCAGGTCCCATGAACATTCAGGGCCTGGGGGCCTGGCTCCACCAATGTTCAGGGCCAGGTCTCTCCTCTGGCCCCACTTGCCACCCCACATACCTCCCAGCCCCTCCTGCTGTCCCGGGCAATTTAAAAGGGCCCGGGGGGGGGCCAGCCAAGCCCCCAGCAGCACAGTGGGACTGCCCACATTACAGTGCAGCCACGGGAACGCTGTGACGTGGGCAGTGTAGTCGCTTTATTGCCAGGGGAGAGCTCTCCCGGTGATAAAAATAACCACCCCGAATGAGGGAGCAGTAGTTTAATCACCAGGAGCCAGGCTTCTGGCGATAAAGCACTGTCTACAGTCACGCTTTTCAGCGCTAAAACTTTTGTCGCTCAGGAGGATGTTTTTTCACACCCCCAAACAACTAATGTTTTAGCGCTGAAAGTGGCAGTGTAGACACAGCTTAAGCTGGCTTCCTGCCCGCCCGCACCATGCCAGGCCGGGAAAGAGCCAGCGCATCCCTGCAGCCCCAGGTGTGTGTTTGTGTGTCTCCAAGTGCTGCCCACGCCCCAAGCACCAAGCCACTGCCAGCGGGGAGTGTGGGTCACTTTCGGGAGCAGGCACTGCCCAAGGTAAATGCCAACCCCCCAACCCCCTCCTGCACCCCAACCTCCTGCCCCATCCCAGAGCCCACACCCAAACGGGCTCGGGCTCGGGCTCGGGCTCGGGCTCGCTTGCACCTGTGATACAGGAGAGCCAAGGAGCAGTAGGAAAGTGCTAGAGGGAAAATATATAAGCTCAAGGCTATTTAAGGTGTGGCTCCCTGTAGACTAGGGAAGGTGGCTGCAGGTTAATTGGAGCACTTGCAGTCAATTAAGGCCCTGTTAGGAACCTAATAAAACTCCCTGCATCAGGCAGATAGAGGAGCACCAAGGGTTGGAGCTTGGAGATGTGTTGAGTGATTTAGAAGACCTGAGACTTGGAGTAAGGGAGACCCTGCCCCTAAGGACTGAGGGTAACCCCACCTAAGGAGGATAAGGGTAAGAAACCCACAGGGGCTGGGACTCAGAGCAAGGAGTAAACCCAGACTCCTTCCCTCCTCTACCACCTTCCTGGGCTAGTAGTGGGGTCCTTGGCCCATAAGAGCAAGGGAAAGGGAGGTATCTTAGCTCCCTGCCAAGAAAAGTGCAGGACCCACCAGACTAAAATTGACCATCTTGCTACTCATCCCTGCCCCATCCCAGAGTCCACACCCAGCTCCCAAACTCCATCCCAGAACCCTGTCCTGCACCCAAACTCCCTCCCAGAGTCTTAGGTGAGGGGTGGACTTGGACTCATTCTGTGCATCACCAAAAATTATCCAAACCTGCCACCTCTGGGTGTTTGTAATGACTGGGTGAACTGCATGGTGAATTGCCTGCCAGCTAGATTAAGATCTCTCAAGCTTGTCTAGACATCTCATGTGCAGGGCTGAGGAGGAGCTGGTGGTTGTAGTATGTGTATGTGCCAAAGACTCAATGAATGGTAGGAGAGGTCCTGGAGGGCAAATTTAGTCTGCTAAGTAAGAGATGGAAGTCCAGGACTTCCATGGTAGCATTCTCTGAAATGCTTCCAGTTCCATGCACAGGGCCAATTAGACAGGCAAAACTGTAGGGTTTCAATGCCTGGATGAGGAGACGGTGTGGGGAGAAGGGGGTTAGATTTATTAGGAACTGGGGAACTATTTGGCAAAGGAGGAGCCTGTACAGGAAGGATGTGCTCCACCTAAACCAACACAGAACCAGGTTGCTGGCATGTCAAATTAAAAAGGTCATTGTAGCAGGATGTTGGTGCAAAAGCACCTAATTAGCCCCTGTCCAGTCAGTTCCAATCAAGGGAGACAGATTGGAGCTGATGGAAAAGGCCTGATGCTGGCCTGAGGATTGGCAACACCTGCTGGCCTGACAAGCCAAGGGCTATAAAGGCTGGGAGGGAGAAGTCAGGGAGGGAAATGGAGGCCTCCTAGTTGAAGGCTTCCTCTACCTGTAAAGGAAGTGACTAATCTTGTCAAGCTTCTGACACTGGTGGTGGGACAACCTTAAGTAAATAACAACATGGGTGTTGCACAACCCTGAAGCCTCTGAGCCTTATTGGGGGTAGCAAGCAGGCCCCAGGTAGATGGGTGGGTTGTTGACCCTGTTAGTCGTAGAGGAGTTTTTAAACTAAGTGTTAGGGGAAAACTGAAAGGTACAGAGGAGCACATGATTTGGACAGACATCCCTTAGGGGAAAAAAGAAAAGGAGTACTTGTGGCACCTTAGAGACTAACAAATTTATTAGAGCATAAGCTTTCGCATCCGATGAAGTGAGCTGTAGCTCACGAAAGCTTATGCTCTAATAAATTTGTTAGTCTCTAAGGTGCCACAAGTACTCCTTTTCTTTTTGCGAATACAGACTAACACGGCTGCTACTCTGATCCCTTAGGGGAGTATCTATTAATGGGAATTCTCTGTATCCTAGTAAGTAGTGAGGATTAAAATACAGGTAGGATCTGATGAACAGTCAAATGAAAGTCCCATTCAATTACATCATGTAATGGCAGATGGCTGAAAAGTGACACATTTTATAAGTGCCTATGTACAAATGCTAAAGTCTAAATATTAAGATGGGTGAACTTGAGTGCCTTTATTAAATGAGGATATTGATATAATAAGCATCACAGAAACTTGGTGGAATGAGGATAATCAATGGAACGTGGTAATATTAGGGTACAAAATACATTGGAAGGACAGAATAGGTTGTCATGGTGGTGGGGAGTGGCACTATATGTGAAAGCAGAAACTCCAACACCTGTTGTGATGTTGTTGACTTTGTTGCAACCAAGGTCCTGTAGTAGCCCTGAATCTTGTATAAAGGGGGTCAAATAAGGTGAGGTTATGGCTTGCTGGTTAGGACATGCAAACAGATAGCATAATATTTTTCTTTTTAAAGATGTAAGTATTGGCTCTATACTGTCTGTATTTCAAACTTATGCTATGCTTCTGGGTGACACCCCCAGACAACTTGGTGTCAGCTCTGCCTAGCCTGCTTGATGGCCCATTGAGGACCATCAGCTATACAAGTCTCCCATTGAGAGAAGGCAGACACGCCTTGGGACTCAGCCAGGTATGCAGGGACCTGCCTATGGACAGAACTCTGAGGTGTTTCCAGGCCATGTGATGGACAGCTTGTCTTTGGAACAAAGAGACCATATGGCAAGAGACCATAAAAAGCTGCTGTAGCTCCTCCATCTTGTCTTCAATCCTGCTTCTTACCTCGGGAGGAGCTTTGTTACACTGAAGCTTTGAACCAAGGATTGAAAGACCCATCCCAGCTGTGGATGTTCTCCAGAGACTTGATTTGAACCTGCCGTTTATTCTATCACTGCTACAAGCCTGAACCAAGAACTTTACCATTACTGTATGTAATTGATTCCATTTAACCAGTTCTAGCTCTCATCTATCATTTTTTCCTTTTATGAATAAACCTTTAGATTTTAGATTCTAAAGGATTGGCAACAGCGTGATTTGTGGATAAGAGCTGATTTGTATATTGACCTGGGTCAGGGGCTTGGTCCTTTGGGATCAGGAACCTTTTTTCTTTTACTGGGGTATTGGTTTTCGTAACCCAGTGCCCCTTGTTATGGGGACAAATGCAGTGATACTGAGAAACTGGAGTGTCTAAGGGAATTGCTCGTGTGACGTGTGGTTAGCCAGTGCAGTAAAACCAAAGTCTTTATGTGGCTAGTTTGGTTTGCCTTGGTGTGTATAGAAACCCCAGCCTTGGGCTGTAACTGCCCTGCTTTAAGCAATTTGTCCTGACTTGGCACTCTCAGTTGGGTCCTGCCAGAACCAGCCTCGTTAAACCTGTATAGTAAAAATCTTGAACCAAATTGTACCATAGAATCTCTAGGGATAGTAATTCCATGCTTGAATAATAATATAACAGTAAGGATATTACTGATCACCTGACCAGGATGGTAATAGTGATTGCGAAATGCTCATGGAGACTAGAAAGGCTATAAAAATAGACAACTTAATTATAATGGGGGATTTCAACTATCCCTATATTGACTGGGTACATGTCACCTCAGGATGGGATGCAGAGTTTCCTGACACCATAAATTACTGTTTCTTGAAGCAGCTAGTTCTGGAAACCACAAGAGGAGAGGCAATTCTTGATTTACTCCTAAATGGAGCACAGCATCTGGTCCCAGAGGTGAATAAAGCTGAACCACTTAGCAATAGCGACTATAATGTAATTAAATGTAACATCCCTGTTGGGGAGATACACCGAAGAAGCCCACCAAAGTAGCCTTTAACTTCAGAAAGGGGAACTACACAAATGAAGAGGTTAGTTAAACAAATTAAATGGTACAGTCCCAAAAGTGAAATGCCTGCATGGAAACTTTTTAAGACACCATAATAAAGGCTCAAATTAAATATACCCCAAATTAAAAAGCATAGTAAGAGGACCAAAAAAGTGCCACCATGGCTAAACAACAAAGTAAAAAGTTACAGGCAGAAAGGCATCCTTTAAAAATTGGAAGTTACATCCTACTGAGGAAAATAAAAAGGAGCATAAACTCTGGCAAGTCAAGTCTAAAAATTAGGCAGGCCAAAAAAGAATTTGAAGAGCAACTAGCTAAAGACTCAAACTAATAAACATGTTTAAGTACATCAGAAGCAGGAAGTCTGCTAAGCAACCAGTAGGGCCACTGGATGATCAAGATGCTAAAGGAACACTCAAGGATGATAAGGCCATTGCAGAGAAACTAAATTAATTCTTTCATCGGTCTTCATGGCTGAGGAATGAGAGATTTCTCAAAGCTGAGCCATTCCTTTTTAGGTGACAAATCATAGAATCAAAGAATATCAGGGTTGGAAGGGACCCCAGGAGGTCATCTAGTCCAACCCCCTGCTCAAAGCCCCAACTAAATCATCCCACCCAGGGCTGTCAAGCCTGACCTTAAACTTCTAAGGAAGGAGATTCCACCACCTCCCTAGGTAACCCATTTCAGTGCTTCACCACCTCTTAGTGAAAAGGTTTTTCTTAATATCCAACCTAAACCTCCCCCACTGCAACTTGAGACCATTACTCCTCATTCTGTCATCTGCTACCACTGAGAACAGCCTAGATCCATCCTCTTTGGAACCCTCTTTCAGGTAGCGGAAAGCAGCTATCAAATCCCCCCTCATTCTTCTCTTCTGCAGACTAAACAATCCCAGTTCCCTCAGCCTCTCCTCATAAGTCATGTGTTCCAGTCCCCTAATCATTTTTGTTGCCCTCTGCTGGACTCTCCAATTTTACCACATCCTTCTTGAGGAACTGTCCCAGGTGGAGGTGTCACTGGAGGTTTTGAAACAAATTGATAGATTAAATACAAGTCTCCAGGACCAGATGGGATTCACCCAAGAGTTCTTAGGTTACATTCCACAGTTAGCAGTTCTGCAAGTTCATATTTGAGTTCCTTATTTAAATCAGCCTCTGTACCAGATGACTGGAGCATAGCTAACGTGACCCCATTTTTTTAAAGAAGGCTCCAGAGGCAACCCCAGCAATTGCAGGCCAGTAAACCTAACTTCAGAACCAGGCAAATTGGTTGAAGCTATAGTAAAGAACAGAATTATAGATTAACAAGATTTATTGGGGGAAGAGTCAATATAGTTTTTGTAAAGAGAAATCATGCCTCGCCAATCTACTAGAATTCTTTGAGGGTGTCAACAAGCAGGTGGACAAGGGGGATCCAGTGGATATAGTGTACTTAGACTTTCAGAAAGCCTTTGATAAGGTCCCTCACCAAAGGCTCTTATGCAAAGTAAGCTGCCACAGGATAAGAGGGGAAAGTCCTCTCATGGATTGGTAACTGGTTAAAAGATAAGAAACAAAGGGTAGGAATAAATGATCCATTCTGAGAATGGGGGAAGACTTAAATAGTGGTGTCCCCCAGGGGTCTGTACAGGAACTAGTGCTATTCAATATTGTGGAAGCAGAAAAAGGAGAATCTGGGAATAGATGTGTCAGTCAATTTAAGGACAGTGAAAGGAAACCCTAACCCTTACCCTAATAACATGAGTTGTAAGAAATGCTGTTTTCACCTTGCTTTTAGTTTTTTAAAGATGGAATGCTGACTTAAGCGGAAACCTTGAGATAAGGTAGCGGCTGGAGGGAATTTGCATAAACAAAGGATAACTGTTAGCCATTGATGTATGTAATGGGAAAGTATAAATACCTGTCTCCCCCTGCTTGTAGGGGGAAGACCTGCCTAAGGTCAGGGGACCCCCTGTCTGACCACAGTCTTCTCCTGCAATTGCTCATAATAAACGGTCTCTGACTTTTTGCTAACAAATGCAGAGTGAGGACTTGTTTTCTTCACCAATTTGGTGCCATGACTCAGATGGCAACACCTAGCTGAGACAGCAGCGATCACTACAGACCCTTACCTCTTGCCTGGTGCCTTAGGGCTCAAAGGGAAAGACCTTTTGAAATCTCTAATGGGGTTTGAGGAGGACTGCCCGTTGGGGCCATCTGTTCTTCTTGGGCTCACACCATGCAAACTTATTGGTTTTGTTTTGTTTGGTGGTTTTGTTTGTTTGTTTGGTTTTTTTTTTTTTTTTTTTTTTTTGCAACAAGGTCAGATTGCTGCCTCACATAAGGGACAGGCTGTGATAAATCCAGAAGTAAGGAATTAAGTTTATGATTAAACAAGATGCATCCAGGTATGGGGGGAATGAATAAACCTGAGTGAGGAATGAATGCCACTGACCAGGCCTAAAGACTTAAGCTGACTCCAGCTGCCCCAGGAATGCCCCAGAACTACCCCATGCAGGAGTTCTGAAAGCAATGGGAGTCGGCCAAACCTTCTGACTCAGTGGAAGATTTCCCTTGACAAGTCTGCTGACCAGGTCTGGTACTCAAGCCACTAAACAGTGGCACCCCATGGCCCAGTAGACCCTTTCTCTGGAGTGCAAGAGCAAAAGTCTTCCCTTAGTCACAGACCAGGTCTGGGATTTAAGTTGACTTCAGCTGCCCCAGGACTCCCCCATGCGGGAGTTCTGAAAGCAAGTGGAGTCAGCCAAATCTTGTGGCCCAGTGAACTTTCCCTGAGTGACTGAAAAATGGGTAGTATCAGTCTAAGAATATTCCCACACTGCCAAAAGGCACCCCGGGTACTACATGTACATGCATTATGGTCCTAGGACTTGTAAGTGTCTAAATAATTAGGATTTTTACACACATGATCCATCTAAACAGCTTCCACTAGAAGGTACCTTCAATTTAGATAAGATCATGCATCTCAGAGGAGCTCTTGAATCACCAAATCCCTGACATACTGTGGGAATAATTCCTTTATTGGTGGGAGGAAGCCACAAAGACTCCATGAGTCTCAAGTGTGGGAGTCTAAAGGACTCCCAGGAAAAGTTTTTAAAAACCCAAGTGCAGGATTTAAAAACTAAATGCAAGGCATCCAGATGTTTGCCTGCCCAAACTACATCAGCTCCTTTATATCCCCAATTAGTAAAGACTGAGCAAGGAGGAGACAGCTGAGGACATTGAAAATATCCACAACATTGCTTCTCAGGGCTGTGCCTCCAGCAGGGACACAAGCAGCAGCTGCTGCCATCTTCTCCCTCCCCCTCCCCCCCAGCACTTCAGGGCTGACTATGCCTTCTGAGGGCTTCCAAACGGTAGCGCCATCACCACCATACATCAGTTACACAGGCCGTTCATTCTGGAGAGGAACCTTCCCCTCACCCACATCAGCAGCTGAGGGCTGTTTCTGATCTAACATCTTGCTCAGCTCTGATACTTGCAGCTTGGTCTCCAAACACACTAGGAGCCAACAAGACCAGTCAGTAGTGATCCAGGCCCCCTTAAGGCAATTGCCTGGTGAAGGAGATCACTTGGTTACAGTACATGCCCCCTGGACACCAGGGGACCTTAGAAATTTAGTTAAGGAATTTCCTAATGGAGGAACCAGAAAAATTTAGAGAGGAACTCCAGACAGTGATTCAGTGTTGCAATCCCACATGGGCAGACATTAACTCTTGCAAGTAGTTCTCCCAGCCAAAGTTCAACAATGGCTACTCATTCAGGTCCAATGTGGGGGGGAGGGATAATTCAGTGGTTTGAGCATTGGCCTGCTAAACCCAGGGTTGTGAGTTAATCCTTGAGGAGGCCATTTACAGATCTGGGGCAAAAATTGGGGATTGGCCCTGCTTTGAGCAGGGGTTGGACTAGATGACCTCCTGAGGTCCCTTCCAACCCTGATATTCTATTCTAATGCTGACCCCAGAACTGGAGATGCTCTGGCGCAGGCTAGGAATCCCCTTGTGATCAGCAGTCCAGAAATTTGCCCTAGGAAAATGGATTGGACAAAGATCAACAATGTAAACAGAACAAAGGTGAGTCCCCACCAGTTTAGATAAATTGACAAGTGTTTGAACAATATTTGGGGATTTCCCAGCCAGCTAACAACGCCAGAGAGGCAGTGGGGGCTGCTTTTGTTCAAGGACTCTTCCCAAAGGTTCAACAGCAGTTAGTTGATCCGCATTGGTTGGCAAAGTAAGCCCCTTTCTGAATTGGTGACAGTTGCCAACCATCATATAGCTTGTATAGAGCAGAAGAAAGTTCTGAAACAAAACTATTGGCCGTGCAGGGGCAGACTCATCAACATAGAGGCAGTGGGGTAGTGAGGGATGGGAGAGGTCCCTCACGCCCTGACTTGACAGGGAACAATACAGAATCATCGAATATCGGGGTTGGAAGGGACCTCAGGAGGTCATCTAGTCCAACCCTTGCTCAAAGCAGGACCAATCCCCAATTTTTGCCCCAGATCCCTAAATGGCCCCCTCAAGGATTGAACTCACAACCCTGGGTTTAGCAGGCCAATGCTCAAACCACTGAGCTATCCCTTCCCCCATTACCGTGACCAGGAAGGTCATTGGAAAAATGAATGCCCAAACCAACCTCCTCAAATCCCCCCACCCCAATTCCCAAACCCTGATCCGCCTGCTTTTTCTCCACAAAATAATTCCTATTAGGACAGCCTCAGGGAACATAACTGCATCAAGCATCCTTTAATTCCTCTTAATCAAAAAGGCCCATATGAGAAATTGAAGGATAATCTGTGGCTTGTCTTGTAGGTACTGGTGCTAGCAGATCACCTTTACAGTCCTTTGAGTTTCCCTCTGTTCCCTTGTCCTCTTCATTCACTAATGCCATCAGTATTTCAAACCAGCCTGTTCCCCATCCTATTACTAAATCCCTTTCCATTTCCTTGGGACCCATTTCAGATCAACATACCTCTTTACTCAGCCCATCCTCTCCTGTTAACTTTCTGGGACAAGATCTTTTGTGCAAATTGGGCTGCACCATCTATTGCACACCAGATGGTGTGTTCTTAGAAGTCCCTGATGAGAATACCAACCTAGTGCTGGCCACCCTTCAAACAAAGGAGCCAGCCCAATCAAATGCAGCTCTCAGCAATGAACTTAAGTTGTCACAAGTACCCTCTTATTTTTGGTCTCAGCATGCAAATGAAGTTTGGCTATTTGAATCTGCCCTACCAATTAAAATTCTTGTTGACCTTTTCAAACCACTTCCAAGGGTACCACAATATTCACTACATCCTGAAGCGGAAGAAGGACTAGCTCCAGTGATTCTTTGTTACAGCAAGGTATTATCTCTACTACCAGTTTTTGTAATGCACCTAGTTTCTCCATAAAGGAAACCGGGAAAGAATACCTATCGCTTCATTCAGGATTTCCATGCAGTTAATCCTGTTGTCTTGCTGTCTTTTCCAGTGGTCCCAAACCCGGCTACCATACTTTCTTGTATTCCCCCCTACAGCCACTTATTTTAATGTTTCAGAGTAGCAGCCGTGTTAGTCTGTAGCTCACAAAAGCTTATGCTCAAATAAATGGCTTCAGAGTAGCAGCTGTTAGTCTGTATTCTGATGAAGTGAGCTGTAGCTCATAAAAGCTTATGCTCAAATTTGTTAGTCTCTAAGGTGCCACAAGTACTCCTTTTCTTTTATTTTACTGTTGTAAACCTTTGTTCAGCCTTCTTTTCAATTCCTATTCATCTTGATAGCTAATATTTGTTTGCCTTCACCTGTAGAGGGCTCCAATATACCTGGACCCACTTACCCCAAGGATATACCAAATCTCCATCCCTGTTTTCCCAGATGCTAAAGACAGATCTGGATGACATGGTTTTCCCAGGAAAATCTATACTCATACAATACATGAATGATCTTTTGTTGGCATCCCCTTCCTTTGAATCCTGTAAAACTGATACTTTAGTTCTTTAGACTGCTTTTGCTGCCAAGGGTCACAAGGCATCTCGGGAAAAGCTCCAGTTATGCCAACTAAGAGTCCATTACCTTGGTCATGATATTTCATCTGGCAACCATCAATTGTCTGATTCCCACATTACAACCATTTTAAAAATGCCCAGGCCTGTCACTGTCTCTCAAATGCAAATCTTTCTTGGCAAGACTGGGTACTGCAGACAGTAGATTTTGGGTTATGCAACAATAATTAAGCCATTGCAAAATCTGAATAAAACAGACACTCCTGAGCCATTTCCATGGTCCCAGGAGACTGAACAAGCTTTTGTGGACATTAAACAAGTGATTTCTAGTGCCCCAGCACTTGGACTTCCTGATTACACTAAACCATTTGTTCTTTTCTACCATGAGTGCAATGGGTTTGCCTTAGCTGCGTTAACACAAACATGGAGACAAACACCACCCACTTGCTGCTTATAGCACTGCCGTGGACACTGGCAGCTGGGTTTCCTCCTTGTTTACAGGCTGTAGCAGCAGCTGCTGCATCTGTGCAGTTGTCTGAATCCATAGTCCTAGGGTCACCCTTGACTGTTGCAGTATCTCATGCTGTGGCTGCTCTTCTCTTAATATCTAAGACTCAACATCTATCTACTTCTCACCTCACCAAATATGAACTTATGCTGCTATCTTTGTCTCATATTACCTTGACTCATTGTCCCATTTCAAATCCTGCTTCCTTATTCCCTGGGCCAGAGGACAGAGAGCCCCATGATAGAAGTCACAGATGCACAATCCTTACCCTTCCAAGGGAAGACCTCATGGATGTGCCTTTATGGAACCCTGATCTCATTTTGTAGATGGTTCATGTTTGCAAAATTCTAAGGGAAATCTGATTGCTAGCTATGCTGTATGCTCTTTGTATTCTGTCATTGAAACTGCCTTCCTTCCCTCTGTATTTTCAGCCCAGGTTGCTGAACTCATTGCCTTGACCCAAGCCTGTATTTTGGCACAGGATCAAGCTTTTACTATTTATACTGATTCCCACTACGCTTTTGGAGTAGTACATGACTATGGTCATCTGTGGAAACACAGAGGCTTCCTTACATCCTCCGGTTCTCCTGTTAAAAATGGCATGTATGTGTCTTCTTTTGGATGCCCTTCTGTTGCTGTTGTAAAATGTATTGCTCACCAAACCACTCATGATGAAGCTACATGTGGAAATGCTTTGGCTCATCCAGCAGCCAAAACCGCAGCCCTTTCTGCCCCTTGGGCTACATACACTCTTGCCATGATTAAGCAACCTCCACTGGCCTCCCTTGAGGACCTTGCCAAGATCCAGGACATGACTTCCAGCAGCGCCGCCTCTGGCCCTCACCCAGATGGACATTCATTTGATGGATGATGCAATGCTTAATTACTGCCAGGCATTAATGAAATGTGTTAGGTCTCTTTATTCACAGGTGAAAGAAGCATTACCTAAGGATCCTGAGCAACCCTGTCATTCATTGGAACCAGGAGACTGGGTCTATATAAAGCTCCATCAATGAAGGACCACTCTAACCCCACATGGGAAAGGCCCTTATCAAGTTCTGTTGCCTACCAACACCACTGGGAAGTGCCAAGGACTGACTGCTTGGAACCATGCTTCTCCCTGCAAAAGGGCCCCACCGCCTCAAGATGATTCTACTTCAACTGCTGATCAGCCTCTCTCTCCTTCTAGTACTACTTCCCTCCTCCTGGACAGCAGGAAACAAAGACAAGGTGAAGTGCTAGTAACATCTCTCTTGTTCACTAACAGAACCACCATATATCCAGCATCTGTTAAAGGAACCAAACCACTACAGCGTGACATGCTGGTAACCTCTCCTCTGTATGATCCTGCACCATGACTACTCCAAGGAAAAAAAGAAAACACTCGCTCCACTGAAACCACCAAAGTCCAGGGATTCCTGACTACAAAAGACAGTAAGAATTGGCCCTGGTGGAGGAAACTGAGTATTGTACATTGGCAGGGTGGGACTTGCAGGGACAGTTCTTGGGAATGTGGGGTTAAGTGGTGGCTTGGGTTTCTTCCGGGGGCTGGGCTCAGTACTTGTCCATAAGTACAATCAGAATGTACTGCCCTCCCTAATTGGCTTCAAGATGATGAATACCAATATGAGCACTGCCCCCGCTAGCTCCTCCACCATCACTATTACCCCTGTAACTTACCCAAATATCAACAATACCATATATTCTGTTCAAACCCAATGGCCAAGGCCTTCACACCTTAGTCATTTATTTAAATATTATTTGGAAAATTTATTCTTTAAGGTTCAGAATATCTCGTACAAGCAAATGATTAAGTTGAAAACAGATGGGTCAGTAGAGATAGAAGTGTATATCACTACAAATGAGTCTCACAAATCCGACATTGAGATTAGTGCATTTCATACTGGGGTTGACATGATGGCCATTTCCAGAGCCTGCAAAATGTTGGAAGGAAGGGTCCTTATTGTTATCTTGTTACCCAATTAGTAAATCAAACCTATACTTAGAAAGTGTGCTCCACTAACAAATTGTACCTGTACTGAATTAATCCCATTGACCAATAACTTAACCTACACCATATTGCAATATTCTCCTTCCTATGCCATTAATGTTGTTTCCCAGAGCTATGAGAATTGTTAACAAACAGATATGGTAGGACACTGTAACAAAAAGATGTGCTAGGATATTGATGGGCAATAGTTAATGCTACACTAGGGATTGTAAAATTTACACTGCCATTATCCAGTTTTCAAGTTACCTCTTTATACCCAAATTGCTCCAAGGGGGCTGCCATTTGGTTAGCAGAACAAAGGGCATGGGCCTTCTCTAGATGGAAAAGGGACTTGGACGAATGCCTATAGGATGGTGCCAATAGCGCAGTAGCAATCTGGAATATTTACAAGGCCCAACAACATTAGGGGAAAAAGTAGGGAAGCTGGAGAAAGCCACGGGACTTATTACTGGAGCTCAGTTAACCTAGGTACAGGCTGGAATCAGTGAATTGCATGTTATCTCTACCTCCAGCTCAATAACCCAGGAACTAATGACAAGGATGGTATTAAACATCACTGAGACAGGAAAGGTATTGCAGTGGGATTTGGCCTGTTCAGAGATTCAGGATTTCCTGAATGACCAGCTCATGGTCATTCAGAGTGATCTTGAGCATCAGACTTGGCCCACTGCCCTTACTAATGCTTCAGGGGTGCCATCTGAGTTGTGGCCTTGGAGACATACTTGGAGGGTTTCAGGGTGGAAATGCAGACATTCGCAGTGCTCCTTCCAAGCATACAGCCTGGTTGGAGGGGTGCAGGCTCCCACATACCAAATTCTGCCAGGTCCGTGGGGAGGATGCATGTGGGATTGGGGAAATTAAACCACCTGGTGAGCCTAGCCGATTTATAGTCAGTGCTCCTGGAATAACACCAGATATTTGGATAGGGATAGGAAACCAATGGACATTCTGGCCTCTGGAACCACCGCAGCTTCACTGTGTATGAAAGTTGAAACAAGGAGAGGTTGTCACGGTTCATGACAATGTTTGTTGGGAAAGCATGGGACAAGGAACAACCCTGGCAGGGTGCCTGATCTTTCAGGCTCATGACAGTTGTGTATATGTTAAGAGCTTCCTTTTTGCAAGAGTGTGGTTTGTTTTTTGTTTTTTTTTTTTTTGTTAAATCTTACCACTGCTCCAGGAAGCTATATTATCTATTGGCCTGCAGACCAAGTCTTATGGTCAACCCTTAGGTTCCAAATACCCTTTAATTGGACTACTTTAGTACCTGATCGATTCCAAAACCTGCTTTCCCTCTTACCAGAAGTACAGCAAATCTCTAAATTACAAGATTAGATTCATCTACTCCAAAATATATAGCAAATGGAAAAACATGCTTTCCATACCACCTACAGAACATCTCGTGTACTAATTATATCATGTTGTGTAACTAAAGTTCTGGAACAACCACATCAAATTATATTGGATGTTGATAATTTTATTTTTGTTTATCCTAGGAATGTTTTTTTATTGTAAGATGTAGTAATGAAATAGCTTTCATGTTCATACTAATCATGTATTACCATTACAACCAACCAAAACTTATAAGGTCAATTTCATTAATCTGGAAACAGAAATACAATGTTTAACGACAATAGAGATTTAACAATATTAGTTGTGCTATAAGCACAAAAGTGGGGAATGTAGAGGGAGAAAAAGGAGGATCTGGGAATAGATGTCTCAGTTAATTTAAGGATAAAGTGAAAGGAAACCCTTACCCTACTAACGCAAGAGTTGTAAGAGATGCTGTTTTCGCCTTGCTTTTAGTTTTTAAAGATGGAATGCTGACTAAAGCAGAAACCTTGAGTTTAAGGTAGCAATGGAGGGAATTTCCATAAACAAAGGATAACTGTTAGCAAAGGATAACTGTTGATTTGTATGTAATGGTCAAGTATAAATACTTGCCTTACACTGCTTGTGGGGGAAGATCTGCCTAAGGTCAGGGGACCCTGTCTGACCTCAGTCTTTCCTTGCAATTGCTCATAATAAACAGTCTCTGACTTGTTGCTAACAAATGCAGAGTGAGGACTTGTAGAAGAAAACAACATTCATAAATTATCTGGAAAGGGGTAAACAGTGAGGTGGCAAAATTTTGCAGATACAAAATTACTCAAGATAGTTAAATCCAAAGCAGACTGTGAAGACTTATCAGGGGATTTCACAAAATGAGGATCTCTCAAAAAGACTCTAACTGATCACTTAGATTGGTAGAAATGTCAGCTATTCTCTGTACAGGCATGCGTGATAGACTGACATTCTCAAATAGTCCCCTCTTTTCTGGACGTAACTCAGATTTTTTTTAAAAAACTCACCTTCTGTGAAGCATTTCCCAGCAGCAGCAATCCCTTAGAAATTTGAAAGCTTACTTTAGTAGCCGTATTGTTCTCAGTGCTCACTTTCTTGAAAATTTGCTGTTCTCTATTTTTTTTTTTTTTTTTTTTTTTTTTTTTTTTTTGCTAAACTGGCTGCTTTAATTATTTTTTCATTTGGGCTCAATTTGACGAGATGGTGATTGGCTAACGTTTTGTGACACGTGAGGCACGGTATTTGACTTTGGAAACAGTACATAAGTGTTTGTTTAGTTATTCATCCATTCAGTGTTAAACTCTGTGCTCTAATCATCTTTTCTTCTCACTCATAGTATCCATTATGAAGCTCAAGATTTTGTTGAATAAATTTACACACAAAGGAAACACTCGTAGTCACAGACAAAGAGAAGAGGTATCTCATGGTCTACGAGCAAGGCACTGATGGTGTGTGGAAGTCTGGGGGGGGAGGGGGAAGAAACAGCATGCATAGGGTGATCTGATCACAGCAGAAAAATAGGGCACACCTGCTCCTTACTTAGCCCCACCATCACACCCCTCTTCACCCCCCAGGGGTCACTATATATTATTGCACACAGCAGTCAATCAATGCAGTTGTAAATAAATCTCTGTATATAAATCTGTTTTTGTATAACTTTTTATATGACTTTGTATTGAAACTTGGTAGTATAATTAAGATAAAAGAAAAATTGTCTTTTTACTAGAAGTAGAATAAGATCTTTCCCTCCACTTTGTAACCAATGGCCCTGTGGGAGGCATGAGGTATTAATGAGGAAGGCAGGCACCTCTAGACAGCTGCAACCCTTGGAGAGGGGATGAGAGTCAGACCAAGTCGATCAAACTTGTCAAGTGGGCTGACTAGAGAAGAACAGACATACTGACAGCCAGAAAGCATCTTCCTTGGGGAACACCCTCTTTGCAGTATTAGGACAACCCCCAGCCCAGAGAAAAGGAGCACAAAGGACCAATAGACACAGTCCCAGATTTTGAATCTGGAAGACTTATCCCCATCCAGCCACCAACTTGCATCTCACCTCCTCGCCCCTGCTCCCAAGTATAAAGCCTCATTCAAAGACCAGGGGGTCACTATATTAATGCATACAGCAGTCAATCGAAGCAGTACCAAAAATTAAAATACTGAAAAGGGATATCCCCCCTCTAGCCACTAACTTGCCACTCACCTTCTCTTCCCTCCCCCGCAAGTATAAAGCTTTGCTGCCCTTGCCCACCCATTTGGCTCATCATCCCCTCCCACCACCCCCAGCTCACCTACTCACCCCCCCCCCCCACTGCCCACCCATTTGGCTCATCATCTCCCCACTCCCCCCGGCTTGCCTTCTCACCCCCACAGTGAGCCCACATGCGCCACGTGCGACCTGGGGGCCGTATGTTGTGCAGGTCTGCTCTAGAGACTGAGACCAATAATATTAGATGCTGATAAAATAAAATCAGGTTCTGAGTAAGAGACCGGGGCTCTTCTGCAGCAGCTCAGCTGTCCCTCTTGTATTCAACACCTCCGCATGCGTCTGGCCTCACACTCTAGACTATGCTTTTGAGAGTGGGATACATAGTAGGGTAGGGCCTGATTTTCGCTTGTCTCTCATAGAAGGCTAGATTTTAATAAGAGCTCAGCATCCACCAGGCCCCCATCCTGCTGAGTTCTTTGGAAAATTCTGACCTGTGTGGCACTTACATAAGTTCAGTGTGGGTATGAAACACACCCAAGCTGGACTCCTCTGCTCAGTCACACTGGTAGTTGTGTTCTACACCTGCCCAGCCTGGGGGGCGTCAATGACAATCCAGCATGCAATGCAGAGCAGAATTGGACCCACTAGGTATATGTGAAGGGTTTCAAAAAACAGTTTCAAAGCTACAGGAATGCCAGAGCATAGAATGAAATCCCAGAAGAAAGAATTCCACATTTTACACAGGTTTCAGAGTAGCAGCCGTGTTAGTCTGTATTCGCAAAAAGAAAAGGAGTAATAGTGGAATAGTAGAAGATTTTACACAATCTTCCCTCTACCATGCTGCCCAACTGCAAAGAGCCCTGGGGTTATTGGTGCCGCATTAGCCCCAACAAAGGGAACCCCCTGCCCCCCAAGAAACACGCCCACGACAGGATTTCTACAATTGTTTTATTATCTGCCCAGGAAAGTTTCTCCAAGATGTGGCTCTTTCATCTTATCATGCATTATTAGCGATAGTCTGAAAGAAAAGCAAACCAAAGTATATCAGGGCAGGACACAATAAACTGCAGCAGAAATCATATCCTCGGGGCTTCTGAAGCCCTTTGCATGTGTAATGTGATGCCCCTGGGTGGCTCGAACCTGGGACCTTGGGATTGTAACTAACCCAGCAACCTCTAGTGCCTGAGCTAAAAAAGCTGCTTCCCTTAGCCAAGGCTGGAGCAGGCTCATCAGACTCCACCTCTAGGCCAGCAACTTCCAAACTTTTTACTAAGACAACCCATCAACTACATTCTGTCTTTTTGTCACCATTGTCCCTGCTCCCCCTCCCCTGCCCAGTGCTCCAGCCCCTGTTCTCCCCTCCCCTCCCTTCCCTTTCTCAGCCCTCCAGCCTCCTGCTCCCCTTTCTCTCCCCAGCTCTCACTCTCCCAGTCCTGCAGATCCTGCTGATCCCCTGCAGCCAGGCCACAAATCACTACCCAGCTGCTGACTGTCCATTCGCTGGCTCTGGTCCTTCCTCCATGCTGTGACTGCTGTCCAGACCCTGCTCTCACGTCCCCTGCACGGCAGCCACACGGGAGAAGTGGCCAGAGAGGGAAGTGACCACCCAGGCAGCAGCCTCTCCCCATCCGGCAGGTGCCCGAGAGGCGCTTCGTCCATGGTGCTGCCGCTGCCGCCCAGAGGAAGTGAGAGCGCGGGGGGCCCAGACCCTTCCTACGACCCACTGGCAAGGACCCGTCCTTTGGGGTGGGGGTGTCCATTGCCACAGCACGTGGGCGTGGCTCACAGTCCCCACCACATGCCTGAGGTTACCCAGGTCCAGGCCCTTGCCTGACACCATCTGCCTTTCTCGGTGCACTCCAACAAGGCAGGGGAAAATGGTTGCCCCCAAATCATCTGCTAGGGAAACAGAGGCCTCAAAGGCCCAGGCCTGCTCCAGTGATGCCGGTTTGACACTTGTAGAGTTCATCTGGGCCAGTCTGTGCCCTGAGTTACACGGGTGTAAATCCAGAGTCACTGTGGCAGAGGCACACTGCTGTAACTAAGAGGGGAGCCTGTTCCCGGATTCCAGAGGAACTCCGCCAATTGGCACTGGGAGCAGTGAGATCCAAATCCGGCCCAGGGGGTTAACAGGAGTGACTCAACCAGAGCACAGGGCAGCAGAGCTGGGATTACAGCGCCACAATTCCAGCTTGCAGGTGCATGCTCAGCTACTAGGCCAAACACCTCCCTCTGCCTGCCTTGAGCCCCTGCTCGCTGCAGGACCGAGCTCACAGCCAAGCCAGATGTTCTGTCTCAAACCATCCCTGGAGCCGGGTGGTGCTGCAGGCCACTGAGCATCCTGCTTACGGCTCTGGGCCATGTGCCCAAAATGCCGGCTCCCAGCAGACTCCAGGGTCATCACGTGTGTCAGTGGAGAAGCACATTCGAGCTAGTTTGCCTCCAATATCTGCTGTGCTGAGACCAGCTCTTCCAGGCTCCAGATCTTACAGAAACCCCTTTGCAGGCCAGACTCAGCTGTTCCTTATTTTGCTCTGCAGTGACATGAGCAGCGTCTGAGTTCCCAGCTGCCGGAAGAGGTGAGGCACAAGGGGGATCAAAGATGACATCGCACGCTCCGAGGGGCCCTGCTTGCTCAGCACTGTGTGTGGGGCAGCTGGCTGTGATCTCTGGATAGGGCCCGTGGCACTGATCTCAGCTCAGAGCCCCAGGAGGATACCACTCTCAAGAGGCCTGCGCAAATTCTGTTCATGGAGACAGCCCCAAACGTTGTCTGTCTGGGGCCTCCTGTCCTGTCCTGTCCTGTCCATTTACTGTGTGTGACCTCCCAGAACCCCCTGCCTAGCCATTTGATTTCTCCCTGACCCTCCCCAGCAGCAGACCTCCCTCCCGCTGCCCGCGCAATAACATGGCTGTGGGTCTCACCTCTGCAATCCAGTCATCAAATGCAGAGACGCGGGTGAAGACGGTGGGTTTCTTTAAGGCATTGCAGCCAAGGGAAGAGACAAAGCTGGCGATGCCATGCACCTGCCATCTCCCAGCAGAGGCCCGGCAATTAAGGGGGCCACCAGAGTCACCCTGAAAGAGAGCCAGCCCCCGTGAGGGAGGGTGTCAGATCCCCGATCCCTCACACGCTGCCTGCTGGGCTAGAGTATGGAGGCTACAGCTGGGCACCAGGCTCTGGGGGCGAAGTCCAGCACGTCACTGGGGCCATCTCTAAGGCTGTCCCTGCAGGGAGGCTTAACCAGTGCCTTGAATTCTCTCACCCAACACTGGCTGTGAAATGGTCAGGCTGAGATTAGGAAAAATATTCCAGTGCAGCTGAGTCTGACCTCTCAGCCCATCTCTGCACTGCTGCTGTCAATCCTGGGATTAGGCGAACAAAGACAAGGCTTCTGCATCAGCTGTGCAGAAATGTCTGAGCAGGACTCAGAGTAGCAGCCGTGTTAGTCTATATCTGCAAAAAGAAAAGGAGGACTTGTGGCACCTTAGAGACTAACACATTTATTAGAGCATAAGCTTTCGTGAGCTACAGCTCACTTCATCCGCTGCATGCATCCGATGAAGTGAGCTGTAGCTCACGAAAGCTTATGCTCAGATAAATTTGTTAGTCTCTAAGGTGCCACAAGTCCTCCTTTTCTTTTTGAGCAGGAGTGTTACATATGCCTGGGGGAGGGTGAATAGGGACCTTTTCACTCAGATGCTCCTATTCACCCAAAGCAAATTTCCAGCCTGACATTTGTACCATTAACAAGTCACACAGCATTGGTGTTACAGCCTCACTGCTCTGGCTTCTCCTCCCTGACTGGTTGACATGTAATTAACCAAGAAACCAAACACTGTCAGTTTTACAGTCAATCTGTGCTGTGCTGGCAGTGCCAACTGCTCATTGTGTGTCCGGATGTGATGGCTACAGCCCAAACTGCAGGCACCAGCTGATTACCGGGAGAAATGGTGAATTACTATGAATCACACTCACAGTTCAGAACTTCCCAACCCTGCAACTGATGAGCAGAGAAACGTGGATAAATCATTCCCTGAAAGTTCCTTGCTCAGCTATTCTAATGGGCTTTGCCTGTGGGGAAGGGCAGCAAGCTGGGCACCTGCCTGCCAAAGGGAGCCAGCCTTTCAAAGCTGGATGCAGAATGCACAGCTACGTGGAGATGGGTTTCTGCCTCCTGCAACCTTCCTGTACTTTGGTGGGTGCAGTGAGTGCTGCCGACAACAGTGACAAAGCATGTGACCCCTTGGTAACAGCTGCGTCACCACTGTATGTTGGACCAGTGGGTGTGTGCATCGGATGCGGTAATTTGGTCAGACAGATCACATGCGCACACTTGCTTGCACACTAGCCAGCACTGCACCAGTATTGTCCGCCACTCTCTTTCTAGCCCTGTACTCACATTGCAGCCTGAGCTGATGTCCCCGCCAGCGCAGACCATGCTCTTTCTGATAGCGATGCTGCCCCACCAGTCAGGCTGGGTGCAGTGCTCATAGTCCACCACCGGGAGCAGAGCCTGCTGCAGCTTGTCAGGGAGGGATCCGCCAGCTGCAAATGGAAGATGCATCCTTACCCAGTGACACCAAGCCCAAGTACTGGGTTCGAGTCCCACCTCTCCTGACTCATTCGGGGCTCTATCCCATGCAGCGCTGAGCACTCCTGGGAGATGTTGATCACCTTCAGCTCCAAATGGAAGTCAGTGCGAGCTGGGAGCACTCAGCACCTTGCAGGAGAAGGCCCTGGGTGATGTTTGGCTCCTGCTGCTCCTGACATTCCCACAGAACCAGAGAGAGCCTGGGCTGGTTGGAGGAGCTGGTGATGAACTAGGGAACCTGTCACCCCTTCCTCCCCAGCTTGACACCCTCCCACATGGGTACCAGTCAATGCTCACTGCTGTCTGATGGCTGTTTGCTAGAGGGGCGGGTGCCCATCCAGCTCTTAGGAGAAAGGTGACCATGTCCCAGAATAACTAGTTCTGGTGACACAAATTGGCAGCCTCAGCAGCTTCCTTGGTGCCCCTTGAGGAGGCCCCCCTAGGCCAGGATCGAGGCACATGGGCAAGGGGCAATGCATGGAGAAGAAACCCTGAGCTGCCCATGCTGCACTTCATTTGTGAAGACTGGCCTCCAGTCTCCGGGGCTGGAGCTCTGCTGCCACGCAGTGCTAGCGAGAAAGAAAACCAGCCAGAGGAACAATTAAAAAGAAAAGGAGTACTTGTGGCACCTTAGAGACTAACAAATGTATTAGAGCATAAGCTTTCGTGAGCTACAGCTCACTTCATCGGATGCATTTGGTGGAAAAAACAGAGGAGAGATTTATATACACACACACAGAGAACATGAAACAATGGGTTTATCATACACACTGTAAGGAGAGTGATCACTTAAGATAAGCCATCACCAACAGCAGGGGGGGAAAGGAGGAAAACCTTTCATGGTGACAAGCAGGTAGGCTAATTCCAGCAGTTAACAAGAATATCAGAGGAACAGTGGGGGGGGGGGGCTGGGAGGGAGAAATACCATGGGGAAATAGTTTTACTTTGTGTAATGACTCATCCATTCCCAGTCTCTATTCAAGCCTAAGTTAATTGTATCCAGTTTGCAAATTAATTCCAATTCAGCAGTCTCTCGTTGGAGTCTGTTTTTGAAGCTTTTTTGTTGAAGTATAGCCACTCTTAGGTCTGTGATCGAGTGACCAGAGAGATTGAAGTGTTCTCCAACTGGTTTTTGAATGTTATAATTCTTGACGTCTGATTTGTGTCCATTCATTCTTTTACGTAGAGACTGTCCAGTTTGGCCAATGTACATGGCAGAGGGGCATTGCTGGCACATGATGGCATATATCACATTGGTAGATGCGCAGGTGAACGAGCCTCTGATAGTGTGGCTGATGTGATTAGGCCCTATGATGGTATCCCCTGAATAGATATGTGGACAGAGTTGGCAACGGGCTTTGTTGCAAGGATAGGTTCCTGGGTTAGTGGTTCTGTTGTGTGGTGTGAGGTTGCTGGTGAGTATTTGCTTCAGATTGGGGGGCTGTCTGTAAGCAAGGACTGGTCTGCCTCCCAAGATCTGTGAGAGTGATGGGTCGTCCTTCAGGATAGGTTGTAGATCCTTGATGATGCGTTGGAGAGGTTTTAGTTGGGGGCTGAAGGTGATGGCTAGTGGCGTTCTGTTGTTTTCTTTGTTGGGCCTGTCCTGTAGTAGGTGACTTCTGGGTACTCTTCTGGCTCTGTCAATCTGTTTCTTCACTTCAGCAGGTGGGTATTGTAGTTGTAGGAATGCATGATAGAGATCTTGTAGGTGTTTGGCTCTGTCTGAGGGGTTGGAGCAAATGCGGTTATATCGTAGCGCTTGACTGTAGACAATGGATCGTGTGGTATGATCTGGATGAAAGCTAGAGGCATGTAGGTAGGAATAGCGGTCAGTAGGTTTCCGATATAGGGTGGTGTTTATGTGACCATCGCTTATTAGCACCGTAGTGTCCAGGAAGTGGATCTCTTGTGTGGACTGGTCCAGGCTGAGGTTGATGGTGGGATGGAAATTGTTGAAATCATGGTGGAATTCCTCAAGAGCTTCTTTTCCATGGGTCCAGATGATGAAGATGTCATCAATGTAGCGCAAGTAGAGTAGGGGCATTAGGGGACGAGAACTGAGGAAGCGTTGTTCTAAGTCAGCCATAAAAATGTTGGCATACTGTGGGGCCATGCGGGTACCCATCGCAGTGCCGCTGATTTGAAGGTATACATTGTCACCAAATGTGAAATAGTGCCAACTCTGTCCACATATCTATTCAGGGGATACCATCATAGGGCCTAATCACATCAGCCACACTATCAGAGGCTCGTTCACCTGCGCATCTACCAATGTGATATATGCCATCATGTGCCAGCAATGCCCCTCTGCCATGTACATTGGCCAAACTGGACAGTCTCTACGTAAAAGAATGAATGGACACAAATCAGATGTCAAGAATTATAACATTCAAAAACCAGTTGGAGAACACTTCAATCTCTCTGGTCACTCGATCACAGACCTAAGAGTGGCTATACTTCAACAAAAAAGCTTCAAAAACAGACTCCAACGAGAGACTGCTGAATTGGAATTAATTTGCAAACTGGATACAATTAACTTAGGCTTGAATAGAGACTGGGAATGGATGAGTCATTACACAAAGTAAAACTATTTCCCCATGTTATTTCTCCCCCCCACCCCACCCCCCACTGTTCCTCTGATATTCTTGTTAACTGCTGGAATTAGCCTACCTGCTTGTCACCATGAAAGGTTTTCCTCCTTCCCCCCCCCCCTGCTGTTGGTGATGGCTCATCTTAAGTGATCACTCTCCTTACAGTGTGTATGATAAACCCATTGTTTCATGTTCTCTGTGTGTGTGTATATAAATCTCTCCTCTGTTTTTTCCACCAAATGCATCCGATGAAGTGAGCTGTAGCTCACGAAAGCTTATGCTCTAATAAATTTGTTAGTCTCTAAGGTGCCACAAGTACTCCTTTTCTTTTTGCGAATACAGACTAACACGGCTGCTACTCTGAAACCTAGGAACAATTAACTAATTGCATCCCTCCCCAGTGTGGCTGCCCTTGCGATTTCCCACGAGAGAGCTCCCCGGGGCAAAGCAGCCCGGGCACATACTGTAGAGTCGCCCCCAGCCAGTGATGTAGCAGGGATAGTTGTTGGGCAGGACCTCGCCTGCGGGCGGGAGGCAGCCCAGCTGCACTGTGTCGCTGAGCTCGGCACTCCGGGACAGCTTGAGCAGGGCAATGTCGTTGCTGCAAGAGAATGAGTCAAAGCTCACTGGAGGGGCAGATGGCTCAGGGGTCTGGCAATGGAGGCATCTGCCAGCAGGCCGAGCGAGAAGCCACGGATGTCACAGGGCAGCAGCTGGGTTATTGGCTCGGGGCTCAGTCCAGTTCTCTGTGGGATAGGTGTCCACAGCATGACAGACCCCCCTTATGGGCAGCCTGACCAGAGAGACCTGGAGACTGCGCTTGCAGTGTCCCCACAGGGGAGGGAGGGGGCTGTTCTCCTGCTCCATGGATTGAAGACATCCCTGCCCAGGGCTAAAAACCTGCCCCTTGCACCACAAGGGGGACAATATGTGCCTGGCACAGAGATTGGCAAAGAGAGCTCGGGGGAGCCCACAGCCCTGCTCACCGGTCCCTTCCCAAAGGAAGGGCAGCGTGTGCTGATCAGGACGTAGACCCCAGCCCTGTCGGGTCACAGGCCTGCCTTGGGCCTGCTCTGCTATGAGGGGAACCCGTGGCCTGGGAGCCAGCATGGCAGATAAAGCCACACTATTCCCCTGCTGGCTTTTGCAGCCCCTCAGCAGCCACCAGCCAGAAGGGTGCTGCCCACGGCACCGGCGACAGGCCCAGGGTCCTTACATGGGAACACTCTGTGTGTGTCTTTCCCGCCCCAGCCATTCTTATAAACAGACTGTTCCGTGTCTGCCGCTGCCCCCCCGGGAGCTCTGCCGCCCCCAGGCAGCTCAGAAGGGAGGGAAGCTGCAGCCTGGCACATGCCTGCACTGCCTTACCCGCAGGCCACGCAGATGGAGTTCCAGTGAGGGTGGACGAAGATGTCTTCAGGATTCACTGGGATGTGCTGCTCCGTGCCCTCTGCTACGCTTCTGTCATACTCCCCCAGCACCACCTTGTAGGTACGGGATGTACTGGAAGGAAACCCCAGAAAGCCTGTGAGGAGACAGCCCGGTGATCGCAGCAGGGGCAGCATGGGGTGGGGGGAAGCCTGCAGTGCCCCCTCGGGCTCAGAGGGGTTTGAGTCCCGCACATCACGCAGGAGACATCACCCTAGTCCCTGTGTCGGCCTCTAGCCCATATCATCAGCAGCAGCACACACCCCAGCTGGCACGGCCTGGCCTTGGGGGACTCGGGGTCCAGACAGCCCCTCATGCGGGGACACACAGCACAGGGACACTGTCGTGGCAGGACTGGCCCCTCTAAGGAGAGTCAGGGCCACTCTACCCATGATGGGCTTCTTTAAAGAGACTGAACCTATCTTGAGCCCCCTTCCTCCGTAGTAATTAGGTGCTCAGCAGCTAACTGGTTAATGAGCATTTGGACCTGTTAAGCGGGTTCCAGAGCTCAGCTGAAGGAGGTGCTCTTGGAGGGAGGGGCTGGGAGCCTTTTAACAGGACCAGAGCCTCACTAAGCAGATGAATTAAATGAATCATCCCAGGAGAAGGGGAATGTCTCTGAAAGACTCTGAGTGGGCGGGGAACCCAGAACGGGGGCTGACATAAGTGTAGTTTGACTTCTATATTTGGGGTGGGTGGCTCCAGTCAGGCCAATGGGGCCATACATGGGAGGGAAAAATTCCATGCCTGCCCACAGAGGCATCATTTCAGATGGGGAGCGGGGGGTGCACAACTTTAACTGTGATTCTGGGGGGTACTTAGACAGCTGAAAACTCTAGCGTTTTTGCAGATAATAACTTAGAAATTATCTGATAGGAACACGGTACCTAATTCCTATATCAAGAAAGAAAATTAAATAAATATTAGACCAACTCAGCTCTAATACTAACATGCTCTAACACCTTGTGGGAAGTCACTTAAAGGACACTGGTTAAGTTTAAAATGATAATGTATATTCTTACTCAGATATGCCTACTGAAGTTAGAAGGGGCCAGCATGATCATCTAGTCTGATCTCCTGCACCTCGCAGGTCATAGAACCTCACCCACCCACTCCTGTAAAAGACCCCTAAGCTCTGGCTGAGTTACTGAACTCCTCAAATCATGGTTTAAAGACTTCAAGTTACAGATAGTTCACCATTTACACCAGTTTAAACCCCCATGATCCATGCTGCAGAAGAAGAAAATCCCCCAGGGTCTCTGCCAATCTGGCCCAGGGAAAAATTCTTTCCCGACCCCAAGTATGGTGATCAGTTAGATCTTGAGCATGTGGGCAAACCCACCAGGCAAATACCTGGGAAAGAATTCTCTGTAGTAACTCAGAGCCCTCCCCATCTAGTGTCCCATCTCCAGCAATTGGGGATTTTTGCTACAGGTAGTCGCCGATGGGCCACACACCATTGTAGGCAGTCCTGTCATAGCATCCCCTTCATAAATTTATCAAGTTCAGTCTTGAAGCCAGTTAAGTTTTTTTCCCCCACTGCTCCCCTTGAAAGGCTGTTCCAGAACTTCACTCCTCTGATGGTTAGAGATCTCTGTCTAATTTCAAGCCTAAACTTCTTGATGGTCAGTTTATATCCATTTGTTCTGGGGGTCCACATTGGTGCTTAACTTAAATAACTCCTCTCCCTCCCTGGTATTTATCCCTCTGATGTATTTATAGGGAGCAATCATAGCTTCCCTCAGCCTTCTATTGGTTGGGCTAAACAAGTCAAGCTCCTTGATGCGCCTCTCCTAAGGTAGGTTTTCCATTCTTCAGATCATCCTAGTAGCCCTTCTCTGCACCTGTTCCAGTTTGAACTCATCTTTCTTAAACATGGGAGACCAGAACTGCACACAATACTCCAGATGAGGTCTCACCAGTGCCTTGTATAACGGTACTAACACTTTCCTCTCTCTACTGGAAATACCTCGTCTGATGCACCCCAAGACTGTGTTAGATTTTTCATGGTCACATCACATTGACTGCTCATAATCATCCAATATGTGCAGCTCTTTCTCCTCCTCTGTCACTTCCAACTGATAAGTCCCTAGCATATAGCAAAAATTCTTGTTGTTAGGCCCTAAATGCATGACCTTGCACTTTGCACTATTAAATATCATCCCATTTCTCAAAAAGAAAAGGAGGACTTGTGGCACCTTAGAGTAACAAATTTATTTGAGCATAATCTTTCGTGAGCTACAGCTCACTTCATCGGATGCGGTAGCTCACGAAAGCTTATGCTCAAATAAATTTGTTAGTCTCTAAGGTGCCACAAATCCTCCTTTTCTTTTTGCAGATACATGCAGTAGAAAATACAATGGCGACATTTTATATACACAGAGAACATGAAACACTGGGTCTATTACTCCAGTTTACAAGGTCATCAAGATCTTCTTGTATGGTATTCCGGTCCTCCTCTGTATTGGCTATACCTCCCTGCTTTGTGTCATCTTCAAATTTTATTAGCACACTCCCACTTGTTGTGCCAAGGTCATTAATAAAAAATGTTTAATCAGATTGGTCCCAAGACTGATCGCTGAGGAACTCTACTAGTAACCTCCCTCCAGTCTGACAGTTCACCTTTCAGTATTACCTGTTGCAGTCTCCCCTTCAACCAGTTCCTTATCCACCTTTCAGTTCTCTTATTAATCCCCATCTTCCCAGTTTAACTAATAATTTCTCATGTGGAACTGTATCAAATGCCTTCCTGACATCCAGGTAGATTAGAACTACTGTATTTCCTTTGTCTAAAATATCAGTTCTCTTCTCAAAGAAAGATAGTAGTAACTCGTTACCACCTCTTGAATAGAACAATTGAAATAATTGTAGAAAAATCTTCACTTACTTTCTATTATTTAGGCTACTCACTTTTTGCAGTTCACCAAGCTTGGAACAGATCATTTAACTTTAGGGAACCTCCTAACAGCCCTTTCTTATCTTAATCATCCGTTAATCACTCTGTTTAGAAACAAAATTCTGACTCCCTGCCTCAGGGGCGCAAGCTGGCAGCAGTCTCCTGTCTCCTCTGCAGAACTCATTGCATTGCACACTCAGGCTGCCTGCCTGAGGGTTGTGGGGGATTGGAGACAACGCCTGCCTAAACTCTGCCTGTGAGGGGACCATGCCTGCAGGGGCTTGCCGTGCCATGAGGGAGTGCTCGGGGACAGCACTCTGCCACAGGCCCAGCCTCTGCACGGGTCCCAGTGGTGAGCAGTGCTAGCTAATAGCCCTGTGCTCGCAGTAAGCAGCTCCGGCCTCTGCTGAGAGAAGCAGACTCTGTGCTGCACCTTCTGCAGCCAGGCCGGAGAGCTCAGGGCAGAGTGCAGTGGAGTCACAGGGGGGGCGCAGTAGGAGCATGCTCCCTGCGGGGTGTTTCTGGGTGATCTTCTCCCAGTGCTGGTAACCAGAGCACTAATGCTTAGTGCTTATGCAGCCCTTGATGGGCCACATCCTGCTCTGAATTGCATCGCTGCCACCACACTGACACTGGGTGGGCAGTTGGATTGTCCACCCCATGGCAGAGATGGAGGGACATGACCCAGGCTGCAGAGCATGTCAATTACAGGGCTCCATATCACTCAGTTCTCTCCATCTTGGGGGTCTCCACTGCCACCCAGGGTCAGGCGCTGGAACTGGCTGCAGTTGCTGGGAGGGCCCATTACCTGGAATGGAGCATGTCTGCTGGGAGGTCTCATGGCAAGGAGCAGCTCACTAGCCATGGCAGACCAGGGCCCTGTGGCTCCTGCCCCAAGACCCCACGGTGCATCGGCCGCACTAAATTCTAAAAAAAAGGAGGACTTGTGGCACCTTAGAGACCAACAAATTTATTTGAGCATAAGCTTTCATGAACTACAGCTCACTTCATCGGATGCTGTAGCTCACGAAAGCTTATGCTCAAATAAATTTGTTAGTCTCTAAGGTGCCACAAGTCCTCCTTTTCTTTTTGCAGATACAGATTAACACAGCTGCTACTCTGAAACCTAAATTCTAAGCAATCGGAAGAGGAGGAGGCTTACGAGATGCAGTGCGCAGCCGTCATGACCCATGTGGGAGCGATGAGGGTTCCCCCGCAGGTGTGGTGGAAAGCACCGTTCCATTTGTACTGCAGGGAGATCTGCCAGGAGACAAGACAGGGCAGTGGGGGACGTGCTCTGGAGCTCCAGGGCTCTCCGGCTCCACTGTGGGGAGGCTCTGAACAGTGGGAGCTTTTGGGTAACGTCCCATGGAACCCACCCATTGAAACAGCCAACGACCATGGCCCATCGGAGTGCTTGCATGGCTCTGGTAGCAGCTCTGGCCTGGCCCAGGTGTGGTGCCAGGGTGCTCTCTGGGGGCTGTGGTTACATGCGGCAGAGGCTGCTGTGTGAGTTACCATCGTACACAGTCTGCCAGGGCTGAGGGCACCAGCACCAGAGGGCAGCAGGCACTGAGGGGCTGACCCACACGCATTGTCACTCAGAAATTCCCTGGGAGTTGAGGGGAGCAGCTGGTCTCTGGCTCCCACCTAGCACTCCCTCATGCCCACCCCTAGCAGAGCCCTGCTTGTGTCAAGTGAATACAGAGGGGCTTCAGGGGGCTCTTTGGGGAAGACTCTGCCAAAGTGCTGCTGCCCCTTTCCAGTGAATTTTAGGGCTTTTCTGCTTCTCCCTCTGCCCATCAGTGCAGAACATGGGCACAGACACAGAGCTGCAATTGACTCTTCACGGAGAGAAGAAATCCTGCCAAGAAAGGCAAAGGCAAGGAATCCGCCGTGCCCTCCCCAGGCTGCTGTGAGCTGGAGCCCCAAGTCTGATGCTTGACAGGCCCTGATTTTCAGAGGGTGGGGCTCAGCTATGTCTGAAACCAGCCCCGTAAGTATATCCTGAAGCTTGTGCTAATCCTGGCCTTGCGCTGCCCAGTCTGTCAGTATGGGGTGTGGAACGCACACGGGGGGGACCCACAATAGGCACAAGCTGGGATCCAGATAAAACAGCAGCTAGAAGTTCATGCACATCACATGTGGGACTTGTTCTCCCAGACCATAAGGTCAGTGGGGGGTTGCCTAAGGACTGCAGGGCAGGGCATTAACCAATGGTGAGTTTTGCTTCTTCAGTACAGCTGTGAGGAGAAGGGATGAAGAAGATGGAGTTTCCGGTCCCTTCAGCTCTCTTTTGCTCCATAACTGGGCACTGATTCAATATCCCACCCCACCCCCTTTGCTTCACCTGTCCATCACCACAAGAGCTTGGTGTGGTCAGAGCAATGCTGCAGGTCTAAACCCCCAACCCCTAGGCCTGGGGAGATTACAGCAGGATGAATAATGGAGTTTTTTAGTCAGTGGCTGTTCCAAAATTTTGGGGTGGGGGGAATTTCTTATTGACCGAAAGTGAATTTTTTTTCCAGATTTTCAGGAAACCTAAACATTTGAAGAAGAAATAGATAATGATGCAGCCGTGTCGGGGTAGGCCCATGTACCCGTGATGGGTCAAACAAAATATTTCATTTTGCTTTTGAGTGTTTGAAAATGTTTTAATTTTTTTAATAAACTGGAAGTACTTTTGAAAGATTCACTTTGAATTGAGAAATCGAAACATCGAGCTTCAAAAAGAAATATTGGGGAGGGCTCCAAAAAAATTTTTCAATATTTTTCTGACCAATCAAATGCATCGAAATCAATGCAAACATGGGTAAGGTTTCGGCCAACCCAAATCTGGATTTTTCAGTGGGGAAAAAAAAAGTTTGCTCTGAACCCTAATACCACGTGCTAGTGCAGACGGTGCGATCGCATCAAGCCTCATCGCTGATTAGCTCTCGCCGCGTCCAACGGGGTGGATTTCACTCACCTGCCAGGGCCAACTGTAAGCCACAGCATCTTCTCCATTCACCACCCTTGTGTCGGGGGAGTAGACAGGTGTCCCACACCCATGGGCTAGAGGGAGAGAGCACTGTGCATTACACAGATGGCAAAAGCACCAGACCCTTCTGCTGAGCAGAGGAGGCTGGACAATGGGGAAGTGAGACATGTGGTCATGCCGGCTCACCCTCTTCAACCCAACCCTGGACGTCCCCAGTAGAGTGACCAGACAGCAAATGTGAAAAATCGGGACAGGAGGTGGGGGGTTATAGGAGTCTATATAAGAAAAAGACCCAAAAATCAGGACTGTCCCTATAAAATCAGGACACCGGGTCACCCTAGTCCCCAGTCACTCCCCAGTCCTGAGGTGGATGGGGCAATCCCCTGGCCCAGGCTCTCCATGGGATGGTTACCTTGCCCCATGTAGGCCTGCTCAGGGTTTCATCCCCTCCTGAGCCAACCTGTCTCCACATTTACAAATGAGGCAGGCACCAGGGCCCGATCCCCTGACAGCACCTTGCACAACCTCTGCAAGGTTGAGGGTGACCAGGGGGTAGGCACAGGAGGAGCAAGGAGAGTTCTGTGTGCCCTGGGGCTGCAGGTGGCATGACAGGTCTTCTTCCTTAAGCATGTGCTCTGTGCAGGGGCGCCGAGGCAGAGGAGAGAGCCTTCGCTTTAGCCCGTTTCTTACCACCAGCCGCAAGCAGAATGGGGATCAGCAGCCTCAGCATCTTGGTCAGAGGATCCCCAAGGGATACAGGGCCCTTTAATACTCCCCTTTATCAGAGGCTGCAGGGAAGGGAGGTGCCTAGCAGCTCCAGGAGCAGGTGTTGGAATATCCTGTGCCCTGGTGCAAGGTCACTCCAAGGAAACAGGGCCCTGTCCTGCACCTGCCTGGCCTTGGGCAGATTGGGCCATGGCCAATTAATGGATGCCAAGAGCGTCACTTAGCAAGCGGGCTGGGTCACAGTCAAGGTACCCTCTAATTTTTCCCACCTATGTGCAGAATGACTTTTGTTATGTGCGCCACTATGGAGGTGAGGTGTGACACATGACCTCCACATTGGTGCACATAACAAAATGTATGTGGTGGGGTGGGGCCGAGGGTTTGGAGTGTGGGATGGGGCTCAGGGCTGGGGCAGAGGGTTGGGTGCGGGGACTGAGGGCTCCAGCTGGGGGTGCGGGCTGTGGGGTGGGGCAGAGGGATGCGGCAGGGGAGGGGGGATGAGGGTTCCAGCTGGGAGTGGAGGCTCAAGGCTGGGGCAGAGGGTTGAGGTGTAGGGGGATGTAGGCTCCGGCAGGGGATGTGGGCTCTGGGGTGGGGCCAGGGATGAAGGGTTTGGGGTGCAGGCTGCCCAGGCACTACGACAGGGAGAGAGCTCTCTCTCCCCACAGCAGCAGCACCTGTCTCTCCCCACCATGGCAGCTCTGGGGCTGGCTTGGGTTGGGTGGGTTGGGGCCGGGGGGGCTGGGCGTCTCTTCCCCGTCTGCGGCAGGTCCAGGGTTGGGGGAGAGGCGTCTCTCCCTGCCGCAGCCCTGAGCGTCTGCACAATGCTTAATAGGCTGTGCACAGCCACACAGCTTAGAGGGAACTTAGGTCACTGTGCTGGAAAGTGAGTGGGGCCACCCCTAGCCTGAGCACTGGCCTGGGTCCCGGGGGGCTAGAGGAATGGAGTCCATCCTCCACTGTAGCCCCTGCCGTGGGGAGGGGAATGAGCAGAAGATCTGCACAGACATAGGCCAGCTGGCCTGGTCCTGCTCCCTGCATGGGGTAAGGACTCAGGGCCTGATCCAAGTCCCACTGAAATCACAGGAGACTCTGACTTCACTGGGTGCTGGAGCAGGCCCCTCGTAAGGGCGCTTATGGGGCAAGGGGGACAAAGAAGCAGCATGTGCCTCGTGCTGCCATTCTGCACAGAGGTCACTCGCAGCAAATGGTGCTATTAACAATGCAGCTGCTTCAGGGCAGGACAATGTACCTGTGAGGAGCCAGAACCCACATGGGACGGTGTTATGATGCAGATGTTAAATTCAGGAAATTTGGTCTCACTTCATAGGTAGGACTGTTAATAGATAGCTTGTACAGGGTTACTAAAGTCTGTTATAAACATGTCCCAGAGGCCAGCAGCATGTATTCAAAGTGGTTATAAGCTGGGGTTATGGACGGTTATTGGCCAGGCTTACAAGCCACCCACGGATCTATTGGTCTGTATAACAATCTGCAGCAACCGATTAACCAGTTATTAAAATATCTACTTAGCCTTCGTTAGCCCTCTATAAACCGCTTCCAAATGGAACAGTCATGCAAAGTGTGTGTGTAAAGTCGATTCAGATTCAGGGTTCCCTTGTGACTACGTAGGACTTTTTACTGCTTTCTATGGGGCTTATTTTAACGCCTTATTGACACAGGGTGGCTGGCCCCTTTGAGGGGAATCAGGGCCCAGTCTACCCATGATAGGCTTCATTAAGGAGAACAAGCCCATCTCAGCCCACCTGTAAGTAATTAACTGCCTGGGTAGCTGGTTGGCATCTAATTGACTAAGGGGCACCTGGACCGGATAAACAGCTATCAGGGCCCAGTTGCTAGAGGGTGCTCTTAGTGAGAGGAGACCCCCAGAGAGAAGCTGACTTAGTTTATAGTACACAGGGCCCAGGAATAGGGCAGAGGGACTCTTGGCACAAGGAGGGAGCCTTCCTGAATTTTTACACAGAGCCAGGAGGAGGCTGTGGGCTGCCTGAATTTCAGAGAGGACCCAGGCTCCAAGGGTGGACGTGAGGGGCTAAAGAAGCTGTACTCTATATAGAAGTGAATAAATAAGACTTAAAGGGCGAGTCTTGGTCGAAGTACTCTGGGCTGGGAGTTAATCATTGCAAGAGGGAGAAAGAGTACAGCAGGCCTGCAGGGATACGCGTACCACAAGGCAGTTTGCATGAGGGTGGAGGGTAGGGGAATAACATGGGGAAATAGTTTTACTTTGTGTAATGACTCATCCATTCCCAGTCTCTATTCAAGCCTAAGTTAATTGTATCCAGTTTGCAAATTAATTCCAATTCAGCAGTCTCTCGTTGGAGTCTGTTTTTGAAGTTTTTTGTTGAAGAATTGCCACTCTTAGGTCTGTAATCAAGTGACCAGAGAGATTGCAGTGTTCTCCGACTGGTTTTTGAATGTTATAATTCTTAACGTCTGATTTGTGTCCATTCATTCTTTTACGTAGAAACTGTCCAGTTTGGCCAATGTACATGGCAGAGGGGCATTGCTGGCACATGATGGCATATATCACATTGGTAGATGCGCAGGTGAACGAGCCTCTGATAGTGTGGCTGATGTGATTAGGCCCTATGATGGTATCCCCTGAATAGATATGTGGACAGAGTTGGCAACGGGCTTTGTTGCAAGGATAGGTTCCTGGGTTAGTGGTTCTGTTGTGTGGTGTGTGGTTGCTGGTGAGTATTTGCTTCAGGTTGGGGGGCTGTCTGTAAGCAAGGACTGGCCTGTCTCCCAAGATCGTATTTGTTAGTCTCTAAGATGCCACAAGTACTCCTTTTCTTTTTGCGAATACCGACTAACATGGCTGCTACTCTTTTTGCTCTTGCATTTAATTTCCCTGCATTGTTGTAATTGTTGGATTTAGAATAAAAGAGAAGGGCAGAGTGCTGACCTCCCATTCAGAAAGACACAGAGCCCCAAATTCCAGGGAGGTGGGGGGCAAACTGTGTTGGTTTCTGCAGAGTCTCCCGGGGCTGGATTTGGCTTGTGTCCGTTGTCTGAATGTACAAGACCAAAGTCAAATAATTACACCCAGCTCATTTCCACTGACCGCACAAGGCATTTCCCACTAGCGGCCCTTTCCCCGCCTCTGGGTCTCTGGCACAATGGCAGTTGTGACAATGGGCATCTTTTTCTAAAGGGTGGTTCCCCCGTCCCCCAGGTAATGGGTAATCTCAGCTGCTGAGTTAGCCTCCCAGGCCTGCCCATCCCCGGCTGTCCTCTGCTTCCCAACCAGCCTTTCCAGATGCTGATCCCCTTTGTGGTGTCAGCATTTGCGCCTTTCCTGAAGCACCACTCCCAGGGGAATAAGGCCCCTCTAAACAGGATCAAAATTAGTCTGGGAGCAAGAGCAGGTGGTATGAAATGAGTGTTAACAATTAACAAACGACCCTGGTTTAGCAGAGGATTTTTATTTTCTTTCCCACATGATGATGTCAAATCTGCTGCCAGACTCCAGAGGGAGATGATAAAGGAGGAGGTGAAGGACAGAAAGCAGCAGACTTGGTTACACAAGGCTTAGGCTCTTAACTATCAAGGTGTCAGGGGCTCGGCCAACACAGCACAGTGTCTCCGAGCTTCAGTGTTATCCAGTAACCTGGGCAGGGAGTGACAGAGATGCAAAACCCCAGTGTTCTCACCAGGATGGTTAAATAGGTCTAGTCAAACTGTTTTTTCCCAGGATTGGGGTGTTGGCAGAGGGTGAGAATTGCAGATTCCAACCCCCTCATTCAGAACACCTAGGCCAGTCCTCCTCTACACATCAGAAGATTTAAAAACTAATACAATTTTCTGGATGATTATTGAGCCTTCTAGGGGGTCACATTTCAGTGCCACTACCAGAGGTAGAAAATACTTCCCCAGCTCCTCCTTGGTGTTTGAAATGGAAGCTGGGTATCTCTCAGAATCACATGACTCCAGGAGCTGGAGGCTTTCTGAAAAACACTGACTCGTGCTAAAGCCAGGAGAGTTGTCTGCACCGGAACATTGCGGAGTGTGCTGCCCTGTCCCTGCACGCTTGCCTTCCATCTCCAGCCTGGGGGGTTAAGCTTAAACCAACCATGGCTGCCAGAACTAGAGCAGAGTTGAGTGTGATCTTCATGCACCAGGAGCAAATGGTGTGATGGCTGCACTTCACTGCCATGGCATTAGCAGCAGAACCCTGATGCAGGTCATCAGATCCCACATTCCTTAAAGCCAGGAAAATGAGGGCATTGCTCGCTATATGGCCATGCAGCACAGCCTGGTCTACTCTAATCTGTTACAGACGGGCATGTATGTAGCATGCTCCTGCACTCTGATCTTCGTCTGCCCAAGGGGAAGATGCTGTCCCTTTACTAGGTGTGTGGGCCCCGATTCTCCTCTCTCTTATGCGGTGTAACGTGACTGGAGTAATTGCAATGTACAGCAGGGGAGTGGAAAGCAGAACCAGGCCTGGACCCAGCCAATAGCACCGTACCGAGGGCCTTGCCAGAGTTAAACAAATGGTTCCATATGAAAGAAAATCATAACACACTTTCTAGAGACTAAACCTAACTAACTGAGTTATCCTCTCGTCTAAAGAAACTCATCTCACCCAAAGATCTCTCCAGCATTCTCAGCCAAGCCTGGTTGAGATCCCACTTTCAGGAGGCAAATTTGCTGTCCATTTCCTGCCTAGGTGAGGGATGCCAGGGTGTCGTCTTTATCCTCCAAAATAGTAAAGCAAACTTGTGATGTGCACCTCATGATAGGGTTCTCCCCACTTTAAGAACATAATTTCCCACCTACATACATAACTCCTCATACAACATCTGTACGTGTGTTTTGCGATGATACTGATGAGCCGTGGGACACAGGCTTTCACCTGAGACATTCCAGGACATGCTTTGGTGAACTAGAATCTACAGGCTGGATTCAATAGATCCCTGCAGCCCCCTTCACCCTCTCTCTACCCTTTGCCAGTTGGCATTGAGAGGTTCCTGGGTCACCCCTGGGATATCTGGATCTAAAAGCACAAGCCTCTTCTGCCTTAGTTAAACGGATGAGCTATGTTAGCTAAGGTTGTAGCAGGCTCTGAACCTCTGTATGTGGCCCAGTCACTACTAGAGAGGCATAGAGTGGATGGGCATTACACCATTGGACATGGGGGCTCAGATCCTCAGAGATGTTTAGGCACCTAACTCCCATTGATTTTATGGAGAGTCAGGCACCTGAATACCTTTGAGGCTCTGGGTCTAGTGGACTAAGGTGACTGGCAACTAGGAAAGGCTGGTTTCTTGTGTCTTGCTGTGCTGCTGATTTACTGTGTGCCCTGGCCAGCCCCAGCGCCTTTCTGTGCCTCAGTTTCCCCATCTGTACAGTGGGGATGATATTTCTTTACCCACCTCCCAGGGGGCTGTGAGGATTCATTTTCTAATCACTCCATGATGCTAGGAATTATGGCCATCTCCTTCCGTCTCTTGAATTTCCTGCCTTTGACTGCTCCTTGGATTGGCTCCATCTCTAATCAAGAAAGGGAAATAAACATGACCTTCTTTTTCCCATAGCTCTGCAGTTCATGTACAAGAAGGGGAATAAGCTACACCAGTCTGATGCACCTTTATACCAGCCCCTCTGGCTCCCCATTAGGGGTGGTAGTGGTACAATCATTTCAGTCAAAAAGCCACATCCCTAACCAACATAGTTACACTGGTGCAAAACTCTTCATAGAGCAAGCCTAAATACCAGCAATCCACCCTCAGAGTACAATCAGCCAAGAGAGTTTAGCAGATGATGTAACATCTCTACCTTGTTTCATTGGCTGAGCCTGTCCTAAGCTTCTAAGATTCATTAGTGCATTATACTTTGGAATGCCCTACCTCATAGGCGCTGGAACTATGGGTTCTGCCGCACCTCCGGCTTGAAGGGGTTTCCTTTCTATACAGGAGTTACAGTTTGGTTCAATGGCTCTCAGCACCCCACTATACAAATGATTCCAGCATCTCTGCCCTACCTGAGAGGCAATTACAGCTTTACAGATCTAACAGCATTGTTCTGCTGAGCAAATTATGGCTGGAAATTTAGGAGCCACTCGTTTAAACATCTAATTGAGGATTATAGCTTCTGGGTCTCTCCTTTGGAGAACTGCAGAGAAAATTCTTCTCTTTGCCTCGTTGGAGCACATCCATTTTCCCAGCACGCCCTTGCCTCAATGTGAAGTTACAGGGAGCTAAGATGTGGGCCTCATGCTGGACAGCAAGGTGTGACTGCAACCACTGGCTCCACCATGGATTTTGGCCATGTTGTGGGCTGGCTTGTGCATAGATTCTCTCACTCCCATCAAACAGTAGCAGACCTTGGGACCTTGCAGGTCATTTTCTCATTGGAGGAAAATAAGTGAAGAGTCTGGGTTTTTCTCAGTGTAACTTGTTGCTCCAGCTGAGGTGGGGGGAGGGGGCAGGGAATCTCAGGGCTCTGGATGCAGGGGGGGATGAGTGGGGCCTCTGGCCTGGGGGGGTGCAGGCAGAAGGGGCGGCGCCAGGGGCTAGCATTCCCGAAGGGGGGCTCCATCTGCTGCCCATGTCAGGCTGCCTTCCAAAGAACGGGGAATTGGGGAGATCTCAAGCTGGCCATGCAGACTTGTCTGGCACAGACCCCTGCACTGAGACACTATCATTATCTGAAACCAATTCTTTGGAGTTACCTTGCCTGCTAAAAACTGAAGAGAGGAACTTAATTACTGTAGCAGAAGAGATTTGCGATGTAAACGCTACCTCAGACCATTTACTGAAATAGTCTATTAAAGTGATGGCATAATGGCCATCAGTTAGAGTAGTATCAAAGGGTCCAACAATGTCAATCACCCATGCAGATTCAGGAAGAGAAACAGGCTGTAATGGAGGGGTACATGTCACTGCTGTCTTATCATGCATTTGGCAAGTGACATAGGATTTTATGAGTGCTTCAGTTTGAGAGTCCATCCTTGGCCACCAATACAGATCCCATAGCCGTTGTTTGTTTCTGACAATTCCTTGATGAGTATCGTGTGCCAGGTGTATGAGTTTTGCCTGTAATTCTTCTGGCACAAGTAGCTGGTGTGTTCCTTGTAGCACACAGCCATCAAGAAAAGAAGGTTCATCCCGAACTCTAAAATAAGGCAGCAAAACTGGGTCAAGGTTTTTAGGGTTTCTGGGCCATCTCTTTGTCAGAAATTCCCATAGTTTTTGTTGACTTGGACAAGCTGAACAAGCAGCTTGAAATTGTTCTCTTGTAACTGCAGTAAGAGTGCTTGTAATAAGCGCAACCCCTACATCCTCATCCTCCGGTGGACCATCTGGTGAAGGCAGAGGCAGGCAAGAAAGGCAATCAGCAACCACATTTTGGTTTCCAGGCTTATATTCCAGTTCATAATTGAAAGAGAGTAGTCTTGCAGACCATCTAGCAAAACGATATCCTACTCTTCCCAGTCGTTTCATGGTGAGCAATATCGTCAAAGGTCTGTGGTCTGTGCGCAACTTGAACGTGCGGCTCCACAGGTAAGGGGGGGAGGGATAGCACAGTGGTTTGAGCATTGGCCTGCTAAACCCAGGGTTGTGAGTTCAATCCTTGAGGAGGCCATTTAGGGATCTGGGGCAAAAATTGAGGATTGGTCCTGCTTTGAGCAGGGGGTTGGACTAGATGACCTCCTGAGGTCCCTTCCAACCTTGATACTCTGTAAGTTCTTCATTTTTCAGTAGCCCAGACACAAGCAAGTGCTTCTTTTTTGACTGTAGAATATTTCCTCTCAGCATTAATTAGTGTTCTTGATGCAAATGCAACAGTCCTCTCTGTGTTGTCCTCATGAAGTTGTGTGAGGACAGCCCCAAGTCCATAATCAGAAGCATTTGTAGTTACAATTGTGGGCAATGCAGGACTGAATAGTGCAAGTACTGGACTATGTACAATCAAGTCTTTCACCGTTTCAAAACTAGCTTGTGCATCCGTTGTCCACACTAAGGTTGAACTTCCCCGTAGTAATTCTTGTAACGGTTCAATGACAGAAGCATAATTGGGAATGAATTTTGCATACCAGAAGGTAAGATCCAAGAAGGAAAGTAAGGTTTGCAAATCTGTTGGAGGAGAAGCATTTGAAATTGCCAGGATATGATCTGGATCAGGTTTTAGTCCAGCCTGTGAAATTGTATGTCCCAGAAAGGAGAGTTCAATTTGTCTAAATTTGCATTTGGACCTATTGAGCTTGAGGCCTGCTTTGCTGATGCAGTTTAGTACAGACTGCAGGTTATTGTCATGCTCCTCAGAAGTATTTCCAAACACAATAATATCATCCAGACAGCACTGAACTCCATGCTGATTCTTCAGAATCAATTACATCATTTTTTGGAAGGCACTTGGGGTAGATGCGAGACCGTATGGAACATGTTTAATACGAAATAGTCCCTCATGTGTAATAAATGCTGTGAGGTCTCTGCTGTCTTCATGCAACATAACCTGGTGGTTGCGCTTTGCAAATCAAGAGTAGAAAACATCTTTGCTCCATGGAGTTCTGCAAATACTTCTTCTTTGTGAGGAAGAGGATGGCTGTCAATCACAATAGCTTTATTTGGCTCCCTTAAGTCCACACAAAGGCAAATGCCTCCACCCTTCTTCTGCATCACTACTATAGGTGAAACCCATTCCGAGGAGCCGATCTCTTCAATAATGTCCTTTTGAAAAAGTTTTCTAAGTTCCTCTGAAACAGCTTCCATGACTGAAAATGGTAAGCGCCATAACTTCTGTCATACAGGCATTACATTATTCTGCATTTTAACTTTTTGCAGAAACCCATAAGCATAGCCGAGTTTCTCCTCAACTTGGTGTTGGGTCCCAGCTGAAACTGGTGTCTGTACCACAGGAGTGCTTTGCTGAGGAAGATCAATTCATCCATTAACTACCCTGAGATTTAAAGCAGCCAATAAATCTCTGCCAAGGATAGGAGGGCCTTTGTGGACAATGTAGAACTCTGCAGTTACACAGCAATCACCAAAAGTAACTATTACTGGCAGGCAGCCATGTACTGGAATATGGTTTTTCAAATAGCACACCAAGTGAAGTTTGGGTTCAGTAAGAGGCACATCTTTAAAGTAATGCAAATAGATGGAATCAGGTAGTATAGATACTGCTGAGTCAGTGTCCAAAATTAGCTGAATAGAGTGTGGTTTGCCTGAGGGTATGGCGGAAACGTTTACAGTGCACTTTATCTGATCTGGAATATGTGCAGTAGTGATTTTGTCCATGCTCAGCACAGTAACATCTGGCATGCACCTGTTGATTGAACTGGCTACTGTGACATACTTTAGCAAAATGCCCCATCTTTTTGCAATGATTGCACTGAGCTACTTTTGCCGGACATCTTGTGTAGCCTGCAAGGTGTTGTGGGGATCCACAGCGAAAGCATGCTTTTATTGTATTTTGAATTTGCTGATTCAGTGATTTTCCATTAGTTTTCCTCTTGTAATCGTTTATCTGCAGCGATAGTGAACTTTTCTGCAAAGAAGTCACAGCCTGTTGTGGTTCTAGAAGGAAGCGTTCTCTTATATGAAGCATGGTTGTTTTCTCAATGAGTTGGTCTCTAATCATCTCATCTGCTGTATTCCCAAAATCACAAGTTACAATCAGACTCCTCAGGAAAGCAATATACTGCATTATAGTCTCCCCTGTTTTCTGCTTACGCTGGCAAAATCTGTAGCAATTAGCTACTACTTTCACTTTTGGCACAAAAAGGTTCTTTAATGCAGTGAGTGCAGTCTCAAATTTATCATCTGCAAGGGGGAAAGTGTAAAATATACGCTGCCCTTCTGCTCCAAGGCAGTGGATTAGCAGAGCACACTTTCTTACTTCAGAAATCTCTGTATCAGTGATTGCAAGCATATAAGTCTCAAACATATGGATCCAGGCAGTAAAAGCAATTGGAGGCTCACCGGGGCTTTGCAGAAAGGGTGCAGGTGAGTTCAGAGGCAGAAGATCCCATCCTCATCACTAAAATGTTGTAGCAACCAGGCAAGGTACTAACAAACTTCAACAGGACTTTATTTTTAAAGTGGAAACCTCTTTACCAAGCTGCTGCTGCACCCTTGGTAGCTCTCACTCCTCCTCCTCAACTTCCCCCTCCCTTCCTGTTTCCTGTCCTTTCAGACTCCCAACAGCCTGAGGTTCCTTCCAACCCTGATATTCTATGATTCTATGATAATTAAAATGTTTCAGGTATTCTGCATGTGGACTCATTTTTCACTAGCCTCCTAGATTGTTCTGGACCTCTGTAGAATCTCATGGGACTTTCCAGACTTCCTGAGAATTACATTTTCCTTGAACCTCCTAGAACAGGAGTTGGCAACCTTCAGCACACAAGCCGATTTTTACTGGCACACTGCTGCCAGCTGGGGTCCCAGCTGCCACCCCCGCTCAGCCTGCTGCCAGCCTGGGTGAATGGAACCCCCGGCTTGCAGCGGGCTGAGTGGGGCTGGCAGCCAGGACCCCAGCTGGCAGGAACCGGCGGCCAGAACCCCAGACTGGCAGTGGGCTGAGCTGCTCAGCCGCTGCTGGTCTGGGGTTCTGTCCACCAGTGTAGTGTATTAAATGTCTCCCTGTAGGAATGTGCTACTTGCGGAGCACCAGGACTGGCAGCCATAAGTAGTACACCATAAGTAGCACATTCCTACGGGGAGACATTTAATACACTACACAGGGGTAGGGAAGACTGTGCCTCCCCAAACAGCCAGCCCACTTCCTGCCCCCTGACTGCCCCCCTCATAACCCCTGACCCATCCAACCAACCTCCCCCGCTCCTTGTCCCCTGACCACCCTCTCCCGGAACCCCCTGCCCCCTGACTGCCCCCCTCAGAACCCTCCACCCATCCAACTCCCCCGCTCCTTGTCTCCTGACCACCCCCTTCTGGGACCCCCTCCACCATATCTGCCCCCTCTGGACCTCACCCCCCATCCAAGCCCCCCTGCTCCCTGTCCCCTGACTACCCCAACCTCTATCCACACCTCCAACCCCTGACAAGCCCCCCGGGACTCCCACGCCTATCCAACCACTCCTGTTCCCCGTCCCCTTACTATACCGCTCAGAGCATCAGGACAGTAGCCGTAAGTAGTACACCATAAGTAGCACATTCCTATGGGGAGCAATTTAATACACTACACCTGTCCCCGCTCAGCCCGCTGACAGTCTGGAGTTCTTAAAACATGTTCTCTCATCCCTTATCAAAAGTTATACTACAATTAGCTTAAAAACTTGAAAACTTAAAAACTTAAAAACTTTGTATATTACAGTAATTGTTAAAAATGTATAATATTAATAAATATATAGGTTTGATGAAACAAAGTTGTTGTATTTATGTGCCTGTGCTTAATTTGTGTTTTCAATGATTTACCTTCTAAAAAAATCTTGCATCTCGCACCCCCAGAAAGGGCATCTCGCACCCCCAGGGGGTGCGTGCACCCCAGGTTAAGAACCACTGCACTAAACTGATAAGATCTGCATTTTAATTTAATTTTAAATGAAGCTTCTTAAAAATTTTTAAAACTTTGTTTACTTTACATACAACGATAGTTTAGTTACATAATATAGACTTATAGAGAAAGACCTTCTAAAAACATTAAAATGTATCACTGGCACGTGAAACCTTAAATTAGAGTGAATAAATGAAGACTCGGCATACCACTTTTGAAAGGTTGCCGACTCCTGACCTACAATGTTGTCAGCCTTGCCCTCATGGGAATATAAAGGGCAGGGCATCACCTGTCAGTCAGTGAGAGATGAGAACAAAGTGAAGTCCACTCAATGTGCAGCGGCAGTCAAAAGAGTGAACAGAATGTTGGGAATCATTAAGAAAGGGATAGAAAATATCATATTGCCTCTGCATAAATCCATGGTACTCCCACATGTTGAATACTGCGTGCAGATGTCGTCGCCCCATCTCAAAAAAGATATATTGGAATTGGAAAAGGTTCAGAAAAGGGCAACAAAAATTATCAGGGATATGGAACAGCTTCCATATGAGGAGAGATTAGTAAAACTGGGTCTTTTCAGCTTGGAAAAGAGATGACTAAGGGGGGATGTGATAGAGGTCTATAAAATCATGACTGGTGTGGAGAAAGTAAAGAAGTGTTATTTACTCCTCATAGCACAAGAACTAGGGGTCACCAAATGAAATTAATAGGCAGCAGGTTTAAAACAAACAAAAGGAAGTATTTCTTCACATAACACACAGTCAACCTGTGGAACTCCTTGCCAAAAGATGTTGTGAAGGCCAAGACTATAACGGGGTTCAAAAAAGAACTAGATAAATTCATGGAGGATAGATCCATGAATGGCTATTAGCCAGGCTGGGCAGGGATGGTGTCCCTTGCCTCTGTTTGCCAGAAGCTGGGAACAGGCAACAGGGGATGGATCACTTGATGATTACCTGTTCTGTTCATTCCCTCTGGGGCACCTGGCATTGGCCACTATCAGAAGACAGGATACTGGGCTAGATGGACCTTTGGTCTGACCCAGTGTGGCCTTTCTTAAGTTCTTATGAAGTGAGAGCCCAGCTGCGGTATTGTGAACCTTGTTTTATTGTAGCAGCCGTATTAGTCTGTGCATCTGATGAAGTGAGCTGTAGCTCATGAAAGCTTATGCTCAAATAAATTTGTTAGTCTCTAAAGTGCCAAAAGTACTCCTTTTCTTTTTGTTTTATTGTGTAATTATGAAAGTGTACTTTTGTTTTAAGACTTGTAGAGAGCATGTAGCAACTAATAAAGGACATATTTAATGAGATGCCAGATATATCTATCAAATCTTATCTATACAACAATATAAAAGAAATATTGTTACTTCTTTTGCCATGCTTAACATGAAATGTTTGATGACTTTCTAAGACTGCGGAACATAGACTTCTGCTCTCCCTAATACTGTCTGTTTTCCCCATAGAAAATAAAAGATGCCCTGAAGAAGTCTTCAAGAGCTCAGTAGAGAAAGCAAAAAGCTCAGTTGCAATCTGAGCAAATCTGATGGGAAAATCTGGTGGGAAAATATCTGAAATAGAACAACATAGATCAGGCTTTAGCCATTGTCCCAGTGCAGAAGAAATTGAGGAGTGAAGCATAAATGATAGAAGTCCTATTACCAGTTTTACCTGAAGATAAGGAATGGAAATGTGAGGAAAGTGATAGAGAATCATCCAGTTTTCCTGGTGGCGTGACGAAGAGGGATGATCAAGAAGAACCAGCCTCTCATGATAACAGAAACAGCAGTGAGAAAAATTGCACATCACAAATGGATACATCAGATCCTGCTCTATGGCCAGCACTCCTAAACTCTGCCCATGTTGATTGTACAATTTTGAATGGGCCAGGTGAAATCAAGGATATGATGTTTCCAGTAAATGAGCAAAAGCGACACTTCTCAAAGTCACACTGCGAAACAGTGCTTGAGAATGGTGAGACACTGAATCGGTGTTGGCTGAAATCAACTGACAAAGTGTTCTGGTTTTGTTGCAAAATATTTGACAAGAATGACAGGTCGTTGCTTGCACTTTCCAGGTACAATCACTGGCATGACTCAGCTGATGCTCAGAAGCGACACAAAAAGTCACCCAGCCATTTTACAGACTGCTCCAAATGGATGGAGGTTGAGTCCAGGCTCAAGCCGAATAAATGCAAAGAAGCAGAAAACCAGCACTTTATCAATGTAGAAAGCCAGAACTGGAGGAACGTGCTCAAGCATCTGATCTCAATTACCCTCTTCCTTGCAAAGAATAATTTGGCTTTCTGGGTCTCATCCAATAAGTTGTTCACTGAACATAAGGGTAATTTCCTCAGTTTGGCAGAGCGCCTTGGGAAATGCAATGATGTCATGCCTGAACACCTACGTTGAGTAGTTCGTAAAGAAGTTATAGACCATTCATTATGGCAAGGAAGGTGCTTGATAACATATTGATGTGACTCGGCAAAGCGAAGTACTGCGCTGTAATAACAGACTGCACTCCCGACATTAGTCCCAGTAAAAAGATGTCACTTGCGGTAGGATCTGTTGACGGCGAGGGTGGCTGTATCCAAAAAAAGGAACACTTTGTTTCCAGTTTGTTGGCAACTTTACTGGAAAAGGTCTAACTGAGCTGTGTATAAATGTTTTGAATGAGACTAAAATAAAGTTTCAGGGCTGCCATGGCCACGGCTACAACAACAGCGCAAACACGAAGGGTGGAAGCAGGGTCCTTGTGCTGAATCCAAGAGCTTTCTTCATGCCTTGTGGCTGCCGTTCCCTCAGCCTGGCTGTGTCAGATGCAGGATCATCTTTAGAGTCAGCGTCTCTCTTCGCAGCACTGCAAAGGAGACACGTCCTGTTCTCAACATCAGCTGTCAGGTGGAAGATCCTCACGGACAATGTTACAAATCTGATATGAAGCCACTAAGTGACACGTGCTGGGAGAGCCACATTGACAGCGTGAGGATAAGTGAGGCACCAAGTGACTGAGGTTTACAGTGCCCGGATGGAACTGGCACAGTCGAGTAAAGCCAAGGTCAGAATCTGACACGAGGTGCCAAGCCTGGCAAACCAGATCACTGACTTCAAATGTCTCGTCTCAATTGTGGTTTGGCAGGATGTCCCGTTTCAAGTAAACATTGTACACAAGACATTACAAACTCAGTCGATGGACATCACGATCGCTACTACTGTGATGAGAAGCTGCCTTGATTACATTGTGGCCTACAGAGACAATAGATTTGAAGATGCCATCACCTCTGCCAAAGAAATGGTGGAAACTCAGTTGAGCCTGTCTTCAAGGAAACTCGTATTCATCAGAAGAAGAGACAGTTTGGTTACAAGGGCAGAGATGAGGTGCTGGGAAGCTCAGAAGAAAAATTCAAAGGTGAGATTTTTTGCTTTGTTGTTTGGACAAATGAAGCCACACAAAAAGACCTGGCGGGGAGGAGGGGGTATATAACCTTAGTAAGCTGACAGCAGACAGGAAAACGCTCCTGAACAATTGTATGAACTTTCACCAGATGCCAACATATGGGGAATGTTTGGACGTCAATGATAAAGACCTCTATGCCATATTGGACTACATCTGTCACATTTTGCCACACAGGAAGTGCTCTCCACTCCACAAATAGTGAGCCCAGCTTTTTGAAGCTCAGGCTCATTAAAACATATTCAGTCAACAATGGCTGACAAGAGACTGACATCGCTGGTTATTTTATTTCTTGAAAATACCATTGGTCAGTCTGTGCTTCAGTTCATGAGGACAAAGGTGAGAAAAGTGACCTGTTAAATTAAAGGACTAGGCAGTCATTCTCAGCAATCATTACTGTAACACTGTTTAACACTAGTCCACCCAATGTTCGTGCACAGTTCAATTTCTTGAAGTTAGTACATTTCAGTTATTTTTAAAATTAAAAAGTTTCTATAAGCTTAGAGAAAATGATTTTCTTATTTGCTTAAATATGGCATGACTAAGTATAGACTTACAGATCCTAGCGTGCAAATGTATTGTCTTATACAACAGGGATGAATCATGCATCAAAATCATGAAACAGGCTACAAATGTAATAAAGTACAAGGTATTCAAAACTTTAACAAATGACCCTGGTCTTGTCTACACCACCACAAACTCAGGACACTGCCTCCCTGCAGCCTTTGCCAGCTGGAGAACTCAGCACCTGCCTCTGGATCCCTTTGCTTCTGAGTCAGTCTCTGCAACAGTGTGCGGGCAGGGGGTTGGCTGGAGGGCAGAAAAGATGAGCCCCCCCAACGCCACATCTGCCAGTCACCATGGGGGCTAGCTGATGTCAGCCAACCTAGCTCCACTGGCTGCAGTAGGGCTGTGCTGGTTACAGCAGCGAGGGTCTGCTTTGGCCCAGAGGTACCAGTGGGGGACATTAGTGATGACCCAGTGACACAAAGAACAGATCCAGTTTCTAGTCCCAGCTCTCACCACTTCCGCTAATTGCACGTGGCCAGGCCCTGCGCACTGGCGAGGGTAATATGGTGCTCGGGGGAGTGGCTGCGGTGCAGATGTAAGTCAACTCCCCTCATTGCCCTCTTGTAGCTGCCTCTGCTGTCTCCCAGGGGAGAGCTCTTCCCCCTGCTTCCTGCATCAGCTCTCAGCTCCTGGGGCAGGTTCTCAGTAAACATCCTGCACAGGCCCCCCCAGCCAGGGATAGTCGTTGGGCAGGACCTTGCCAGGGGCAGGCAGCAGCCCAGCTGCACTGTTGCTGATCTCAGCACCCCGGGACAGCTTGAACAGTGCGACCTCGCTGCTGCAAAAAAAGGTGCGAGTGTGGCTGGCAGGGGGCTGGGCTGTGTCGCTGGAAGGGTCTCAGGAGAACACTCTACACCAGTGGTTCTCAAACTTTTTTTTGTGGACCATTTGTAAATGAGGGAGGCAACCTAGTGACAGAGGATGTGGAAAAAGCTAATGCACTCAATGCTTTTTTTGCCTCTGTCTTCACAAACAAGGTCAGCTCCCAGACTACTGCACCGGGCACCACAGCATGGGGAGGAAGTGACCAGTCCTCTGTGAAGAAAGAAGTGGTTTGGGACTATTTAGAAACGCGAGATGAGCACAAGTCCATGGGGCCGGATGCGCTGCATCCGAGAGTGCTAAAGGAGTTGGCAGATGTGATTGCAGAGCCATTGGCCATTATCTTTGAAAACTCATGACAATCGGGGGAGATCCCAGACGACTGGAAAAAGGCTAATGTAGTGCCCATCTTTAAAAGGGAAGAAGGAGGATCCTGGGAACTATAGGCCAGTCAGCCTCACCTCAGTCCCTGGAAAAATCATGGAACAGGTCCTCAAGGAATCAATTCTGAAGCACTTAGAGGAGAGGAAAGTGATCAGGAACAGTCAGCATGGATTCACCAAGGGCAAGTCATGCCTGACTAACCTAATTGCCTTCTACAATGAGAGAACTGGCTCTGTGGATGAGGGGAAAGCAGTGGACATGTTGTTTCCCTTGACCTTAGCAAAGCTTTTGACACGGTCTCCCACAGTATTCTTGCCAGCAAGTTAAAGAAGTATGGGCCAGATGAATGGACTATAAGGTGGATAGAAAGTTGGCTAGATTGTCGGGCTCAACGGGTAGTAATCAATGTCTAGTTGGCAGCCGATATCAAGTGGAGTTCCCCAAGGATCGGTCCTGGGGCTGGTTTTGTTCAATAGCTTCATAAATGATCTGGAGGATTGCATGGACTGCACCCTCAGTAAATTTGCAGATGACACTAAACTGGGAGGAGAGATAGATACGCTGGAGGGTAGGGATAGGATACAGAGGGCCCTAGTCCTTGTTGAACCTCATCAGATTTCTTTTGGCCCAATCCTCCAATTTGTCTAGGTCACTCTGGACCCTATCCCTACCCTCCAGCATATCTACCTCTCCTCCCATCTTAGTGTCATCTGCAAACTTGCTGAGGGTACAATTAATCCCATCATCCAGATCATCAATAAAGATGTTGAACAAAACCAGCCACAGGACTGACCCATGGGGCACTCCACTTGATACCGGCTACCAATTAGACATCGAGCCATTGATCACTACCCATAGAGCCCAACGATCTAGCCAACTTTCTATCCCCCTTATAGTCCATTCATCCAATCCATATTTCTTTAACTTGTTGGCAAAGAATACTGTGGGAGACCATGTCAAAAGCTTTGCTAAAGTCAAGATATATCACATCCACTGCCTTCCCCATATCCACAAAGCCAGTTATTTCATCATAAAAGGCAATCAGGTTGCTCAGGGGCTTGGCTCACCTGCCAGGACTGGCTATACGGCATCGCCGCCCTTCACCACCCTCGATGGGGCACAGAGATGAATCCTCCACACCCATATGCTGTGTTACCCCAGACTGCCAGGGGGTGAGGAGACCAACCAGGGAGGGGAGCACTCCTTCCCCCCAGCCAAAGAGGGGATCACCACCCCACCTCCCATCACCCAACCAGGGAGGGATAGCTCAGTGGTGGTGGGGGGATAGCTCAGCAGTTTGAGGATTAGCCTGCTAAACCCAGGGTTGTGAGTTCAATCCTTGAGGGGGCCATTTAGGGATCTGGAGCAAAAATTGGGGATTGGTCCTGCTTTGAGAAGGGGGTTGGACTAGATGACCTCCTGAGGTCCTGATATTCTATGATTCTGTGATCATCCCCCAACCAGGGAGGAGATTGCCCCCACCATGACCACGAGGGGTGGGGGAGTGAGGGCTCTGGCTGGGGGTGCAGGCTCTGGGGTGGGGCTAGGGATGAGGGGCTTAGGGTGTAGGAGGATCCTCCGGATTGGGAATGAGAGGTTTGGCAAGCGGGAGGGGGATCAGGGCTGGGGGCAGGGTCCTGGGGGGGTGCTCAGGGGTGCAGGTTCTGGGTGGCATTTACCTCAAGCAGCTCCCGGAAGCAGCAGCATGTCCCCTCTCTGGCTCCTACTCGGAGGCGTGACCAAGAGTCTCTGCATGCAGCCCCATGTGCAGGTGCCGCCCCCCCCCAGCTCCCATTGGCTGTGGTTCCCGACCAATGGGAGCTGCGGGGGCAGCACTTGGGTGGAGGCAGCATGTGGGGACCCCTGGCTGCTCCTACATGTAGGAGCCAGAGGCGGGACATGCCGCTGCTTCCTGGGAGCTGCATGGTGCAGAGGCTAGCAGAGAACCTGCCTTAGCCTCACTGCACCGCGCCGCCAAACGGACAGTCAACGGCCCAGACAGCGAAGCTGACCAGAGCCGCCAGGGTGTTCTGGTCGAAAACCGTACATCTGGTCATCCTAGGGCACAGTCTCTGGGTCGGCTCCTCTCATCACTGCGCCAGGGGCAGCCACCCCCCTGAGGCCAGTGGGGTGAGAGCAGTGTGAGTGGGAGCAGGAGCAGAACCACCAGGAGTCACTGGGCCTCTGCAGGGGATCTTGAGGTGTCCAGGGGGCACAGAGACCGGCCCAAGGGAGTGCTCCATGCACTGGCAAAGTGGAGGGAAAGGGACCCCTCCCCTGGGAGCTGTTATCTACCACCAGCTGCCAGCTGAATGGCCATCAGCAGCCTCAGCATCATGGCCAGAGTCACCTGGTGGAGCCCCTCTGGGCCCTTATTGGCCCCTTTTATCAGCAGGGCTTATCGCAGGGACAGTGCTGCCAATGCAAGAAGCTGGCACCCAGCGCAGGAAGTTTGACGGGGGACAGGTGATGTGATGAGACAGGGGGTTGTTCTAGCAGATTGACCTGAAGCACCTGGAGCCTGTCCTTAAGTACCTGGCCCCTGCAGCTCTCCCGGAGTGGGCTGGAGCCTGGATCTCATGGGAGCTGCCCAGCACACTGCCAGTGTCTGCAGAGGGAGGCTCAGGCTGTACTCTTCTTCTGGCCCCTGGAGGGCACCCTACGCACACAAATGCTCTCTTCTTACTGGTGCCATGGCATCAGCCCACTGCACCCAGATATGCGCCCCGGCTCCCCAGCGGTGGAACTCCTGACGTCCAAAGGCGGGGCTGGGCACAGCATGAATAGCCTGGCAGCTGCTGCTCACGTCTTGGGGACTTGCAACTCAGCACCCATGAGCACAACCAGCCCCCCCCCCCCCCCGCCAAACAGGGAGATTGGCTACAGCCGTGTCCTTTCCAGCTTCTGTATTCTGAGGTCCTCCCAGCCCTGGGTGCCCCACAGTGCAGATGGCAGTCAATGCATCAGATCTGCCCATGATGCTGTCAACTCACACCCTGCAACCCATGGAACAGCACTCAGACGGAGGGTGATTTTTCAGACGAGCAGACCCCCTTCGCTCTGCTCCCTTGGGCACCTGCTTGGGTGCGGCTTTGATCTTACAGCAGTTCCTGCACTGCCAGCTACTAAACTGGTGTGAGATCGGAATCAGGCCTGTACTGAGAGGAAGGCAGGATGGCTGAGTGGGTAGGACCCTAGCTTGGAACTTGAGAGTGCCGCCTTTGATCCCTTGCTGGATCTCAGCCCCTGTGTGACCTGGGGCAACTTGCTCAGTCCCTCTTGTCTCCAGCTGTCCAATGGAGACCTCGGGGTAGCAAGGGGAGATGCCACGTGGATTGGTTGGTGCTTGGAGAATGGGCATGGGTCAGCACCAGTGGGGCATCTCATGCAGCCTTGCATGCAGGTAAGTCTCAGTCACCCCTTGCATGGCCAGCCGCATTAACTGGCAGTGGCGCGGGGTGTCTGTCCCCAGCCATGGCTCTCTGACTCTCTCCATCTCCCGCCTATGGAGGGCTGTTCTCCAGGACACCAGGACTCAGACAAAGGCCGCTCCCCCCACACCTCCTCCTTTAGCTTCCTCGGACAATGCCTCGCCTCCGCCTGTGGTTGGCTCAGCTGATGCCCTGGCCCTGCTCAGCTGCTCTGAACACCTGGCTCTAGCTTGGCATCAGAAAGACTTGGGCTGTAGGTGACATGCCTGGCCCACTCCTCAGCATCCAGGAGGTCTGGCTGGCCCTGGAGCTGTGGCTGTCTGGGGCCAGGGTTCCCTAGCCATGCCAGGGAGCTGGGTACGCGGGTCAGGACTCTTGTAAAGAGACAGGACCCCCTCTGAGGGACAGGACTATTGCAGTTCAAGGCAACGGCACCCACCTTTCCCCTCAACGGCCCAGCCACTGCCTTTCTTGGGTGGAGACCCGCGTCTTGCTCCCTTCGCCCTGGGGTATGTCCAGGCAGCAAAGGCCCCTGAGGAGACTGCGTTAGCCCCAGCAGAGACAGGCTGCCCTTGCACACCTGCTGCTGGCATCCTCTAGCAGGGACTGCCCCAGCCACAGCTGCCCCAGCTCGCTCTAGGCCAGCCTGTGGGATTCTTAAGGTAAACACATTGCCGAGAAAACATGCCAAACAAAAGAAGCCACCTGCCTGCGAATAAACTCACTGGAGACCCCACTCCCATCCCGCCATGGGCTCTGGCCGGAGCAGCCCTTCCAAACCCCACCCAAGGGGAACCCTTATGGTTTTGGTTCATCACAGCTTCAGTTCAGAACCAGCACCCAGTAGGCTCAGTCCTTCCAACCCGTCCCTAAGGACATGGGTCCCGCCTGGACCTCGAGTCCTGGCCATTTGCTGTGCAAACCAGGCTCTTTAGCCAATTCCTTTCACTGTTTGTTCCTGGAAAACCCAGGGTGAGCCAGTCCAGGCGATGCCCTCCTGGGGCTTGCTCTGTGGGGCTGATAACCAGAGGAATTCCATTGGCATCTCCCAGGAGTTATATGCACTGCCACAGTAACACCAACACACCTGCATTTTAATGCACTGGCCCCAAGGCGGGAACCCCAATTCAATAATGTCTCTCTGAATTCCATAAGGGGTGTCCAGGATATGGTCAGTCTGTCGCAAGGCCAGCTGGGGCACCTGCGGTGACCCTCCCTCCCTGCCCTCTGTCCTGTTTCTCCTTTCCCCTGTGCTGTGAGAAAGTCTGGCTGAGGGGGGGATGCTGGGTGGGGCTGAAACAGACTTGACCCCCCCACCCAACATGTGTGGGAGGCTCGCTCCCCCCCAAATCCCAACTGCCATCAGGGTACAGGGATGCTGCTGAGTCTGGTGTGAAAGGTGGGTGCCTCCTGCTGGCTGCATGGCAAGATGGGAGGCCAAGGGGGGTTGGGGATACCATGGCAGAGTCTGCATGAGGGAGGGGTGAGTTCTCCACACATCCACGTGGTGACATGCAGGGGATGGCCCTGCCCATAGCTGTGTCTCCAGCTCCTCATGGATTCAAGGGGCCACAGGGCAGAACGTGCTCGTGGTCCCTGAGTGCGAGCTTGGAGACCTGTGGAAAGCAGGGACAGAGAACGGACAGAGCTGTGGGAAGTGACCCAGTGAATGGGGACAGGGTCCTGTGCCAGTGATGGACGGGGAAGGGTGGCTGCAATATCAGAGCTCCACCAGGCCCGGGCCTGGCCTGCTAAGGGGAGGCAGGAAGAGAACCAGCTCATCCCACAGAGTGATGTTCCAAGCCCCATGTTCAGCCAGTGGGGCCCACTCCCATGCCCTGTCTAGGCTCTCAGTGCATCTCCCCCAGCCCCCAGGAGCCTTCCCCAGCAGGGCCAAGCTGCAGAAAATGCAGACAAAATGGACAGCAACCTGGGCTGACATCCCCTCCGCCTGGTTCTGCATCTGCTTGGCCCAGCTCTGGGCTTGGGGCCTCAGCGCCATGGCAAAGCACTGGACGGTAGATCAGTGTTTAATCTTTCCTGAGTCGATGCATCCCAACGATGCCCCAGGCCTGTCCTCAGCTGCTACATGGGACAACTGCCACAGGAAAGGGACAGCAGCAGCTCCTGCATCAGCCATCTCTGGCGCCTGCTCTGTTTGCAGTGCAGACAAGGGGGGTCGAGCAACATGTTAAACTGAGTCGCATGGGAAACTAGTGAGAGCAAACAGCTGGATCCAAATCTGCAGAGCACTCCCAGTGCGACTGGTGTGGGCTGTAATGGCTTGGTGAATTCCCTCCCCCCCACACACATTCCAGGCTTTATAACCCCCACCCATTGGGAGTGTAGAATCCCACACACAGGAGTGTGGAATCACAGTCACGCCCCCGTGGTACAAGCGCTGGCTCGCTCACACTCATGCTGTACAACTGCCTTTGCTCGCCTTTTGGGAGGAATGCAAATAAGGAAATCACTGAAATAGCTGGGATCTTGGCAGGCATAAATAATGTGCTGCTCTCACTGCCCCTGCCCTGCAAAGAGCCGCAGAGCTAGGGGCTTATTCCACCTGTGCAGCCCCACTGAATTCACTGGGTAAGGGGGAGCTTGTTTAGCCCCGTCCCAGCCTCTCCTGATCCCCTGGCACAGTGGGTTATGAAATACCAGCCAGAGCTGTGCTCCCTGGGCCTGGCTCTGCACTCCACAGCTCCAGCTCTCTGCCAGGGAAACTCCATCCATGTGAGGGGTGCGGAGGAGTGGAGAGTGGGCGGCTAGAGCCGGAGGGCAGATGGAGCCAATGTTGAGGGTATGCGCCAACCTCCTCCCAATGGAATAACCTTGCAAGCAGCTGGAGGTGATGGGCTACAAGGGGTGCTTTGAAGCCATCCCAAACTATCCCCCAGCTTGTCTGGGCAGTGGGAAGCAGGGCCACCCCATGGGGATGGTTCAACTGAGAGAGCTAAGGGGCCATGCCATATGCTCAGCTTGTGCATGCAGCAGCCCCAGGCAGGGGACAGGAGAGGGCCACCAGGCCGTGAGAGATCACAAGCCGGGCCGTGGCCGGCTGTAGCAGCCCAGTGAGCTGCAAGATGTGCCTTCCAGGGGCAGTGTCCGGGGACACCCATGCACCCACAAGGACATCAAGCAGTGTCTATGTCTGGCATGATGTCTGCCCAGTGTATGGTGCAGGGTAGAGGTCTAGGCTAGCAGGCTTTGGGGGCAGGGCTCTTCTTGGTTATTTCGGGGGAAGATCTGCCTGTCTGTGGCTGGGGCAGCCTCAGTCTGTCTGTCCGCAGGCTTGGCCAGGCAGAGGTTATGCTGGGAGAGCCCCAGGCTGGAAGTTGATAAGCCGCAAGAATGCTGAGTCCCAGTGCTCCCTGGATTCTCTCCACTCCCTTTCCTGTTGCCCATATTCCAGCCTCCCCCACACCTGCACCCCCTTCTGCCCCCACCACAGCTCCCCCCTCTATGTGCACCTGGTCACCCCCATCTCAGACACTGGCTGATGAATATATTTGCCCAGGTTCTTACCAAGCATTTCCTTCAGCCCCGTTTCCCTGCTCTGTGCCCCACGGGCTGGGAGGGCAGGGGCCATGGGGCAGGTCTGTGCCAGCTGGGGATGCAGAGCAGAGACTTCCAGCCTGAAGCCCCCTTCCCTCTCCCATAGGGGAGTCCAACTCTCTGCTGCATTTTTCTACCCCTCCTTCAACCTCTCCCCAGTCCCATCTCTGCCCCTTGGCCCCACCCCGGTCCCGCACCCCCACCCTGAGCAGAACATGTTCTGCCCTGTGTTACACAGCTTCCAACCCCTTGCTCGGGATGGGCCCTCAGAGCAAAGGGACAAGTAGGTGAATAGCCAGCAGGCAAACTGAGGAATCGATGGGGTTACGAGCAGGGTGGAAGCCCCGGGTCCATGCAGTGGCTGGTTTCTTTGCACAGGCCCCCATTGCTGGGCCGGGGCTGTGGCCCCCAGAGCCCGAGAGCTGTTTGATTCCTGGGCCCGTCATTCCAATCAGGAAGCTCTGAAGCAGCCAGTACACGTGGCACTGCCCGGAGAGAAATAACTAACCAGTAATGACTCAACAGCGACCTGGCCTTGCTTCGTCACAGTTCAGCTGTTCAGCGGCTCACAGCTGCTGGCTAGGCCCCATTCCCTGTGCTTTGGTTGCAGCCATGGCTCCTGACCGAAGTGACCTGGCAAGGCCAGCCATGGGCCAGGATGGCCGGGCTCTGTGCCCACAGGCGCTGTGCGGGTCATGAGGGCAGGTAATCAGGTTTCTGTCTAAGCAGGGAGTGAGTCACTAAGGTGGGAGAGCGGAGGGGCTGGGGGGAAGGGGCTGCACCTTTAACCCCTTTGAGCCCTGAGCTCAGGTCCCCTAATTGGGGCAGGGTCAATGGTTTCCTCACAGTGCCAGGAACAGCGGCTAGCCCTTGCCCCCGGGAGGGGTTCAGCAGTGCTCCAGCTATGCGAGGGTTAACAGAGGTGCTGGGTGAGGCATGTGGGAGGGGAGGACCCCACAGGGCACAGAGGTGTGGGCATCGGGCAGACTCAGCACCTGCCACTGGAGAGCTGAGTGCGAATCCTGTGGGAGGTCCCAGAAGCAGAAATGAGTTTGTCTCAACCTCGTTCCCATTTCCCCAGCCAAACTATACCCACGGCTTTGAGAGGACTCAGGAGAATCCCAGGGCAGGGACAGCAGGGGCTGTGGGTCAGGATTGAGGGGCGCCAGCGGAGCTGTGTGTAGGGAACTCAGCACTGGGGTACAGGGGGGCTGTGGGTCAGGATCAGGGGGCACTGGCAGAGTTGTGTGTACGGTGCCCATTCCCAGCTCTGCTCTGGGACCCTGGAGAGGCCCCCAATCTGCACAAGGGCCCATCTCAGGGAGCCTGAGTAGGGAGATCTGCCCCATTTCCAGGCCAAGGGGAGCTGGGGGTGCTGGGAGATTGTCCTGCCCTGTCTCAGGGGGCTGCAGAGGTACAGGCCTGTGCTGGGGGTTGGCATCCCATGGGAATAAACCTCGAGGTACCAGTCATCCTCAGGAAACTGTGGGGGAAGGAAGCCCCACGCACCATTCCTTGGGTGGAGGCTGCTCCCCCTCTGCATCCAGCCGGCTCCACTAGAGCAGGGCCGTGACCCTGCCTCACCCCCTTTGGAGGGCATCAAAAACACCCTTCAGAAAAGTGTGCCAGAGGCTCCTGTACCCAGCAGCTACAGCAAGTGGTGCAGAGCCAGTCCTCTGTCCCGCTGGAGGCAGGGGTCCCCTTTCCCGCGAGTTGCCTTGCTCTCCGGCCATGCAGTGGGATGCCGACCAGGCCCCATGCTAGGTACATTTCCATAGAGCATGGATCCATCCTGTTCTCTCCCCCCAGGATGGCTGAGACCCCCACTGCTGCACTAGAGACTCAAAGGCACACAGGCTGTGCCCAGCACACGGAAACGGCCAGTCCCTGCCTCTCCCCAACCCGCGATTGGGTGCTGATCAGCCCCGGAAGGAGCCCCCTGCTCAGCCAGCTGGTGGGCTGTTTCCCTGTTTGTTCCCCCTTATCTCCACAAGCGCTGGGGGCTCTCATCAGTGCTGAGGATACAGTGGGCAGCGGAAGGCCAGGCCAAGCACTATCTAACCTCTGAATCCCTCCCGGAAAGAGAGGCCTTGGGGAGCCTGCTGAGCAGCAGAGGAACAAACAAGCAGGGCTATTCCTGTTGCTCGCACAGACACTTCCTCTGACATGGCCCTGACTGCAGCAGGAGCGCTTTTTGCCTGGGGCTGCCCTGGCCGCCTACTCACAGGACCCCAGTCCTGAGTGTGTGGGGTCCCAGCAGCTCCTTTCTCACACCAGTCCCATGGCCTGTTGGGGTAAGCTTAGCCCATCTCCCAACATCCCATTTATTTAGATGTCTCAATAGGTCTACTTACAACAGACAGATTAACGAATCCCATCCTGGGATAGACTCTGAGACCCTTGGTGCTAAAGCACAGGTGTCTACTTCTTGTGCTAAAGGAGGAACTCTGTTAGCTGGTAGACGTAGTGGGCTTTTATCCACTGCCAGGCCTAACCACTAGGGCAAGGGACACACCAAGCTTAATCGGAGCTTCACATGTCCTTGGAAGGATTCAGGACTGGTGGGTTAATGTCAGGAATCATCAGTTTGCACCTTCCATTTAAGCCCAACCACTGACATTTGTGGCAGAGGCCATGGAAACGCCCAGCGTGTCACTGCAAGGGGGAGTGTAAGCCCCACATTAGCAATGCCAGGGTTCAGGGGAGCTGGACAGCCCAGTTAGCCCATTCTGGGGCCTCTTCAGGGAACCATGTAATGGAGGATAAGCCCCAATTGAGAGGTTCCTATGGAGGGAGGAAGGACTGCGGGGCAATGGGAGGAAGGCCTACTTGGAAGCTTCCTCTCTCTGGGAAGGAATGAGAGGGGCCTGCAGGAAGGAGCTTGTCCTTTGGGACTGTCCCCGAAGGGAGAGGGCAACTGGGGAGAAAGAGGCCCCTAAAGCAAACCTAGGAGAAGATAGCCTCCAGGAAAGGTGCCCTGAGCATCAGCAGCGTGAGAGGAGCCAGGCCCCCTGGAAGAAAGCTCTGTGACCAAGGGAGGAGGAACGCAGCAGAGCCCAGGAGAGGGGATTGAACTTGGGAAGGGGGGAAGCGTTTTATTCCTCGGCACTGGGCCATTACCCCAGAAGGGCTGGGCCAGTCAGTGTCACCAGGCGGGAGAGCCAAGTCACCACACCACTCATGCTGAGTGTATGACACTCACCCTCCCAGATGGGACAGTGCCCCTGGTCGCCTGTGGGGACCGAACACCAGACCTCTGGATCTCAAGTCACAAACTGTCGCTGCTGGAGCTAAAGGAGCAGCTCTGAAGTCAGCAGCAGACTCGTAGATGTCTGTGCATGTTGCAGCCACTAGATGGGGACAAGGAGCCACACGAGCTAGCATAGGCTAAACTGGCACCTGGCACCGGGCTGATCAGTTCGTGAGAAAGGAATGACACTAAAGGTGAGGCTCAGGCATTGGAAGTTGTTTCTGTGTCTCAGACAGCAACTGATGGTGAGGGGCTCCTGCTATGGGGGTCTGAACTCAGCATTTCTGGGTGCCCAGCTTTTGAGTTGGAGCAGTTAAGCCCTGTTTTGGAAGGGCTGTGCAGAGCTGAGGGGCCCAGGGCCACCTGGACTCCAAAAGCCTTCGCTCCACGGGGCTGCAGGGGTGTGTGTGTTTGTTTATTCTGTGGGCTTGGTTTTGTTTTAATTTCCAGCAAGTGCAAAAACTGAAGGTGGTGGAAAGTCAGGAGCAAAACTAACCTGGGAGTAACCTGGATTTTATGGGGTTCGTGGCCCTTCGCTAGCACCTGGCACAGCCAGGGCCAAAGCAGGTTTGTACTGAGCTCTGAGATCCTCAGCAGAATACAGCCTTCAAACAGAAGAATCAGATAAGCATTCGCCTTTCTATTGTAAATGCCAAGCCAGTGTGCTTATGTTCCAGCAAAATCAATCAAACAGCCTCAAATGGCATGCACACCTCTGTGCACGCGTGGCATGCTCACGACTGCACGTGTAAGCAGCATCTGATCTGCACACACGTTACTAGACAGGCGCCCGCCTGGCAGAGCCCTGGTTTACACACCTGGCAGGCGAGCAGCGGTGCATGCAGCTTCCAGCTGAACAATGAGGCCCAGAAGTCTGCCCCGCCCCTGCAAACACTGGCACTGGTGAGTGTGTTTGTGTCGGGCTGTCTGTGTGTGTTCATTCACCTCGCTGCCCTGCCCACTCCTCTGCTCCAGGCCAGCTCTGGAAAATCCTGCTTAGACAGGAAAGAGAAGATAAGAGAGAAAACAAGGGGATGTTCTAACCCCGGGAAACACCCTCCTAGTCTCAGCAAAACATTCCTTTCTCCTGGTAACCTCCACAGCCCTCACAGGCTGACCCGGATGGCTCCGGAGCCTCTCAGCTCCTGTAATGAGCCAGCTACAGCCTCCCCATCCCCAGCCATGAGAAGGGAGGCTGGCGGGGCAGGACGTGGCTGCTCCTCTATCCCCAGCTTGAGCCCAGCCAGGGCTTCTGGCTGCAAAGGCAGGTGAGAAGCTGGAAGAAGCAGGATGCCGCTGGATGTGTCTCTCAGGGTGTCAGGTAGTTGAGATAGTGACTGGTGCTGTAGGGTCCATCTGCTGCCAACCTCCTGTCCCAGCAGCTGGCACTGACCAGGTGGGATGCTGTGACAAAGTGGGACTGATCTTAATGTTTTCTCTAAATACTGTGGGGGTGCCTCAGTTTCCCCTAGGCACTTCTTAAGTATCTAGGTGGGGGGATAAGGGGGTGTGATTGTTACAGAGCCTTAGAGGGCCAGTGTGATGGTGTCTGCACAGAGAATGGCCGACACCCTGTGTCCTGACAACTGATGGCCTGGGCCCCTCCTCTGCAAAGGTGCCAACTGAAGGTGTTGGAGAACAAAGAGATCAGGCGACCTCCTGGCCCAGGAAAGAGACAAAGGCGAGAGGAGGGGCTGGAGAGTTTCAGTTTGGAGCTGGCTGGGGAAATGGAGGGAGGCCCAGATGGGGCTCGGGCCTCCCTGCCCCCCCCAAGACGGACCTGATTGAGGGGTCCTGTTCTCCGTACCTACAAGCTCTGTTTTGGACCGTGTTCCTGTTGTTTAATAAACCTTCTGTTTTACTGGCTGGCTGAGAGTCATGTCTGACTGCGGAGTTGGGGTGCAGGGCCCTCTGGCTTCCCCAGGAGCCCTGCCTAGGCAGACTCACTGTGGGAAGTGCACGATGGGGCAGGGGATGCTGGATGCTCCGAAGTCATAGAATCATAGAATATCAGGGTTGGAAGGGACCTCAGGAGGTATCTAGTCCAACCCCCTGGTCAAAGCAGGACCAATCCCCAACTAAATCATCCCAGCCAGGACTTTGTCAAGCCTGACCTTAAAAACTTCTAAAGAAGGAGACTCCACCACCTCCCTAGGTAACGCATTCCAGTGCTTCACCACCCTCCTAGTGAAATAGTTTTTCCTAATATCCAACCTAAACCTCCCCCACTGCAACTTGAGACCATTACTCCTTGTTCTGTCATCTGCTACCAATGAGAACAGTCTAGATCCATCCTCTTTGGATCCCCTTTCAGGTAGTTGAAAGCAGTTATCAAATCCCCCCTCATTCTTCTCTTCCACAGACTAAATAATTCCAGTTCCCTCAGCTTCTCCTATATGCTCCAGTCCCCTAATCATTTTTGTTGCCCTCCTCTGGACTCTTTCCAATTTTTCCACATTCTTCTTGTAGTGTGAGGCCCAAAACTGGACTCAGTATTCCAGATGAGGCCTCACCAATATCTAATAGAGGGGAACGATCATGCGAATGCCCCTACTTATACATCCCAAAATGCCATTGGCCTTCTTGGCAACAACGGCACACTGTTGACTCATATACAGCTTCTCATCCACTGTAACCCCTAGGTCCTTTTCTGCAGAACTGCTGCCGAGCCATTCAGTCCCTAGTGTGTAGCGGTGCATGGGATTCTTCCGTCCTAAGTGCAGGACTTGGCACTTGTCCTTGTTGAACCTCATCAGATTTCTTTTGGCCCAATCCTCCAATTTGTCTAGGGCCCTCTGTATCCTGTCCCTACCCTCCAGCGTATCTACCTCTCGTCCCAGTTTAGTGTCATCTGCAAACTTGCTGAGGGTGCAATCCACACCATCCTCCAGATCATTACTGAAAATATTGAACAAAACCGACCCCAGGACCGACCCTTGGGGCTCTCCACTTGATACCAGCTGCCAACTAGACATGGAGCCATTGATCACTACCCATTGAGCCCGACAATCTAGCCAACTTTCTATCCACCTTATAGTCCATTCATCTGGCCCATACTTCTTTAACTTGCTGGCAAGAATACTGTGGGAGATCGTGTCAAAAGCTTTGCTAAAGTCTAGGAATAACACGTCCACTGATTTCCCCTCATCCACAGAGCCAGTTATCTCGTCATAGAAGGCAATTAGATTAGTCAGGCATGAACTGCCCTTTGTGAATCATGCTGACTGTTCCTGATCACTTTCCTCTCCTCTAAGTGCTTCAAAATGGATTCCTTGAGGATCTGCTCCATGATTTTTCCAAGGACTGAGGTGAGGCTGACTGGCCTATAGTTCCCAGGATCCTTCTTCTTCCCTTTTTTAAAGATGGGCACTACATTAGCCTTTTTCCAGTCGTCCGGGACTTCCCCCAATTGCCATGAGTTTTCACAGATAATGGTCAATCGCTCTGCAATCACATCCGCCAACTCCTTTAGCACTCTCAGATGCAGCACATCTGGCCCCATGGACTTGTGCTTGTCCAGCTTTTCTAAATAGTCCCAACCACTTCTTTCTTCACAGAGGGCTGGTCACCTCCTCCCCATGCTGTGCTGCCCAGTGCAGTAGTCTGGGAGCTGACCTTGTTCGTGAAGACAGGCAAAAAAGCATTGAGTACATTAGCTTTTCCCATATCCTCTGTCACTAGGTCGCCTCCCTCATTCAGTAAGGGGCCCATACTTTCCTTGACTCTCTTCATGTTGCTAACATACAGTTACTCTTAACATCTCTTGCTAGCTGCAATTCCAGGTGTGATTTGGCCTTCCTGATTTCACTCCTGCATGCCCGAGCAATATTTTTATACTCTTCCCTGGTCCTTTGTCCAATCTTCTACTTCTTGTAAGCTTCTTTTTTGTGTTTAAGATGAGCAAGGATTTCACTGTGAAGCCAAGGTGGTCGCCTGCCATATTTACTATTCTTTCTATACATCGGGATGGTTTGTCCCTGTAACCTCAATAAGGATTCTTTAAAATACAGGCAGCTCTCCTGGTCTCCTTTCCCCCTCATGTTATTCTCACAGGGGATCCTGCCCATCAGTTCCCTGAGGGAGTCAAAGTCTGCTTTTCTGAAGTCCAGGTTCCATATTCTGCAGCTCTCCTTTCTTCCCTGTGTCAGGATCCTGAACTCGACCATCTCATGGTCACTGCCTCCCAGGTTCCCATCCTCTTTTGCTTCCTCTACTAATTCTTCCCGGTTTGTGAGCAGCAGGTCAAGAAGAGCTCTGCCCCTAGTTGGTTCCTCCAGCATTTGCACCAGGAAATTGTCCCCTACACTTTCCAAAAACTTCCTGGATTGTCTGTGCACCGCTGTATTGGTCTCCCAGCAGATATCAGGGTGATTGAAGTCTCCCATGAGAACCCAGGCCTGTGATCTAGTAATGTCCATTAGTTGCCGGAAGAAAGCCTCGTCCACCTCATCCCCCTGGTCCGGTGGTCTATAGCAGACTCCCACCACAACATCACCCTTGTTGCTCACGCTTCTAAACTTAATCCAGAGACTCTCAGGTTTTTCTGCGGTTTCATACCGGAGCTCTGAGCAGTCATACTGCTCCCTTACATACAATGCAACTCCCCCACCTTTTCTGCCCTGCCTGTGCTTCCTGAACAGTTTATATCCGTCCATGACAGTACTCCCGTCATGTGAGTTATCCCACCAAGTCTCTGTTATTCTAATCACATCATTGGCTGTGCCAATGACTGTGCCAGGACTTCCAGTTCTCCCTGCTTGTTTCCCAGGCTCCTTGCATTTGTGTATAGGCACTTGAGATAACTCGCTGATCGTCCTGCTTTCTCAGTATGAGGCAGGAGCCCTCCCCTCTTGCGTTCTCCTGCTCGTGCTTCCTCCTGGTATCCCACGTCCCCACTTACCTCAGGGCTTTGGTCTCCTTCCCCCAGTGAACCTAGTTTAAAGCCCTCCCCACTAGGTTAGCCAGCCTGCTTGCGAAGATGCTTTTCCCTCTCTTCGTTAGGTGGAGCCCGTCTCTGCCTAGCACTCCTCCTTCTTGGAACACCATCTCATGGTCAAAGAATCCAAAGCCTTCTCTCCGACACCACCTGCGTAGCCATTTGTTGACTTCCACGATTTGATGGTCTCTACCCAGACCTTTTCCTTCCACAGGGAAGATGGATGGGAACACCACTTGCGCCTCAAACTCCTTTATCCTTCTTCCCAGAGCCACGTAGTCTGCAGTGATCCGCTCAAGGTCATTCTTGGCAGTATCATTGGTGCCCACGTGGAGAAGCAGGAAGGGGTAGCGATCTGAGGGCTTGATGAGTCTCAGCAGTCTCTCCGTCACATCATGAATCCTAGCTCCTGGCAAGCAGCAGACTTCTCGGTTTTCCCGGTCAGGGCAGCAGATAGATGACTCAGTCCCCCTGAGGAGGGAATCCCCGACCACTATCTCCCGCCTCCTTCTCTTGGGAGCGGTGGTCGTGGAACCCGCATCCCTAGGACAGGGCATCTCCTGCCTTCCAGTCGGCGGAGTCTCCTTCTGTTCCCTTCCCTCAGATGTATCATCTAGTCCACGCTCCGCATTAGTACCTGTGGAGAGAACATGAAAACGGATACTTACCTGTATCTGCGTTTCTGATACATGGACGCTCCCCTTTCTTCTTCTGGAGGTCACATGCTGCCAAATTTCTTCACCGTCCTCCTGTCCCCGCAGTGCAGCCTGCTCTGAATCTTCAGAACGTTGTGCCCGTGGAAGCATATGCTGACGTCTGTCCAGGAAATCTTCAGTTTCTCTTATGCAACACAGGGTCGATACTTGTTTCTCCAGACCTTGAACCTTCTCTTCCAATAAGGAGACCAGCTTGCACTTTGTACAGACAAAGTCAGACCCAGGAAGGTCGAAGCTGTGGAAGCTTCTTGCCCTGCAGACAGGCTGCTCTCAGAGAGGAGGCTCCCGCAGAGTCCTGACTGGCTTCGCATGGAGTAGTTCCAGAGCATCGCCCGGTGACTCCGTAACAGACGTTGACCTTCCCAAGGTGGAAGGTGCAGAGTGGGGCAGCACCTTTCCCTTAGCCAGCCTGAGCTGGACTGGAGCTGAGCACCTGCACCCAGGGCACCCAGCCCTCACCCTCCCATGGCTCCCTGGGCTGATGGGAATGCTGCTGGCCCATGAGTCATCAGCAGGGAGCCCAGCCCTGGGGTGACTCCTCCCCAGCACGTATGTGATGCGGCCGAGCCTGGTAACTTGCGGTTGGCTTCACTTTCTAGGCCCTCTGCAGTCAGTCCCCACCCTATCTCTCATCTCTCACCCGCTGCCGAGCTGGCCATGCGCATCCAATAGCCCCTTGTGCTGGGCTCTGCTGCTCGATTGTTACATTTTCAAACAAGGCCCTTATGCTTTCTCCCAGGTGACCCCATGCTTGGGTGGAACTCCCACAAACACCCACAAAGCTACTGCTTTGTCCTCAAATCGCTCCCTAGTGCTACCCAGTGCTGACACCACTGCTGTTGTGCTGCCCAGGACTGACCCCTCGTTCTGTGGGCTCTCCCCACTGGTCAGTCTGTTCCCACCTGTCATTGCCCCTTGCACTTGGTGAGCTCCTTGGGGCTGTCACCTAGCACCTCATGCACTGGGGGGGGTGGCCCACAGAATGGTACCACTTGTGCGGAGGGGATACTAGAAATGGGCCCAAACTGCCCACTTCAGATCTGGATCTCGACTCTCCCAGAGCGCGGGGGGCAGGAAGCAGGGTTTTGGTTCCTCTTGTCCAGGACCTTGTCTTCACTAGGAACAAGGGTGTGTTCCTAACACAAGTTAACTAATCAGAGGGAAAATCCAAGTGACACCACGGCAGCATGTGGCTTTCAGGGGTAGGAGCAGGACCAGGTCAAACCCGTGGAGTAGACTGGGGCTCATCTCGCCCTGTGAAAGTCCCAGCTGCCTTGGCTTCCCAGCTCTCGCACCAGGTAGTCTCCTCATGTTGGCTCACAGGTGGAAGCTGGTGAGAACCAGTGTCAGGCAGGAAATGGCTTTCCTGACCCTTGAACATTTTCAAGATTTCCAAGCTGCATCAGGATGAATCTGAGACCTTTCCATGGTGAGAGCAGCCCCACACTAGCCAACCAATGGGTTGGGGCTCATGTGGGCTATGGGAGAGCCAGGTTCAAGGCCTGCTCTGCCTAGTTCATTGGCACTCAAGCCTGGGTCTCATCCACCCCAGTTCAGTGCCCTGGCTAGGACATCTCGCTCTCTATCCGGGAGCTGAGAGACCTTCTCCACAAAGCACCATTTTCCCACAACAAGAAAAGTTCATCAAATCATTCCCAGCCAGCTATGGCAGGACGCACCATGTTGATGTTCATGTTGATGAACATGATATGGGAACATATGTCATCTTCTCATGAGCACGGGACCCAGCCAGCTCAGTCCCTGCTGGAGATGATGGGGCAAAGCTCCCCAGCCAGCACGGCAGAGCTTGCAGATACCCCAGGGTCTCGGGGCTGGTGCCCCTCACTGCTCAGCAGTTCATTACCATGGACCCCAAGCTGGGCAAATCCAGAGATCACGGCTCATATGGTATGCTAGGCTCCCTCCTCTCCCTGCAGCGGCAGCCCAGCCTTTGCCAACCAACCAAGAGGAGCAATGGCAACTTGCCAGGAGCACATGGCTGCCCGCTGATATGCATGAAACGGAAATGATTGCACCTGCCCTCCTCTGACAGTGTGGGTGGGGCCTGCAGGGACACAGCTCTGCAGCCTGCTTCACTCGAGGCACAGCCTTGTGCAGGGGCCCTGTGCGATCGAATGCTGAACTGTGTTATGCTGTTCAGCCACTAAGGGGCGCTATGCATACAATACCTTATTTCATCCAACCTCAACCATACCTGGCAGAGCATTAAAGGAGCTAGTGATGAACACAGCTGGGGTATAAGCATGCTCTGTGCCCAGCCCATATCTAATGCAGAAGTACATGACATGGTGTCAGCAGTAATCTTGTCAGCAGTAATCTAAGAACAGAAACAGAAGGAACAGCAACAAAGATTGCAGGATCTTGTCAACATGCCACTCTTCAGTGCTCCAGAGAACTTAAACAGAAATTAAATGGTACAGTCCCAAAAGTGAAATCCCTGCAAGCTGCATGGAAACTCTTTAAAGACACTATAATAGAGGCTTAACTTAAATGTATACCCCAAATTAAAAGCATAGTAAGAGAACCAAAAGTGCCACCGTGGCTAAACGACAGAGTAAAAGAAGCAGTGAGAGGCAAAAAGGCATCCTTTAAAAGTGGAAGTTGAATCCTATTGAGGAAAATAAAAAAGAACATAAACTCTGGCAAGTCAAGTGCAAAAATATAACTAGGAAGGCCAAAAAAGTATCTGAAGAGCAACTAGGCAAAGACTCAAAAAGTAACAGAATTTTTTTAAAGTACATTAGAAGCAGGAAGCCTGCCAAACAACCAGTGGGGTCACTGACGATCGAGATGCTAAAGGAGCAGTCAAGGAAGATAAGGCCATTGTGGAGAAACTAAATGAATTCTTTGCATCAGTCTTCATGGCTGAGGATGTGAGGAAGATTCCCACACCTGAGCCATTAGTTTTAGGTGACAAATCTGAGGAACTGTCCCACACTGAGGTGTCATTAGAGGTGGTTTTGGAGCAAACTGATAAATTAAATAGTAACAAGGTCACCAGATGGTATTCTCCTCAGATTCTGAAGGAACTCAAATGTGAAATTGCAGAACTACTATCTGTAGTCTGTAACCTATCATTGAAATCAGCTTCTGTACCAGATGACTGGAGGATAGCTAATGTGACACCAATTTTTTAAAAGGGCTCCAAAGGTGATCCTGGCAATTACAGGCTTCAGTACCAGGCAAACTGGTTTAAATCACTGAAAGAGCAGAATTTTCAGAAACATAGAAGAACATAATTTGCTGAGGAAGAGTCAACATGGTTTTTGTTTCATGTCTCACCAATCTACTAGAATTCTTTGAGTGGGGGTCAACAAACATGTGGACAAGGGGGATCCAGTGGATAGAGTGTATTTGGCCTTTCAGAAATCCTTTGACAAGGTCCCTCACCAAAGGCTCTTAGGCAAAGTAAGCTGTCATGGGATAAGAGGGTAGGTCCACTCATGGATCAGAAATAAATTAAAAAACAGGAAACAAAAGGTAGGAATAAATTGTCAGTTTTCAGAATGGAAAGAGGTAAATAGCGGTGTCCAGTTGGTTCTGTACTGGGATCAGTGCTGTTCAACATATTCATAAATGATCTGGAAAAGGGTAAACAGTGAGGTGGCAAAATTAGCAAATGATACAATATTATTCAAGATAGTTAAGTCCAAAGCAGACTGCAAAGAGTTACAAAGGAATTTCACAAAACTGAGTGATTGGGCAACAAAATAGCAAATGAAATTCAAGGCTGATTAATTCAAAGTGATGCACATTGGAAAACACCATGCCAACTATACATACAAAATGATGGGGTCTATATTAGCTATTACCATGCAAGAAAGAGATCTTTGGGTCACAGTGGATAGATACAGCCATTCTTATGTTCTTAACTTCAGCTTTGACAAACCTTCCCAATGGACAGACTGGAAACAATATTTTGCAAGATTTTGGATTGCAAACCAACTCCGTAAAGAAACTGGAGATATTCACATATTGTCTCTAATTTATGAGATAGGGAAAAAGGCAAAGGATATCTTTAAAGCCTTTGACTTTACTGAAGACAGTCGTAAAAATGACTATGAAAGGGTTCTAACTATGTTTGGTGCATATTTTATATCTTAGAGAAATGTGGTTTATGAAAGACCATGTTTTCACCAGAGAATTAAAAAACTAGAGGAAAACATTGATGGTTTCTCAGAGGTCTGCATACACGGCTGGCTGAAAACTGATTTTGGGAATGAAAACAACAGAGTCAGGCTGGTTATTGGGTTAACAGATAAAAGCCTTTCACAGCAGCTACAGCTGAAGAGATTTAACCCCAGGCACAGCTGTGCAGAGAGTGAAGCAGTCAGAATTAGTCAAACAACGGGCCAAATGGCAGGAGGAACTTGAAAAACCTGAATCTAGCTTAGAAGCTGCAAACAGACACTTGAGTGTTATCATAAACCCCTGAGGCCAGGAGAGAAAACTCCCAGGCTAAGAGGGACAAATTCCAGCCTAGTGCCCAAGGTGTGGAAAAAGTTGTATCCCAAGAGATGATTCATGTCCAGCCAGAGGCGCATGGTGTAATATTTGCATGAAATATGGACATTTTTTGGCTGTTTGCTGCACCAAAGCAGTCAAGGAGTTGACTCATATTACAGACAATCAATACAAGCTGTTGTTCTGGGATCTATCACTTGTGATGACACAGAACGTGCCTGGAGAGTGAAATGGACTATTCATGGAGAGTCTATAGACTTTAAAATTGACTCAGAGCTGACATCACAGTCATCTCAGAAGGGGCAGCTCTGACTAGCCCTGGAGGGATTCTGAGCTGCATGGGGAGCTGACCACAGAACAACTTACAAAGACAAGAGCTTTGTGTTCAGAGTGTATGTGATCCAAAGACACAGATCAACAGCCTTCCCAGCCGCAGCGGGGCAGCCATGATGGGCCTAGTGAGAAACATGGATGAACTCTATGGAATATTTTATGATATTGGACTTTTGAAAGGTGATCCAATGCAAATCAACCTAAAGAGACACTGGTGAGCCATAGAGAGTACAAACACCCCTAGAAGACAGACCTGAGAAGAGAGTAGCTGAAGATTTATGCACATTCAGAGGACATCATTACCTGGTCGTTCTGCATTATTTTTCCAGGTATATAGAAATAATGTACTTGAAATACATAATGTGTCGCAATGTCATCGAGAACCTGAAGTGCACTTTTGCTCACTTTGGAATTCCACAATACCTAGTGATGGACAATGGGCCACAATTCGCGACAGCAGAATTTAAGTCATTCCAAATGAAATATGATTTTGATCATATTACTAGCAGCCCACATTACCCACAAGCGAATGGAGAGGCTAAAAGAGCTGTACAGACAGCAGTGAGATCCATTCCTTGCTTCTCTGAGTTACAGATCAACTCCAAGAGCGGCTACTGGATATAGTCCAGCATGACTCCTGATGGGAAGACAACTCAGAACATGAAGCGAGTAGCCAAATCAGATAAAAAGGGCTAGAAGAGCTTATGAACACTTTTGCAACAGACATCACTCAGATAGAGAACTTCCCGGTCTAGAATGTCCTATGTTCATATCAAATTGGATGGAGGAAAAGGATGGACAATTCCAACTGTTGTAAAGAAAAAGAATTCCATGCCCAGATCATATGGGATCGAGCTGACCACAGAGAGTTCAACAGAAGCCATCAACATCTACATTTTGTTAATCAGAGAGAACAATCAACAGAGCAAACTCTGTAGCTGGCAGATGCAGAACAAGAAAACGAGGACTCAAGGATTCCAACGTAGCCAGTCATTGCACCTAATGGACAGCCAGATGACCATGTTGTTATGTGTAATTAGAAAACTAGTACAATTCAGAAATGCTGAATAGACTGATCTGTACTGAACATCAAATATACCATGACAGTGTAAATACTGTAACTGGTAGGAATATAGAACTTAAAGGGGGAAATGTGATGGAACACTAAACTGTATCACACAATTAAGCCACTAGGTGATATATCTTATTTAAGCTAATCTTAGCCGTACCCGGCGGAGCATTAAAGGATCTAACAATGAACACAGCTGGGGTATAAGCATGCTCTGTGCCCAGCCCTCATCTGGTGTAGAGACGTGACTACCTGGACAGCCAGATTTGCAAATGAGCTCATCCCTTATCAGCTGCCACGGAGTACAATAGAGAATCCCCTACCCTCCCATTAAAACAAGGGAGTGGCTGAGTGATGACCTATTCAGAAGTCTGGCCTGTGTGTTTTGCAGGCTGTCTCTTGGTGTGCAGAACGAGCATGGCCACAGGCAACATAGAGAACTTGGCAGACCTGCTTTCTCAGTCTTGGGGACTGGCGCCCCAGCTCTGCCAATGCCCCATAAACCTGACTCACAGCCCCTCTGCTGTTCCAGCCTGGGCCTCCATACAGCACGTTAATGTACTTTGTCTCTACCTGCTACCACAGCACAAATGAAGAATAACCTCAATCCTGGCCTGCTGCACCTTGGCCATTGCAGCCCTGGGCTCACACACAGTGCTGCTGCTGCCCCTCCATGCCACTCACAGCCCCGCTGCTAGTCCAGTCCTGGGATCCCAAAGCACAGCGCTGCTGCTGCCCCTCCATGCCACCCACAGCCCAGCTGCTAGTCCAGCTCTGGGCTCACCCACAGCCCCGCTGCTAGTCCAACCCTGGGATCCCAAAGCACAGCACTGCTGCTGCCGCTCAGTCCTGACCAATGGCACCTCCAGTCTTGGATTTTTCAGGAATGAAGAATGTGATGGTGCTCCCCCATAAGACTTTATGGAAATATACTTATGAATGTATATATGACATAACTAGAATATGTTTTATGCTACATATGCCATGTAATGTATCTCTGTAAAGGTTATGATCTACTGTATCTATTAATCTTATTTGTATGCATGCATCATTTTTGTATTTGAAATTATGAATATTGGCTGCATACTTGTTTAATTCTAATTCTAGGTTTTAGTGAAGCAGTTGGTCAGCTTCCTGAGAAAAGACTATTCTCAGTAAGTGCCCAATCAAGAAGCCCTTAAACCAACAATGAACTTGATGACACCAATCCACATCTGGGCTTTCCCAGGAATGTGGCTTGGTTGGTAAGGAACTCAGTCATGCATGGACATGTGACTTGCCCAGGTAACTCCAAAACTCCATTTTGTAGCTGGAGTTTGCATAGGAGAGAGGAGGGGGTCTCCATCCACAAGAGAAAGTCTATTTAAACCCCTGGGAGACCCCTCTATTTTGGTCTTCAGCTGGCTAAAGAGAGAGCCTCTATCCCCAAGGATACCTGAAAGAAACTTGAACAAAGGGCAGTAACTACAAGGGGTGTGAGTGATTGCAGGACCCACACTAGAAGGAGACTAGTCTGTCAAAGGAAGCTCACTGGGTGAGGATTTTATCTTTATTCAGTTTTATTACTGTACTAGACTTAGACTTGCGTGTTTTATTTTATTTTGCTTGGTAATTCACTTTGTTCTGTCTGTTACTACTTGGATCGCCTTAAATACTACTTTCTGTATTTAATAAAATCACTTTTTACTTATTAATTAACCCAGAGTATGTATTAATACCTGGGGTGGGCAAACAGCTGTGCATATCTCTCTATCAGTGTCGTAGAGGGCCACCAATTTATGAGTTTACCCTGTATAAGCTTTATACAGGGTAAAACAGATTTATTTAGGGTTCGGACTCCATTGGGAGTTGGGCTTCTGAGTGTTAAAGACAGGAACACTTCTTAAGTTGCTTTCAATTAAGCCTGCAGCTTTGGGGCAAGTGGTTCAGACTCTGGTCTGTGTTGGAGCAGACTGGCTTGTCTGGCTCAGCAAGACAGGGTGCTGGAGTCCTAAACTGGCAGGGAAAGCAGGGGCAGAAGTAGTCTTGACACATTAGTTGGCAGCTCCCAGGGGGTTCTGTGATCCAACCCGTCACAAAGATCACTAGTCACCATGAATTCGGGGGAGGGGGCAGCGTGTGCATGTCCGGGGGTGTGGGTTGGGGTGTGCATGCATAAATGAGAGAGGAAGGATGAGACACATTGGTTGTTATTGTCTAGCTCATTTTCCCAGCATTTGGTCCCTGCAGTGCCATTGCTCATTGTCTTCTCTGACTCTCCGGGGTGCAGCTGCCCTACATGCCTCCCATATTTCACTCTGATGATTAGCCCCCCTCCAAGCTCAGTAGCCTCCCAGGCTCTCCTTGCAGCCGGTGCCTGCTCTGCTCAGACATGTGTCACTCAGCCAGGGAGACACCGTCCCTGGTTACAGGAGTTAGTTGAGATGCCACCTCCTGCAGATTGGTGCCATGCAGAGCTGGCGCCACTCTTCACCGGCTGGGAGACGCCGCAATCCCAATATAACCCTATATCACGCTGCCTGGGTTTATATTTACCCCCTTCACGTTAGTCCAGGGGGAGATTGGCCTGCGCTGGGATCACAGAGTTAGATCAGCTAATTAAAAAGCAGCCTGTTCTCATGCCGGGCTGGCGTCTCTGCACTCCACACGCACAGAGATAGGTCTGATAGCAGCTAACTACTCCCACCTGCGAGGTTCCCAGCTCACCACCACCACATGGTCAATCGCAGGCGGCTGTTAACCCCTCCCTGCCGCACTGGGCATGGAGCCCATCTGGCAGGCTGTGCGGGAAGAAGTGACTCACCCACTTGGCATCTCCCAGTGCAATCAGTCCCAGTCTATTTAAAACGGCGAGCTACAGTTTGCTGTCCGAGCTGCCATCCTGCCGCTGGCTCCATTCCAGGCCCAGCGCCTGGCCCCACAGGCTGCTGCTGGTAGTTATTATTTCAAGGCAGGGATTTCGCTAGCCACAGGCAGGAAGGGACAGGATTCAGGCCAGGCATGGTTGGGTGAGATTGTGGCCATGCGCATGGAGCCAGCATGGAGCACTCGAGCTTGCCAGCTGGTGACAAGCACCCGTTCGCCTCTGATACTAGGAGAGCCCTGGCCAGGTGAGCATCAAGGGACAGTCCTGCAGCACCAGGATACCAGTGGGGGCATGTTGGAGTAAACTCAGGGCCTGGCCAGTGGTTTGGCAGGGCGGGATTCCATCAGCCAGAGGTCGACCCATGCCAATCAGCAGGGCGGGTGGCTTCAGCTCAGGATTCTGAGCTGGGACACAGCAGCTAATTTCTGGCCCTGTCACTGATTCCCTGTGCTCCAGTTCTCTCTGCAGCATGGAGATGGTAATGCTCCCTCTCTGCCTTGCCTATTGAGGTGAGGGTCTCTCTGGGACATGGCCTGGGTCTCACCCACTGTGTAAAGAGGCTGTGGAACATCAGAGCACCAGGGCAACACACACAGACTGCACCTGGCTGGCTAACAGGAACACAGAGACCACCTCCATGCTGAGTTTGTCCAGCCTGGGGGATGCCACAATGCAGATAAGAAATACTGGTGCCACTCACATGTCCAGGTGAGTTTCTGGGCACCACATGACACAACATTGCCAACCACAGTGTTCAACCACCAGGCGTCAGACCACCACCACCAGGAAACTGTCTTCAAAACTATGACATTAAAATCAAGAATCCCCATTTTGCCGTGCATGGGTTGGTTGGTCTGAAGTTTGCTCTAAACAGCTCCCAGGGGTAACCCCAGCTGCACCCCTTCGCCCCTGGCCATGCCCTCTCTGCCTGCAGCAGGCTGGGGGCTGGATCTGTGTCTCCATGCGCAGCTGGGCCAGTGTAAAGCAGCCCTGACACACCAGGTCATGGAGCCCTGAGTGGAGGGGCGGGGATGGAGCACCAGAGGCCTGGAATCTGCATCTGTTTCCCATTGGGTGCAAAGCGAGTAACACACACGGTGAGCTGGAGGCTGTGCCCGGGGTCCCAGGAAGCAGTCTGCTGTGCACATGTAACCCCCTCCCCCACTCCTGTCAGGTGCTTTGTGATCAGCCCCAGTGCCCGGGCCAGTGGCACAGAGGTCACTCCACCTGGCATAGCGGCCAGGAGCAGGCTGGGCCGCAGCTGCAGGCAAAGGGGTAGATCTGTCCTATCAGGCAGGTGGAGAGCAAGGGGTTTTACACTGCAGCAAGGCCTGCTTCCCCGTCCCCCACCCTGACAGTTCTGGCTTCTGGAGGATGACACCCAGCGCCTCCATCATGATCTCTCCCTCCCCCTGCACTGGGCACCACCAGCACCTGGCTGCAGTGAGTGGCCATGTGTGCAGGGAGCACATTGTCTGAACTGGCCTGAGTCCCAGGGTTTCCAGTGTTTACGGTTAGGAAAGCATCCCACTGGGTCCTGACCTGCTCCCAGCCAGCCAGGGGGCCGTTGCCTTCTCCTAGCTCCCTGGTTGGGCTTGAGCAGAGAGTGGCTAAAGGACAGGAGTCCCTGGGATGGATTCTCCTCTCATGGCCCAGGAGTCGCTCCAGCTACACCCACAGGCTCGCACTGGGGAACCAGACCGCCACGGGAAACTAGGGCTGGATCACCTGACCTCATTCAGCCTGGGGCAAAGGGGGGACCCAACCCTATTCCCATGGGGCCACATAAACCCCACTAGCAGGTTGGTTCCCCTCACTGACCCTAGTGCAGGGTGGCTATAGCTGCTGCTGTTCCCTGCAATCGGATATTGCCCCCCACACACTTTGCTCCAATGGAAGTGATGCAATTCGGTGCAGGGCAGCAGGGGATTGGGCCCAAGCTAGCATGTGCAACAGCAAGGGTATTGGCCAAAGCCACCAGCAAGGATCTGGCTGTTCCTGAGTCCAACCTAAGCCCTTTGGCTGGAGTCAGGCCACTGCATGGCCACGCCCATAGTGGGCACCTGAGAGAGGGAGCAATGCCTGTACAGCAACTTCCAGGCCACGGCCTCCACACAGATCCATCCTCCAGGCAGCTCAGAGCCTGGCCCACACCAGTCCCTGCAGGTGCCTCTCCCAGTCCAGGCCTGGGCTGACAGTGGCCTGACCACATAGCCCCTGGACCAGGCAGGGTGCATCCCCCAGTGCTGGTGTGGGGGAGAAGATTCAGCAGAACATGGCCAGACTCCGGCAGGGCCCTGAGCACCCAGGGGAGCAGCAGAGGGGGGTTGCAGCTGGCCTCTCAGCCCCAGAGAGAGCTGACCGAGGCCTGTGGAGGGCCCCGGCAGGAGAGGCCTAGCTGCTTGAATTATTTTGAACGTTCTGTTAATGAACCAGAGCCCAAGGAGGGCTATTGTTGTGGGACTCAAGAAAGCTTTATGTGAGTTACTGAGGGGTTCAAGAGGGGAAACTAAGGCAAGGTGCTGCAGAGACTCCCCTGGACACAAGGGGGCACTCAGGAGGCAGCCCATCTCTTACATGGTCGGGGGGGGGGGGGAGGGCAGCACCGTCTCCTAGAAGCCTGGCTGAGGCCTTGTCTGCATCCTGCATGCTGCACCGATGTCAGCCCCTTGTGTCAATAGGCTGAGCTGCAGCAAGTTGTGCCTGGCACTGGTGTTGCCTCGCTCTGCTTGAGCCCAGCCCAGCTTGTCTGCACTGGGGAAGGGGGGTTGCACTGGCACAGCAGCTGAAATTGGGTTACATTCCCCCCACAAGCAGGCTCAGAGGAGCGACTATCCTTACAGCCTTTAGCCCGTGTGCAAGCTGTGTGCCCTGGGGAAACAGCCCTCTCACATAGATGGAGGTGGCAGATACCTGCTTTTGGTGTGGCAGTTGTGACTGGTTCGGTCATAGAGATCCTGTTGGGACTGCCACCTGACATGCTGGAATTACCTCTGAGCCCGTTTTCCCTGCCGGCTCGAGACTCCAGAACCCTGCCTTGTTGAGCGAGACACACTAGCCTGCTGCAACACAGACCAAGGTCTGGTCCACACCCCCAAAGCTGCAGACTTTAACCAAAAACAGCTCAGCAAATCACCTATCTCCAGCACCCAGTTCCCAATGGGATCCAAACCCCAAATAAATCCGTTTTACTCTGTATAAAGCTTATACAGGGTAAACTCATAAATTGTCCACCTTCTCTAACACTGAGAGAGAGATAGGCACAGCTGTTTGCTCCCCCAGGTATTAATCACTTACTCTGGGTTTACTAATAAACAAAAGTGATTTTATTCAGTATAAAAGTAGGATTTAAGTGGTTTGAAGTAATAACAGACAGCATAAAAAGAACAGGAGTATTTGTGGCACCTTAGAGACTAACATATTTATTTAAGCACAAGCTTTTGTGGGCTACAGCCCACTTCATCGGATGCATACAGTGGAAAATATGGTAGGACGATTTTATATACACAGAGAACATGAAACAATGGGTGTTACCTTACACACTATAACAAGAGTGGTCAGTTAAGGTGAGCTATTACTAGCAGGAGAGAAAAAAAACCTTTTGTAGTGATCATCAAGATGGACCTATCCTTGCAACAAAGCCCGTTGCCAACTCTCTCCACATATCTATTCAGGGGATACCATCATAGGGCCTAATCACATCAGCTACACTATCAGAGGCTCGTTCACCTGCGCATCTACCAATGTGATATATGCCATCATGTGCCAGCAATGCCCCTCTGCCATGTACATTGGCCAAACTGGACAGTCTCCACGTAAAAGAATAAATGGACACAAATCAGACGTCAAGAATTATAACATTCAAAAACCAGTTGGAGAACACTTCAGTCTCTTTGGTCACTCGATTACAGACCTGAGGGTGTAACAACAAAAAAACTTCAAAAACAGACTCCAACGAGAGACTGCGGAATTGGAATTAATTTGCAAACTGGATACAATTAACTTAGGCTTGAATAGAGACTGGGAATGGATGAGTCATTACACAAAGTAAATCTATTTCCCCATGGTATTTCTCCCCCACCCCCCAGTGTTCCTCAGATGTTCTTGTTAACTGCTGGAAATAGCCTACCTTGCTTGTCACCATGAAAGGTTTTCCTCCCTCCCCCCCTGCTGTTGGTGATGGCTCATCTTAAGTGATCACTCTCCTTACAGTGTGTATGATAAACCCATTGTTTCATGTTCTCTGTGTGTGTATATAAATCTCTCCTCTGTTTTTTCCACCAAATGCATCCGATGAAGTGAGCTGTAGCTCACGAAAGCTTATGCTCTAATAAATTTGTTAGTCTCTAAGGTGCCACAAGTACTCCTTTTCTTTTTGCACATGGCAAGAGACTATAAAAAGCTGCTGCAGCTCCTCCATCTTGTCTTCAATCCTGCTTCTTACCTCTGGAGGAACTTTGCTACACTGAAGCTTTGAACAAAGGACTGATGACCCATCCCAGCTGTGGATGTTCTCCAGAGACTTGATTTGAACCTGCAGTTTATTCTATCACTGCTGCAAGCCTGAACCAAGAACTTTGCCATTACTGTATGTAATCGATTCTGTTTAACCAATTCTAGCTCTCATCTATATCTCTTTCATTTTATGAATAAACCTTTAGATTTTAGATTCTAAAGGATTGTCAACAGTGTGATTTGTGGGTAAGATCTGGTTTGTATATTGACTTGGGTTTGGGGCTTGGTCCTTTGGGATAGAGGAAACCTTTTTTCTTTTACTGGGGTATTGGTTTTCATAACCATTTGTCCCCATAACAAGGGGCACTGGTGGTGTTACTGGGAAACTGGAGTGTCTAAGGGAATTGCTTGTGTGAGTTGTGGTTAGCCAGTGGGGTAAAACCAAAGTCTAGTCTTGTCTGGCTGGTTTGGTTTGGTGCGCATAGAAACCCCAGCCTTGGGCTGTACTACCCTGCTTGAAGCAATTTGTCCTGAACTGGCACTCTCAGTTGGGTTCCACCAGAACCAGCAAGGTTACAATTATAAAGAAGAAGAAAAAAAAAAAAAAGGCAAAGAAGCCTCTCTGTAAAATCAGGATGGAAGGTAACTTTACAGGGTAATCAGATTCAAAACACAGAGGATTCCCCTCTAGGTAAAACTTTAAAGTTACAAAAAACCAGGGATAAACCTCCCTCTTAGCACAGGGAAAATTCACAAGCTAAAAACAAAAGATGCGCCTTGCCTTATTTACTTACTTTCTTTTGCAATATTGAGACTCATTTTAGGAGAAGGAGTTTTCTGATCTGATGCTTCTCTGCTTCCCCAGAAAACACACAACACAGAGCACAAAACGTCTTCCCCCCGCCCCCCTCGCCTAGATTTGAAAGTATCTTCTTTCCCCATTGGTCCTTTTGGTCAGGTGCCAACCAGGTTATTTGACCTTCTTAACCCCTTACAGGTAAGGAGGAATTCTAGGCTACCCTTAGCTGTATTCGCAAAAAGAAAAGGAGTACTTGTGGCACCTTAGAGACTAACAAATTTATTGTAGCTCACGAAAGCTTATGCTCAAATAAATTTGTTAGTCTCTAAGGTGCCACAAGTACTCCTTTTCTTTTTGCAAATACAGACTAACACAGTTGCTACTCTGAAACTTAGCTGTATGGTTATGACAGGGAGCCATCAAGATTCCAAGCCACCATTAATGGCCCAAACTTTGCATAATTACAATAGGACTTCAGAGTAATACTTCATATTTCTAGCTTCAGAGACAAGAATGATACACTCATACAAATAGGTTGAACACACTCCGTAGATCATAAGCTTTGTAATGATACTTTACAAGAGACCTTTTGCATAAAGCATGTTCCAGTTACCTCATATTTATACTCATAAGCATATTTCCATAAATATATGGAGTGCAACGTCCCAATGGGGAGCCCGGCTTCTCCAGGCTGGAGGCAGGCAGTAATGCATGCCACGGGGTGAATTGCACTGGCTGCACCATATCAAAGGCCTGTGTGGTTCAAAGAGCCTTTATTTGTGGGCCCTGGTGAAGCAGGACAGCCTCTTTCTGGACCCACAGCAGCCTCTGTTCAGTTCCCAACTGGGAGCACAAAGGACAATGGGAGGAAGCTGGTTGGCTGGATGGAGGGCTGCTCCAAACGGAAAACATGCACCAGGCCATTGTCTGCAAACAGAGCAAAGCAAATTCACCCCAGAGTGGGACAGGGAGCAAGGAGCTATCGCAGCAGTGTCTGTGTGATGGGAGAACCCCAAGAACGGCCATGCCTCTGCCAAGCAGGAGGATCTCACCAGCGGGAGTGGGTGCAATGAGCCAGAGTAAACCCCCTCCCCAGCTCTGCAGGGCTGGCCCTGTGCCAAGAGCCCCCTAGCAGAGCTGGTTAGGAAATTGGGGGGGGGGGGGAAATACATCAACATTTGGTCAATTTTTTTCACAATTTTTCTTTTTTAATTTTTAAATTCAAAATGTGCAAATCTGACAAAAGTCTCCCACCTCTGCTGGTCAGTGTGTGGACTTTAGCCAGGCTCCTATAACCATAAGAATGGCTAGACTGGGTCAGACCAAGGGTCCATATAGCTCAGTGTCCTGTCTTCCTACAGTGGACAAAGCCAGATGTTTCACAGGGAATGAACAGAACAGGGCAATTTCAAGTGACCCAACCTCTGTTGTCCAGTCCTAGGTTCTGGCAGTCAGAGGGGTAGGGATACGCAGCATGAGATTGTGTCCCTGACATCTTAGCTAACAGCCACTCATGGCCCTAAACGCCTCAGTTTTCTTAGAGTTTATTAATTTCATTTTTCAGGGTTTATTTTTAGCACTTTTTGAGTTCTGTGTTCAGAAGTCGGGAGGGGGTCTCAGAGCTTTCTCTTTGTATGTGGCCGTAGTACTGTTGGAAACAGTATCCCTTTAAAGCACATAAGGACCCGGTTAGCATACACCAGGGGGGAGTACACAGACCCTTTCGTGTCCAGCACATTAGTGCACTGTAGAAAGCAGAAGCCTGTAGTCCACAGGCCCACGTTACTGCTCCAGGTAGACATTCTCTTAGATCTGAGCTCAGGAGAGGGACATCACCTGCATAAACAAACTGTGCTGGGTAAGGGGTGAAGATACCATGAACCAAGTAACCATTGCCAGTGGATTTCCAGCTTTTAGTGGATGAACACTGAACTCTTGCTTTTGGGTGGTTGGGGTTTTTTTGGTATCTAGGGTGATTTATTGGTTGCATCCTAAAGTCAGAATCCCCACTCATAAACTAGGATCCCAGGGGTACTTGGGGAATGGCTCCTTCCATGGTTTATACGGTAGGCTTGGAAGGATTAGATTTTTATCAGTAAACCTTGATTTTGCTGTACACAAAGTAAGAAAAATGGGGCTTGAGAACTCCTTCGAGTTTGATTTAAGAATAGTTACTTTGACAGCTGATGTTGACAATTTGTCTGAACAGTTACGAAGTGTTCACACTTCTAGGCCTACCATCATTAAATAGCTACTGTCCGAACTCCCATTGTCTGACCCCCTCCCATCATTTCCTGCAACTGTGAACATTTAAATTAATTAAAATCAGAAAAATATTGCTTAAAAATAACCATCAATGTTATCCATCGAAACAATAACAACGGCCAGTGAATGCTGCCCAGGCTACTGGATGTGATGCTGGGGGCTGGAGAAGAGGCAGTGGAGGGACCGTGTGGCCTAGTGGACACAGCAGTGGTCCGAGACTGCTGCGCTCTGGGGTCTGTGCCCAGCTCCCCATTGCCCTGCTGGGTGATGTTAGACATGTCCCTTCCCAGCTCTCGGTGCCTGTGAGCCTGTGCAGCGCCCTGCTCTCAGCAGGAGTGTCTGGGTACTCCTGGGATATAGGTAATAACCTCTGCTTTTGCTGCTTCAAGCCACCAGAGAAAAGCAACTCCGCTCTGTCCCGCCATGGGCGAAGGATTTCTTTGCTGCCTGTAGCCCCTGCAGCCCAGCCCAGCCCAGCTGACAGGCAGCCATGGCAAGAGGGGGCACCCTCTGAGCTAAGTCTCATGTGCACAGGCTGCTCCTCAGCATGTGGGACACTCCATGGAGAACACAGGCCAGTCCCAGCCCAGCTGGGCGCATGGGACGGCTCCTCACACAAGCAGGGAGAAAAGTGTCCCTGGGCGACGGAACAACCCGGAGCAGGGTGTTGCATCCCCACCTACCGCCACACATGCTCCAGTGCCCTGTCCCCTTGTGGCTGCATCCCAGAGCTGCTCTAGGCCCTACAGAGAACAGGGTCCAAGCCGCATCTCTTGGCTTCCGTGGCCTGGATTTGGGCCTTGGAAGGTCCTGGTTCTGTGATGGCAGCACATCGAGGTCTCAGGGGAGAGGGGATCAGAGCCCAGGAGAGCTTATCCACAGAACAGCTGCAGAATGGGCAGCAGCCACACTAGCTTCTCCCACAGTGCTCAAACCAGACCAGTGTGGAGAAGGGCTCTCTGCTGAGCCTGGCACCCCTGCCTGCAAAGGAGCAGCACAAGCCCCCCGCACTCCTGGGGTTCCCCAGCCTACTCGGGTGTCTCTCTGCTGTGTGGAAGAAAGCCTGCCCAGAACTCTTCCCCAGAAGTGGGTGCAGCTGGCAGCTCAGGCACTATTGGTCCTGGGCTTCCTGCTCACAGCCCATCTCTCTGCTCTCCCTCCTGTCTGGTCCCTCAGAGGCCTGACAGGGTCTGGATTTGGGGACCAGCTGGCTAAGCAGCAGTTCTGCAGAAAAGGACCTGGGGATTACAGCAGATGAGAAGCTGTATACAAGTCAGCAGTGTGCCCTTGTTGCCAAGAAGGCCAATGGCATATTGGGCTACATTAGTAAGAGCATTGCCAGCAGATGGAGGGACATGATTATTCCCCTCTATTCGGCACTGGTGAGGCCACACCTGGAGTATTGCATCCAGTTTTGGTCCCCCCACTACAGAAGGGATGTGGACAAATTGGAGAGAGTCCAGTGGAGGGCAACGAAAATAATTACGGGGTTGGGGCCCAGGTTCCCTCTAATTTTTGACAGGCCATGTGCGCAAAAATTTCTTCTGTACAAATTGTGCTTCTGTGCAAATTTTTGTGCTTGCGGTGTTTCGCTGTGTGTGCGGGGTTTAGGATCTGTGTGCACGTGCACATGCGCACAGCTTAGAGGGAACAGTGGTTGGGGCACATAATTTACGAGGCAAGGTTGAGGGAACTGTGGTTATTTAGAGTAGCAGCCGTGTTAGTCTGTATTCGCAAAAAGAAAAGGAGGACTTGTGGCATCTTAGAGACTAACAAATTTATTTGAGCATAAGCTTTCGTGAGCTACAGCTCACTTCATCGGATGCATTTGGTGGAAAATACAGTGGGGAGATTTATATACAAACCCAGTTTTAACCCATTGTTTCATGTTCTCTGTGTGTGTATATAGATCTCCCCACTGTATTTTCCACCAAATGCATCCGATGAAGTGAGCTGTAGCTCACGAAAGCTTATGCTCAAATAAATTTGTTAGTCTCTAAGGTGCCACAAATACTCCTTTTCTTTTTGTGGTTATTTAGTTTGCAGAAGAGAAGAGTGAGGGGGGATTTGATAGCAGCCTTCAACTACCTGGGGGGGTTCCAAAGAGGATGGAGCTCGGCTGTTCTCAGTGGTGGCAGATGACAGAACAAGGAGCAATGGTCTCAAGTTGCAGTGGGGGAGGTCTAGGTTGGATATTAGGAAAAATTATTTCACTAGAAGGGTGGTGAAGCACTGGAATGGGTTACCTAGGGAGGTGGTGGCATCTCCATCCTCAGAGGTTTTTAAGGCCCGGCTTGACAAAGCCCGGGCTGGGATGATTTAGTTGGGGATTGGTCCTGCTTTGAGCAGGGGGTTGGACTAGATGACCTCCTGAGGTCCCTTCCAACCCTGATATTCTAGGATTCTATGGATTTAGCACCCTGGGCTGCAGAGATCCCCATCCAGAACCTGAGTCTGGGGCCAGAAGCCTGCAGAGAGGCAGGGATGGAGCCTTTGGAGACCTGTCTTCTCAGCAGTGGGCTGAGTTCCAACAGCTCCTGTCACTACTCTCCAGGGAGCCAGAGCAGAAAGGTCCCACAGGTCTTTCTACCGTCAGGGCCGGCTCCAGCGTTTTTACCACCCCAAGCAGCAAAAAGACAAAACAAAACAAAACACCTTGCTGCTGAACACAGAGGCGGAGTGATGGTGCGGCTGCCGAATTGCCTCCAGCGACTGTAGAAGAGTCGCGTCCCCACCGCCAAATTGCCATCGAGAGCGAAATGTGCTGTGACGGAGCGGCCGCCAAATTCCCACCACTGCCGAGGGCGGATTGCCGCCCCAGAGCCCGCCGTCCTGCTGCCCCTTTACATTAGCCGCCCCAGGCACCTGCTTGGTTCGCTGGTGCCTGGCGCCGACCTTGCCTACCATACACCCCATTCTGGATCCAGCCCACCCCCCAGGGCTGACTCTGGGCTCCCATCTCATTAGCAGTCACTCCTTGCTCTAGCAGTATCTTTTCAGATGCTCCCTGCTCAACAGCTCTGTTTTCTAAAGAGCCCTGAACTTTAGCCCCATTCCCTTGTTGCCTCTGACCCCTGCTTTAATCTCCCTGGGAATGGCAAAGGAGCCCTCAATGGCAAAGCAGTTTAGCAGAAAATGATTGACCCGACCTCAGTGTTTTTCAACAATAAAAAACACAGAGGCAGAACAAAGTGGGACAATTCCCTTTGGAAAAAGCCCCAGGCCTGGTCCCACCCAGCCAGGAATCTAGGGGAGAGTGTCCAGGCTGTAGGACTGTACCCTCAGCAGGACCCGCTGGCCTAGGGCCCGCAGGCATTGCTTATTTTATTTGGCTTGTGCTTCAGACACTCGGAGCCTCACCAGGGGAGGGGGTTGAGCGTCTCCAGGGGTGGGCAGTCGCCTGCAGGGCCTTTCACCGAAACGTGACCTGTTCAAGCCAGGCCTGGGTCAGAAGTCCAAGCAGTAGCCTGCCTGGAATGAGACAGGTGCTCTCAGTCCACACCCCAGCAAAGAGGCCATTGGTGCCCCAAGAGCTGCCTGTCTCCCTGGACGGACCCTTCGCCAGCCATGGAGATGGAGAGTGAGCCCTTGATTCTCCGGGGTGGGGGGAGGCTCACTTATGCTGCTTGTGTGGCTCCGGCTCCATGGACAAAGGAATCCAGGGCCAGGGACCCAGCACAGAGTTCACAAGAGGCAACCTGCCCTTGAACCTCTGGGCCAGCATGTGGAAAAGGGGCCATTGACTCTGCTTTTGGTGGCCCAACTTGAGACCCCTGATTATCAGGGGAGCTGAGCACCCCGTGTCCAGCTGAAGTCAGTGGGAGCCGTGGCACAGCGCCATCCAGTGGGCCCTGCAGGTATCTGGCAGAAAGTAGGCTAGCGCAGCGCTTCTCAAGCTATCTGATGTGGGGACTAGCAATTTTATTTTCCAATGTGCGCACAGACCGGCAGCCAATGGCTCATGGACTGGCACTGGTCTGCAGACCACCGCTTTGAGTAGCACTGGGCTAGAGAACAGGGTGAACAACAACCCATCTAATTGGGTGGGACAGTCCCAAAATGTACATTTCCAAGTCCCGGTCCCGGCTGAATGACTCTGGGACAGCATTTGTCCCAGATTCCCTGTGATGTCACTCCTCCTGAGCCCCAGGCTGGTGTGCAGTGCCAGCCTCTTCCCGATGGAGGGGGCTGAGGTGGGCCTTAGCCCCCTCCTTGCCACGAGGCCCTGCTCCTGCTCCACTTCTTCCTCTGAGGCCCCTCCCCTGGCCAGGCCGGAAGCCAAAGCCGGACCATGACCATGGTAAGAGCTGTCCAGGGAGTCTGAAGTACAAGCCGCTGTAGGGAGCCTCACCTGTCTGGGCTGCACAACCCAGGGGGTGGGGAGTCTGGCTGGGACCTGCTTTTGTGCACCCTGGTCCCCCGTCCAGGGCAGATGGAACGGTTGGGGCTCCCCACAGTGGCCCAGGCTCCCTGGGCAGCTCTTACCATGATCTGGCTCTGGCTTGGCCAGGAGGTGGGGCCTTGCGGGGAAGAGGAGCAGGGTCTTGGGCGGGGGGGGGGCGTGTGTCCCGTTTTTGCATTTTGAAAAGATGGTCACCCTACTAGAGACCCAGAAGCAGACAGTTCAGGCATCTGTGAGTTCACTCTGTTTCAGTGTCACCAACCCCGGGCTCAGAAATCACTTCAGGGCCAAAAAATCCAGCAAGTCATTAAAATATAGTAAACCTGGGATGCTTTTCTCTGCCTTCTGCACCTTCAGAGTGCACACTGGTCACCTTTGCGGGGTTTCCTCTGCCAGCAGGATGGCTTGAAATGGACCTTTTAAAAAAATGAAAGCTGAGTCCTCACCTATTCCCCAGCCTCCAGGAACTGGGGCTTTACGGGGAACACCAAATACCACGGCATGGCAGCACCACTTGTTGTCTCAGCCTCCTTCAGACACAGCACATCTGAGACTTGGCCTGGAGTCTCTGACTGGGCCTGGACACACCGCTGCTCTCAGAATCATTGAACAGGTACGATGGGGCTTCCCCAGCTGCACTGCTGAGGCTGGAGGGGAAGCGCTGGGCGCACCAGGGACTGATACACAGGGCTCTCTCTACAAGACCCTTTGTCGGGGATGTCCCAGAGGTGGTCGCCCTCATACCCTTTAACCTCTGACCATCTTGTCCTCCTTCAGCACCCCAGGCTGCATGCTGGCATCTCCATTTTCCGCCTCCGAAACACCTGGAGCTCCGGTGCCAGCTCTCTCTTAAGAGCTCTGGCAGCCCACCTTCCTTCCAGCTCCACCACTGCGCTGCTATCTCTCATGCCCAGAAGCCCCTGAGTGGGGCACTCTCTCCCGATCCAGGCTCTGGGCAGGGCCTTCTCTACAGGGAGGAGCATGCAGCATGACTGCCTGGCATTCGTGTGCCTACAGGCAGCAGCCTGCCAGCAGCGAGCTGGGGAGTGGCCAGAGGGATCTCATGGGGCAGCTTGTGCAGGAGTCTTGGCCCTGCTGCAGCGACACTCGGCTGGGCAAGGCCAGTTGTGGGAGCTGAATGCTGCCTGTCCTGCCCTGTGCGACATTCACGTTTCTCCAGAGAAACTCAGGCTGGGAGCACCTTGGAGGGATGGATCATCTTCTCTGGGCAGGGCAGACGCTGGGGCCAGGGGGCTCAGAGCTGGCGCTGTGGGGGGAAGCTGCTAGGGAGGCAGAGGAAAGGGGCTATGAGGCAGTGGATCTCCACGCTTATGGGTGACTTGGCAGAAATCAGTGCTCCTGTGTGTCACCCACCTGTAGCGGATTCGTCTCCCCCACACGATAGGGCAGCATTGCTCGGGGAGGCACAGCCTCTACTATGCTGGGGAGGGCAATTGCACAGGCCTGGCCTTGTTGCTAATCAGTGGAACTGCAGGCTGGGCTTCCCCTGTCCAGGGCAAAGGAACCTGTAGAACAATTGGGGGAAGCTCAAGACGGGAGTGAGTCAGAGAAATCCAGGCAAGGTCACCTCCGGCCTGGCCTGCTGGGACCAGGCAGAACAGTTCCCCCTCCTCCACTTTGCAGACTGCTCCACACAGCAATGGGTCTCTCTGAACCCTGACTGATGACCCCCACAATCCCTACCAGGAGAGGGGGAGGGAGAGAGCGCCTGTGCCCACCCATACACAGGCCACCAGCCCCTTGTGACTGACCAGGAGAATGTGCCAAGGAGCCAAGCAACTACTCTAAATTAGCTCAGGATGCGAGGAGCTGGGGAGGTGGAGGCGGGTTCCCCTGTGCGGGACCTTGCCCAGAAGGGGGGTTTGGCTTCCTAGGGCTGCTCCTACAGTTTCCCTCTGGTCACCCCCTCCTCTGCCTGCTGCTCCCCCAGGGCTGGTACAAAAGAGGGCTGCTCGGTCCCTCATGCAGGAAATCCAGAGTTAATCGTTAATGGCACCTGGATCCCTGCAGTTCAAGGGAGTTACATAGGAGGTGGAGGCCCCTCCCACACCCAGGGTATGTTTGTGCAGAGAGCTGGGGGTGCTGGGGAGGTGAAGCAGAGCAGGTGCCTTTGGGATATGGGGTGAGCTGCAGAGGCAGAAGCTGAGTCATTGGCCTGTTTCAGAGATGGACAAAGCCAAAGGAAATTAAAAATCCCCCAGAAAAGAGCAGGAGCAGTTATGGCACCTTGGAGGTTCATTCTCCCCCACCTCCCCCTGCACTGGGCTGGGCAGGGCAGGGTGGCGGGGCTCAGAGCAGTGTGGATGCCCCTGCAAATGGCGGGGCTCAGGGCACCTCCCTGCTGCGTCCCAGAGCCTGAGTAACATTAGACACACCAGTGGGGTGCCCTGGTTGTCCTCCCCTGCTCTGCAGTTTGCACTGGGGGTGGAGCCAGGGTTCACAGGAGACGGACAGGTCAGAGAGGCTCCAGAACCATTCTTTCTCCCCTCCAGCAGTGCCGAGGGGATGAGAAAGCTGCCTCTGCTTTTTGTAGAAAGAAGGTGAGGGTTCAGCTGGTCCCAATCCATACAGAGCCCCCGGTGCTCCCTGTAACATGCTGTGGCAGACTCTATGAGGAGCTTCTCATCACCCGTACCCCGGTGGGGGGAGAGGGGGGAGGTCAGGAACCATGGTCACTAGCAGGGGGTGGGGTATAGTAGAAAACAACTGGAGCAAATACTTGCCTGTCTAAGTGAACTCTCTTTGCCCAAGCCCACACCCTCTTTGCACTCACTGTCCATGCAAGTCCCAGGAACTGAGTTTCAGCAGCACAAACTTCTCCAGAGACTTGTCTGTGTGGCCAGTAAATTTTTAATTTGCTTGTGCTCACCTGGTCAGAGAGAGGGAAAAGTGGCCATGTGATCTGTTCAGTAAATCACAGTTGAAATTGTCTATTGGCCATGTATCCTGAGGGTGAAAATCAGATAGGAGGTTTGCAGGATATGAGATTATGGGATGAAGTCGCATTGGTTGATCTGCCCAGAGATGTCCCCTAAGTGGGAAAAGGAGCCAATATTCAACCAGCAGATTGGTTGTGAATTATTTGCTCATTATTATAATACTGGGCTTTGATTGAATACCTGACATAGGTAAGCGATAGCTTGGCCCATCACTGAAATGCAGCCTCCTCTGGGTGGGGGCGGCGGGGGGGATGGTTAATAGCACACAACAATGCTGCATGCCACTTTGGGGCAGGAAGTGAAGAAGGATACTGTATTCTTTCAAAATGCTGGAGTAGACACAATGCCCTCACCAGAGGTAAAAATGGGCCAGGACACATGGTCTCAACACCATGGGATCTCTCATAGCCCCAGGTGTGACAGCGTCTCCTAGCACCAGACTGTGGATTGCTTAGCAGTGATGGAGAATCACCCATGCTGCTTCTTGCAGCACCTTAAATATGCTAGGCTCCCTGCTTATCTCCTGAGTGGTGACAGGCCCCAGCCTGGCTGCAGGCCGATCCTTTGTATTGCACAACTGGCCGGGGCAGGGGAGTCGCTTTCCCAATGAGCTGGGGATCAGCCATGGCTGGAGGCCGCATGCCAGCCTGGAAGGAGCAGTGGTTTGATCTGCGGTGGCAAATCCTGTATTCCCCCAGCTGAGAAAAATCCTGCATGCTTCCCATGCTGTTATGCCGACAAAACTACACAGGATCGTTTCAGGGGACAAGACAAGATGTCACGTTTATTATAATAACATAATTTGATTTAAGGCCAATAACTAATATCTAATACCTATGTATACACACACACACACACACACACACGACACCCCAAATGTTCTTCAACTGCTAGATAGTTACCAGTCCTGAATGTAGCTTGAGTTCGTGGCTTGGGTTCGTAGCTTGTGGTGGCTAACTGGCCAGGAAAGCCGGGCACAAGGAAGAACTGTGTCTCTCTTGGGCATGCACCGATGCCCTTCCATGTTGGCAGCAGAATGTTACCCTCCAAAATCTTCCATCTCACCCATCCTTTTTGTAGGCTTTAGTTTGAATCTATAATCAGAGTCTATAGGTCTTTCTGTGTCAGGCTGCTTCTGGGTTCGGTGTGATTGATCACCCATCAATTGCAGACATGACTTTCAGCCTAGGACCTGGCTTTGATGTTTCTTCAATTGTACTTTTGTTCTTTTCTTTCAAGGGTGGACTCTTCTTGCTTTGTCAGGACTGTTGTTGCATCTTCAGCGGTTGGTGTTTACACTTTATTTCATCAGGACAGGCTGGGGCTGGAGGTTGATTCCATCATCCAAACGTACCGCATTCACATATCTAAACTAAACTAGTAAGATTACAGCAGGGTTTTGCAAAAATGAAGTGAGCATTTTAAAATGGAGTTTGGGACAAGTTAAAATGGAGTTTGGGTTACAACATGGACAAGCGTAAGGAATGGCAAACAGTGAACAGAAGTTACCATGTTGAAGTTACAATGCATCCCATGAAGTGAGCTGTAGCTCATGAAAGTTTATGCTCAGATAAATTTGTTAGTCTCTAAGGTGCCACAAGTCCTCCTTTTCTTTTTAATGTTGAAACAGTGCAAGTTTCAGTGATTTAAGCAGCAATTGGATTGAAAGTGAAACTCAAATAGTCAGTTATTGGGGTACCTGGTTTTATGAATGAATATACTTTCATTCATAAAACTTTATTTATGAAGTTATATTAATAAAATGAACAATTAAAAACAATTTCATTGATCAGTTCTACCATGTCGAAGCACAGCCCTGGGCCATGTACAGCTCTGCCTGCTGTCTCCTGGCAGGGAAGGGACTGGGTTTCGCCCCCTTCTCTCCCTGACTCCCTGGAGACTGAAAGAGGAGGGGGAAAGTCCCTGGGGATCCTCTCCCCAGATGGGAGAACAGTGCTTTGAACAGGGGCTCCTGGGGGCAGCCCAGTGAGCAGAGCACTAACCAGTGCCTGCTCTCTGCTCTGCCCCATGGCATGGGGGATGAGAGGTGGTGCACGCCGCCCTTCATGCTGCATCTGCCCCCCGGTGTGGCCTGTAGAATAAAGGATCCCAGCTGCACAGGTGGAATGTCCTTAGCTAAAGCAGCCGCAGCATGACCCCATGCAGCACCAGTATCTGCTGTAGCACTGGGCATTGAGCAGGGCTCCAGGGGGAGAGATAGGGCCAAGGCGGGGCTTGCAGGCACTCAGATGTGTATCAGCCAGCTGGGGAGAGGTGGTAACCCTTACCGCAGCTCCCTGCTCATGCAGCCTCTCCTTTGGTGAAGGAGGTCTCTGTTGGAGCAAAGGGTCCATGCTGTAATCCCGGCACTGCTGCCTGTGTGCACACCCGGCACTGCTGCCTGTGTGCACAGAGGGCAGTGTGTGTGCAAGAGGCTGTCTCCTTGGCTGCTCCCACTCTCTGAGTCACAGGCCACTGTGCAGAGCACGTGCACAGTGCCAGGGCCTGGCTGTGCTCTTGCACACTGGGGACCCTGCTGGTTTCAGGGGCTTTCAGCAGGCCCCCATCTCAGTGCAAAAGGCTTTGGTGGTGTCTGCTGGTGTTCCGGGGTCGGCCCCTGGCGGCGCACACAGCTGCAGGGTGTTCTGGGGCTGGGATCAGAGGTAACCTGGCTCAGTGGACTGAGCACAGGGCTGTGAGTGGGGATCCTAGACTCCTTGGCCCCTGCCACTGATATGCTGCACGGCCTGAGCCTCTCGTTGGCGGGTGCAGAGCCAGCGGACCGATTGCCATTATGATTTGTACAGAGCTGCACGTGCCTGGTGCCGAGTGATGGGGATCGGTCCTTTCATCATTTCCTTGGCTGGGAACTGAGTTCCAGCTCTCAGGGGAGCACTGTGTCTGGCTGGGCCTACCTGGGCACCCCATGCGCTGGTTCCTGGGGGTGTGGCTGTGACATGGGCTTATTTCCCCAGCTCCATTCTCCCAGGGGCCAGCTCTGCTACGTATGGTTTGTGCTGCGGGCTGGGGCCACCCGAGGGCTCCTCATCCCCCTCCCCCAGAGCCTGCAATGAAGTGACCGTTCTTACCAAAGGTGGGGATGGGTGTCCTTTTTATGGGGAGCCACTGTGGCTTGAGGACCCACACATTTCCTGATGGTAGCACACAATAGCAGGGTGTTGACCTTTGTTTCCCCCCAGTGACTGGTCACATAAGATAAGAGCCTACTACAGGTGCCAACTAATAGAGCTGGCTCCTTTAGCACAAGCTGAAACAGCCCATGCTTTTACTGCAGAAAGTTCTGGGTTCAGACCCCAGCCATGGCTCATGCGGGGGCTCTGCAGTGCACAGGAGTAACCTTGCTGTGGACGTGCCCCATCCCACAGCCTGACACACAGGTGGTTCTTGTGCCCTATTGGCGATGAAATCACACTCACATCATCCCCCCAGGAGATACTCCCTGCCCTGCTCTGCTTTGTTCGCTTACCCAGCAGCTGCCTCTACTCAGAGACCTATCAGGGTGTGATTAAAAGGCCGGTGGAAGAAACCATGGGAAAATGGCCAGTCACTGGTGTACTGCTGCACACCGTGGTGAGCTCTACATGCTGTTTGCTTTGCCTGCTCCACCCTGCACAAGCCTGGCATGCTCTCCCTGGCTCCAGGTACCTCCACCAAGCTCAGCAAAGCAGGATCATGAAATGGATCTTGCAGTCAGACCTGCACCCTGATCCTGCCATCAGATCCAGGGACCAGTTCTGTAATGACATCTGTGCCATGGTCCTGCCAGCAATGGTGAGATCAGCCCTTGGGTCAGTGAGGAAATCAGTCTTGCACTGTTTTAAAGGGACTCCAAACATTTCCCACATTTCAGCCAAAGCAGCTTGTTTTGTCTTGAGTGGCCCCTGCAGCATTTGTGTCTGAAAACAGTGCAGCATGTGCTGGGGCTTGAGAGCCCTCAAGTCACACAAAGGGGAACCTGGGCAGTTTTATCAAGCTGCCAGTGCAGAAAGGGAGTGAGCACCAGAGCTGGCAGGAAGTATGTCCAGTTGTTACATCAAAATAAGTCAAAGTTGTTCTTTGTCATGTGGCTTGAGCCTTTGCAGGTCAAATTTTCAGGCTTTTCTCTGATCACAGGACAGAGGGCGAGAAACTGACTCTTAAAAACTGGAAGGTGAGATCCTCACCAAATCCCAGGACTCCAGGAGCTGGGTATTTAAGAACAAGCACCAAATACAGTGGTACAATGGCAAGAGACAGAAACACGGGATATGGGCCTGGATCTTCCAAAGTGACTTGCGGTTCTGGGTGCCCACCTCAAGACACTTAAAGGGGCCCGATTCTGAGAGACGGTTGAGCTGGCACCCAGAAGCTGGGAACCTGGCTGTGCTCAGTGGGGCTGTGCAGGGTGAAGTCACTGTTTGCAGGATCAGGCCCTGCTCGGGATGTGCCCCCCGTTCCTAGGGGCCTGAGTGTGACTTCACCCAGCAGGACTCACTCCTGATTTGCCCCGGCCGCGGCTCCTTCCCCCATCCCCCGCCCAGCTCCCTTCCGCAGTCGGGACTCCAGGCCGGGTTTGGGCGCCAGCCGGCCGGGAGCGAGGAGCCGAGATTCGGAGCGGCGCTGCCGGGACGGGACAGAGCGCAGGGAAAAGTTGCTCGTGGCCGGAGCGGGCGCCCGGCGGCGCAGCCAGACAAAGGGCCGGACCCCGGGAGCAGGACGCTGCGCCCCGAGCCGGAACATGGGTCCCGGGCAGCGGCTCCCCGGGGCGCGCTGCTCGCCGCTGCTGCTGCTGCTGGCGGCGCTCCTGCGGGTAAGTCCCGGGGCGAGGGGGACCCCGCTCCCGTCTGCGCGGAGCCTCTGCGCGGGACTCGGCCCCGAGCCCTGCGGGAGGCGGAGGCTGGCCCCGGCAGCCGGCGCCCAGGTCCCCCGGCCTGGGGCCCCTGGCGCTGGAGCCTGGGGGCCGCGCGGGGGCGGCCGGTGCTCGGCCGGCTCTGTCCCCGGCGCGCTGCGCTGCGGGCGCGGAGCGGGGCCGCGGGGCTCAGCGGCGCGGGCCCTGCTCGGCGGGCGCCTCCCCCAGGAGGGCGCCCGGGCGGTCGGACGTGGCCGCTGCCCTCGCTCCCTTCTTCGGCGCCAGCTCCGGGTGGGAGCCGGCGGGCCCGGCGCAGCAGCCAGCCCCGGTGCTCGGAGCGGGCGCGGTGGAAATAGCCGCCTTAAAATAAAGGCACCGCCCCGCCGGTGCAAAGCGGGAGCGGCTCCCCCAGAGGCCCTGGGTGCCCGGCTCGGGGCCCCGTCCCGGGGGAGAGCCGGAGTCAGCCCAGGTCCTGTCTCCCCGCGGCGGGGGCTCCTAGCCCAGCGGGCTTGTGGGAGCAGGAATCGCCTGGAGCGAGGCAGGGACCCGCCTGGAGGCGGAGGGGCTGGCGCGGAGAGGGCTGGGCTCTGCCAGTCCTGCTCTGGAGGGCAGGGGGCTGTTGGGCAGCTCCTGGGTGCACATGGTTTGGGGGGCGCCAGGGCAGGGGAGCTGGCTGCTGGAGCCTTTCCCCGATCCCTGGGTGCCAAGGGGAAGGCGAAGGCCACTGCCGGGACGACATCGCAGCAGCGTGTAGGCTGGGGGTCCCCACCGGCTGTGAGGGGCCGGGGCTCATAGCAGCTGCGAAACGATAAAATGTCCTGTACCAGCGGCAGGGAGCAGCCCCTCTCCGAGAGTCTATGCTCAGCCCTCCCCACGAGATCGCACCCTCTCGCCTTCCTCTGCCCAGCCAGCCAGCCCCCCCCCCCCCCCCGGGCAGCCTGGCCGGCCCCTGGACAAGCACTGGCAGCGATGATTTAGCCCAGGCTAGGTGGGGTGCCTTACTGCGAGCTGCTCCCACGTGTAACAGTGTGCGGAGGGTACTGCTGGTCTTGGCTCCCTCCCTTGATCAGACCAGGAGCCTGGGCTGGGTGTGTGCTGGGGAAAACGCTGTCTGGCACGCCACGCTGCCGTGCTGCGGAGTCTCTGCGCTGGCAGTGGCAAGGGGACCCAGGGTGATCAGGGCGCCGGGCCGTTGTTTGTTGCACGTGGAGCACTGGGGTTCCTGCATGTTTGCGGGGCAGGGAAGTCAAGTTGGGTGAAAGTTGCCAAGAGTATTTTTGGGCTCTTGGCAAGAGCCAGCTCCCCATGATGCTCCCTACTACTCCCACTGAGCCTTGCGCTGGGTAGACACTGCACCCGCTCCGCACCGCTGATGCTGTTCAATCCTGACCCTGCCGCCTTTAGACTATCCCAGCCCTGCTGGTGCCCCTCAGCTATCCCAGCCCTGGCTCCAGCAGAAGATCTTCAGTGCAGGAGACCTCTGGGGGCTCTGGAGGTTGTTACATAGTCTGCTCTGCCTGCTCTCCACCCACACTGCCTGGGCTCTGGGCTGCGTGAGTAACAATAGACATCTTTGTGTCTGAGAGTCCGCAGGCTTTGAGAACATGCAGGCGGCTTGAGAGACTCCTCAGCCTTTGCTGGGAGCCTGTTCCTGGAAGGTGATTGCTCAAGTGTGCCCATCTCAGAAGCGTGGGGCACCCCCATCCTTGGCGCCTGCCTGCTGCAGCTGGGGGCAGCTTATAGGATGAGTGAAAGGCTGTCGAGCTTGGTGCTGCAGCCCTGGCCATGCATTGGACACGATACCCGGGGTGGCCTGGCTCTCTGAATAGTCCTGGGGGCGCTGGCAGGGGCCCAAGGGCACAGAATATGGAGCTGGAGGCAGGTGATAGTGGGCAGAGGCTGCTTGGACCAGGTGGAGCAGTGCATGCTGGGTAGCATGAAGCAGGTAGCTGCACTCTGTTCAAGCCCCCTGCCCTGGGCCTGGCTGTCTGAAATTTCCCTGACCTGTGACCTCCCCTAGCCTAGGGAAGTAGAGCCTGGCTGCAGCCTGCCTTCTCCCCTGTGGGAGTTGCTCCCACCCGGCTCCAGTTTCAGAAGTGACTGATGACTTGCCCCATCTAGCATGCTCCATCGCACGCTCCCAGCCTCCCTGCATGAGACAGGTCTCTCCCACCCCATTGCACAGATGGGGAAAGTGAGGCACAGAGTGGGGAGGGGACTTGCTAGTCAGTGGCATAACTGGAAATAGAACCTGGTGTCCTGCTTCCCAGGCCCTGTTTGGCTGGCCCTGTCCTTAAGCAGCAGCCCACTTCCCTCTCTGTGGGCCGCAGGCAGGTCTGCGGGGGTCGGGGTGCACTTTCCTGGGGTACTGGAAGCAGGAACTGGGCTGGTCGGGGGCTCTGCTGGGCAGTGAGTGTGTAAGTGTGCTGGGACTCTGGGTGGCAGGGTGGAGGGATCCCCAGGGACTTGGGGAGGCTGTGTGTGCTGGGGCTGGAAGGGGAATGATGAGGGGGCTTGCAGGGTGGTTGTGCGAATAGTGCACAAGGCCACCATTCCCTGAGCAGCTGAATGAGAGAGGATCATGTGACAGGCAGATATTCCCCCCCCCCCCACCTGCCCAGGCTTGTTCTCAAAGTGGGGGGGGGAGGATCTGCTCCCCCCTCCCTGGGAAGGGGGTGGGGTGGCCGGGTGAGAGGAAGTGCGAGGAGGGGGAGGCAGGATTGTAAACATGGCTCTAAATAGAACATGGATTGAGTGACTCCTCTGTAGTATTTATACAATCCAGGAATCTCTCCCATGCCCTCTCTTGCAGGGAGCCCAGTCTGTGGGACGGCTCCTGGGACCCTGATCCTGCCATAGCTAGCAGCCAAAGGGGAGTGTGCAGACCTGCCCTGGGATGGGACCAGGCAGCACACTTGGTCAGACAATCCCTGGGAAGTGTGTTGGCTTCTTCATGAAGCTAAAACCCAGTCCCTGGAATCTCCTCTAACCTCCAGCCTAGGCCATTGCAGTGGGGGAGCTTCCCCCCAGAAGAAGGGCTCTGAGCTACCTGGAGGATTCCTGACTGGAGGTTCCAGTCCTGTGCCCAGGTGCAAACCACCCCATGTTTTCTTGCCCCCCCGTGCCACCCCCTCTCTCAGGGATCTCTCCCTAGCTGGGGTTAGAGAATGTGGGGCTGGTCCTGCCACTGCAGACCCCTCTGAAGACCAGGATAGCCCCACGTGCCTGTTCTCTGGAAACCCTGGCTCTCATACCCAGGGTCGCAGTGCAGGGGGCATCCATCCTGTTGGGTGGGACTGCAGAGCCAGGAAAGCTGTCAGGGAGCGGAACCCTGCAGAGGTGGAAATGGCCGTCGGGGGCAGCAGAAAGACTGAGGCCTGGTCTAGGTTACAGTTATTATACCCTAATTATGTCAGTGTCCACACTGCAGCCTTGCTCCCACCGATGTAAGTGCCCTGCTACACAGACATCGTCACTCCACCTCCGTGAGAGGAGCAGGGCTCATGTGGGTGTAATTGGGGCAACGCAGTGTCTGTATAGATGCTGCAGGTTAATTACAGTGGCTGTTGGCTGTCATTCTTGTCAATTTCACAGCTCCACACAGAGCCATGAAATTGACAAGAAACCCCGGCTCCCTGCTCTACTGTGAGAGCACAGCAGCCTCCAAGAACCCAGGGAGGTTTTCTCTTGGCAGGGAGCTCTGTGCCTGGAGCTTGGGCGGCTGATGTGCTCCTGGTGGGAAGCAGGGAGCTGAGAGCCCGGGGGGCAGCTGGGTTCCTGGTGGGGGCAGTCAGGCTCCTGGCAGGGAGCCAAGAGTCCGGGCTCCCCGACACTGCCCCTCTTCAGTCGGTGGAAGTGCTCCTGGTGTGGACTACAGACAGAAGGAGGGTAGTGTGGACATGATTCACTGTAGTAATTGCTGCGGTGGCTGTAAGTCAAGGGTGTAGACATAACCTGAATTACAGCGCTGGAGCCCTGTGGGGGGAGAGCTTGGGCTAAGAGAGGTGCTGAGGTCAGGCTTCCGGCTGGCCACCCCTCCCTCCACCCAGCTCCAACAGCTTTAGGTGGGGTACAGTCTCCCTGGGGAGAGGGAGGCTAGGGGAGCCAGGATCTTATTCCCATCAGGTGTCTCCCAAGGACAGCTCCCTCCTCAGAGGCGTTTACTGCCCCCCAACGCCCCGCCAGATACTGACATGCTATCCTGCCGGGGTGGCTTAATGCAATTCCCAAAGTGACCAGAGGGGGAACTATAGAGCAGTGCATGGTGCTGCCCTAAGCACCTGCCTTCTGCTAGTGTGGGGGGACTGGCTCTGTGCTGGTGGCTTCAGCAGTGGGCTCTGGCTCACTTGATTTTTAACCAGGAGGTGGAAATGCCCTGCAAGCAGCCACTGTGGGTGGCCAATCCCAGCTCCAGCTCTGGGTGTCATTTCGTAGGCCCCCCAGAGGAGTCTCAACAAGAACCCACAGCCTGTGCTTGGGGAGCCCTGGATCCAGCTTAGTAATTGGTTCCTCTGCGCTAGGTGCTGAAGAGTTCTTAATGGCGGCTCGCCCTTGCTGAAAGGTGGCCAGTCCTGGAGTCACCGGCAGATGGAGTCGCCCCACTGGGGGAAATGGATTGGGAGCGAAGGTGCCCATCAGGTGGGGGTGGAGTGGGGGAGGAGTTGCCAACTGTGTGTCTCAGTTGTTTGCTAAGTGGCAGAGGCAGCTATGTATCCGGGAGGTGCAAAAACACAACTCTCTTCGGCTGGCCTCTGGGCCTCCCCCTCTCTGCCTGCACTCCCCTCTTCCTCTGTCTCACTTGCATTCTACTTTGCACCACAGACCCAGAATTCTTGGACCAAATTAAAGCTGACAGTGGCTGAGAAATATGCCTGGAACTTGGGCTGTAGGAGCCGAGATGTTTTCCAAATGAGGCAGGTTGTTGGAGCGCTACCGCTTGCCTTCTCCCCTCTTGTCAATTGCTGCTTTGAGGAGCTGGGGTGAGGCGGGGCTGGGGCTGCGAGTGTGTCAGAAATGCAATGGAAAAGCCAGCAGTAAATCCTGGGGCTTTGTGAGTGCCTGTACCCTGGCTCTGGGCTCCCAGCCTGCTGGGGATGAATGCATCAGCTGCGCTGTCCCACTGCACTGCAGAGACTTCCCCATGCAGATCGCTGGGAGAGACAGGTGGGGAGCTGCAGACGGTGATGTCATGTCTATGGATGGTGATGTCATGTTGCTGATGTCACAATGGAAGGGTGAAGTGGGGCTGCCCTGTTGTTTTGGCCGAGCGATGTAGAAAGCCCTGGCCGTGCGTATCAAGGTGCAGGCCAAGGCAGGCTTCTAGCAGCAATGTGGTCCTTGCTCTTCCCATGCCCGGCTGCACTCCAGCCCCCCCAGCTCCGTCCTTCACTCCTGCGCTTGTCCCCTTCCACGTTAGTATTTCTGTTACGGCAGCGCCTAGGAACCCCATGCAGAGTCCCGGCCCCTGCTGTGCTGGGAGCTGACTGACTCATGGCAAAGCAGCCGGCTCCCTCGGCCTCAGTGATGGGGAGGCCACTGAAGGGAATCCATGGTCACTGGACACCCACTGGCTCCCCTGCATGGGCACGCAGCACTTTTGGTGCGCCTGCCCCCCGCTGTGCCCATCTGTCAAAGCCTCCGTGCTTCCCTCCCCCAGGCCCCATGAGCCACAGGGGGCAACAGGAATGCCACACACAGCAGGAAAATTCACCTGGCCCACCAGGCGATCACAGGCATGTGGCGCACTCTCTCGTGTAAGCTGGGCGGGTTGGGGGTACTTGGTGTCACCAACCCCAAGCATTCAAAATCATGAGTCCGGTGACTAGCTTAAAAATCATGAGACTTTTTTTATTTAGGTAAATGTAGGGATTCTCTCTCTTTGCCTTCTGAGCTTCACGTCTGACCGGTCACGTTTTCTCCACCAACATTCGGGCTAGAAACTCTTTTTTTTTTTTTTTTTTTTAAATGAAAGCAGAGATTCTCAGATATTCACAGGAGCTGGGGCTTTAAGAGTTACTTCCAATGTTGTGAGGCTCCCGCTTAAATCATGAGAGCTGGTGTCCCCGGAGTCACTGCACGATGCTCTGGAACTGCTCCATACGAAGCCAGGAGGACTCTGGGGAGCCTCCTCTCTGAGAGCAGCCTGTCTGCAGGGCAAGAAGCTTCCACAGCTTCGACCTTCCTGGGTCTGACTTCGGAGCATTCAGCCTCCCCTGCCCCACCGTGCGCTTCCCACAGCGAGTCCACACAGGCGGGGTCCTGGGGAAGCCAGAGGGCCCTGCACCCCAACTCCGCAGTCAGATGTGACTCTCAGCCAGCCGATAAAATGGAAGGTTTATTGGATGACAGGAACATGGTCTAACACAGAGCTTGTAGGTACGGAGAACAGGACCCCTCAGTCAGGTCCATCTTGGGGAGCAGGGAGGCCAGACTCCCATCTGGGCCTCCCTCCATTTCCCCAGCCAGCTCCAAACTGAAACTCTCCAGCCCCTCCTCTCGCCTTTGTCTCTTTCCTGGGCCAGGAGGCCACCTGATCTCTTTGTTCTCCAACACCTTCAGCTGGCACCTTTGCAGGGGAGGGGCCCAGGCCATCAGTTGCCAGGAGACAGGGTGTAGACAGGGTGTCGGCCGTTCTCTGTGCAGACACCATCACTCTGGCCCTCTCTGGCTCTGCAACAATCACACATCCTTATCCCACCACCTAGATACTTAAAGAAATGCCTAGGGAAAACTGAGGCACCCCCCACAGTATTCAGAGAAAACATTAAGAACATTCCCACTTTGTCACAGCTGGTGATGCTAGATGCTGGATTCCCCTCTCACTTGTGTTGGGAGTAAATCGAGAGTAACTCAGAATTTCCATGATGTGAGAGGAGAACCGTGCCCCTGTGAGTTCTCCCTGCACTCTCGTCCCCTGGAGAAATGAGGATGGTCTCATTGAAACAAACTGCCTGGGAAGGGAGATTCTGCCGCTGACGACCCCAACGCGGGACAGCCCCCAGGCCCTGTGGCCGGGTGTAATCCTACTGATGGCTGCACGCCGGAACCAGACACCTTCAGACTAGAAATTAGAGCAAATGTTTAAGAGCGAGGGGCCTACTGGCCTGGGATGTGGTGGATTCTTCAGCACGTGGCCAGTCTTTCTCTGAGCTTTGCGCTGGCTCCGCCAGGAGGTCAGGACGGGATCACGTGGGGAGGCTTCTCGAGCTGTGCTAGGCGGGAGGTCAGACTCCATCACGCTGGTCCCTTCTGGCCTGATGGCTCGAGCTGTAGAGGTGTGGAGGAGCGAAGAGGGAACTTTGGCCAAAGAGGAATTGAGGGCAAAGGACCCCAAGCATCTGAGCACTAACGGGTGTAAGCGAGATCAGGATTGGACCCTTCGTCCAGCACCGCCAGGACTCTGATGCCCCTTCTATCCAGCTGTCCACACGGGAGCAGACAGCACAATTATTGAATTAACGTGACCCTGTGACTAGCTGCTGGACGCCCCTCCTGGACTAGGCCAGGTTCTGGGCTCAGTTACCCCCACCTGGTGTAAATTCCTCAGCTACAGTGGAGTGGCTCCAGTCTGACCCTATGCCAGGCCGAGCAAAGTCTGGCCCTGGCTGCACAGGGAAGAGGAAAGGTCTGATGTCTTGTGGGTGTGGGTGTGTCCTTGTGGCCAGCCTGCCTGTGTGCAGACGGACACGTACCCCATGGGCTGTGGGTGGCAGGGCTGCAGCAGTGGGATGGGAGGAGGGGCTGGCTCTGACCTGACCTTTCACTACAGCCCTGCTGCTCCCAGTCCCCCTTCTGTAGTGACCCCTCCCTGCCGGGAGACCCCTGCTCACCCCAGGCAGACCCCTAGACAGCCAGAGTTTAGTTCTTTTCCCAGCTCAGGTCTCAAGCTTTTCTAGGTTGTTGCGATGAAGGAGATGCCATCACAGTGCCTGGAAGCAGTGCCTGTGGGGAAGGGAGCACCCAGGGGGCCAGTGCTTGCCAGCTGGCTTAGCTGGGTCCCTCTTGGGCCCCCCATGCCCATCCCTAGAGAGGCCCTGCTCCCCTATGCCTGTGGCAAGCACTGAGCCCACAGAACGCCGTCACCTCTGTGCCCCATGGCTGTCCCTTGACTGACAAGAGGGAAGGGCCAGCGATGGAGACGGGATCCCTGCTGGCGGCAGGGGGCTGAAGAGAGAGTCCTGTTTGCTGTGGAAACCGGAGAGAGGCCAGACTCCTAAAAGAGCTGGGGGGGAGGGCTATGTGTGTAGGAGGGCTGGTGCCTGTGGAAGATAGTGGGGGGTGAGCTGTGGGCTCGGAGGTTAAGCTGGGGCTCCCAGGTGTGTGGAGCTGCTTAGTTGCCACCCCTCCAGCCTAGCTGGCTGGCACGAGGATGTCTGAGCCCAGTGCAGTCGCTGCGTTTACCATCTGATTGTTCCAATGTGCAGCTAGAACAGGGATGCCCGGGGAATACGAGGCTCCAGGGGTCCTGTGCTTGGGTCAAGCTGGAAGCACCGGGCCCAGTGGTAGCTCCCACCAGAGCCGTGTGGCCTAGGATGCAGCCCGGGAGCTGGATCTTGGAGTGTGGTTTGGAGACCCGGCTCCGCCCTTGCTAAGAGAATGCTCAGTGTCCCTGCTTTCCTCATTCACCCCCAGCCTGCAGTGCTCAGACTGGGAGCTGGGGGGTGGCAGCTGCTGCGGAGGACGGGGTTGGGGACCTGATTCCATCTCTGTTTCGTGAGAATCCATCCAGCACACCTGCTGCCTCGTTTGGGGCATGGCCACGAGAGCTGGGCACCGTGATTTTTGGTGACTTGTGATAGAACATTTGTCCTCTGAGTGCCCTCCTCTAGGGTGAAGGGCAGGGCAGAAGGGAAACACCTTTGGAGGCCCCACTGCTGTATCCAGCTGAGTGCTGCACCTCTGCCCTGGTGCGGGCTCTGTGCAAAGGCTTGTTTGTGGGGCAACCAGGATTCTGTCTGACTTTTGCTTTGTATCCCAAAGACAAGAGACCCTCTGGGAACAAACCAGCTGAGCCCAGTGCTTGTGAGCAAACCGCATGCAAGGACCTGGAGTGCAATGGAAGTGAGACTTTCATGGGGAGAGCACAGGCCTCAGTCCCCCGGGGCTATGATAAAAGGGGCCTTGAACCAATTAACCCTGTGGCATGTCTGTATTTCTGACTGTGAGAGATTCATGCCCCTTCAGTAGCGCCTCCTGCTGGCCAGCTCAGGAGAGGCGCTGCAAGCTGCTGCAGCCTGGTTTGGCCAGGGGAGATGGGTGGTCCTGGAGGTGTTGTATTCCTGGCTATGGAATGAGCCAGGAGCCGTGCAGAGGGGGCTCGTTGTGCAGGCTGGAGGGGGCTTGGCAGAACTGACTTGGCTTTAGTAGTTTTGACGGCTAATATCCATGTTTGCTGCCAAACAGGTTTTCTAACTTCCGCAGGCGCAGGCAAGTTACGGGGCATCAGGCAAGTTACGGGGCATCAGGCAGTTACTTGCTGACGGGCCTTGAGATGCATGAAGTTAAAGCTGCTAAAACGCATCAGCATTGCCTGTGGAAGCAGACAAAGTAAATAGCCTTAGATCAAACTCTAGCTCCCTGGCTGCACTCTTCTTCCTTTGCCTCTCTGAGACATTTCTGTAGGATCAATAGGAACATTCCCCTTGTATGTGTGGTGAAACTCAGGTGACCAGATGTCCCGATATTTGGGGCTTTGTCTAATATAGACGCCTATTACCCCCCGCTCCCTGTCCTGATTTCTCACACTTGCTATCTAGCCACACTGGGTGAAACCGACATTTATTAACACCCAGCAATGGTAATCTAATCCTTCCCAGCCTGTACGCGCGGGACAGGCCGTGCGGGCTGCCTGGGTGTGCCTGGGGTGGGCTGAGGGATGCATGTGTCTAGGCATCTCTAGCTGAACTGGGAGCTCAGGGCTTGGCGGGGCCTGGTGCTGTATGGAGCTCCCCAGCCCCCAGAGTTGTCTGCTTTGCCCTCCCCTCCTGCCTCTGTTTTGATGTTGCTCCTGATGCAAGGCAGGCAGGCAGCTGCCTCTGGCCCTGGGAGGTGGTGGTGTCTGTCTGAGCCGGCAGCACTCCTCTCTGCCCCGCCCCGAGTTATGGTGACACCCATGAGAGGTCCTTGAGAAAGGCTGGTGAATCTAGAGCTGGTTTGTGAGAGAAGGGACAGCAGCTGTGGCCTCTAGGGTGTGGTGAGTTTGTCAAGCCTGGGCTGAGCTCTGCACACATGCTGCTTCCTGGCTCAGAACCACCAAGGCCTGGAAGCTATCTAGCACCTGCTCCAGAGCAAACCCGGATGGACTTAGGGCTCATACCTGCCTGCCCCAAGACCCCCTCAATCAGCCAGGGATCTGAGCCTGCCCTTCTCCTGGGGTAATGCACGTGCTGGGTATTTCTCTGGCCTTTTGCAGAGCTTTGCGAAGGAGCCCTCATTGCTCTGCTCATAGCCACTTGCTGGGTTTGCTGGGAAGAGAACCCTGGAGTCCTGGCACCCAGTCCCCTGCTCTGACCACTAGATGCCACTGCTCTCCCAGAGCTGGGAAGAGAACCAGGGAGTCTTGCCTCTCTGCTCTAGCTGCCCTTGGAGGTGCGGGATGGGCCCTTGCAATGGGTGTTTTGTGCCAGCTGTTGGAGTCCATGCAGGATCCTCCAACCCTGCTGGGCCGTATTCCTGGTCACAGAGTAACATCAACTCCTGCTGCTTCTTTCTCTATGGGCATTTCCTTCCAGGTCACATAGATTTCCAGGGAGGACCCCTCTCCCACAGCCCCATGGCCATGGCCTGATCTGGGTTCCTCTTCTCTCTTCGGCACATGGGCTCTGCCAACTCTTTAGCCAGCACCTGGCTCTGCTTGATCCCTGCACCCATGGCCCTTGCCCCTGAGTGGCTCCTCCCAGCTCTTCTCTGAGCCATAGGGTGGGTTTAAGCCCACAGAGCCATGGTCACCGTGCAGCCTGTGTGCCCTCCTTCCGGCCTTCCTCACCCCTGCATACACGGGCGGCTTGTCCTCCCTCCCCTCCCAGCATCTTTTGTGCCTCTCCGAAGGCCTCGCTGGGGGCAGGGCGCCCATTGGCTGTGGGATGTGGTTGCAAGTGTCAGAGCAGGTGTGTTAGTGGGGAGGGAAGGGATGGCACTGCCCAGCTCCCCAGAGAGTGGTCAGAGACCTCTGCCAGCGTCAGGCCCCCAAGCAGACTGAGCAGGGCTGGGGGAGTCTGAAGCTGTTTGTGATGCAAACTTCTGAGGCCGATAGAGGGCTGGGGGTGGGGGGTAGCTTGGCAGCCAGCGGGAGTCCCGGGGCTCCAAGTCACCTGAGCAATGTGCCTAACTCATCCAAAGGAGTCGCTGCGGAGCAGCACCAGCCCCTGCCCCCACCTCGCCTTCAGAGCCAGCATGCGGAGTCCTGCTCGAGCCTCTGTCCATGCACAGAGCTCCCCACTGGTCCTTGGCCAGATCCGCCCTTACTGGGCCTCATTTCCATTGGGAGTCTGGCCTGGTCTTCTAGGACTCCAGGGTTCTTTTTAGCTTCCCCATCTCCAAGGGCAGCTAGAGCAGGGCCCAGCAGTCAGGACTCCTGGGTTCTTGTCCCCGCTCCGGGGGGGTGAGTGTGATTGTGGGGTAGAGCAGGCTGTTCTGGGAGTCGGGACATCTGGGTTCTTGTCCCGGCTCTGGGGGGTGAGTGTGATTGCGGGGTAGAGCAAGGTGGTCCAGGACTTGAGTTCTCTTCCCACCCTGGAATGTTTAAATTCAAAGGGTCCAATCCTGCTCCTGCTGAATTCGATGGGGCTTTTGTCACTGACTGCAGGGTGAGCAAGAGCAGGCTCCCCGCAGGCCGCTGTGGAGTGTCCCCCTCAGGCCGCTCCAGCGTGCAGTGCGAGCCCCTCCTCTGAAAGACGCCCAGGTGCTGGACTGTTTCTTTGGTAATGTTAGGGGCTTTCCCCCCTTCTTTCTCTGCAGCAGCTGCTATTCTGAGTGAGTGCAGAGAAGGATCTGTGGATAAATTAGGTAATGTTGACCTGGGAGGAATGTGCTAAGCATTGGGCCGAAGCCTGAGGCAGAGAATAGCCTCCTGGGCAGCTGAGACGGAGCCGCGCTGTGGCAGGGCGGAGGGAGCACACCGGAGCTGGGGGAGCTAGCAGGGAGCTAGGGGTGATCGCTCTGGCCTTGGGGCAGGGCTTGGCCTGCTTTCTGAGCCTGACGGCTGTCCTGGGGTCCTGGGCTGAGTGTTCTGAGCTGCCGTGGGTCCAGGGCGGGGGCTGAGTTCTGCTCATGCAGGGCTGTTGGGGCTGGTTCTCAGTGCTGCCCTGTGGAGGTCTGGGTTGAGACCCAGCAGCTGGGAGAGCTAGTCACTTAGGGTCGATGGGGATGGGGGTGGGTGGGTGCTCCATGGCGCTCCCCCCCGTTGGCTGAGGCCCAGTGCCAGGGGACTTGTCTGGGTAGCTTTTCATGGCATTTGTGCTGGATGATGGAGGACTCCTGCTGGCCCCCTTGCTGCCAAAGAGACTTTGCAGGGCAGAGACTGGCTCGGGGTATGACTGGGATGTGAGGGCACCACACCCTGTGTTACCCACAGACTCTGCATAGCCCAAGGCAGGATGCCGTGAGCTTCCCTGAAGCCAGAGGGGCCTGGCCTGACCCTGATGGAGAGGGGTGGGGCAGGGGAGCTAAACTGGCACTTTGGTCTGTCAGCCATCCACCTGCTGAGCTGTCAGTGGGGCCAGGCTGGTGTATGAGCTGGGGCAAGGGGCCCTCTCTCTCCAGGCTGGTTTCCGTTTGCTCCATCCCATCCTGTCTCTGAAGTCACATGATGATCCCTGTCCGTGCTGCGGGCCAGGTCAGAAGAAGGCTCCCCCTCCCCCCAGGTTGCCCATGTTGCCCTTCCATGCCTGTGTCACGTGGATTGGTGCATCACACAGACAGCCTGGTGTGCAGATTCCAGCCCGAGTTAGTTCCACTGTGTGGGTGAGTCCCGCGTTGCACCTGCCTTGGACCCAGCCCTGGACTGGCGTCAAAAGCCTCTGACTCATGCCTCTAGGGAATTGGCCAGTCCAGCTGGACAGCGCTTTCCAGCTCCCAGAGTTTTTGCCTTTTCCCCCCATTGTTTCACTGTCACTAAGGAGATTTGATAACACAATCCTGCCCCTTTGCTGGCGCCTGCTGTCCAGGGGCCTCCAAGCACTACACAGACAAGAGTGACTCGCTCCCCCCAGAGGGGGTGATGGGGAACTGTCACCCCCCATTTCACACCTGGGGAAGCTGAGGCCCAGGGTTGCACAGCAGGTTAGACACGGATTCTGGAACGAGGACCCAGGAGTCCTGTTTCCCATGGTTGTGCCTTAACCATGACCTCATGCTGAAAAGCCCTTCTCTCCCCGCTGATGCCAGCTGGACCTGGAGACTAGCCCTGAATAAAGGAGAAGCAGCTGGGCCAGGCTCCTGGGAAGTGAAGCCTCTCTGCTCCAGTGCAGATAGGCTGAAAGGAGTGGCTGGGCAAGGCCCAGCTCCCTGGTGCTCTGTGGGGACTGAGCGAAATCCATGGAGCAAAGTCAAGGGAGCCGTTGGGATATTGGACAGTTATAAAGCTTCATGCAGTGCAAATGTGGCAGTTGGGGCTGTTGGGGAAGAGCCGGACATGTGATACCGCTGGGTCTCTCCGAAGTGCCAGCATGCTATCGCTATTGGCCTGACCTCTCGATGCTGTACGGAGAGGAGGCCAATGGTCCCTGCCCTGCTGTTGTGAAATGCTGCTCTGATATTGTCAGGGCTGAACAAACACTGCAAAGCCTCATTTCAGCAAAGCAGCAAAGTGCGTGCATCTGGCCATCCCTCTTCAGCAAAGCACCGAAGCACATGTGTCACCTAAAGCGCATGTGTCGGTGCCGGTCAGAAGAGTGGCACACTGCTGCTCTGGACCTGGCAGTGCTGCTAATGGCAGAACAGATACTGCAGCCACTGGCCTTCAGCTGCAGCGGGTCCGTGGGGAGCTTGTGGGATGAGCCGTCGGCAGTGTTAGGAGACAGCCAGAGACGGGCAAAGGTTCAGAGCTTTTTTGGAGACTCCTGCTTGATGCCATTGCTAAGTCTGAGCTAGGACCTACTGTTGCCGAGTGGGCTGCACTGATCAGAAACAATACAGCAGACATATCAATCCTCACACACAGCGATGCGAAAGGCATAGGAAGGCTGCAGACTCGAGCACTTCAGAGTTAAAAGCTCCAGGACTAAGCTTGTCTATGAAACCCTAATTTGGTTCCCTTGTACGTATGTATTCTGGTATAGTCTGTAATGCCATGACCGTGCTGTGTTCTCCACAGCGCCCCAGGCCCTGTGCAGAGGACACACAGCGCTCACTGAAGGAGCAGCTAGGCAATACTTCGCTTTATCCTTACTGTTCCGGGTGTGGCCACAGGCCTCATTTACTGCACACTGCTCAACCCCTGATTGAAAAGCAAATTTATTTCCTCCTGGGCTTTTCTGTGGCTCTCATTGCAGTATTTATTCTCTGAGTGCTTCCCAAGCAGTAAGGAACGGATGTCAATGACATTATTTTCCCAGCACCGTGGGGGGGGTTGCGATCCCTGTTTTGCAGATGGGGAGCGGAGGCACAGAGATCAAGGTCAAAAACAGGGGTGCTACAGACCAGCTGTAGTTCATCCCCAGGGCAGGTCTCTGAGCACTGACTGAGGCAGGGATGCTGGGGAAAACTAGTATGTATGTTGTTGTGTTATGGGCCTTACGCCCCAGGAGGGCAAAGGGCAGAGGCAGCTTGACTTTGCAGCCTTAATACCCTTGTCACATGGTCTGTTTGGCTGTGATCAGTAGAATAATGGTTTGCAGCTGGAATTTTATGAACATTTGAGGAACACATAGAAGACTTGGGCAAAACACTGGATGATAAAGCAAGGCCCTGGGCTTTTCTTGGGGAAGACATTCATTAAGAAGAAAAGTAAATGAATTAATAAATATAAATGAAAAACAAAAGCCACAGAAAATGTTCAGCCAGGAAGATTCTGGAGTGTTTTCCTGGATGTGCTTTCATGTGCAGGTGTTCTTTCCTCCCCTAACTCCCAGCCCTGCAAAGTTGGCCTGGAAAGGGGCTATCCAGCAGAAATATTTCCAGCTCCTCCATCACCACAAATAAAGATTCTGGGCTGGCCATTGTGATCGCTATATTGGGGTTGGGAAGGAATTGTCCCTAGGTCAGATTGGCAGAGACCCTGGGATGTTTCAGCCTTCCTCTGCATCAGGGGGCTGGGTCACTTGCTGGTTTGAACTAGAGTAAATGGAAAGGTTAGGGGCCCAATTCAGAAGTGGGTGGGTGAGGTTCTGTGGCCTGTGATGTGCAGGGGGTCAGACTAGATGATCATGATGGTCCCTTTTGGCCTTAAAGTCCAATGCCAGAGTGAGTCCGACTTCCACTGGCTGTCCCCGGGCTGGGCTGGCTCAGTGAATGCTTGTATTGGAACCCTCCGGCCTGGTGTCGAGACCCCAGGGAAGGCCCTGAGGAGCAGATCTGCTGGGTGAGATGTGACCAGCTCTGCACTCTAATATAGACACCATCTGGCCTGAGCAGGATGCACGTGTGTGGCACCAGCTGTGTGGGGCAGGGGTGTTTGGGGGTGGGGGGGAAGGACCCCACTGCACTCCTGAGTTTGTTTCACCCTCCTCCCGCCCCAGCGTAAGTTACGTGTTCCCCTGATTCAGCCACTTCACCGAGCAGCACTGTCATCTGGGATGGGTATACCTGGGTGCCGGCAGCCCCATCACTGTGCCCAAGGCACTTGTGGAAGAGAAGGTTCCCCCCCCCCCTCCACTCTACAGCCTGCAGCAGCAGCAGAACCACTTAGCACTGGCTGCACTGCCCAGCACCAGTCCCACCCTGTGGCATGGTTAGGCCTCTTCTCTCTTCCCTCATTTGCCCCGAAAGGGAGATTAGGGATTGTTGTGACTGGGGTCAGTGGGCATTTTGCCCATTCCCTGAGCACTGGTATCTAGGTGCCAAGTATTTGCTGTCTGCACTTGGCTAAGCCCTGGGCCTTGGCCCCGGGCCCAAGAGAACAGGCCATGTCTGGCATCCTCTGATAGCAGAAGAGATGATATCTCATCTTTGCCAGTGCACCTCTGCTGAGCACTTGAGGCCTGATCCTGCCAAGTGCTGAGTGCCTTCCTCTGGGTGCTCAGCAACCTGAACTGCTGGCTGTCACAGCAGCAGTAGGGCAGGCTGACAGAGCTTATCTGGTCTTGTTGTGTGTCAGTGGCCATTCCCACCAGTGCTGCCAAGCTACTGTAGGAAACAGGGAAGGAAACACCTTTAATGTTGCTGAAATCCGCTGGCCTTGGAGGACAATGAGTGAGAGGTTGCTAGGGCTTGGAATTAGTTGGTTTGCTTGGGAGTGGAGATGCTATTAATAAAGGCACGGGTCTATTTCTGGTTGAGCTGGGCTGCTGGACTGCTAGGCCACTAATTTTGTTCTTGTCTATTGAATGTGTTTGGAACGTCAGTGTAGATTAGTGCATGAGCCAGAGAGGTGCTGTAGTCCTCTGGGGATGGAGAAGAACCTACTCCAGGTCCTCAGAGGTACTAAATCCCATTGAAATCCATGGGAGCGAGGTGCCGAAATACACAAAGCAGCTAAAGGAAGGAGCATTGCCCATTATAGAGATGGGGAACTGAGACTCAGAGAAATCAGAGCCACGTTCACCAGGTCGGTGGGATTCCAGACCCAGGGAGCTGAGAGGTGTTTGTAAATGGACGGGCACCCACCCTGTGCTGAAAATCTAGCCACGGGTTCTGGTGCTTAAATGGGAGCTGTGCTCTCATGGCAACCTGGGCTGTTTTCTCCATTTTGTTAACAGCTATTGAAGAATCATTGGCCAGTGAAGGCTGACAGGGTGAAAGAGCTGGCTGTAAATCCTAGTGCTATTCCACATCAAATAACATCCCCTCGCTGGGTGGGAAGATCCCTCCCGCGGTGTGACCTGCCAGTAAAATGTGAGTGGGAAGGGAACGTTAGAGCTGTCTTTATTCCCTCAAAACTACCTCAGATATCATTCTTTCTGGGGTGAAATTTTGCCCAAGCCTGCCCCATCCAAAGGTGAACTGCTTCAGAAAGTTTGGAGCAAATTCACACAGTCAATTACCAGTCACACAAGTGCATGTGCATGCTAGGAGCTCGGCTTCTGTGTATCAGGCCTCTGCAAGGAGGTGAGGCTTTGATGGGGTGGAAGGGACTGGGCTGACAAATGAAAAAAGAGCCCAAACTGGAATGCTGCACGTAGGTACTTTGTCATTTGTATTTTCAATTGCTGGCAGCTTTATTTTCATTTGTAGCAGCAGATTTCTCCAGGGTGAAATCTGGAGGGAGTTTAATGAACTAACCCACTTTTCAGTCACTAAAAAGAAAGGCTCCTTTTAACAATTAAAACAGGCTGCGGGTTCCTGCGTGTGTAACTCAGGGGATGGGCCTTGGTTTAGATGGTGATTCCCAGACTTTTGGGGGGATTAAGGGGCATGATGTCATTTCAGTAGGACTTTGAGGAGTCTGGGGCCAGGTGCTGCAGAGATACATGATGGGAGATAGTCCCTGTCAGCAAAGAGCTCCCAGTCTCAATAGAGAGGTAAGGCTGAGGCGTGGAAGAGAAATATGGGCAAATGCTGCTGGGAGTAGGGGTCTGAGAGGGTGGCCAAGATGAGTGGCCAAGCTGGAGAAGAATCCAGGTGTCCTCCTCCCAGTCTGGTGCCATGTCTCCTAGACCACACTGGCAGCGAGCCCTGTCCCATGCCATCAGGAGCCTCTCATTGATCTCAGCAGCAGCAGGGTCAGGTCCCTAGGCCCCAGCTGTGTCACTGGTGGGGCAGTCAGGCTCTCCTATGCGGCTTTGAGGCCGAAAGCTGGTCTGGTTGAGGCTCCTGCAGTGCTGCCAGGGCAGCGCCAGGCCAGGTGCAGACAGGATGTTCCCTGGGCGAGGACGCGAGATTCCAAGGTGGAACTGGGGGGAACTAAAGAAACGTGCTGTTTCCGGTAACCTGAGTCGGAATGAGGCAGCTTTTCCCCTTGAGGCCCCTCCTTTCTGAACTCCCAGCTTTGCCCTGGCAGCCCCCCTGGCAGCCCCATGACAGGTGCGAGAGTGATCACTGTAGCAGGCAGCTCTGATTCCCTGCCCACGGTCTGTGCTACTGAGTCCTGGCAGAGGGCGGGCTGGCCAATTCCCTGTAGCACCCTGTTTGCTAGTGCTCCAGCCAGGGACTGGGGGGAGCCGAGCACCCATAAACTCCCATTGGCTTGAGTGGAAGCAGGCCCAGATCTGGTAACTTCAGCAGCAGGTGCTGAGCCCCGTGCAGGGTCAGGCCTGACTGCAGCCAGCGGGACTCTGTGAGATCCTGCTGCCCGTTCACCTTCTCTCTGCCACTGCTATGCCAGCCAGCCCAGCGTGTGGGGCAGGCACAGGAGGTGGTGTTTGCCCTACAGCTCAGGTCTGCGCAGCGCTAGGAGGTTAACAGCCAGCAGCCTCTTGGGGAGAATGAGCCCACAGCTCAGTATGAGAGGGGCAGCGTGATGGGGGTGCAACCACGCCCAGCCTGCTCTTTACTTAGCTTTTGGGACCAGGCAGAGGTGCTGATCCTTGGGGTTAGTGCTGCTGAGTGCGATCCCGCAGACCTCAGTGACGATGTTGCTGCTGGGTGGTGGGGGCCATGAGGGGTGCTATTGGGTGGGGGGGCAGTCAGGGAGCTACTGAGTGGTGGGGGGCTGTGAGGGGACCCTGCTGCAGCTGCTGTGGGGGGGAATGGTGAGGGGGCGCTGCTGGGTTGGAGGGGGCCATGAGGGGTGCTGCTGCTGTGCAAGGGTCCTTTGGGCTCCTGATTTTTCTCCCTTTGCTGTCTCAGTCACTGGCTCTGCCTCTTGAGCCAGGATTTCAGTGCGTTCCTGGCCAGCTCCCTCCACCCGCTCCCTGGCTTCAGGCCTGGCTGTGGCTAGCCCTGCACAGGGTGGGACCCAGGCCTCTGACGTCTCTGGGTCAGGCTCAGGAGGGAGATCTGCAGCGTGGCACCTGGGGGAGGGGAGGGTAATTCGTCCTCAGGCTGGGCTCCCACACACTGGATCCCCCACCTCCCCTCTGCCGAGAGCCCTGGATCCATAAAGGGCCGTGTGTGTCTGAGACTGGCTCCTCTTGCCTTGGGGGACTGGAGCAGAGAGGCCCATGGGCCTGCTCCAATGAGGCAGCTGCTTGGTGCTGTCTCATAGTCAGTTTGGGGTCCGTCTTTGGGCCCTTATCAGCCCTGGCCCTTCCCCTGCTTACGGCACCCCTGGCCAGGGAAAAGGGCAAGCCAGTTTGGGGGGCGATGGGCTCCTGAGAGCTGGGCTCTTGGCTCTGCAAGGGCCTCTCTCTGCAGCTGGACAAGATGGAGTTAATTCTCTCTAAGCTGCCCCAGGCTTACCCCCACCCCCCCACCTGTATCTCCCCCATTCCCAGTGGCCAGGAGCAGTTTCCCCTGATGAGGGAGGTTAACTGACCCCAGGGCTATTTATGATCTGGCTCTGCTGTGGGCTGGGATCCGCGTAGAGGCAACGGGCTGAGAGGGGTGTCGACTGCGTCCCAGCTTAGAAGACAGACTTCTAATGCAGTGGTCTCCAAACTTTTTTGATCGTGCACCCCATCAGTAAAAAATTTTTGAGCATGCACCCCTAATATATGTATATTTATTTATGTATAAATTATATACATGTACTACTGTACTAATATATTGTGTAAATTATAAAACATACACAAAAAATAGAAATTAAAAAATGATGAGATAAAGATGAAATAAACAATATTTTTAAAATATTTTTTTATTTTATTTATTAACGGTACAAAAAACCTTTTTGCTCTCACTAAAAAAATTATTAAGAAAAGGAGTACTTGTGGCACCTTAGAGACTAACAAATTTATTTGAGCATAAGCTTTCACTGAATGCATCCGATGAAGCGAGCTGTAGCTCACTTCATCGGATGCATTCAGTGAAAGCTTATGCTCAAATAAATTTGTTAGTCTCTAAGGTGCCACAAGTCCTCCTTTTCTTTTTGCGAATACAGACTAACACGGCTGCTACTCTGAAACCTGTCAGTATTTTTAGTGAGAGCAGTGTGATTGAATATGCTTTCTTATTTTTGAAAATCTTGGTTTAAAACTTTGTGATACAGTGGGTGGTCAGGGTAGGGTGCGGGGTCTGGGAGGGAGGTAGAGTGTGGGAGGGTGCTCAGGATGGGGGCGCGGGAGGAGGCTCAGGGCTGGGGCAGGCAGGAGGTGCATAGCACTTACCTGGGGCAGCTTCTGTTTGGTGCAGGGGGTGTACAGGTGGCTCTGTGCAGCGCAGCACCACCCCCATGGCCGCGATTCTGGGAGCTGCCCCCCTCTCCCGGCAGGCAGGGCCACCTGGAACACAGGGGCTTTAGGGGTTTCAGGGCCCTGGGCTAAGGGGGCCCTGGGGCCCTGGCCTGCAGCTCTAAAGCCCCTTTTGGAATGCGGCCCTGCGAGCACGGGCTGGAGGACTCAGGAGGAGCAGGGGCAGCCGTGCAGCCAGTGGCTGGAGAGAAGCGGCACTTTCCCCTTCAAAGGGCTGCTTCTTTCCGGCCACTGGCTGCGTGGCTGCCCCTGCTCCTCCATGGGCTGGAGGACTCAGGGCCCCCCCCCTTTTTTCCTCCAGTGGCGCTCTTCCTGCCGCGCCCCCCAATCGATCATCTTGCGCACCCGCTGGGGTGTGCGCGCCTCACTTTGGAGACCACTGTTCTGATATAACCCTTGGTGCTGTTGGAATTTACTCAGTCAGGATCCTGGCCATCAGAGCTGACCCCAGTAGCCCTATGCAGCACTAGGGGGCACTGTGATGCAGGGAGCAGGGTGGGGGGCTGTGCAGGGGGTGCTCTCCCCGGCAGTCAGGGCTGACCCCAGTAGCCCTATGCAGCACTAGGGGGCACTGTGATGCAGGGAGCAGGGTGGGGGCTGTGCAGGGGGTGCTCTCCCCGGCAGTCAGGGCTGACCCAGTAGCCCTATGCAGCACTAGGGGGCACTGTGATGCAGGGAGCAGGGTGGGGGGCTGTGCAGGGGGTGCTCTCCCCGGCAGTCAGGGCTGACCCCAGTAGCCCTATGCAGCACTAGGGGGCACTGTGATGCAGGGAGCAGGGTGGGGGGCTGTGCCGGGGTGCTCTCCCCGGCAGTCAGGGCTGACCCCAGTAGCCCTATGCAGCACTCGGGGGCACTGTGATGCAGGGAGCAGGGTGGGGGGCTGTGCAGGGGTGCTCTCCCCGGCAGTCAGGGCTGACCCCAGTAGCCCTATGCAGCACTAGGGGGCACTGTGATGCAGGGAGCAGGGTGGGGGGCTGTGCAGGGGGTGCTCTCCCCGGCAGTCAGGGCTGACCCCAGTAGCCCTATGCAGCACTAGGGGCACTGTGATGCAGGGAGCAGGGTGGGGGGCTGTGCAGGGGGTGCTCTCCCCGGCAGTCAGGGCTGACCCCAGTAGCCCTATGCAGCACTAGGGGGCACTGTGATGCAGGGAGCAGGGTGGGGGGCTGTGCAGGGGGTGCTCTCCCCGGCAGTCAGGGCTGACTGCAATGCCCTGCAATGATGGAGGTTGCAGTGCCGCAGGCAATGGTGGAGGGGCGCCATAGGGGATGCTTTCCCCAGTGCAGCACTAGGGGGCACTGTGCGGCTGGAGCTGCTGGCTTATGGCTGAGGTGTAAAACTGAAGCAGGGTCTTGCCAGGCTAAACTGGCAGCGGCTCAACAGCTGGTGGGGCTTGGTCTGCCCCTTTAAAGGGCAATGCCCCCCATGCATCCCTGCGAGCAGCAGTGCAGCTTCAGTCCAGCCAGGCTGCCCTCCCCTTTCCAGCAAGGGTCTGCCCCCTTAGGGGGCACATGCACAGCTCTCTGGCTGCTGAGTGGCCTGGCAACAGAGCACAGTGGTGGGGCTGTGGGTCAGTGACCCCTGTGGCCTCAGCTTGGGGGCAGAAGGAGCCCGGCTCCGGATTCTCACCCCATCCCTTTCTGCAGCAGCGTTCTCTGCCTGGCCCTTGGGATGGATGGTTTGTCCGCCAGGCCCTGCCCCTCGGGGCGTTGGGTGGGCTGCAGGCCTAGGACACAGGCCTGGCCTAGTTTCCAGAGCCCAGCCCTCCCCTGGCCAGGGACCCTAGAGCTGGGGGCAGCCCAGCCCCCACTGCCCGCTCAGTGCCCTGGACCACAGGCCTCAAGGCCCTTGTGGCCTCCCTGGGGTCCTCTGAGCGTGGGCTCTTACTGGGGCTGGAATGGGCCCAGGCCTGGGATTGAGACCCTCCTCGGCCCCCATCAGAGCACAGTGGGAGCTGGTGGCAGGGCACTGTCCATCCTCCTTAGCACCCAGCCCGAGGGGGGACTATTCCAGCAAGTAGGGGAGCAGCAAGAGAGGGGGAGCCTCCTGCAGCCACTCCCCTCAAACTGTCCCCCATGTCCACCCCCTCCCCAGGCAGGACCCTTCCTTGACCCGACACCCTCCCCGCTCCATGGGTTGCCTAGCTGGCTCAGACTGGCAGGGTGGGGCAGCAGGAGGCCGGCCGCACCCCAGCCTGCCGCCGGCTTGCAGGGTATTTTGGGCTGGGCAGGCCAGCAGGGAGACAGGTTATTTTGGAGATGCTTTGGGCTGATCCATTTTCAGTAGCACTGAGCTCTGCCCCACCCCCCCCACATGAGAGCAGTGTGACTCGGGGGGGGGGGCCCTCGGGCCCCTCCCTTCTCCCCATATGGGCAGAGCTGGGCAGTCCAAGAGGGGGACAGCTAGCTCGGATGCGCCCCCTTGTGGCAGCGCATTCTGATTTCCCCCTAGTGATCGATACCCCCTTCCCACCCGGCAGGGACAGATGGGAGGCATCGCCCCATGTGCTTGGTGGCCCATGGTCACCATGCCAGCGGAGCCAGGGCTGGAAGGTTAGCCCAGCTGGGCACAGTTTCATCTCCTGGGTGGGTCCTTTCACCCTGAGCCGGCTGCAGAGCCGTAGGGCTGGGAGGAATGGGGCAGGGCGGGTGCTGAGGGTCAGGGAGGTGAAATCCTCATCCTGGAAAAATGTGGGTTTTATCCCCCAATTTCCACCTGTGCCTGAGGAGGGGAACCTGGTTGGACTCTGGGAAATGGGCAGGGGAGAGCGGTCCTGGGATGGTGGTTGATGAGCTGCTTTCCCGTGCCAGTAACCGGAAAGGCTTTGCAGAATCCCTGCCAGGTGCAGTGCCAGGCTTGGACCAGCAGCGGTGTTGGGGGGCACTGCCAGGGCTCAGGGGGAGCCCAGGATGGGCTAGCTGGGGGGCTGATGGTTGGCACTGAGGGGCATTGGCAGATTGGGGGGTTGTGAGGGGCACCACCAGAGCTGGGCAGGCAGTGCTTGGCTTGCAGGGCAGGGCAGGAGCTAAAATAAATAACTGGCTCTCAATCCTGCACCTGGCAAATCCCCAGCCACAGGCACAGGGTGGGGCCCAGCCTGCAAGAAGCAGCAGAGTAAAGGCAGGGCCGAGTGGGCTGGGTTTGCTGCAGATGCACAAACCTCTCCTGAGTTTGCCAAATCCCTGAGCCCCCCCAGCCACATTCGCTTCATCAGGAGGCCCCCCCTGCGATCTAGAACTAGAACCACTGTCCACATACAACCAATGGACCTGGACCAGCCCTGCCCACCCCCAATCTGCTCCTCTGCCAGCCTGATTGGCTGGCCTAGCCAGCTCCTGAAGGGGCAGCTCTCCGGAGGGTTCTCACCTGGCACTAAGCCTGGTGCATGTGCTGGGTCATGCTCCCACTCCAGGCTGTGTGTGTGTGGCGGGGGGGGGGGTATTTGAGCCAAACTGAGACCCTTTGTCCCCGGGAAACTAGAGAAGGGAGCGGGAGCTATGGCAGGGAGGGAAGTGAAGGGGAAATAACCACAGATGCTATGGAGATGGTGGCTTGCGGTGTGTTAGCGGAGCTGGAGACCCCATGACAGCAGGGGCTGCAGGTCAGGAATGAAGGGCGCTGGCAGAGCCATGGGGTGGGGAAGGTTAGAGCAGAGGGATAGCTCAATGATTTGAGCATTGGCCTGCTAAACCCAGGGTTGTGAGTTCAATCCTTGAGGGGGCCATTTAGGGATCTGGGCCAAAAACGGGGGTTGATCCTGCTTTGAGCAGGAGGTTGGACTAGATGACCTCCTGAGGTCCCTTCCAACCGTGAGATTCTAGGATTCTATGAATAGCAGGGGGCTACGGGTAGGGATTGAGGGGCACCGTCAGAGCTGTGTGTGGGTAGAGCAGGACTGTGGTAGCAGGGGCAGTGGGGCTAGCAGCCCTGTAACATGGGTTGGAAAATGCAGCGCCGGAGAATGAGCAGGTTTCTCTGGTGGCAAACGAAGGGGAGTTTCTGGGAAGGCTGCACACTGTGGCAGATTGTGGGATGAGTGTCAGGCTGTTACAATGACCCTGTGAGCAGCTGTGATAGTTTAGGTCCTGCTGGTCCTCAGAGCCAGCTGCACCCAGCAGCTCAGCTCCACGCGCTTGGAAAATAGGTTGTAATTAAGCGGTTATTGGGCCCTGATCCAGCCCCGGGCAGGTTTGTGGGAAGGTGGGGCCTGATCCAGGTCTCGGGGGGGGGTGGGATGAGGGGGATGGTCGGGCTCGGCTGGGTGTTGATGGGGCGTTTTGCCATTGGTTTCAGTGGAGCAAGCTTGAGCACCGTGCTGTGCGTGGGGACCCTCGTCCTTGGCTGGCTACAGCTTAGGAAGCTCATGGGCTCTTCCAGAGGCGGCAGCGGAGCAGAGTTTTCCTGTAGCTCCAGTGATTGGGCCCTGTGTTGGGAGCCGTGGGGCCTGGGTTCTTGGCACCAGGGGCGAGTTTATTTTGGCGGGGGGATCTAGTCCTAGTTCAAGTTACCGCAGGGGCCTGCTCTCCTGCAGCCCTTGTCCTGGTGGGCTGAAATAGGAGTTTGCCTCCCTGCTAAGAGTCAGGTGTTCAGTGGCCAGTGCCGGATTTCCAAGGTCCCAAGCACTTCGTTTCCTGGTGCTCGGCTGGGGCCTGTCAGTGATCGAGACGAGGCACAGGGCTGGCACTTGGCCGTGCAGGTTGGTTTTCCAGCTTGATTTCTGGAGTAGAGTCAAATGGCAGGAGCCTCTCCCAGCTGGGCTGGAATCAGGGGAGGGAGGGCTGCATGAAAGAGGGCAAAGGGAGCAGTTAAGGAGGGTGAGGACGCTGCAGGGAAGCCAGCCTTCAGCACAGTGGGGGCAGGAGATGACTGGACCCCGGACCCCCCATCAGGGGTGCGGTGAACAAAGAGAGGAGTTGGCGCAATGTGGTAAGTTAGAAGCGGCAGATCACCAGCAGCTGCTGCGATGGGTGTTGGATGATGCTGGCCAAGTGTTCTGAACGGCTGTTGCTGAGATCGGGGGATGTGGCAGCGAAGTTGCTAAGCTGCTACCCAACCTACATGGGCCTAACGCCAGCTCCTGTAACAGGGGACTGGAGGGCAGGGAGTGGGCAGCGAGCCTGGGGATTGCAGCTCATTGGGACTCACGGGTGTACTGGATACACTGGCTGGGATCTGCTCAGGCACCGTGACGGCCATGAGCTGAGAGGGAAACTAATGCGGCTGCTGGGAGGGCAGGCCAGGGCATGGCACAGGCTGCCCCAGGCGGGGCGCTAATGGAGAGGAGGGCAGCTCCCGCGTGCTTTTAGCAGGGGAAGGCGGCGAGCTCAGTGGCTTTGCCCAGGGTTGTGGCGCTGGCTGATGGGAGGATGCAGGCGAGTTAATCCAGTCGCCCTCTGGGCGAGTTCCTGGCCCTGCCTCAGCAACGCTGGTGTGGCTGCTGTTGGGGCAGACTGGCCTGGCTGGGCCCCTGGCTGACCCCCTCTGGCAGTTCCAGGGTCCCATGAGAATGGGCCTGGGCTTGGCACGAACTGGAGATGCCCCTGTTCTGTACTGAGCACCGTGACCATCCTCTGCCATGGATGCTCTCGGCTGAGCAGGGCTCCGTGGCAGCAGCTGGGGCCGCCCCACGTCTTCCTCTGCCCGTCCTGGGTAGAGTTTCAAGCTGCCTTGGGGCAAGCAAAGGAGAACTGTCCAAGCCCCAGCCTGGGCCCTCCCTCCCCTCTGCCAGGGGTGCTGGTGGAGCACGGGGCAGTTGTTGGAGACGAGTGGCGAGCAGGGACACGCGGGGGGTTGAATGCCTGTGTTTGGGGTGGGGGCCCTTGGCTAGTCCCTGCTGAGCTGCCTGCTGGCTGGTGCGTCTGTTCCCGAGCACAATTTCAGGAAGTGTCTCATTCCTGCCGAAGCCTGGGGCGGGGGGGGGGGGAGGGGTGGGCAGCGGCCTGGTGCTGCCCGGAGCTTTAAGTAACCCCCGGGCTGGCTCGGAGGCTTGGGAATAGCTGCCATTGTTCTGGTGGAAGAGGGACCCTGGCTCCCGCATGGGGCCATGTTGTCGGGGGCTGATCTCTTCTGGGGGAAACCTCACCCCCATCCTTTTCTAGGGGCGACTTTCCTGCAGGCTGGCGAGTGGGATCCGGCAGGGCTGTGGGGGTGCTGTGCACGGCACATGGTGCATTGGGGTACAGGGGTGTGACTCACACTCCAGGGCTGAGGGGGGGCGTATGGACAGCAGGTCCTGGCTTCCTATCCATCCTCCTAGGGGTTTAACACCCTTCTGCCTCTCTGGCGTTACACTCCTTGGCACTTCAATGTACATCAGCTCGGCTGTCAGGCCCAGCCCTGGATCCTGACCAGGCTGGAGGGGGCAGCTGGGGGGAGAATATTTTCCCCTCCTGAATTGGTGTAACACGGTGCCTGTGGGATTCCAGAGCCCTGCGTTCAGGCGCGGGGTTTGCTCCACGCCTGCTCTGGGCGATGACCCCCCTAGGCTTTAAACATAGCCCAGAAGTCAGCCGTGATGTAAGTATTTCCTGGCTGCAGGGCAGGAGCGAGCGAGACAGTAGTGCGTATGTGCACGTGTGCATGCTGCCGGCTACGTGAGTGCCCGCCCGTCTGTGGGCGTGCTGTACCTGTGCACTTCTGCCTGCCACTGCCTTTGCATGCAGCTGCGGCCCATCCCCATGCCTGGGCGCCCTGGCGCTGCCATTAAATCTCCTTTGTAGCCAGTGCTAGCAGTGGGTTGGTGTCTGGGCTGCAGCATCTCTTTATTTTTGTCACAGCCCCAGGGCAGGGATTTGCAGCCTAGCACTATGGAGGCATTTCCACCAGCTTCCTGGGTTCATTACTTTTTCTTCTTTATTAGCTGTACAGCTGGAGCCCTTGTAGGGTGAGCTCAGGGCCCATTGTGCTGATGCTGCACAGACACAGAGTAGGCCAGTCCCAGGCCCCCTCAACAGACAAGGCAGAGACAGGCTGGAAGGGAAACTGAGGCTCTTTTCTTTCTTTCTTTTCTTTATTTCTGTATCCTAGTTAATTTTGGGGAGGGGGCAGTTTCCAATTTGGCAGCACCCAGACAGTGGAGTTCCCCCCTACTACGGGGTGGTGTGTATTGGGCACAGAGCAGCGATGCCATGGCAGGATATGAATGGGACACTGAATCACCAACCATCTCCAGTACCCCAGGATTCCAACCCAGTGGCCCTGCAGCATTATCCCACTGCAGAAATGTTGCCCCTTGCTCAGCTGAACTGCCAGGTCTCCTCTGGGGACAGGGCCAAATTAAAGCTGGACAGGGCCAAATTAAAGCTGCCCAGGGCCGTAGGCACATCCCACATGAGACTCCCCCTGGCATGGGCCTGTCCCTCACTGGAATGGCAGCAGGTTTCAGTAGCTCTTGGAGCTACTGGTTCAGGCTGCCTGCAGACTCAGGCAGGCAATGCTCTTACTCAGGCCTTGACTTCAAGCTTTTCTTTGCCTCTGGGGGGTAGGAACAAATAGATCTGTAAGTGAGAGCTGAGACTGTGAGCTGAGCATGAGACTGTAAGAGCCAGGGTCTTTCTTTGGTCTGTGTGGGAGGCCGAACCTGCAGGGAGATGGTGCTCCCCAGGGAGCTGGCACCTGGCCACTAGAGGAGGATATGGGGCTAGAGTCCATCCATCTGCCAAGCCCAGGGAGTGAATCTGTGCCCCTTGCCTGCTGCCTGCGATCCTAGAGCCACCCTGAACCCCACCTGGCTGGTGGGACGGTGTGGGTCGCAGGGCTTGATTCATAGAATCATAGAATATCAGGGTTGGAAGGGACTTAGGAGGTCATCTAGTCCAACCCCCCACTCAAAGCAGGACCAATCCCCAACTAAATCATCCCAGCCAGGGCTTGTCAAGCCTGACCTTAAAAACCTCTAACGAAGGAGATTCCACCACCTCCCTAGGTAACGCATTCCAGTGCTTCACCACCCTCGTAGTGAGAAAGTTTTTCCAACCTAAGCCTCCCCCATTGCAACTTGAGACCATTACTCCTCGTTCTGTCATCTGCTACCACTGAGAACAGTCTAGATCCATCCTCTTTGGAACCCCCTTTCAGGTCGTTGAAAGCAGCTATCAAATCCCCCCTCATTCTTCTCTTCCGCAGACTAAACAATCCCAGTTCCCTCAGCCTCTCCTCATAAGTCATGTGTTCCAGTCCCCTAATCATTTTTGTTGCCCTCCGCTGGACGCCCTCCAATTTTTCTACATCCTTCTTGTAGTGTGGGGCCCAAAACTGGACACAGTACTCCAGATGAGGCCTCACCAATGTCGAATAGAGGGGAACGATCAAGTCCCTTGATCTGCTGGCAAGGCCCCTACTTATACATTCCCAAATGCCATTGGCCTTCTTGGCAACAAGGGCACACTGTTGACTCATATCCAGCTTCTCATCCACTGTAACCCCTAGGTCCTTTTCTGCAGAACTGCTGCCTAGCCACTCGGTCCCTAGTGTGTAGCGGTGCATGAGATTCTTCCATCCTAAGTGCAAAACTCTGCACTTGTCCTTGATGAACCTCATCAGATTTCTTTTGGCCCAATCCTCCAATTTGTCTAGGGCCCTCTGTATCCTATCCCTACCCTCCAGCGTATCTACCACTCCTCCCAGTTTAGTGCCCCAGCTCCCATCAGGTCCATTCTGGGAGGCGCTGAGAGTTACCCTGCATGGGGCCACGAAACCACTTGACTCCTGAGGGCAAACATCCTCATGGGTCTAATGCACTTTACACTCACAACACGGCACCTTGAGCTGATTCCCCTCCATGTCCCTGGGTGCAGACGAGCCCCAAGGGTCCCTAGCGGCTGCAGGGCACGGCATGGCTCTCACCTGCTGCTCTCTCCTCTGTGGCCATGTTGCCCCGGTGATCTGCGCGCGGGGTCTTGTTCCCGGGAGAGCTGGGCTGCAGGGGGGTCTCACTCCCTGGCCCTTTTAAAAGAGGTTGGTGGGGGACGGGGTGCGCAGCTGGTGTCCAGGCCGGGGAGAAGTCCCAGTCCTGCCCAATGGACACACGTTGCTTCCTCTGGGAGACTGGGCACAGCAGGGCTGGAAGCTGGTCTCCCCCACAGAGCTGGAAGGGGATTGTGCTGAAAGAGGGGGCTGGTTTGGGCTGGTGGAGCACCGGGAGATTTGTGAGAGCCCCAGGTCTGAAATAGCGGGGGGCTGCCAGTCGGGATTGACAAAAAGAAAAGGAGTACTTGTGGCACCTTAGAGACTAACAAATTTATTAGAGCATAAGCTTTCGTGAGCTACAGCTCACTTCATCGGATGCATTAGTGAGCTGTAGCTCACGAAAGCTTATGCTCTAATAAATTTGTTAGTCTCTAAGGTGCCACAAGTACTCCTTTTCTTTTTGCGAATACAGACTAAGACGGCTGCTACTCCGAAAAAAGTCGGGATTGAGGCACACTGGCGGAGCTGGGTATGGGGAGCTCAGGGCTGGGCGGGCTGTGGGTGAGGAGTGGGGGGCAGTGGCAGAGCTGGGTGTGGGGAGCTCAGGGCCGGGCAGGCTGTGGGTGAGGAGTGGGGGCCATCAGCAGAGGTGGAGTGAACTTGCACCGTGCCTGCCCTCTGTATGTTTGACTCAATCTAATTTTGCCCATAATTAATTGATGTAAAGAAGAGACCCCAACACAGACCCCAGCAGAGCCCCCATCTGCCTGAGACCCACAGAGTGGCTCTGCTGGGGGCTCCCAGCCTGGCGGTTCAGCTAAGGCCCAAGGGGTGGGCCCACATGACCGCTGTATGGCTGACTGCACGCTAGCTCCAGGGGCTGCGCAGCTTGGAGCCTGCCCCATGGGGATGGAGTCTGTATGTCCCACCGGGAGTGGGGCCTGGGAGCTGGGCAGGGCTGTGACCCCTGGCACAGCCGGGCACAGCTCTGTCCCCCAGCAATGGGCGGCTGGGCAGGGCTGTGACCCCTGGCACAGCCGGGCACAGCTCTGTCCCCCAGCAATGGGTGGCTGGGCAGGGCTGTGACCCCTGGCACAGCCGGGCACAGCTCTGTCCCCCAGCAATGGGCGGCTGGGCAGGGCTGTGACCCCTGGCACAGCCGGGCACAGCTCTGTCCCCCAGCAATGGGCGGCTGGGCAGGGCTGTGACCCCTGGCACAGTGGGGCAAGCTCCATCTCGCAGCCCCCGGTGGCTGGGCAGGGCTGTGACTCCTGGCAGAGCTGGGCACGGCTCTATCCTGCAGCCCCCGGTGGCTGGGCAGAGCCCTTGGCTCCCTGCTGCTGGGTTCTCAGTGCAAGGCAGGTCTGGAGCCCTGGTGTCTCTTCCCAGGCTGGTGTCCTGCACCCCATCCCCGGCTCAGTTGAAAGGGGGCCCTACAAAGTGTGGGGGAGGGGGAGTCAGCTGCGCCTTCTCCACAGCGCTCCCAGATGTGGGGAGGGGAGAAGGGAAGGTGCTGTCACAACTGGGGGAGGGGCTGCTACAGGGTAGCCTGGGGCTGGTGTGTGGGGGGGGTGGAGATGGGGCTGGAGGCCAGTGTATTTGTCTGGGGGTTGGAGCCCCACCCCCCTGGCCTGTGTGAGCCACCCTACTTCGCTGATGGCCCTTGGCCCTCAGCTGCCTGGCAGTGACAGGGGTGTGTGTGGGCCCATGGTGGGGGCTGCAGGGGCTCAGTGTGGGACTCTGGCAGTGATGGGGTGGGTGTGGGGTCCTGGCTCTAACGAGGGCCGGGCACAAGCGAGCAGCACTAGTGACAATTTCTGCTGTCTGCAATGACAGGCCCCGCCATGCCATGACTGATGCTGAGCAGGGTCCGTTGCCCTGGGGAAGCCTGTGGGGCCCGTGTCCTTGTGTGCCCTGCTGCTCTGGCACTGCCATGGGGATGAGCCCTGACTCCTGGCCTGACAGCCCAGCAGCTGCTGCAGAGGGAGGGCCGAGAGCCCTAGGTGACGGTGGAATTACTTGCCTGGCCCATGGCTGGAGATGAGAGGGTTTAGACTCCTTCTACCATCTCTTGTCTAATTGCAAAGCTCCTTATAGGTGCTCAGGCCTGTGTGAAATCCTGCTGGGCTCTTGGCCTCTGATACAGCTTGTGGCAGTGAGTTCCACAGGCTGACCACACTATGGGTGGCATTGTCTCGTGCCTGGATCATGGGCGCAGACAGCGCCAGTTTGCCTGCCCTGCTCCTTTGTGCCACGTCTGGGTCTGCACACCTGTGCTGTGTGCCCTCCCATCACTGCATGCTGGCCCTGCCAGGGACGGTGCTCAGGGGCAGCTCCTCCAGTGCTCCTTGGCTGGGATACGTGGGTCGGGGCAAGGGCGCTTTTGCAGGGGGGAGCCCCCTGGAGCAGGGAGGGTCCTGCTGAGAACGGGCCGGGCCAGACCTCACGTCAGGGCTGGGGGCAGCCTCCTCCGAGGGGCCGGGCCAAGCCCCAAGGCTAAGGTTAGAGCCGGTGATGGGATCTGCCCTCAGCTCCCTTCCTGCCCTGAGCAGAGCAGGGGGCAGTGTGTGCCAGTCCCAACCCTCAGCACCCCAGCCCTGAGCTTAGGGTCTCCTCCAGCCCAGAGTCACTGGTGCCTTGGTGGTGCAGCTGGTGGCCTGCTTTTTTGGGAGACATCTGTGAGCCTTAGACCCATCCATGTGTCCCGGGCCCAGCATCCTCTGGCTGCAGCAGATCAGAGCCCTCCAAAGGGGCTGCTGGGGCAAGATTTGGGGGCACTCCAGGAGAGACACAAAGGCTCTGCCAGCCACCAGGCCAGGGGAGTGGGGAGAGCCCCTCAGCATGCCCACCCCTGGTGGATTACAGCTGGAGCACACACCTGTTCAGGTGGTTCTGGCTGTGGCCCCTGGCTGGCTGCCCCCTGGGTCTCAGGGGGACCTTCAGCCACAGTGATGTGCCATGTACCCGCTGATTGGGTGCTGGCTGGCAAACACTGCAGTGACCTGCCTGCAAACTCCAAGTCCCAGCGCTGTGGCTGGTGTGCCCCGAGCCTGGCACAGGCCTGGGCATAGCAGCTGGTCCCTTTGAAGTGATCTCTGCTCTCTTCCTTGCTGTGCTAGCAGGGGCAGTACTCGTGCCCGCTCGCTGGGTCAGTGACTGCCACTCACTGAGGCTCGTGTGCCCAGGGTCTGGGCAGATCCGTGGGAAGCTGGGACATGTGGCCATACCAGGCTGGAGCTGAACCCCTGCTGGGCATCATGTCTTCATTCCACTTCCCGCAGGCCCCCCGTGCCAGGCTGTACTCCAGGCTGGGAGAGCATGCCCTTGTCTCCATCATTGCATGTGGCATCAGTGCCCCGGAGTCTCCTCTACCTGCATCCTCTTGGCACCTGGCTGTAGGAGATCTCATTGTTCCCAGCGAGTGCCGGGAGAGATGCCAAGCTGTCAGAGGGCAGAGAGTGGTATGGGGGTAAATAGGAACACCTGGTGCCATCCAGTTTGGGAGCGCAGCCGTGCTGGACTCTTGGGGGCTGTATGTGTGGAGCCTGGCATGGTGCCATGCTGGCATTTGCAGACTGCATGGATCGCCAGCTCCTGTTTCCCCTTGGCCTTTTCATGCCCATTCAGACAGCCAGGGCTGATTAAATACCTCTTCTGTTTCCATCAGGCCTTTGTCCCCGCACCGATCACCCGGGAATAATGACCCGGTGTGTTTGCACAGGAAAGTGCTGCTGTGATGAATTCCTCCTTGTCGCGGTCTGATGCCCCAGGCCACTCGCTGCCAGCGGGGTGGGGGGTGGGGAAGGGCAGGGAAGCCGGCGCTCAAGCTACCCCAGGAAGGGACCCCGCCAGGGCCACCGGCTGGCAGTAGGGGCTGGCTGCGGGTGCGATTTCTGTGCTGGGATGAGCCTCCTGTAATGTGATGGACTGAACGAGTGGGGCTCAGGGGAGGAGATTGGGGGTGCTGGCCCTGGGGATGCAGCAGGGGAGGGGGTTGCTGACCTCTGGGGAGAAGGACAGAAGGAATGGGGGGCTGGCACTCAGGCCATTCTGCCCGCCCTGCCACCCCAATGCATCCCCTCTCCCTGCTCCTGGGCAGAGAGCTGCCTTGTGGGGACCCTCCCCCTTCCTTTGCCTGCTGGGGTGGATGAATCCCCATGATGAGCTGGATCATGGCTGGTTCTCCCTGTATATGGGCTGGATTGCAGCTGTTCTGTGCGGGGTACGCGGTGGGCTGGGGCTGGATGTGCTCAGGGTGGGTGTGTGGGCTCAGAGCTGGTGCTAGGTGCTCTGCCAGGCTCATGTCACTCCTTGCCCCACCCAAGACCCTCCCAAGAGCTCCCACTTCTAGGTTATTTTGTGGGGTCTGCAGTCCTGGGCAGGCCTGTGAGGGATCCAGCAGGGGCGTCCTTCCTTTTGCACCTGCCCAGAGTAGGAAGTGGAGGAACGCTGCTGCAGGGAGCGGGGTGGGTGGCTCTTCTCTTGCAATCCATGCTGAGCTAATGCCCAGCATGGCACTAGGGGCATGGTGCTGCAGGGAGCAGAGCAGGTGACCCAGCGGGGGCACTCTCCCCTCTGAGCCGGTGCCCCAGTGCCAGGTGGCACTGTGCTGCAGGGAGCAGCGTGGATGTCTCTCAGGGGGTGTCTTTCAGATACCACGTGAAAAGGGGCCTGTGCCCATTTGCCCGTAGGGGCTTGTGCCCTGCTTTGGACACAGGAGGGAAGTGAAACCTGCCCTCCGAATCTCCCTGCACTTTCATCCATATTTTTCTCCACTTCACATCCCAAAGCAGCATGCAGCATTGCTGTGCACTGTTCCCACCCCAGAGCTGGCTGCATTTCTATGAGCTGAAGCAGTTTCTGAGTAGCTTGTGGGGCAGGAGGCTCTAGTGGGGTGAGAGCCCCTGTTCTTCCCACCACAGGCCCAGGGCTAAACAGAGGAGTGCAGCCTCCTGCCCCCCACCAGCTTGGGGATGTTTGCTTTGCTTTAATCAATGTAAGATGAGTCCCGGTGGAAGCCAGCACCGTCCTACTTCCTGTCAGAGCAATGAGGCAGTGCTGGGAGCTGGCTTGGAGGATCAGCTCTGACCAGGGAGCACATGGCCTGTGCATGTGGATCCCCTTCAGCCCCACCCCAGGGTGAGAGCCATGGAGCAGACAATGCAGCCCACCTGGCTGTCCTTGCTGTCCCGGGGCCAATGCCAGAAGCCAGATTTTGTTTCCTTCAGTCTGGGGTGGGCTTCTGGATTTCTGTCAGCCCTCAGCTTGGGGGCAGGAGCATGGGCCACAGTTTACCCCTAGGTAGTGGCATGGCACCCATCTGTGCTGCAGAAGGAGGCTGCAGGGGTGTTGCTGCCAGCATGCCCACTCCCTGCTGCCCCTGGGAGCAGGGGGCACAAGGCCATCTGCCCTGGGCCTCTAGCATGATATGCAAAGTACTAGCCCCAGCCCTGCTCTGAGCTGCACTGAACTAGTTCCCACTGGAACTGAGTTTGGTGCTGGGGGCCATCCCCTCGCACCTTCCTGCCTGAAGGGTCCCAAAGGGCTGGATAGTGCATGGGCCAAACTCTGCTCATATTTTCCCTGGTGTAAATCTGTGGCATCGGGGAGTCACTCCAGGTTTTTGTGCCGGGGATCAGTCCCCCCTGCCATGGAAATGCATCTGCCCCTGGGGTGGAGGCTGTTGAACAGTGCACAGTGCCATATGCCCATGGGGGAGCGGGCGTGAAGAAGACTGACATAGGGGTTACCCAGAATATTGGTGGCCCAAGCTGGCATTTGCCAGGATGCTGCACGAAGTGGCCATGGCCACTCCAGGGAGCAGTGCCAGGGAAGCTTGGGTGCCCGTGGGTACTGTGGAGCTCAGCTGGAGTGTGGGCGGAGGGAAGGGTGTAGCAGGCCAGGGCCCCCAGCGCGGTGCCCAGAGATGACAGTCCTGATGCATTGGTACACGGGGCCCACTGACATCGGGAGGTTCAAGTGACCTGCAAAAAGAAAAGAAGCTGCTTTGTGCCAGGTCTTGTCTGCCCCAGGAGTCTCTGTGGACATCTGGGAGCTGGGGACTGGAAGCTGCAGCCATTGTGTGGTGGGGGAGGGGAGAGGATTCTCAGCCAGTGGTGCCAGTTTCACGTTGGCACCGAAGGAGCAGAGGTTGAGAGGACGCGTCCGGGGAAGACTCAGGGTGAGAGCACCCAGCACCCAGCCCTGGCTCCCCGACTCCTGAGATCTGTAAGGAAAAACCCGGCAGATGACAACCCCCTGGACAAACGCTTTCAGGCCTTCTCCAGCCTGCATGGGCACCTCAGTGCCAAAGTTGTGTCTCTCCTATGGGCAGGGTTGGCAGCGGGGCTGGGGGTGACTGCAGCTAGCGATGGAAGCCCCCACGATGGGGGGGGAAGTTGGAAGGGAATGTGGCTCCGGCTGGGTGAGTTGGGCCCACACTGTGGGCACGTCTCTGGAGCAAGCACTCAAGCTGGGGGCCCAGTGGCCTCCCTTTCTGAGCTCTGTTCAGCCCGTGCCATCCGTGCGGTTGCATGGACACTGGGGCTGTGCCCGCTCCCCGAGGTCACTCCTGGGGGGCTGGCCACGCAGAGGGAGAAAGGCCCAAGCTGCAAACAGCCCCCTAGGCGTGCCCAGTGCTGCGGGGTGCTCCGAAACCACGGGGAGGGGAGGCGCATGCTGAGCCCTACTGAGGGGAACGAGTGCCCTCTGGGGCATCTTCTCCAGCTGAGGAGCTGTCTGGGGATTCCCTCCCCCTTAGCGCTCCCCCCCCCGCGCTCCACGCCAACCTCCGGAATTCCATGGGCTGAGATCATGGCCGCTGCGAGCACATGGTCCAGGAACACGCATGGGTGGCTGGAGATGAGCTCACTGCCCCGTCCCTCCCCCAAAGGCCAGCATGACTTTACTGCTGAGCAATGTCGGTGAGGCCATGCCAGGAGCCTGCAGTGAACGCCAGCCCATGCAAAGGCTCTTAGGCAAAGTAAGCTGTCATGGGATAAGAGGGAAGGTGCTCTCATGGATCGGTAACTGGTTAAAAGATAGGTTTCAGAGTATTTTCCACCGAATGCATCCGATGAAGTGAGCTGTAGCTCACGAAAGCTTATGCTCAAATAAATTCGTTAGTCTCTAAGATGCCACAAGTACTCCTTTTCCTTTTTGGTTAAAAGATAGGAAACAAATGGTAGGTATAAATGGTCAGTTTTCAGAATGGAGAGAGGTAAGTAGTGGTGTCCCCAGGGGTCTGTACTGGGACCAGTCCTATTCAACATTATTCATAAATGATCTGGAAAAAGAGGTAAACAGTGAGGTGGCAAAATTTGCAAATGATACAAAACTACTCAAGAAAGTTAAGTCAAAAGCTGACTGTGAAGACTTACAAAAGGATCTCTCAAAACTAGGTGACCAAGCAACAAAATGGCAGATGAAATTTAAGGTTGATAAATGCAAAGTAATGCACATTGGAAAACATAATCCCAATTATACATATTTAATGATGGGGGTATAAATTAGCTGTTATCGCTCAAGAAAGAGATCTTGGAGTCGTGGATAGTTCTTTGAAAACATCCGCTCAATGTGCAGCGGCAGCCAAAAAAGTGAACAGAATGTTGTGGGGGAATCATGAAGAAAGGGATAGATAATAACAGAAAATATGTTGCTTCTATATAAATCCATGGCACACACCAATCTTGAATACTGCGTGCAGTTCTGGTCACCCCATCTCAAAAAAAGATATTAGAACTGGAAAAGGTTCAGAAAAGGGCAACAAAATGTTGAGGGGTATGGAATTGCTTCCATATGAGGAGAGATTAATAAGACTTGGACTTTTCAACTTGGAAAAGAGATGACCGAGGGAGGATATGATAGAGGTGTATAAAATCATGAGTAGTGTGGAGAAAGCAAATAAGGCAATGTTATTAACTTTGTATAATAACACAAGAACTGGAGGTCACGCTATGAAATTAATCGGCAGCAGGTTTAAAACAAACAAAAGGAAGTATTTCTTCACACAATGCTGAGTCAACCTGTGGAACTCCTTGCTGGGGAATATTGAGAAAGGCCAAAAGTAAAATTGGGTTTAAAAAAGAATGAGATAAAGTTCATGGAGGATAGGTCCATCAATGGCGATTAGACAGGGTGAGCAGGGATGCCACCCGCCGCTCTGGGTGTCCTTAAATCTCTGTTTGCCAGAAGCTGGGAGTGGTCAACAGGAGATAGATTACTTGATAATTGCCCTTTGAGGCACCTGACATTGGCCACTGTCGGAGGACAGGAGACTAGGCTAGATGGACCATTGATCTCACCTAGTATCACCATTCTTATGTTCTTGAGACTAATTGGAACCAGGTTTCTATGCATGGCATTATAATCGTCCAACCTATTTTTCCTTTGTACAATTGATTTAAAGTGAGTTTGCTGTCTGGTTTGGCATCTGTGGGGCGTCCGTTCCCCCACTCCATTACTCATGTCCCATTGCACCTGGCTTGTTACTGCCCCCTTTGCCCCTCGGGCAGCCATCACTCGCTGGGCTCTGCTGCTGGCCTGGAGCTTTCCCTGCAGACGCTGGCTTGGTGGCTCCCACCAGGAATTTTTAACCTGCCAATCGCTGAGCCGGTCCCAGGGGGTTGCCTGCGTTTGAATGACTCAGAAGCGTGCTTGTCTCTTTCACCTGGTCCCTTGAGCTCCGTCAGGAGTGCACTGCCTCCATCACAGGCTGTTATTCCCCTCCTGCACATGGCCAAAGGGGGAGTGTGGGCCAGACACAGGGCAGAATGCAGTGCAATCGTAAATCGTAGAGCAGCCCGACAAAGGGGCCTGGGCGCTATCTGGTGTCACCTCCTGCGCTCAATGGTGGTGGAGCAAAGCCAAGTGACTGGGGCAGCCTTGTCGGGCCTCGGCTGTGCTTGCATCCAGGCAGCTTCACAGAGCCACCCCAGCCTGTGTGGTTGAACTGAGTGCCAGGGAAGTGACTGCATTCCTGCCAGCGCTGCTTGGCACCTGGGACACTGTTGCAGTGAGAGAGAGTGACTCTCCCTCAGCTAGACAAGCCCTGAAGTTTCCCCTGCTCAAGGGAACACTGGGATGCTGGGGCAGTGTGCTGGATACACCCTCAAACCCTGCCACTTGGGGTCCCATGTGCAGGGGTGCTCTGAGAGCTGATCCAGCCCTGTTCTGGTTTGCCAGGTGGAAGGGCCGGCCACTGACTGATGCTGTCTGGGCTTCTCTCCGGCAGGTCTCCCACGCTGCCCAGGGGCTGAACGAAGCCTCCTTTCCCCGAGGACACAGAGTCTGACCCAGCGGGCACACCCCTGGGTGGACTGATGCCGACCTCTCCGATGACGAGGACATGCTGGCGGATGAGGCCTCGGGAGGGTAGGGGCTGCGAGGCTGCAGTGTGCCCTCCCTGGCCTTGGCTCTGAGAATCTGTGCTTCCCACCCCACTGACAGCCCTTGCTCCTGCTGGGAGAGGGTCAGGGCTGGCTCCCATGACTCCCAAAATGCATGGCTGCTCTCTGTCCCCTGTGCCCCAGCTCCCTAAGGACATGTGGCCATCACTCCCACCCAGGCAGGGGCTTTGCAGCCCTGACATGTGCTGGGGAAAAGTGCTGGGCTGCCCCGCCAAGTCCTAAAGGTGCTGTGTAACAATTCTGGGGCTGCGCAGGACTCTCGTCCTCCCAGCCCCTGCCCGGGTGGCCCCAGGGCTTCATGAGCCGGCAGGGATAGACAGCAGGGAAATCCCCTCCGGCCGTAGCCAGGATAGACCTGGATGCCCCTGTGCAGGCTCCCCCAGTGGGTGGCTGAGCTCCCCGTGGGCATGTGCTTGTGAACTGGTGCCATGCCCATTGCAATAAGGGGCAGTCCTGAGGGGGAAGTGGGCCGTGGCGTGCAAGCCGGAGGGAGTGTTCCGGGAGAGAACAAGATGGGCACCTGCTCCGTTTGCACAGTGCTGTCCCTGGGTGTTACCAGCTCCGAGCGCGACTGTTGCCAGTATCCCTACTCTGGGTCTTGCTCCTCCAGGCAGGGAGCTGAGTAAGAAGGTGCCACTTTTACCAGGCCAGCTCCACAGCAGCCTGGCTGTGGCCCGTGGGTCCCCAGGCCTTCCTTCACAAGACGGGTGGGTACTCAGTGCCAGGGAGATGGGCCTGGAACCCTGCATGGGGCTTGGTCCTCTCCTCGCTGGCGTGACTGGCCCTGACCCTACCCGACCCTGGAGAGCTGGTGCTGCCAGGAGCCCCACACCGCGGCTGCAGCTCACAGCCCCTGTTCTGTCTGCTTCCATTCCAGATGGCAACGGCAGCGGGGAGAACGGCAGTGGGATTGTGCTGCCCGACATGCCGCTGTCCACCAGCCGGACACCGAGTGTCACGCTCTTGCCAATGGGTAAGGGGTGGAGCTGGTGAGCGCTGGTGGGTGGGGCTGAAACTGCAACCAAAGAGCAGCAACACAGTGGCCCAGCTTCCTGGTGGTGGGCACCAATGGGCTGGAAAGTCATGGGTGTGCTTAGGGCTGGGAAGCCTGGATGGCAGCTCTGAAGGGCTGCTCTGCCTTCCCAGCATGCAGTGCATCACAAATAGCGCTCACTTGTCCCGCCTGGGCTGGGCTGGGCAGCTTGTAACAGGCCCGACGGCACTGCCTGTTTACCAGGGGCCTGTGGGAGAGTCTAAGCCAAGTGTGGAGGGAAGTGGGGGGTATCATGAGGCCTGGATCCATTCTGACCCCAGGGGAGTTACCCAGAATGGGTGTGAGCGGGCATATCCCTGCCCCTTGCCTGGGGCATGGCATCCATTAATGGGTGGCACAAGCAAGGGAGAGGGGCAGGGGGAGGCAGCGGTGGGGTGGGGCTGGGGTGCAAGTATAGCAGAGAGGCAGGGTTGGCTGCTGGAGCTGTGAGAGCCATGGCTTGGTGGTGGTAGGAGGTATCGTGGCAGTGGTGGCAGGAGGCAGCGTGGCACTGTGTGGCGGTGGTTGGCAGGAGGTATCATGGCACTGTGTGGCGGTGGGTGGCAGGAGGCAGCGTGGCACTGTAGTGGCGGTGGTGATAGGAGGCAGTGTGGCACTGTGTGGCGATGGTGGTTGAGCAGCATGGCACTGTGTGGCGATGATGGTGGAGGCAGCATGGCACTGTGTGGCAGTGGTGGTAGGAGGCACCGTGGCACTGTGGTGGCGGTGGGTGGCAGGAGGCAGCATGGCACTGTGTGGCGATGATGGTTGGAGGCAATATGGCACTGTGTGGCGGTGGTGGTAGGAGGTATCATGGCACTGTGTGGCGGTGGTGGCAGGAGGCAGCGTGGCACTGTGTGGCGGTGGTGATAGGAGGCAGTGTGGCACTGTATGGCGATGGTGGTTGGAGGCAGCATGGCACTGTGTGGCGGTGGTGGTAGGAGGCAGCGTGGCACTGTGTGGCGGTGGTGGCAGGAGTCAGCGTGGCACTGTGTGGCAGTGGTGGCAGGAGTCAGCATGGCACTGTGTGGCAGTGGTGGTAAGAGGTATCATGGCACTGTGTGGCAGTGGTGCCAGGAGGCAACGTGGCACTGTGTGGCGGTTGTGGTAGGAGGCAGCATGGCACTGTGTGGTGGTGGTGGTAGGAGGCAGCATGGCACTGTCTGGCGATGATGGTTGGAGACAGCATGGCACTGTGTGGCAGTGGTGGTTGGAGGCAGTGTGGCACTGTGTGGCGATGATGGTTGGAGGCAGCATGGCACTATGTGGCGGTGGTGGCAGGAGGCAGCATGGCACTGTGTGGCGATGATGGTTGGAGGCAGCATGGCACTGTGTGGCGGTGGTGGTTGGAGGCAGCATGGCACTGTGTGGCGGTGGTGGTAGGAGGCAGCATGGCACTATGTGGCAGTGGTGGTAGGAGACAGTGTGGCACTGTGTGGCGATGATGGTTGGAGGCAGCATGGCACTATGTGGCGGTGGTGGCAGGAGGCAGTGTGGCACTGTGTGGCGATGATGGTTGGAGGCAGCATGGCACTGTGTGGCGGTGGTGGTTGGAGGCAGCATGGCACTGTGTGGCGGTGGTGGTAGGAGGCAGCATGGCACTATGTGGCAGTGGTGGTAGGAGACAGTGTGGCACTGTGTGGCGATGATGGTTGGAGGCAGCATGGCACTATGTGGCGGTGGTGGCAGGAGGCAGCATGGCACTGTGTGGCGATGATGGTTGGAGACAGCATGGCACTGTGTGGTGGTGGTGGTAGGAGGTATCATGGCACTGTGTGGCAGTGGTGCCAGGAGGCAACATGGCACTGTGTGGTGGTGGTGGTAGGAGGCAGCATGGCACTGTGTGGTGGTGGTGGTAGGAGGTATCATGGCACTATGTGGCGGTGGTGGCAGGAGGCAGCATGGCACTGTGTGGTGGTGGTGGTAGGAGGTATCATGGCACTGTGTGGCAGTGGTGCCAGGAGGCAACATGGCACTGTGTGGTGGTGGTGGTAGGAGGCAGCATGGCACTGTGTGGCGATGATGGTTGGAGACAGCATGGCACTGTGTGGCAGTGGTGGTAGGAGGCAGTGTGGCACTGTGTGGCGATGATGGTTGGAGGCAACATGGCACTGTGTGGCAGTGGTGGTAGGAGGCAGCGTTGCACTGTGTGGCGATGATGGTTGGAGGCAGCATGGCACTGTGTGGCGGTGGTGGTAGGAGGCAGCATGGCACTGTGTGGCGATGATGGTTGGAGACAGCATGGCACTGTGTGGTGGTGGTGGTAGGAGGTATCATGGCACTGTGTGGCAGTGGTGACAGGAGGGCAACATGGCACTGTGTGGTGGTGGTGGTAGGATGGCAGCATGGCACTGTGTGGCGATGATGGTTGGAGACAGCATGGCACTGTGTGGCAGTGGTGGTAGGAGGCAGTGTGGCACTGTGTGGGCGATGATGGGTTGGAGGCAACATGGCACTGTGTGGCAGTGGTGGTAGGAGACAGTGTGGCACTGTGTGGCGATAATGGTTGGAGGCAGCATGGCACTGTGTGGCGGTGGTGGTTGGAGGCAGCATGGCACTGTGTGGCGGTGGTGGTAGGAGGCAGCATGGCACTATGTGGCAGTGGTGGTAGGAGACAGTGTGGCACTGTGTGGCGATGATGGTTGGAGGCAGCATGGCACTGTGTGGCAGTGGTGGTAGGAGGCAGTGTGGCACTGTGTGGCGATGATGGTTGGAGGCAGCATGGCACTGTGTGGCGGTGGTGGTAGGAGGCAGCATGGCACTGTGTGGCAGTGGTGGTAGGAGGCAGTGTGGCACTGTGTGGCGATGATGGTTGGAGGCAGCATGGCACTGTGTGGCGGTGGTGGCAGGAGGCAGCATGGCACTGTGTGGTGGTGGTGGTAGGAGGTATCATGGCACTGTGTGGCAGTGGTGCCAGGAGGCAACATGGCACTGTGTGGTGGTGGTGGTAGGAGGCAGCGTTGCACTGTGTGGCGATGATGGTTGGAGGCAGCATGGCACTATGTGGCGATGATGGTTGGAGGCAGCATGGCACTATGTGGCGATGATGGTTGGAGACAGCATGGCACTGTGTGGCAGTGGTGGTAGGAGGCAGCATGGCACTGTGTGGCGATGATGGTTGGAGACAGCATGGCACTGTGTGGCAGTGGTGGTAGGAGGCAGTGTGGCACTGTGTGGCAATGATGGTTGGAGGCAGCATGGCACTGTGTGGCGATGATGGTTGGAGGCAGCATGGCACTGTGTGGCGGTGGTGGTAGGAGGCAGCATGGCACTATGTGGCAGTGGTGGTAGGAGACAGTGTGGCACTGTGTGGCGATGATGGTTGGAGGCAGCATGGCACTATGTGGCGATGATGGTTGGAGGCAGCATGGCACTGTGTGGCGATGATGGTTGGAGGCAGCATGGCACTGTGTGGCGGTGGTGGTAGGAGGCAGCATGGCACTGTGTGGCAGTGGTGGTAGGAGACAGTGTGGCACTGTGTGGCGATGATGGTTGGAGGCAGCATGGCACTATGTGGCGGTGGTGGCAGGAGGCAGCATGGCACTGTGTGGTGGTGGTGGTAGGAGGTATCATGGCACTGTGTGGCAGTGGTGGTAGGAGACAGTGTGGCACTGTGTGGCGATGATTGTTGGAGGCAGCATGGCACTGTGTTGCGGTGGTAGTTGGAGGCAGCATGGCACTATGTGGCAGTGGTGGTAGGAGACAGCGTGGCACTGTGTGGCGATGATGGTTGGAGGCAGCATGGCACTATGTGGCGATGATGGTTGGAGGCAGCATGGCACTGTGTGGCGATGATGGTTGGAGGCAGCATGGCACTGTGTGGCGGTGGTGGTAGGAGGCAGCATGGCACTATGTGGCAGTGGTGGTAGGAGACAGTGTGGCACTGTGTGGCGATGATGGTTGGAGGCAGCATGGCACTATGTGGCGGTGGTGGCAGGAGGCAGCATGGCACTGTGTGGTGGTGGTGGTAGGAGGTATCATGGCACTGTGTGGCAGTGGTGGTAGGAGACAGTGTGGCACTGTGTGGCGATGATTGTTGGAGGCAGCATGGCACTGTGTGGCGGTGGTGGTTGGAGGCAGCATGGCACTATGTGGCAGTGGTGGTAGGAGACAGTGTGGCACTGTGTGGCGATGATGGTTGGAGGCAGCATGGCACTATGTGGCGGTGGTGGCAGGAGGCAGCATGGCACTGTGTGGCGGTGGTGGTAGGAGGCAGCATGGCACTATGTGGCAGTGGTGGTAGGAGACAGTGTGGCACTGTGTGGCGATGATGGTTGGAGGCAGCATGGCACTATGTGGCGGTGGTGGCAGGAGGCAGCATGGCACTGTGTGGTGGTGGTGGTAGGAGGTATCATGGCACTGTGTGGCAGTGGTGCCAGGAGGCAACATGGCACTGTGTGGTGGTGGTGGTAGGAGGCAGCGTTGCACTGTGTGGCGATGATGGTTGGAGGCAGCATGGCACTATGTGGCGGTGGTGGCAGGAGGCAGCATGGCACTGTGTGGTGGTGGTGGTAGGAGGTATCATGGCACTGTGTGGCAGTGGTGCCAGGAGGCAACATGGCACTGTGTGGCAGTGGTGGTAGGAGGCAGTGTGGCACTGTGTGGCGATGATGGTTGGAGGCAGCATGTGCGGCAGTGATGGCCTGGCTTTCAGGTCAGGGCTGGGGCTCTCCTCTTCTGCTTAGCGGTGGCGTTGGGCCTTTCTCTCGGGTTGCTGGCTCTGGCCCTGCATGATCTCGGCTGTACCTCTTTCTTCTTTCTCAGTAACTGCCCATCTTTCTCTCTTTTTTTCTCTCCTGTCCTGTCCCTCTCCATCATCCATCTTCTTCCTCCTCCTGCTCCTGGGGTGCAGCCCAACCGGGTGCAGCAGGGCAGCCCCATTTGGCGGGTATGACTGTGGCTGACCCGGACGATGAGGCCCCGCTCAGTAAGTGAAGGGCTTGGGGGCCCAGGCTGTGTGTGGGGAGGGGGCGCAGGCTGGGCTAGCTGGGGAGGGGAGGTCAATAGAAAACTTCAGCATGTTGATAATGGGTATAAACTGGCCACCAGGAAGTTTAGACTTGATAAATCAGATGAGGGTTTTTAACCATCAGAGGAGTGAAGTTTTGGAATAACCTTCCAAGGGAAGCAGTGGGGGCAAAAGATCTATCTGGTTTTAAGATGCTACTTGATAAGTTTATGGAGGAGATGATATGATGGGATAATGGGATTTTGGTAAATAATTGATCTTTAAATATTCAGGGTAAATAGGCCAAATCCCCTGAGATGGGATATTAGATGGATGGGATCTGAGTTACCCAGGAAAGAATTTTCTCTAGTATCTGGCTGGTGAATCTTGCCCATATGCTCAGGGTTTAGCTGATCGCCATATTTGGGGTCGGGAAGGAATTTTCCTCCAGGGCAGATTGGAGAGGCCCTGGAGGTTTTTCGCCTTCCTCTGTAGCATGGGGCATGGTTGACTTGAGGGAGGCTTCTCTGCTCCTTGAAGTCTTTAAACCATGATTTGAGGACTTCAATAGCTCAGACATGGGTGAGGTTTTTCATAGGAGTGGGTGGGTGAGATTCTGTGGCCTGCGCTGTGCAGGAGGTCGGACTAGATGATCAGAATGGTCCCTTCTGACCTTAGTATCTATGAATCTATGATAAAAACGTGAATGCCAAAATATTTGGATTCAGAATTGCTGCCACAATGCCTCATGGGAGTTATGGTTCAGCTCTCTCAAGCTCCAATTCTCCTCTATAGGCCAGGTCCCCTGGTCGGACTATAGCTCCCAGAGAGACTGTGCAACATGGGAGTCCCTAGCCATGGTGCATCATGGGAGCTGTAGTCCAGCTAGGGAGCTGGCCCATAGAGGAGAATGGGGACAACGAGGCATGCGAACTACAATTCTCAGGCAGCACCGCATCAGCCTCTGCAAATCGAACTGTTGTGGTTTTCGGGATTTTGGACAAAAAATCCTGTTGTGCAGGCAGCTGATGCTATTTGTGAAAAATTTCATTTAGTCGAAACCACAGTTTTCTGTTGAAAAACAGCTGAGATGGAACCTGCCCACCCCAGCCCCGTAGTTCCATTGCAGCCGGCATCTTGGGGCAGCAACATCCCACCTACGGGAGCAGGGTCACAGTGTGGGGCACCAGGGCCACCCCATCAGGGACAGACTGCCATGGCTGTTAGCAGCAGAGCCGGTTCTCTCGTTGCAAGGCTGGGTTGTTTATTTTCTACCCCAGTTGGCAGATCTCTCCATTGTGTGTCGCTGGCGCGCTGGAACCCTGGACCTTCCTAGCCCCAGTCCTTGAGCTCCAGGAGTAGCTGCCCCTCTGTGGCTCAGCTGCTAGCCAGGGGGCTGCATGTGGAATGGTCATGATCAGGACTCCTCGGTTCAGCCAGTGGCTCTGGAGGGGAGCATGGGTGTCACGTTAAGGTCTAGTCCCAGCTCTGCCTGAAGTGCCCTTGTAGACGGCGCCATTGGCTGCTGTGTAAAAGGAGAGAGGCCTGGTGCTCATCTGGCTGCTAGGGCAAGGGGCGGAGAGCGCGGTGAGCAGTCAGAGCTACCAGGTGCTCAGACGGCAGCCAGGAGAGGGGAGAGTAGAAACAGTCACTGCACAGCTCAGAGCTGCAGGGGATCAGGGCACTGTGCCCCCAGCTCCCACCCAGGATACCGTTGGCCTCCCCAGCCCATTTCCTTGCCAGGTTGGCCAGCTCCACCTCCTTCTGTCTCTCCCTATAAGGTTGATCCCCCATCACTCTTATTGCTCACCCCAAACTCACTGCAGTTTGCTGACCTCATCCTGGCGCTGAGGCTGGGTTCCCCGTGCAGTGCAGAGGGGCTCTCTGTCCACTGGGTCTTTGCCTTCACAGGCAAAGCGCACGTTGCACTGTTGTGGCCACGTCACATGGCCGGACCGTCTCCCCTGGTGGTGTGGGCATGCTGGGGAACCACCTGCCTCCTGGCCCTGATCCTGATTCTGGGACACAGCCCCTGTGTGTGAGCTGGGTAATACCACGGCTACCCTGCCCCCTGCCAAGGGCATTCGCTGGGCTCATGAGCTCAGAGATCTCCTCAGGGCAGTGAGCTTGGAGCGCTGGAGAGCCCCAGGGTCTGTGCTGAGCGCGAGCGCCTGGCTGGGTGTGTCACCCCCCACGTGCCCTGCCTCACTAGAGGAGCCTGCCCAGGGCTGGGCTGGGCTTCTGCTGTCAGCTCCAGAGGTCCCAGGCACCATGTGGCGAGGCAGTGGCCCTCCGCCAGGTGCCCTGGGAGTGCGAAGTGATTTCCAAGGCAGACTCTGCCTTCCACCAGGTCATGGTGAGTCAGGTCTGCCCCAGGAGCCCCCAGCTCCTTGCAGCACGGAGCGGGCGCCTGAGAGGGGCTGACTCAGCCGGAGCCGGACACAGCAGCAGGAAGCTGAGGGCTCTGCAGCCTGAAGCATTTTTTCCATCTCCCTCCACAGCCAAGTGCAAACAAAGCACAGCCGAGAACTGAGGGCTCCTTAAAAGGAGGAAGAGTGGCTGCTGGGGAAGCCAGGGAGCAGGCTGGGCTTCCTGCAGCAGGCTGCTCTCCAGCCCAGGGCTGAGCCAGAGCCAGGGCCCCAATGTGCCACTCCCAGTGCCTGGGTTACAGATGCAGCCCCCGCCATGTGCACGTGGCTGCACCTGCCGATGCTTGGCACTGAGTGTTGTGGGCACAATTCTTTGGGCCTTTGCCTGAGGCCATTGGGCATGTTTGTAGGGCAGTGTTGCTGGTGCAAGGCTTCCCATGGGCACCCTCTGCTTGCCCACTCTCATTTTAACCCTGTGTGCACCCCCCATGTGCTCAATCCTGCTTTTGTACAGCCAGAGAGCTGCACAGTCTGACGTGAAAGCCCTTGAATTCTCGCTCTTGTGCCCAGATGCCCATGGGTAGCCAGTGGGGCTGACAAGGGCACATACCCAGCTGGGGCAGGGCTGAAGCTGCCCTCCTGATCCCATGGCCCAGGTGCAGTGAGCTTGGAGGCTAAGGGCCAGGGCCATACCTGCTGCGAGGGACATGGCTGAGCCCTGGGGCCTGCTGCAGAGGCACACAGGGCAGGATGGGTTTTACTAGAAAGTGTCTGGCCCTGGCACTGCTTTCTCAGATTCCTGCGCTGGAAAAGACATTCAGTCCCTCCCCTGGGCAATGGGCCTTGGAGGGGCATCCTGGGGCACATTGGCAGGGCAATGTGGAAGGGCAGCTCGCCCTGATCCTGATAGTGCTGCACCGGTCCTGCGGGTGGTAGGGTGCTCCAGGCCAGAATCTCAGGCTGGAGCCTGTGGAGCTGGCCAGCAGGCCCAACTCGGTGTCAGTCCTGGCGCTGGTTGGGAGAAGGGGGCCACCTCCCCACGAGGCACCCAAGTGAAATCCTTGTCTCTGCAGGCCATTGAGCAGCATGTCAGCATCTGGCCTTCTAGAAGCCATGCAGGCCGGAGCCAGCCACGCCCTGGGCTCACCCTGCGCCAGTTATGGGGGCTGGGACTCACTTTGGAGAGCCACCACCCAGTGCCAGCCCCAGGGCATCTGCAGGAATTAAATGTCCCATGTGACGAGGTCCCAGCTCCCTGGCAGGAGGGCTGGAGCATCACCCTGGCTGAGGCCAGGCTGAGGGGCTGGCAGAAGCAGAGCAGTGGCCGAGCAGAGAGCTGGGCTCTGAAATGGTGGTAGTTAGTGAGACCCAGTGGTGCGCGTTGCCGGCTCCAGGCTGAACCCCCATCCCCAATGCTGCAAGAAAAGGGGCTTTGTAGTGTGAGCCGCATGCTCCCTCCCCCTGAGCTGAGGAAGGGCTGTTTCCTGGCGGACGCCTGGCTGCGCTCTTTGGGGTGAGCTGTGCTGGAGGGTAGGGTGTGAGGGGCGACCCCACCCCCTGGCTGCCTGCCATCCCCACGGTCACAGGGCACTTTCAATGGGCTCTTTGTGTGCCTGACAAGTGCCCTTGTGTTCCCTGGGCTCTGGGAGGGGCACCTGGGCAGGGAATGGCAGTGCCTTGCTGCAAATGGGGGAAGCCCTCGTCTTCAGGCAGGGCCACCACCCCTAGCCCCAAGTGCTCTCTGGCACCACCCTCTCTGGTGCTGGTGGCACGGCCTCTCCCGTGCCTGGGAAGGGCCTGGCTGGGAGCAGAAGCAGCCCTGGAATGTGGGGAGACTGCTGGCTCTGTGTGTGGGCCTGTGAGCCAACATTACAAGGCATCACCCCAGAGAGCAGACCTTGAGCGCTCCGTCCCGCCTGCAGGAGACTCTGGCTCTCCCAGGCTGCTGGGGTGCACCTGGGAAGGGTTGGGGGCTGGCTGGGCAGCTGCAGGGGAGCTGCTGCGTTCTGAAAGGGGCCCCTGCCCCATGCATAGGGCCCATCTCCATCCTTCCCAGCCCCTGGGATAGCTAGAAGCCTCATCTGGCCCCCCTGCCCCCATGCCCTGTCCCCGGCTGGTTCCAGTACCCTGCAGCTATCCTGCTGGCACCCCAGCCCCCACGCTAGCGGGCGGGAAACAGACTCTCCTTGCTGACAGGCCGCCCACTTCCATGGGGTGAACCAAGCTAGGGGCAGGCAGCGCCAGTGGGCACAGTGACAATCCTGCCCCATCCCTGCCAGGATCTCAGAGCCCTGCACAACCTCCCCAGCAGGTCAGGATCCTTCTCCCCACTTTATAGAGGGCAAAGTAAGACACCTCGGGGGAAGGAATTCACCCAGTTGCAGGACTGTGAATAAAACTCAGGAATCTGACTCTGACTCCAACCCTCCCCGGCTCTAATCCCCTCGATCCTACTTTCCTCCCAAAGCAGAACCCAGGAGCACTGACCCCCTAGCCCACCCCCACTCGACTCCACTCTCTACTCCAAGGGGAATTCTGTGCCAAAAAATTAAAAATTATATGCACAATATTTCAAAATTCCGCATATTTTATTTATCAAAATAAAACAAAATAATCAGGCCAGTTCCAATTATTTTGGTAATTTATTTCAAAATACCAGTCAGCAAGTATGTCTGTAACACAGCGACAAGAAAGATGAAGGCAGAGCGGCGACTGCTTGCCAGGCGCCCAGCTCTGAAGACAGCACCGCTGCTAGCAACAGCACAGAAGTAAGCCACCCTTCATTTTGTGCTGTTGCTAGCAGTGGTGCTGCCTTCAGAGCTGGGAGGCTGGTGACCAGATTTCGCTGGGGAGACCAGATTTCACGGTCTGTGATGCAATTTTCATGGCTGCGAATTTGGTAGACCCCTAAATGTAGGAGGGAGGGCAGCACAGCTAGGGTCAGACATGAGGAAAAAGGAAGCATTTTGGTTGAAATCACAAATTCTGCATGAAAAAAAATCCTTTGGGGAACATTGATTCTGCATTGCGCAATGGCGCAGAATTCCAGCAGGAGTACAGTCCTCCCAAAGCAGGATAAAGAACTCAGGAGCTCTGGCTCCCAGCCCCCAGTTCTAACCCCTAGTCCCTACTCCCTTCCCGAACAGGAAATAGAACCCAGGAGTCCAGTCTCCCATGCCAGGCCCTTTTCTCCTTGGAGAAGAGCGGGGTAGATTGTCCAGCTCTGCCATGTACCTGGGGGGTAGTTTGCCAGTGTCAGACCCCAAGCTGGGGCATCTGAAGCAGGCAGGGCTTGTCAGATACCTGACAAGGCACTGTGGAGCGTATGGGCAGGGCTGAGCATAGTAACTTCCCTGGCACAGCCTCTCTCTCCTCTCTGACAAGGCCGGGATGTGTGCCCCCTTGGCCCCACACCCTACGGTGTTTGCCCCAGAGAGCCAGCTCAGGGAGGCCAAGCCAGTGCTGCCCTCAGCTGGGTGATCCCTGCGGGCAGAGTCCAGAGGCCCAGTCAGAGCACAACCACATGCTGGAGGAGCTCCCACCCTGCCCCTGGGACTCCCGTGCTGGGGGTCAGGCTGCAGGGACTCCTTGGCCTGGGAGCAGCTGTCCTGTGGGGGAGCTGTGTGGTGTCTGGCCTGTCTGCAGGAGCTGAGGGAGGTGGGGAGCGGGGCTGCTGTTTACTCACTACAAGGAGCTGAGCAGCTGGTGCTGGGGAGGGGCCCCGCGGGGCTGGACGCAGGGCAGCTGCGAGCGGGGGATGAGCTCTGGCAGCCGCAGCCTGATGCAGGGAGCCAGGGGCTGCTCCTGGCACGGCAGGCGTGTGAAGCTCGGGGGTGCAGTTAGCAGGATTCCACAGATCCCTCCCCCCAGCCCGGAGCTCCCACCTGGGCCTGGCCCCTGTGGCATGGACTCCTTCGGGGCTGGCTGTCACTGGATGGTGCAGATGGACTTGCAAAGGGGGCCGAGGATTTTCCCAGTCGGGAGCCAGGCTGAGCCTGCCCCCCTCCACCCCACCCCACCGTCAGTGGAGCCTGCCCCTGGGGAGATGATCAGGGCTCTGCTCCCTCTGCCCGCATGGGAGGCCAACTGCTGAGGGAGGGCTCCCCAGTGCCACCCCCTGCCCTGCCGTCATCCCAGGGGGTCCCGGCTGGTCGAGGTGGGAACCGCCTAGGTTGGGCAAGTGTCACACTGGGAGGGAGGTGCTGTGCTGTTGGGGGCTCAGCAGGAGGCGCTCTCCCACCACAGTCAGTGCTAGAGCCAGTGCCTCAGCACAGCACCAGGGGCGCTGCGTTGCACAAGGTGCACAGCCAGGTCCTGTCCCCTTCTGCACATGAAAGATCCCGCGGCTCTTTTTGGCAGAATAAGGGTGTTGGCTCCATTGGCCTGGCCAGGTCCTAACCCAGCAAGGGGCCTTCTGGTGTCCCAGGGTCCTGCAGGTTTCAGTTGGATACCATAGTCTTCCTCACTTCCTGTACTAACTATTGCACTGTGTTGTCATGTGGCTGTAGCAATCCACCCCAGAGGTGGCTGCATTACAGGGCTGGGCAGGGTGATCCCTGGAGGTAGCCAGTAAAGCTGGTCGGTGCAGAGGCCCGAGCTGGTTCTCCCTGCTCAGCTGCGCCCTGCTCTCACGCTGGCCATCTCTCCTCTCCGCATGCCCAGTCTACTTCCGCGCTCTGGTGAATTTCACCCAGTCCATCGACTACAGCCCTCGCCTAGACGATGCCAATTCGGAGGAGTTCCGGGAGGTTTCGGAGGCCGTGGTGGATACGGTGAGCCTTGGCCCTGCCACCTGGCCCTGCCCAGAGAGCTCCCTGGCAGCTGGCCCCTGCTGCTCCCAGACTCAGCAGTAACCCTGCCCCCTGCTCGGCACTACAGAGGTCTGTCAGCACCGGTTGTCCAGCCTGGGCACAAGGGGCTTCAGTCTCTAGTGGGCGTAGCCCACCGGGCTCCAAGGCCCTTTCCAGGCAGGGTCACTGTTCCTAGGATAGATGGGCAAACTGGGGTGGGGGAAGGACCTGGAGCCGATGGCTGGGTGACTCATGGTGCCCTGCGCTCACTACTAGCCCATGCTGCCAGCAGGATTCGCCCCCTGCCTCCCCTGGCCATGGGGTGTCACTTGCTTATGCTCTCTGCCTCTCTCCCCAGCTGGAGTCCGAGTACTACAAGATTGGCGGGGAGCAGGTGGTCAGCGTGGTGTTCATCAAGTGAGTGAGGTGCCCCTGGCAGTGCCAAGGGGTGGGGAGGGCAATGGAGGCCCTTCTATCCCTTGTTCCCCTGGGCCTGGGGCATTTATCTCTGAGAGCTGGCACTTTCCCAGCTGTCAGCATCACGCCCTGCACGGCTGTGCCCCAAGCACCCTGCGCCAGGGTCCAAAGTGCGCATGGGGAGTCGCACGCCATGTCCAAAAAGAGGACCCCCCCACCCCCACGCCGCCTTCCACAGCCGAGACATTGCGGGGGATGGGCGAGGGTCACGGCTCAGATCCTCCCGCAGACTGCAGCTGTTCCAAACAAGCCTGAGCATGGGAGCTAAAGGAGCAGCCCCATTAGTGCAGCAGTAGTAGGATTTTTATTATCTGTAGAGGGGGAGATAACGAGACTGGTGGATCCCAATTGGGAGACCCACGCACACAAGGGAATCTACTTCCATGCAATATGGAGCAGTGTCCGGAGCACACATGCGCACCTCCCCCGATTCAGCCCTGGCCCCGCTCTCCCCAGGGAAATCGACGGCTATACCTTTGTGGAGCTGGATGTGGGCTCGGAGGGGAACCTGGACGAGGGGGCGATCCGTGAGGTGCTCTACTCCATCATCAAGAGCGGCTCCATTGCCTCCTACATCACCTCCACGCAGGGCTTCCAGTTCCGGCGCCTTGGGGCAGGTGAGCGAGGCCCTGCCCGGACCCCCAGCTGGGGTCACTGCCCTGGGCTCTGTTGGAGTATGCCAAGGGGGCCTGGGGTCGGGGGGGCAGCAGCTTGCCAGTGTGTTTAGAACAGATCCTGGGCGTGCAGGAGGCCCCCTCCCCAGCAGTTGAGCCCTGGCGACTGGCAGACTAAGTGAGGGGTGGGGCCTGTGCCCGCGATGGGCATGGTATGGGCCCAAGGCTGGTCTGTCTGTGTGGTTCACCCCACAGTGGCTCAGAGGGGCTGGGACAGATCAGCCTGGCCTGCATGTACAGGACTGGACTGGTTCCGATCGCTGCCCTATAAAACCAGACTGCTCCCTGGGCATCCATGGGCTGTGTCCATCCATCTGTCTGCAGTCACTGTGTTGCCCGGGTGCCGTGGTCTCACTCTGGACTCCCTAGTCTGTCTGCTCCCCTGCCCAGGCCCAGCAAACCCAGCGGGGGCCGCTCTGCTGGCAGGGTCGGCCGGCAGCCCAGACGACAGGTTGGGGCAGTGCTCCCTGGGCAGAGCTGCGTCTATGGCCCTGCTGCCCCTGGGGCCAGATGGAGGGCAGGCGGGAGGGAGGGCAGGGTTGGCTGGTCCACTGAGCTGCTGTCTGGCCAGGGCTGAGCCAGGCGGCCCCAAGCCAGGGACCCCCACTTCTTAGGCACCCTGCACTTATGCCTGAGGGGGCCCTTCCTCCCTGGCTCTAACCTTCTATTCACTTGCAGCCCAGACCCCACCTCCCCCCATTGCCAGGGAGTCGCCAGGTGAGTAGGGTGAGGCGGCAGGTGCAGGGAGAACCTGGAGGCCTTGGCCGTGCAACTGGCAGCTGGGAGGGGGCGGGGGGAGTGCCCCAGGGGCAGCCCCTGCTCTTCCTGTAGCCCCTTGCACCCTAGAGGGCCCCCGCTGACTGGCACAAGCTGGTTGGATGCAGGGTTTTGTCATTGGGCATCTTTGGCCTGAAGAGACTTCCAGAGCTGGGTGGTGGCTGCTGCACCAGTGCCAGGCCCTTCCACTGAGCACCCAGGTTTCCCAGTTCCTGCCCCAGTGATTGGCAGTAAAGAGATTAAAGATCCCAGAAGCCCAGCCTGTGGGTGAGCTGGTCTGGACTGTGCAAGAGGGCGCAGATATCTCCTTTCCCCTCCCACGGCAGCTGCCAGCCCCTGGGAGGGTCACTGACCCAGCGTGTTGGGGTGCTGCCCGCCTGCCTTCAGCTGGTGTTAGGAGCGCAGACCAATGCTGGTCCCCGCGGACTGGTCCATGCCCCATCGGCTCCTGCAACAGGCTCCAGGTTCCCCCATGCTGTGCCGTGCCCTGCTGTGCTGTGCTGTGCCAGTGTGTTTTTGGGTGGCCTGCCATTTGCGTGGCTCTGGTGCTGCTGGCTGATGCCTGACTGTTGGCCCGGCAGCTGGGGCCCTGGCAGGTGACACCCCCCGCAGCTGGCACAGACCCTGTCCTGCGACTTGGCGCCTTTGTGCAGGCACATGGAAACGGCTGCTTTCCCAATGCTGCCTCACCAGGAGACGCAGGGCCATGCCAGGGTGCCCACTTTCGGGCTGGGAACCAGGGGCCATGGGCATGGGCCCATGAGGCTTGTGGGTTCTGGGGAGAATAACAAGTGCCCCCTTCCCCTCACTCCTGGACCAGGTGAGCTCTGGAGCCTGTCTGTGCAGATGGGCCATTGCAGAGCATTGGTACTTACCTCCAATGGGGGAGCCGGCAGCCTCCACAGCACTGCCTCTGGCTGGCTGCATTTTGCGCTGCTCCCAGACCCCCACAGACTCAGGCCCGAACAAACCCACCCTCACCTGAGCCCAGCAGTCCCATCAAGGTCAGAGCGGGTGGTTAGTGCAGGGACCCACCAGGCAGGAGTCCAAATCCACCGGGTGGAGGGGGCAGGTGGGCCCTGTGCCATGGCATGTCTGCCACATAGTATGTGTGCCCCAAGGCATATGCTGCATGGCGTGTGCACATGGCGTGTTCCACATGGTATCTGCCATGTGTTGCATGTGTCACATGGCCCATGGTGTGTGTACCTGCTGCCTGCCTCTAACCGTGTGCAGTGTTTGTTTTGCTTCTTGAACATGCAGCTCGCGGGGTTTCTGGTGCAGGATCCAACCCCATGCCTGGCCTAGTTGGGCAGGGGTCTGCAGGGGGCAGCGAGGGGATTTCCGTGCAGCTGGTGAGTCTGGGGAGGTGGGAGGAGGCAGAGTAGGGGGCGTCCCTGGGGGTGGGCTGGCAGTGAGTGGAGGTCTGGGAAGCCCCCTGTGAGCCTGCAGAGGAGAAGGGGCTCCAGGCAAACTCCAGGCATCTGGCTGGGATTTGCCATCCCAGGAGCTAGCTGGGCCAAGGTCAGCAGAGAACTGGGCTGGACCTCGAGCCCTGGCCCATGGGCTGGGAGCTTTCCCCAGGGGTTGGAGCCCTAGTGGCACCTCCCCTCGCCCCCAAGGCGCTGACCCAGGCTGGCCTGGGGGTCCTGTGGCTCTGACTCCTGTGCTTGTTGCAGTGCCCCTGGATGTGCGCACCTGCACTGGGGAGGAGTTTGCCTGCAGCAGTGGGGAGTGCATCGAAAAGGAGTTCCGCTGCGACCGCCGCCCTGACTGCCGCGACATGTCGGATGAACTGGACTGCGGTAGGTGCCGGGAACGGGCAGGGGTAGGGCTACTGATGGGGGCAGGGCTATTGAAGGGGCGAGGCCATTGATTGTGTGCCCTGGACCTGGCTGGATCCTCCCCCTGCCGTGGTCCCCCTGCGAATGTCCTTCCTCTACCCAGCTCCTCCCCTCTGAACCACTCACAGCACAGATCCAGCCCCCCCAGTCCAGAGATGGCCAGGAATCCTGGCACGAGCCCCCCTCAGCGCCTACAGGAGCTCTGGTGGTGTCAAATACCTCCCAGCAGCTTCCAGGCCTCAGCTCCCTCCCTCCCTGCGACCACGGAGCCATGGGCAATAGAGACCCAAGAAACCCCCGGCACCTCCAGTTGAGGGGCTCTCCCACCTTGGAGGTGGGAGGGATTATGCCCCATGCTCCCTAAGGTGCTTTGCAGATGGGGAACCTGAGGCACGGAGCAGCCAAGTTGAGAGCTGGGGCTAGAACTTGAAGCTCCAGCCCCCCCAGTGCTGGGTAGAGCCCCTGCCCATCCTCGGTGATCCTAAGACAGCGCTGCTGCCCAGGCCATGCCTCTGCCTGCCCTGCTCTGGGCCAGAGCTGGAGTGGAGCAGATCCCTGTGGGGTGACAGGGGGAGGAGGGACTGCTCACAGCAAGCTGGTCTCCCGGGCTCAGCTAGTCCCAGGCGATGCCCCCTGGGAGTGGATTGCGCAGCCTGACCGAGCTCCCCCAGCGCTAGTCTACCCCTGGCTCAGTGCCTGGCTTAGCCTGTGATGTGCCACCATGGCAGATCCAGAACAACCCCTGTAACTGTGAGCGAGACCCTCTGCCCCAAGGCCTGGCCCAGCTGAGAGGGGGCACTTGCCCTGGAGGCCTTGTGAGCTAGGACCTGCCTCGACCCCGGGAACTGGAGGGCTCTGGCTGCAGGGGCCAGGAGCTCCCGGGCGCCTGTGGTCCTAGAGTGGGGTATGCCTCGGGAACTAGCTGATCCCCCCATCCTCCTGTCCCCTGCAGAGTGCCCCAGCGAGGAGTTCCGGTGCAGCACTGGGGAGTGCCTGCCCTTGGCCTACCGCTGCGACCGCAGCCCTGACTGCAGGGACGGCTCCGATGAGCACGGCTGCGGTAGGGAGCCCGGGGGCCCCAGGACTTTCCCTCACCACCCGCTGCCATTGGGGGAGAGGCTTGGCACCCCTTGTCCAGGCTTTCAAAGGGCCAACTGTCCGGACAGCTCTGGGCACAGCCAGGCCCTGCCCCTTGCCTGGGCACCAGCTGGAATGCCAGTGGGCTGGGGAGGGGGCTTGTGGATTGCTCTTCCCATGGGCATGCTCTGCTCACAAGCCCTCCCAGTGTGTATGTGCCAGGGATACCCTCAGACTGCCAGGGGCATCCCAATGCTAGCAAAGGGCCCAGGGCCCAGCAGTGCCAGTCCTTGACGTGGGACCTCCATGCTGCCATGACCCCAGGCCAGGCAGCTGAGCTTGGATGGGAGTGAACTAGTAATGTCTTGTGCCCCCCGGCCGTGGAATCCCCATTCCTTAAGGCTGGATCCCACTCCTGCCTGCGCTGCATGCCCTGCCTGCCTGGTCGCTGCCCCTCCTTCCAGGTCGTCCTGGGCCTGAACCCTGTGTAGCCAGCTTGGCTCTCCTTATCACAGATACCTTCGTTAGTGTCCCTGGTCTTTGCTATAGGATCCCCTGCCCCCAGCTCCCCTGCCTGGCCTGGCCTGGCCTGGCCTGGCCCGGCCCGGCCCAGGATCTCAGATCCCAGGGCTGGATCCCCTGCCCCCAGCTCCCCTGCTCAGCCTGGCCTGGCCCAGATCTCAGATCCCAGGGCTGGATCCCCAGTTCCCCTGCCTGGCTTGGCTCAGGATCTCAGGTCCCAGAGCTGGATCCCCTTCCCAGCCCAGCCTGGCCCAGGATCTCAGATCCAAGGGCTGGATCCCCTGCCTGGCCAAGCCTAGCCCAGAATCTCAGATCCCTTGCCCCCCGGCCCTGGCTCTCAGCCCGTTTCTCTCTGGTCTCTAATGCTCTCTCTGTCTGGTCCCAGACCGGCAGGAAGTGGTGACCTTCCCACCACTGCCCATCACCACTGCTCAGCCAGCCACCACCCGGACACCCACAACCTCCCCCTCGACGCCCATGATCACTACCAGGAGGGTGCCGGCCACCACGCCCCTCCGGCTCGTCACCCCCAAGCACCCGCCGATTCGGCACCCCCTGGAGCAGCGCCCCTGCCGCCGGGATGAAGCCGTCTGCTCCAACAAGCAGTGCATCCCCCGGGACTACCTGTGCGATGGCGAGCGGGACTGCCTGGATGGGAGCGACGAGCTCAGCTGCGGTAGGGGGCGTGAGGGGGCTGGACCGGGCCAGGAGGGGCAGCAAAAGAACAGCCAGGCTAGCGGCTGCAGCGCTAGCCCAGGACATGGCCCTTGGCTCGGCTGGCTCCTGCAATTGGCTGACGGATCATTACTGGGGAATCGGGTCCCTGTGCAGCGCTGGGGAGGGTCCGTCGCGTGACACGGTGCGGGGGGGACGGGCAGCGCCGGGGGCGGTCCGTCGTGTGACACGGTGCGGGGGGGACGGGCAGCGCCGGGGAGGGTCCGTCGCATGACACGGTGCGGGGGGGACGGGCAGCGCTGGGGGCGGGTTTCTCGCGTGACACGGTGCGGGGAGGACGGGCAGCGCCGGGGAGGGTCCGTCGCGTGACACGGTGCGGGGGGGACGGGCAGCGCTGGGGGCGGTCCGTCGTGTGACCCGGTGCGGGGGGGACGGGCAGCGCCGGGGAGGGTCCGTCGCATGACACGGTGCGGGGGGGACGGGCAGCGCTGGGGGCGGGTTTCTCGCGTGACACGGTGCGGGGAGGACGGGCAGCGCCGGGGAGGGTCCGTCGCGTGACACGGTGCGGGGGGGACGGGCAGCGCCGGGGAGGGTCCGTCGCGTGACACGGTGCGGGGGGGACGGGCAGCACTCATGCAGTCAGGGCCCAGGCAGTGCACTGATGGATCTCCCTGCCCAACAGGCACCCCTACCCCGTGCGAACCCAACGAGTTCAAGTGCCGGAACGGGCACTGCGCCCTCAAGCTGTGGCGCTGTGACGGGGACAACGACTGCGTGGACGGCTCCGATGAGGTGGATTGCCGTAAGTGTGCCGGGAGAGTGCCACCCTGCCTTCCCCGGACCCTGCCCAGCTCCCCAGCCTGGCTGCTTGAAGCCCCCAGGGCACCCAGGACAGGTCCGGGCTGCTCCCTGGTGCCCCTGGGAACGGCCCGGCCTGTGGCTCTGACCTCCAGGGTGGGAAGGAGGCCGCCCAGGGAGGTGCAATAGAGCTGTCTGGTGACTCCACAGAGACCCTGGGGGCTGGGGGCTCTGGCTGGCGGCAGAGTGGTGGGGCTTGGGGCCGAGGCTGTGTAGGAGAAGGGCACAGTTTCTCCTTGGTGCCTCTCATGCAGCCGGCGCTCTGTGTCCCGGGGCCTGGGAGTCGCAATGGGCCGGAGGAGCAGGGGGCGGCGCTGGTCAGGCGGGGGGTCGTGCCAGCTGGGCAGGGGGCGGCGCTGGTCAGGCGGGGGGTCGTGCCAGCTGGGCAGGGGGCGGCGCTGGTCAGGCGGGGGGGTCGTGCCAGCCGGGCAGGGGGCGGCGCTGGTCAGGCGGGGGGGTCGTGCCAGCCGGGCAGGGGGCGGCACTGGTCAGGTTGGGGGGTTGTGCCAGCCGGGCAGGGGGCGGCTTATGCCCACTAACGCCCTCGTCGCATGCCCCCCAGCCACCAAGGGCCCCGACGACACCTGCAGCCCCGACCAGTTCATCTGTGTGTCCAGCCGCACCTGCATCCCGGCCAGCTACCAGTGTGACGAGGAGGCCGACTGCCCTGACCGCTCCGACGAGGTCGGCTGCAGTGAGTGCGGGCATGGGGTGGGCTGTGGGGCCTTTCCCCCAGGGGGTGAGGGGTAGGCTCAGCCAGCTGCCTTGGCAGGGGGGTCTCCGCCCTCCGAGGAGGGGCGGGGGATCCCTCCCCTTGGAGCTGCTGTAGGGCAGCCTAGGCCCGGGGTGGGGGACGCCCGCCTGCCTCACCTGGTTCCTCCCCCTAGCACCGCCACAAGTCATCACGCCCCCCGAGGAGTCCGTGCAGGCCGTCCCCGGGCAGACAGTGCGCTTCCGCTGTGTGGCCGTCGGTGTGCCCACCCCCATCATCACCTGGAGACTCAACTGGGGGCACATCCCTGCCAACCGGAGGTAGGCTGGGGATGGCCCAGGACACCCCAGGGAGCGGGGTTTCAGAAGGGGGCTCTGCAGTGTGTGTGGACTCTGCAGTGGGGGAGGGGTGTTGCAGGGGGAATGCAGTGGGGGAGTTGGCGTGAGGGGTCTGTACTGTGTGTGGGCTCTGCAGTGGGGAAGGGGCATTGCAGTGGAGTCACAGTGGGGATTGATGTGAGGGACTCTGCAGTAGGGGAGGGGCTCTGCAGTGGGGGTTGGCATGAGGGGCTGTGCAGCATGTGGGGGGCTCTTTTGGGGGGAGGGGCTGTGCAGTGGGGGGTTGGCATGAGGGGCTCTGCAGTGGGAGAAGGGTGTTGCAGTGAAGGTGCAGTGGTGTTTGACGTGAGGGGCTCTGCAGTGCGTGGGGGGGCTCTGCAGTGGAGGAGGGGCTCTGCAGCTCACGGGAGGGTTCTGCAGTCGAGTAGGGGCTCTGCAGTGGGGGAGTCACAATGGAGTCACAGTGGAGTCATTGCATTGCTGTGGAGTCACAGTGGGGATCGGTGTGAGGGGCTCTGCAGTGGTGGTGCAGTGGGGGGTTGGCATGAGGGGCTCTGCAGCATGTGGGGGGCTCTGCAGTGAAGGGGGCTCTGTAGTGGGAGAGGGGCATTGCAGTGGAAATGCAGTGGGAGGTTAGTGTGAGGGGCTCTGCAGCACATGGGACCCTTTTGCCAGGGCTCCCTCCATTGGGACTTGTGGGCATTGCCCTTCCTCCCCTCCCAGAGTGTCCATAAGCAGCGAGAACGGCCACGGGATGCTGACCATCCGGGATGTGAAGGAGGCCGACCAGGGTGCCTACACCTGTGAAGCCATCAATGCCCGGGGCATGGTATTCGGGATCCCCGATGGTGTGCTGAGCCTCACGCCCCGGCGTGGTGAGTCTGGGGCCCAACATCCACCCTCCCTGCCAGCTCTGCCAGCCTGAGACCTGGCCAGTGAATGCAGGGCCTGGGGGCTTGGTTCGCTGGTCTGTGACCTCCCCAGCTGTGGCCTCGTAGTCCCTGGGGAAGGGGGAGTTGAGCCTGGATGAGGAAGCAGGGAATGGGGAGCCGACTGGCGTCTGGGGCTCACCTGGGTGAGAAATTTCCCAGGTCGGGCCGGAGGTTCCTGGTCAGTGACGGTTCCGTCACCCCCGCCATGGCTTCCATGGCACCTCCGTGCCCCGCCCTATTCCCGCGTGGGGCTGTGTGGCACCGGCGGGGACATGGAGCCAGGTCCGCTCTGTGCCCCCAGGCGCCAGGGCCTATCGTGGTCTCCCTCGTTTCCCGGCAGGTCCCTGCCCCGAAGGACACTTCCATGTTGAAGGTACCTCCAAATGCCTGGCCTGTTTCTGCTTTGGCATCACCACGGCTTGCCATGGCACCAGCCGCTACCGGGACCAGATCCACCTGCGCTTTGACACGCCTGAGGACTTCAAGGGTGAGGGGCCGGGAAGGGCAACTGCCGATACAGCTGCCAATACAAGCCAGGCCCTGCCATGCAACATGCCCTCTTGCTCTCTGGACCATGGTTACTGCCCTGTGGCTTTGCCAGGGCGAGAGTCTGGCTGTGGTTTCCCAGCTGGGAAGCACATCTCCCTGGGAGGAATGCCCCCTGCCAGGGGTGTGAGCCCACCGAGTTGGCCTAGCCTCAGGCATGGTGCTGAGGGCTGCGGCCCTCTGCTGCTGCACGGACTGGCCTGGGAGGGCTGGCGTGGGCCTTGGAAGGGCGACTTAGGCTGGCTGCTCAGCTTGGAAAGCAGGTTAACTAGCAGTTAGTGGAACGGCCTCCAGAGTGGCTGGCTGCAGACAGGGCTGGGGTGGAGGGGTTGGTAGGGCCCTTGTGGCTGGAGAGTTTCCTCTAAGCTGGCTCCTGGCCAATCAGGCCCCACTCTGGTTCCTGGCTTGTGCAGCAGGTGCCTTCGTCATGGGCCAAGGACAAATGCAGAGCTATTCCACGGACTCACTCTGGCAACCAGACCAGAGGGGTCTCATCAGCCACAGCTCAGCTCTTGGGGCACGGGGGGCTTGAGGGAGGGCAGCAGGTCTTGTTGGGGGCCTCTCGCAGCAGCCGTCTCCCCATGCAGCCCTGTCCCTGTCTGTGTGGGTGAGCGCTGTGCTGGGAGCAGGGGGTGCTAAGCCTTTCCTCCTCCTGGCCAGGTGTGAATGTGACAACGCCAGCGCAGCTGGGGACGCTGCCCCTCTCTTCCACACAGCTCCAGATCGACCCTGCCCTGCAGGAGTTCCAGCTCGTGGACCTGTCCAGGAGGTTTCTGGCACAGAACTCCTTCTGGACATTGCCTAGCCAGTTCCTGGGCAACAAGGTGAAGGGCCGGGACTGGGCACACCCTTGGGTGGGGAGGGGACAGCAGCCTGGGAGGGGAGGTGGCAAGTGGAGTAGCCTATCCTTCCGCTGGCACTGTCTATGGCACAGGGAAGTGCCTGCGCTGCTGGGGGACTCTGGGGCAGGAACTATGCCACTGCGCATGGCAGCCTAGTGCCGCGTCCCCAGGGGCCTGGTGACTTTGCGGCCTGGCTGGTGCTGGAGAACAGAGGGGCCCCTCCAGACACGCAGCCAGCAGCAGCCTCACGTGGGGTTAGAACAGGGGCGAGGGTTCTGGCTGTGCCCTGCCCAAACCCCAGGAGTGCCCCCTGCTGGCTGGCTGCACACAACTCAAGGGGGCGCCATGATGGCCTGAGGCCCTGTGGAGGGCGAGGGAGGGGCTGGCAGGTGGAGGGACCATCTCTGGATTCTTTGCAGGGCTTGCAGGGCTGCCCCGGGCCTGCCAGCTCCTGACTTCACGCTGACCTGAGCTCTGTCGCTGGTTGCAGGTGGACTCCTACGGCGGGTACCTCAGCTTCCAGGTGCGCTATGGACTAGCGCGCGGCCAGTCAGAGCCCGTGCAGAAGTCCAGCGTGGTGATTGTGGGGAATGGGCAGAAGCTCATCTACCGGGTGCAGGTGCCCACCCAGCCATCGGTCATCAACCAGCGCCAGATTCATTTCACAGAGGTGGGTGCTGCTGGAGAGGCAGCTGGCCTCACGTGCCCAGGGAGGGCTGGGGGCATCCATCCCTGGCGGCACGCGCTCTCAGCTGCCCGAGCCGATGACCATGTGTTGGGATGGCGTTCGGCCCACTCACTTGCTTCCAGTAGGGCTCTCGCACCGTGCAGTGGGTGCTGTTCTGCTGCTCACACCGGCTGGCCCTGCCATGCCCGGCTGGCCCCTTGCTGCTGCGGGAGCAGGCTGGCTGGGCGACCCAGGCTCATTCTGTGGCTCACCAACTGCCCCTTGGACACCTGTTGGCAGCTCCGGGGCAGGCAAAGGCAGCGGGAAGCTGGGGTGAAGGAGACGGGATGCTGAGACCCACCACTTGTCCTCAGCTCCTTAGCTCGGCTGTCCCGCACTGGGCATGATGCCCTCAGGAGAAACAAAGTCTGCCTTGGATTTCTCCACCACACCTTCCTGGCCCCTTATTGCCAGGAGCACATGCCAGGGGATTCCCTTGCTCTCCAGTCACTGGGGCAGAGGTATGCAGACATGGTAGGTTGCATCCAGTGCGGTTGTCAGAGCCATGAACGGGCATCTGGAGGTGCTGTGTGCCCGGCCCTCTGAGTGCAGTGCTGGGATGCCCCTCCCCCGGTCCATATTGCCCTGTGTTCCTGGCATGCACTCGGGCAGCGAATGCGACATTGTCCCTCCCCTGGGCCTTTCCTAGGAGAACTGGCAGCACGAGTCGGGTGCCCCGGTGAGCCGAGAGACGCTGCTCCTGGCCCTGCAGAATCTGGAGAGCATCCTGGTGCAGACGGTCTACGACAACAAGATGGCGAGCGTAGGACTGAGCAACATCGCCATGGACACCACCACCATGGAGCTCACTAGCCAGGGCATGGCGCAGGGCGTCGAGGAGTGCAGGTGCCATCAGGAAACTGCCCGGCTTGAGCGGGGGAGTCTCCTGCTTCCTAGGAAGCTCAGGGCCCCAACCTTCTGGGCTCAAGGAGCCGTGGGCTGGCTAGTGTCTCTCTTCCCTCCGTGCACTGTATAGCCAGGACTTACTGTTGCTGAAACAAGGCCGGGGCCCAAACTCGGCGTGCTTCCTTGTGACAGGGCTGTGCCCCTGCTGCTATGCTGCGGGCCCCCCCGGCGTGCTGTGGATCCCCCAGTGCCTGCCATGGGCCCCCCCTGCATGCCATGGGTCCCCCAGTGACTGACACAGGTCCCCCCTGCGTGCTGCAGGTCCCTCCAGTGCCTGATGCGGGTCCGCCCTGCGTGCCATGGGTCCCCACTGTGTGCCGGGAGTTTCCCAGTACGTGCTGTGGGTCCCCCAGGACCAGACGCAGCTCCCCAGCATCTGCTGTGGATCCCCCCTACGTGCCATGGGTCCCCCTTTTGTGCCATGGCTCAAAGAGTAAGCAGGAGGGCCCTGCAGGGAATCACAGAATCATAGAATATCAGGGTTGGAAGGGACCTCAGGAGGTCATCTAGTCTAATCCCCTGCTCAGAGCAGGACCAATCCCCAACTAAATCAGGAAGAATGCTGGGGGGAAGCAGGAGGGTGCTGTGGGGAAGCACTGGGGACTGTGCTGGACCCTCAGCTCTGGAGCATCCCAGTCCTGAACTAAGGAAGGGCAACTGCCCCAGGGCATGATCCATGGGCCCCGCTGGAGCTGCAGGGAGCAGGCTACAGCTGTCTTTCTGGCAGGGGAGCCCTCTATTTACCCCAAGGACCAGCCTGCTCTCCCCAGCCCCTAGTCAGTGGGGAGGGGACCACTCCGGCTGGCTCCCCTCCCCCACTGTGGAGACCCGTCTGTTGCCACCATCGTCCCCTGTGCTCTGTCCTGGCTCAGGCTCCACCTCTGATGGAACCAGGGTGGGATGCCGTGCCCTGGGCCCACCGGATCTCCAGGGGGAATGTCAGCTGAGCCCTGGGTTTTCCGTAGCCTGGGACTGTCCCACTCCCTGCGGCCAGCTCCTTCTGCTTCCTTCCAGGTGCCCCATCGGCTACCTGGGCCTGTCCTGCGAGAGGTGCGATGCCCACTTTGAGCGGGTACCTGAGGGCCCCTACCTCGGCACCTGCTCTGGCTGCAACTGCCACGGGCACTCCAGCTCCTGTGACCGGGTCTTCGGCTACTGTCTGGTAAGGAACAGGGCCTGGCTCCTGCCTGGCTACAACCTGGCCTCCCCTAGTGACGGGAGAGGAGGGGCAGATGCCAAGCGGGATGGAGCGGGACTCTGTGCATCGCTCAGTCCTGGGCTCTCTCCTCTAGGGCATGTGCTGGCCAGACCTATTCCCAGGGCAATGCCAGGTAGACCGTGGATGGTTAGTGCCACCCATGACACCGAGTCCAGTGCATGCTGGGGCATCTGAGCACAGAGGGGAGTCACTGTGGGGAGCGGTCCTGTGCTCCCTTGTTCAGGGTGTGGTGCTGCACAGTGCGGGTGGCATTGCCTGCCGCGGGCACCGTGCCCCTTGCAGCTTCCTGGAGCCTCAACGACCCACGTCCTCCCTCCCCCAGAACTGCCAGCACAACACAGAGGGGCCTCAGTGTAACAAGTGCAAACCTGGCTTCTTCGGAGATGCCACCAGAGGCAACGCCACGGCCTGCCGGGCCTGCCCCTGCCCCTACACTGACTCCGCACGCAGGTGAGTGCTGGGAGGGCACCACCCCGTGGCTCGCAGGGCATGGGTGCCCCATTGCTGGGCTGCTTTGTGCCTGGCTCCATGCTCTCTGGGGGCACGCAGGGCGCTAACTGTCTCTGCTTTGCTGCCTGCAGGTTCTCCAACACGTGCTTCCTGGACACGGACGGCCAGGCCACATGCGACGACTGCGCCCCGGGGTACACGGGGCGGCGCTGTGAGAGGTGGGTCCCTGAGGCACTGGGGGAGCAGGGGGGATGTTAGCCCAGGGCCCTGGGGCATTCTCCTAGATGGGGAAGGCTGCAGGGAGTGGTAAGCTGAGGGGGCCTGCTGGGGCTGGTGTGAGGGGGGATGGGCAGCAGGGATGGCACTGGCTCCATGAGAGGGAGAAGGGCAGGGGTTGGCATGGCCCGGGGGAGCCCATGGGGAACAGGACACTCTGAGAGCTCTCCCGCAATGGGAGATGGATGGGTGCCCTCTGGGAAGTCAGGGGTCAGGGAACCTGCACTGTAGAGGGGACACCCATGGCCTTGCTCTAGGCGGGCCTGTCTGACCCGGCATCTCTCTCAATTCCTCTGTAGCTGTGCCCGTGGCTATGAAGGGAACCCCATGCAGCCAGGCGGGAGGTGTGTGAGAACCGGTGAGTACCCCCACATGCCCTCTGCCAGTAAGTGCCCCCGGACCTTGGCACTGCGCTGGTCTCATTCCCTGCGCCACTCATTGGCATCCTGGGAGAGAGACCTCAGCCTCATCCCTCGCCTCTGGCAGGGCCTGTACCCGGAGCCTTCCTCGGGGTGCTGTGGGCTCTGCTGGGGACCCACAGCCATCCCTAGGGTCGTGCCCAGCCCCTCAATGAGGAGATCGACAGTCTGGATCTATTCTCTGGGCAGGGCCTCTGCAAACATCACGTTGCCCTTGGGGGAGCCCCCAAACTGGTCCCTGTCATGCCTGGCTCCTGAGCCATGCGTACCGAGACCCCTACGCCATAGCCTTGAGCCTTGTGTTTGGGAGCCATCAGTGGGGCAGGACAGAATCACTGTGACCCTTGAGGGAGCCCCTGCTGGCGACCCCCAACCCCCTCACTCCATCCCCTCATGATCTCATCTGGACCCAGAACACCCCAGGGTGTGATGGGCACTGCAGCTGCTGAACAGTGCTGTGGCCCCATCCCACTCCGATGCCCCTGGCTGCACAGAGACCAGCCAGTGCCAAGCAGCCAGGGCTGCCCCACGGTGTGGTAGCGGGAGACAAGTGGGTTGGAGGGTGGGTGAGTGTCTGACTGGCTGCAAACCCCTCTGCTTCCCCAGCCCAGGAGTTCATGAAGTGTGACAAGCGGGGGAGCAGCGACTCCACCGGAGGCTCCTGCCGCTGTAAGGTAGGTGCAGTGCTGTGCGGTGTGGTGCTGCACGGTGCCCTGCGGTACAGTATGGCATGGTACAGTGTGATACTCGATGGTCTGGTGCAGTGCAGCACGGGTGGTGAGATGTGGCGTTGTATGGTACAATTTAGTATGGTACGGTGTGGTACAGTGCAATATGGGGCTGTGCGGTTTGGTGTTGTGCGGTGCAGTGTGGCGCAGCGCTGCATGGTGCGGTGTGGCCCAGCGCGGTGCTGTGCGGTGCGGTGTGGTGCAGTGTGGCCCAGCGCTGCATGGTGCGGTGCGGCCCAGCGCGGTGTAGTGCCATGTGGCGCAGCGCTGCGTGGTGCGGTGCTGTGCTTTGCAGTGCGATGCGACCCCGCTGGCCTGGGGAGCACGTGGTGGCGACAGGGATTTGAACAGCAGAAGCAAGAAGCAGAAGCGAGTAGTTGGGTCCTGCCTTCTGGGTTGTCGGGCAGGGCCTGCCTGGGAGCTGGGGGACGCACTGAGAGGTTTGGGGCAGACAGCTGCATTCGTAGCTCCCAGGGCTCCTGCACCACCCCCTCCCGTAAGGCTCAGGGCCTGGCCCCGGCCACTCCTGCGTGCCCTCTGCTGGCTCCATGCCAGGGGCTTCATCCATTCTGCTGCAGGGGCGTATCTGTTCCCCGGGGTCAGGGAGGGAGAGGAGGGGATCCCCAGTGCCTGCTCAGAGGCTGTGGCCCAGCCTGAGTACAATGACCCTCCCCAGCCATTGTGCTGGACAGCTGCCTGGCAGATGGTGGCCAGCTCTGCCATCTCCGTGGCTCGCCTTCAAACGCGCCAGTTGTGCCCTGCAACCTGCTGCCTGGAGCAGCATAGACTAGTGCCACTAGCATGCCCCCTCCTCCATGCTTCAGGGTCCCCAGACAGATACAGCGCTCCCTAGGGCCCTTGGCACCCAGTGCCAGGACTTGTGGGTGCTGTGCCCACCTGAGAGCAGTGGGGGCCCCTTGCCAGAGGCCCAGGCCAACACTAGATGGGTCGGATCCCTGGAGGATGGGCTGTATTGGAGCCAGGCCAGTGCCCCGGAGCACGCAGGAGCCCCTGGGCCCTGCCAGGCTGGGGCAGCATGGGTGGGGGTGCAGTGGGAGCAGCCCTGCTGCATGTCCAGCCTGCCCGCATCTCTCAGTGCCATCCCTCCATCTCTTCTGCAGCCCAATGTGGTGGGACGTCTTTGCAACGAGTGCACGTCTGGAGCCTTCTACCTGAGCGACCAGAACCCCGATGGCTGCCTGAAGTGCTTCTGCATGGGGGTGTCCCGGCAGTGCGCCAGCTCCTCCTGGAATAGAGAGCAGGTACTGCCCCTCAGGCAGCGCCTCCCCCCCAGAGACCCCCTCAGGGCAGGTACCGCCTGCAGACAGCGCCTCCCCCCAGAAACCTCTTTCAGGGTAGTTACTGCCAACAGACAGCGCCTCCCTCCCCCAGAGACCCCCTGTCCTGGAGTCCCCAGGCGATGCTCTGGAACTGCTCCATACGAAGCCAGGCAGGACTCTGGGGAGCCTCCTCTCTGAGAGCAGCCTGTCTGCAGGGCAAGAAGCTTCCACAGCTTCGACCTTCCTGGGTCTGACTTCGGAGCATTCAGCCTCCCCTGCCCCACCGTGCGCTTCCCACAGCGAGTCCACACAGGCGGGGTCCTGGGGAAGCCGGAGGGCCCTGCACCCCAACTCTGCAGTCAGACGTGACTCTCAGCCAGCTGGGAAAACAGAAGGTATATTAGTCGACAGGAACACAGAGCGCCTCCCCACCCAGAGAGCCTCACTGGGCAGGTACCCCTCACGGGCAGCACCTCCCCACCCAGGGAGCCCCAGCGGGTAGGTACTGCTGTTGGTAAGCACCTCCTGACCCAGAGAGCCCCACTGGGCAGGTACCCGCTGCGGGCAGCACCTCCCGACCCATAGAGCCATACCAGGCAGGTACCGCCCGCAGGTAGCGTCTCCCCATGCAGAGAGCCCCCCTGGGCAGGGGCACGGCCCCATCAGCTAATCTTCACGGGGGCCCATAGATCCGCCCGTGTCAAGCACTGCCAGGGGGCACAGCCATTCACTGGCCTGTCCCCCGCGTCCTTGGTGCAGATCAGTGTGCTCACCCCGTGGCAGACATGGAACCCCCAAGAGGGCAGTGAGGCGGAGTAGAACCCAGGTGTCCTGCTCCTGTCGTCGGGCCGCCAGCTAACAGTGTTTGTGTTGCAGGTGCGGGCCACGGACAATGAACAGGCGCACTTCAGCCTGGCCAACCTGGCCAATACCCGCACGGTCAGCGAGGGCATCCGCTCCCCGAGCCATGCTGAGTTGGCTTTTTCCGCCTTCCACTCCCTGCCCAGCGATGTCTACTACTGGGTGCTGCCCGACCGCTTCAAGGGAGACAAGGTGCCCCTCTCCGCTCCATGGTGCCCGTAGCTGACGCGGCTATCCTCATGGCAGGCTGGGCTGGCAGCATTGCCAGGCCCCTGTGCCCTGTGGTGCTGGGGAAGGGTGGGGGCAGGGGAAGGGCGGGGGCTGCGGGGGGTGAGCAAAGGGATGGAGTGGGGGAGGCTATGGGTGGGGCCAGATGGTGGGACTGGGGAAGCTCTGGGCAGGGTAGGGCAGTGGGATGGAGGAGGGTGGGGGCGGGGGAGGCTGTGGGCAGGGCCGGATGGTGGGAAGCGGGAGGCTGAGGGTGCTAGGAGTGGGGGAGGCTGTTTGGGCGGGGGCGGCTGTGGGTAGGGCCAGACTGTGGGGTGGGGGTGGCTCTGGGTGTGGCAGGGTGGTGGGGGTCGGGGAGGCTGTGGGCGTTGGGTGGGGGCAGGGGAGGCTATGGCTGGGGGCTGGGTGGTGGGGACGGGGCCGACTGTGGACAGTGGGCTGGGCAGTGGGTGGGGGTGACGTGGGCTGGGCCAGGCAGCCAGGCCATGTCCATCAGTCTGGCTGAGTGACTCTGCCCCACGCAGGTGACCTCGTACGGCGGGGAGCTGCACTACACGGTTATGCACAGCGCGGCGCCCAGCGCCCACCCCCTGCCCAGCCAGCCCGATGTGCTTCTGCGTGGCAACGGCATCTTCCTGGAGCACTTTGCCGAGGCTGGCCCCCTGCTGGGGACCCCCACCCGCTTCACTGTCCCCTTCCGAGAGGTGAGAGCGCAGCCGGCCCCTGCAGAGCACTCACTGCAGGAGCTCCGCCCCCAGGGAGAGGGATGGGACCCCCTCGCCCACCAGCTCCTGAGTATCACAAAGCCAGTGTCCAGGGGTTCCAGGGCTAACCCATGGTACCTGCCGGGGCGCCCTGCCCTCACTCCCCAGTGACCTCTGCCCACTGACTGGCCCATTGCCCCTGCGGGTGGGGGCGCGTATGGCTGCTGCTTGGAGACATGCCACGCTATAAAGTACCCAGAATCCCCTGCACCACTGCTGGCAGCGACTGCTAGAGCACCCCGAGCTCCAACATGCAGTAGCCTGTGTGCGGGGAGCAGGGCTGGCATGGGTGGCACTTTTGGATGGCAAGCTGGTCGGTCACCCTGGCGTTTTCTCTGCCCTCCCTAGCGTGCCTGGCGCCGGGCTGACGGGCAGGATGCCACGAGGGAACATCTGTTGATGGCGCTGGCCGATATCGATCTCTTCATGATCCGGGCATCGTACATGGACAGACCAGCAGAGAGCAGGTAGCGTGGGCGCTGGGGACCGGCCCTGGCTTTGGGCTCCAGCCTGGCGAGGGGCAGCAGGGGGCTCGGAGCAGAGGAGAAGCTGTCTGCCGATGTCCCAGCTGTGCCTGTTCTTTGGGGAAAGGGCCAGTCTGGTGGGCTGAGAGGCGGTGCCAGCTACGACCGCTCCCCAGCCTTGTGCACACCCCACACCTATGCATCACACTCGCACATGCACCACACGTGCACCGCACGTGCACCACACCCCAGCCTCACAGACACGCCCGACGCACCAGACCACAAACTCTCCTGCCTCTGTCAGTGCCTGTTTAGCTCCCTGCTGGGGGGCCAGAGGCTGCAAGTTTTGGGCTCCTCCCCTTCTTGCTCCCTGACACCATCGTGCCCTTGACCCTGGCAGAGCCTCGGGCGAGGCTGTTCTTGGCAGTGGCTTGGAGCCCGGCTGATCTGGGGGTTGGAGGCTGTTCCTGGACCCAGTGTGCCAGAGGGCAGTGCAATGGGACAGCAGGAGAGAGGCTGCTTTGAATTCAGCTGTGGTAGCTGCCTCCACCTGCAGCATGGGTTGCTCCAGGGATCCCCCTTCTTAAGCTGCTCTGTACCCCTCTGAAAGGCAGAGGTGCGTCCCCTCTGCCGGGACAGGTAGGCATGGGAGGCTCCCTCCTCGGCTCCCTCAGATGGGCCTGGGACACAACTGCCCACGCACAGAGGCTCCAGGATGGAGGGTGACCCTCATTGATCTCGCTGCCTCACCCGGGATCCTGTGGAGTCTGGCTGTGACCCTTGGGAGACCTCGGCCGGGGCCGGGGCCTGGCTGTGCCCAGGCAGCCTGGCCCTCTGCAGACGCTGAGCTCCCTCCTGGCCTCTTGTCTCCCAGGCTCTCCAACATCCACATGGACGTGGCTGTGCCCCATGCCACGGGCCTGGAGCAGGCGATGGAGGTGGAGGAGTGCACCTGTCCCCCTGGCTATCGTGGCCCTTCCTGCCAGGTGAGTCTTCCCCTGGAGTAGGCAGGAGCCCCATCCCGCGCACAGGGCAGCAGCGGCTGGCGGGCAGCCTCCACAGCATTGGGAGCCATGCAGCAGGGACACCTTCCGGGCCCAGAGACGACACTGCCTCGTGCTAGATGGCAGCTGTGGAGCGCAAGCCCACTTCTCCTCCCTCCAGCTGCTGGGCAGCCCAGCTGGAGGGGCTGGTGCCCTGCTGGTGCCAGGGCTGGGCAGCAACGGGGCCCTCACTGGCGTACAGGGAGGCAGGGAGTGGTCCCAGTGTTGGGGAGGCTCTGTGTTACCTAAGGGTAGAGTCTGAACCATACCCTGGGGACCGGGCAGCGTGCCCCATGCCAGCATGAGAGCTGCATGGCCCTTTTGGACCCGGAAAGCCAGGGGGTCAATAGGCTCATGCTAAATCAGTCTGATCCATGTGCCAGGCTGACCTCACTGCTGCTGTGCGCGGCGCTGACTCTGGGGGCCGGGCAGGTGGAGGGCGGTGTTGCAGCAAGACAAGCTGCAGCCTCCTGGCCATTCTGAGCACAGAGTCCAAAGGACAAAGCTCCCTGGGAGACCCGGAGGATGGCCGTGGAAGGACTGGGAGGAGGGGTCTGGGGGCAGGATACCCTGCTTGGCACCAAGGGAGGGTCCCAGCTCTGTGTGGCGCTGGGTGAGGATCCCAGCTGTGCGTGGCACCAGGGGAGGGTCCCAGCCCTGTGTGGCGCCAGGGGAGGATCCCAGCCCTGCCTGGCCGCTGTGGGAGGGTCCCAGCTCTGCGTGGCGCCAGGGGAAAGTCCCAGCCCTGCCTGGCCACTGTGGGAGGGTCCCAGGCCTGCGTGGTGCCGTGGGAGGTTCCCAGTCTTGCCTGGGGCCGGGGGAAGGTCTCAGCCCTGCCTGGGGCCGGGGGAGGATCCCAGCCCTGCCTGGGGCCGGGGGAGGATCCCAGCCCTGCCTGGGGCCGGGGGAAGGTCCCAGCCCTGCCTGGCACCGGGGGAGGGTCCCAGCCCTGCCTGGCACCGGGGGAGGGTGGATTTAGGAACCCACTGGCCCTGTTCTCTCCCCCAAGGACTGTGACGTGGGCTATGCTCGCACCACCAGCGGCCTCTACCTGGGTACCTGCGAGCGCTGTGACTGCAGCGGGCACTCGGCTGAATGTGATGCTGAGACAGGAGACTGCCAGGTGAGCCCTGCCCCGTGAGCCACCCCCGTGGCTGATGCTGCTGCCCACGGGGAGGGTCCATGACTCAGCAGGGATGTCCCCTGCCATGTGATTCTGGGCACAGAAATCTCAGCACCTCCTGCTGCTGCAGGTGGCTAGGGCCAGGTGCCAGGGATCAAGCCCTGAGTGTCCAACTCAGCAGAGATCTACCCCTGCCTCGTGGGACCTTGGAGGATGGGCAGGAAATAGCAGGCTCTGCCAACGTCACCCCGCACCCGGCCCTGCCTGGCCCCTAGCCAAGCCAGCTCCAACAGGTTCCTCCAGTGGGCAGCATCCTGCGCTCTGGCCTGGCCTGGCTGCTCCCAGGGGTTTCTAGTGGGCTTGGAGCAGAGGGCCTGTGCCCAGAGCCATGGCAGCCAGCTCCCCTCAGGGACCCTCTGTGAGCTCCCTGGCTCTGGGGGATGAGGCTGGTGTGGGACAGGCAGTGGATGCCAGTGACCTGTGCAGCATCTTGTGGGGTATCTGGGGCTTCAGGTTCCTGGGCAGGTGCCAGGCTGCTGTGAGAGTGAGGGGACGTCAGGATGGTGCTGGCAGGACCTGGCTATAAGAGATGAGAACATAAGAATGGCCCTACTGGGTCGGACCAAAGGTCCATCCAGCCCAGTATCCTGTCTTCCAATGGTGGCCAGTGCCAGGTGCCCCAGAGGGAATGGACAGAACAGGTAATCATCAAGTGATCCATCCCCTGTCGCCCATTCCCAGCTTCTGGCAAACAGAGGCTAGAGACACCATCCCTGCCCATCCTGGCTCATAGCCATTGATGGACCTGTCCTCCATGAATTTATCTAGTTCTTTTTTGAACCCTGTTATAGTCTTGGCCTTCACAACACCCTCTGGCAGAGCGTTCCACAGGTTGACTGTGTGTTGTGTGAAGAAATACTTCCTTTTATTTGTTTTAAACCTGCTGCCTATTAATTTCATTTGGTGGGCTCTAGTTCTTGTGTTATGAGAAGGAGTAAATAACACTTCCTTATTGACTTTCTCCACACCAGTCATGATTTTATAGACCTCTATCATATCGCCCATTAATCGTCCCTTTTCCAAGCTAAAAAGTCCCAATCTCTCCTCATATGGAAGCTGTTCCAAACCACTAATAATTTTTGTTGCCCTTTTCTGAACCTTTTCCAATTCCAATGTATCTTTTTTGAGATGGAGCGACCACATCTGCACACAGTATTCAAGATGAGGGTGTACCATGGATTTATATAGAGGCAACATGATATATTCTATCTTCTTATCTATCCCTATTTTAATGAGTCCCAACATTCTTGGCTGCCGCTGCACATTGAGTGGATGTTTTCAAAGAACTATCCACACTGACTCCAAGATCTCTTTCTTGAGTGGTAACAGCTAATTTACACTCCATCATTTTATATGTATAGATTCCTTCTCTTTCCTTCTCAGAACTGCCAGGACAACACCGAGGGCACCAGGTGCGAACGCTGCCAGTCAGGCTACTATGGCGATGCCCGACGAGGAACTCCAGCAGACTGCCAGCCCTGCCCATGCCACAGGCCATATGCCACCAGCCAGTACGTTCCCTGACAGCCTGGGGCAGTCCCACCTCACGGGGTTTCTGCTCACTCCATGTCTTGTGTCGTCCTGTCTGTCTGTCAGTCCTTGGGGTGGGCTGCAGGGTGGGCAAGGCTGGGGCAGGGCTGGGCTGGGCATGACTCTTCTTCATCCTCCTCTCAGGGCTACGAAAACCTGCTTTCTGGACACGGATGGACAGCCCACTTGTAATGCCTGCACCACGGGCTACGTGGGACGCCAGTGCCAGAGGTAGGGGGGTGCCAGTCTATCCCTGCCCAGACGCCGTGCAGGGACTGCCCCATGTGCCCTGTTTGGTTCACCCAAGTGCCAGTCTGTGCCCGCCCGGGGGGGTCTGGGGCTGTGGAAGCAGCACTGACTGCATGGTGCCAGGGGTGCCCCCGAATGCCAGTGTAGGTCACTGCTCTGGGAGCCCCAGCAAGGCTCCCCGGCTCGGACACTTGGAGAAGGGAACCCATCTAAACCCAGCTGGCCCAGCACAGCCTGTCTCCTGCAGAGTCGAATGGGTCTTGGAGCCTGGCCGTGAGGCTGTCTGTGGCTGCTGCCCAGGTGTGGGGTGCCAGGGCTCTGGGGTTAATTAAGGACTGTGGGGCTGGGGGCTCAGCTGGGAAGGAAGCTCTTCCAGCCTAGTACTGAGGCCAGGGCTCCCTGTGCTCCTGCCCAGTAACCGGCCACTGAACGCTCTGGAGGCCTGATTCTTCCCCTGGGGGACGAGCAAGCAAGGGGTCAGGCCAGCAAGAGCCTCTTGTGTTGTGGGGGAATAGGGCCAGATGCAGTGCTCAGGGCACCCGACTCCAGGCTGGGAGCAGCATGAGGGCAGCAGAGATACAAAGAGCCAAACCAGAGTTGGGGGGCAGGGAGGGTGAGGGGCTGTGAGGTATGGGTGTGGGGGTGTGTGATACAGGACTGTGGATGAGGGGTGAGAGGTAGGACTGTGGGGGCATGGGTGGCTGTGTTAGGGATGGGGGTAGGGCTGTGGGTGAGGGCAGTATGTGGGGTGGGGGCTGCAGCTGTGTGGGAGGATGGGGGTGGGGCTGTGGGGGCTATGTGGGGTATAGGTGTGGGGGATGCGTCTGTGTGAGGGGGTGGAGCAGTGAGTGAGGAGGCAGTATGTGGGTGGAGGGTGCAGCTGTGTGGGGAAAAGGCGGGTAGGGCTGTGGATCAGGGGGCTGTGTGGGGAAATGGGGGTGGGGCTGTGGGGTATGGGTGTGGGGGGGTGGGGCTGTGGGGTATAGGTGTGGGGGGTGGGGCTGTGGGTGAGGGGGCTGTGTGGGGAAACGGGGGGTGGGGCTGTAGGTGAGGGGGCTTTGGGGTATGGGTGTCGGGTGCGGCTGGTGGAAGGTGGAGGTGCAGGGCTGTGGGTGTGGGGTCGGGGAATGGGGGGCTGTAAGGGGAAGGAGCAGCCGAGGTTTTGGTGGGCCGAAGACTGTTCCCCGTGTGACCATGAGGTCGCTTCCCTTTTCCCCCAGGTGTGCTCCTGGCTACCTGGGGAATCCCAGCCTGGGACAGCCCTGCAGAGGTGAGTGCTGTGGAAGTGAGTGGCAGCTGATTCTGGAGGGGTTCCTGGGGTGAGATTAGGGTTCAGGGCCTGGTGCCAAGGCTTCCAGGAAGGAAGGGGCCCTACTGAGTCATGCAAAATCCCCAGCGCCCAGTAGCCAAACCTATGCAGTGCCCTTGGGGTGATGGGGCCTGGTGCCTGGAGAAGGGCTCCCCTGGGGGGTCCAATTGTGGGGGAGATTGAAGGAGCCCCAGCCTGGGGGAGCCCATCCCGCATTCTGATGTCCCATCCCTGTGGGCAGGGCAGAGCTGGTGGTTACCCATGGAGCTCATTACCCATTGGCAGTTACCCATTGTTCCCCTCTATTCGACATTTGTGAGGCCTCATCTGGAGTACGGTGTCCAGTTTTGGGCCCCACACTACAAGAAGGATGTAGAAAAATTGGAGGGCGTCCAGCGGAGGGCAACAAAAATGATTAGGGGACTGGAACACGACTTGTGAGGAGATGCTGAGGGAATTGGGATTGTTTAGTCTGCGGAAGAGAAGAATGAGGGGGGATTTGATAGCTGCTTTCAACTACCTGAAGGGGGGTTCCAAAGAGGATGGATCTAGACTGTTCTCAGTGGTGGCAGATGACAGAACGAGGAGTAATGGTCTCAAGTTGCAGTGGGGGAGGTTTAGGTTGGATATTAGGAAAAACTTTTTCACTAGGAAGGTGGTGACGCACTGGAATGGTTACCTAGGGAGGTGGTGGAATCTCCTTCCTTTGAGGTTTTTAAGGTCAGGCTTGACAAAGCCCTGGCCAGGTTGATTTAGTTGGGGTTGGTTCTGCTTTGAGCAGGGGTTGGACTAGGTGACCCCCTGAGGTCCCTTCCAAGCCTGGTATTCTGTGATTCTCGAGGGTACTGGGCTCGGAGCCCCTCCATCGCTTGGCCGCCCAGGTGCCGGGACTCAGTAGTAATAGCTCTTCTCTTCTGCCTCATTGCTGTAGAGTCCCACGAGCCCAACAGAAACTGCAGCTGTGACCCACAAGGCAGCGTGAGCAGGCAGTGTGATGCCAGCAGACAGTGCCAGTGTAAGGTGAGGGGAATAGCTCCATGCTTGCATGTTCATGACAGGGAAGTTCCTCTGCCATGTGTGGGGACTTACCCACAGATCTGTCAGGGACCCATCTGGGGACCTAGCTCTGTTCCTCCCCCATTGCCAGCCATGGCGCTTGTCCGAGTGGGGGCTCTCAGGGGGCCACAGGCTGATGCTCCCAGCCACTGCTCTAATGCAAGGTGAACTGAGCCAGAGAGATGCAATACTGGTGGAGCTGGGATAAGAACCCAGGAGTCCTGGGCCAAGCCCCCAGCCCTAATCTCTTCCCCACTCCCCTCCTAGACTCAGGAGTCCTCACTGTTCTAACCACTAGACCCCACTGTCACGGATCCACAGGCTCGATGCTACAGATCCAGCTTTGGAACAGTCTCTAGGACGAACCGTTCAGTGGGCTGGACCCCCAGGGGCCTCACTCTTCCTCCAGGGTAGGGCCCACTGCCCGGCCACCTCCTAGACTGGACTTCTGGGGCTCCAGCCCCCCTGCTTCACACTGTCAGCTCTGTGCGGCGAGGCCACTGAGCCAGACTCCCAGTGGAGATGTGCGCTGTGCAGGGATTAACGCCCCTCACCCAGCGCTTGCAGCAACACTCACCTAGCACTGTCACTACAGTCGGGCTTGTTCAGCGGCTGGAGTCCAGCATACGAAGTTCCCAGGTTAGCCCAGAGAACTGAAAGTGAAAGCACAGCCCATCCTGGTCAGCCCAGAGCCCAGCCAGGGGACCAGTGAACCCACTGTTCAGGCTCCGTCTGTCTCTCTCTGCCTGACCTCCTTGGTCAGTTCTTGATGAGAGCTCCAACTCCTTCCAGCAGGCACCTCTAGTCACCACCTCACACCTCTCCAGTCCTTTGTTCTCCAGCTGTTGCTTAGCTCCTCTGCAGAGAGGTGGGGAAATCCATCTCCCTCTGCACCGTTGATTCTTAGGTGTCAATGTTCTGGGATTGCGTTGGCCTTTGGCTTCTCGCATACTCCACTGATGTGGATTTGGGCCTTGGCCAATCTTTTTTAATGACCCGGCCCAGCTCGTTCAGCCTGGCAACACTCCTACCTGTATTCCAGCCTGCCCAGAGAGCCCTTCCTCCCCTCTGTGTCGCCATGCGAAATATAGGGGAAACTGAGGCACACATAGAAGACATACAAATCTTACAGAAAAGTCTCACTTTGTCACACCTACTCCCTGTTCTTTTTAACATCATATGCTCATCGTAACTGGCTCTCCTGTGTCTGACGCTGAGCAGCCCTCAGTTCCCCAGGGCCTCACTGAGAACAAAATTCCCAAGCTGGGTTGTTCTTTGCGCCTCACCCCAAGCTCTGGCCCGTGCCCGCCCCGTGCTGCTGACAGCTCTTACTGTGCTGCCCCAGCTGGTGGGTAGCTGGCCTATGCCTACGTGCATTGAGCCTGCACCGTCTGCCTGGCCCCACCAGTGATGGCTGAGATCTCCACCAGTCTGTGTGCTTGAACACAGGGACTTGGGGGAGAGGACCAGGGTCCCCGGGGGAGACTCTGCAGCTGCCCCAGGATTCTGCTGCACTTACCCCTTCGTTCCCATGCTCCTGGCCTAGTTTATTGCTGAGGCGTGGCAAATGCTTGGGGAATTCCAACCCTGGGGATGGGATGGGGCTGGTTGGAGTCCCTGCCAGTTGGAGTCACTCAACCATCTCCCCAGCTGTTGGGCCATCTCCTCAGCCCCTCATCTGTCCCATTCATTTGTAGCTCCACGTGGAGGGTCCCTCCTGCAGCAGCTGCCGTGCCAACCATTTCCACCTGAGTGCCGAGAACCGTGACGGCTGTCTGCCCTGCTTCTGCATGGGCGTGACCCAGCAGTGTACCAGCTCCTCCTACTACCGGGGCCTGGTAAGAGCCCATCTCCCCCAGCCTCCTGGTCCAGTCCCACGGGGTGCCTGGCTCGCAGGGGCCTCTGGTTGGATTCACATCCCCCGGTGTCTGTTCCCGGCAGGTCACTAGCCCCTTCCTTCCGGGCAACTTCCAGAGCTTCGCCCTGGTGAACCGCCAGCACAGCACCCGCATCGTGACCGGCTTCGCCATGGAGCCGTTGGCTGAGGGGCCGCAGCTCTCCTTCGGGCACTTCGGCCAGTTGGGCCAGGAGTCCTACTACTGGCAGCTGCCAGAGCCATACCAAGGAGACAAGGTATAGCAAGAGGCCCAGGGCCCTGCCCGTCCACCTGCCCCACTGTGGCTGGAGCATGGTTGAGGGGTCCTCTGGTGCCAGGCCACATGGCGCGTGTCTGTGCGAGAGCTCTGCATGCCCGGGGCTGGCACCCTGAACTCCATCGTGCCCGGTAGATCCTGAGGCCCAGGGCTCCTGCGCTGCACCAGTGATGCCCCTGGCTCTTCTCCAGCTCTGCCAAGCAGCGGGGCTCATAGTGTTTTACAGAGGGCAGTACTGTTAGCTCCATGTTACAGATGGGGAAACTGAGGCACAGGCCTGCACTGTTGTGTCTCCTGGGCCCCTGTTATCAGCATGTGATCCCTGAACCTGTGAGCTTTCCCCACAGCCCTGTGCTGAGGCCAGAGTCCCATCTTGCCAGGCACAGCAGGGCCAAGCCCGGGCAGGGGATAGCACTGGCTCTAACGGGCTCTGTTCCTCAGGCAGCCCTGAGGTGAGCAGTGCCGTAGCCCCTTGGAGACCCCCCAGACCCCCACCTCACACTGATCCCTGCAGCTGGATCCCGGTGGCACAGACCCAGCTGTGTCAACAGCCCAGGGAATGTGACCCATGGGGCTGAGGAAGTATTAGAGCCCCTTCCCCCAGGAATTGCAGCTGAAGGGGGCATGAGCTCTGCCAGGAGCCTGGGGGGCTATGGCTACGTGTCACTGGGAAGGGAATTTTCCCCATGAAGGCAGTATTGCCTAGTGGATAAGGCACTGAGGTGGGACTCAGGAGACTGGGGCTCAGTTTCTGTGGCCCCTTGTGTGACCTTGGGGAAGTCACTTAACAGCTCCATGGCTTTGCTCTCTGCAGCCTGAGGGCTGTGCCCCCTACTCCCAGCAGGAGCCCATTCTAGGGGCTTTGATACGAGCAAGGTCATGGCTCTCTGGTGGCCTCCGTGGGTAGGTCTGCACTGCACACTAACCCCAGGCTGTGACTCAGGTTTGAGCCCAAGCCCCTCCTCCATCCACACAGAAATCGGGCAGATTCAGGTGTGCAAGCCTGCAGGCCCTGGCTCCTAGGACCCTGATGGGCATTCGGTCAGAGCTTGGGTCCAGCTGCGACTCGGCTCCAAGTGCGGACACAACTCGAGCCATAGCCCCAAGGCAGGGCTGTGCAGTGCAGTGTGGACGTGTTTGCATGGGGCCAGCCATCGTAAGCCCAGGTTTCCAATGAGTCCACAATCACAAATTCCAGTTGTGGGTTTCCATGTAGACACCAAGCAGGCAAATTGGCACCCGGCGCTCATTAGATGCGCTCGCCGTGCGGTGATGTCCCGGGATCACAGGCAGCGTTGTGTCTGGAATGGACTGTACTTACTCCAGACACCCCTTCCCCGCAGGGGACAGAGCTGGGGGCTGCATTCCACACTCACTGCTCCCCCTGGCTAGGCGTTTGTTCTAGATCAGCTCTGCCCCCCTTCCCTTGAGCCCCAGCAGGTGTAAGGAGAGGATACTCTGCCCTTACAGGGGGAAAGGGGCCCAGTTCACTGTCTGTGACCGGGGGAATTTGTTACTTCTCTGGGAGGCCAGCCATGTGCTGGCAGCGCCGCCATGTTCTGGGAGCGCCAGTCATTTGCTGGGAGAGCTAGCTGTGTGCTGGGAACGCCGCTGTGTGCCAGGAGCACCAGCCATGTGCTGGGAGCCCAGCTATTTGTCGGGAGCACCAGCCATTTTGGGAGCGCCCGCCATGTGCCAGGAGCACCTGCTGTGTGCCAGGAGCGCCCACAGTGTGCCAGAAGTATAGTCCTACATGGGGACCCAGCCCTGCCCCGGGCTCCCAGGCACATTCAGCACAGACTTTGCCACCTGCACACAGGGCACCAGGGGATTGCTGGGAGGAGGGTGTCTGGTTCGCGAGTTGCGGGGTGCAGATGAAAGCAGGAGGTGAGAAGAAGGAATGGCAAGAAGACTGGGTGCTTGGCAATGAGAGGAGAAGCTGGAGAGGGCTGTGGGAGAGCCGTGGGATGGGAGGAGCCAGGTTCATACTCTGCAACTGGCCCTGAGGAGCAGCTGTCCAGCTGAGCCAGATAGGGCGGGGGGCAGATAGCGTGCCAACCATCTGTCACTGGCTCCTGGGCCCCAGGAGTGGGGAATGTTCTGTCCTGACCCTCCTGTCTGTTGGCCCCATGCTGGGGCAGGCTGCATTGCCTGGGGGTTTGCTCAGCCCTGCCGTGGGGTGTCTGTGGCAAACCATGCCCATGGGGTCTGCTGCCTCAGTCCCAGCCCGGCTCGCGGTCAGCACCAGGCCGACAGCTGCTGGGCAGGCGGGAGTGGCTGGGGCAGCTCGGCTTTTCAGCCACCTGGAAGGGATTTCCTGCACGTGGGCGGTTTGGCTGGCCCGCGCTGGGTGCAGGTAGGCTGCTAACATTGCTCGCTTGTCCTCAGTAACCCTGCTCTCTCCTCTCCTTCCTGCCTGTCTCCTCCCTTAAACAGAGAGAAACCTATTTTGCCCGGATGCGCCGTGCGCACAAGGTACTAGGAACAGGCACCGCGTGGCGGGGGCGTGAGCATGGAGTGCACCGTGGGGCTGCCGATCTAACCCGCAGATGCGGGCCTGGGGCAGTCAAGTGCTTGGCTCCCAAGGGTCCTGGAGTCCATTGGCCTGGGTCATGTGGCCCTCCTGGATAATCTGGCAAACGATGGTCGGAGAAGTGACGTGGCTTACCCACCTGCCAGGGAAGGGTGTGGCTTTCCACACCTGCCATGGGAGGAGCTTGCCTGCGGGGTGTGTGGCTTACCCACTTTCAGGGGAGAAGGGGCATGGCTTACCTGCCTGCTTGGGAAGGGGTGTGGCTTATCTCAGCCCCTCCCCCCATCTTTGGGACAGAGCTAATTACGTGGAATTTGCATGTTACTAAGCACCTGCGGGCATTTGGCCAACCCCAGTGCTGGATTGTCTGGAGTGTCTTGTCAGGGGGCCTTGCCAGTGGGAGGCAACGGGGCGTGGCAGGTTGTATTGTGGCCAGGATAGCCAGGCTGGGGTGGGCTGTCCCCATGCCTGTGCCCGATGCTTCGCAGAGTAACACCAGGTGTCTCTAACACCCCATGAATACTCTGAGCTTCAGAGCCATCTGCCCTGCACCCACCGTGTCCTCGCTCCCACGGAGATGGCTCGCAGTCATGGGAGCCCCGCAAGCGGTGCTAATGGCATTGTGTCCTGCTCACTACCATGGGGCAGGGGAGTCAACGTGTCCATTTCCCCTCTGCCTGGCTCCCTCCTGGCTTGGGCCCGGCTGAGCCTGGCACTGGGACCCCAGGGTTCATGGGGGGGACATGCCCAGGGTGGCAGGTTCTGGGTGGCATCTCTTAGAGCATGGTAGCTTGTAGTGACTACAGCAGCGGACACCTCAGTGCCAGTGTGGCTCTGAGTGGAGACTCCCCTCCCCTCCCCAGGCCAGTGTGCAGGGGCAGTGCCACGGGGACTTGCCCACGTAGCTGCTCATGGAGCTGGAGCATGCAGCGTGTGGCGAACCTGGCCTGTGGCACTAGGCACAGCCAGGGGCAGGTGGGTGAAAGGTGTGAGGGCTGCTCATACCTCCTGGCTGGGAGGGCCAGTGGATTCATGGCACCCTTGTGCCTCCCATCAGAACAGCACGTCCCTTACGGAGGAGCAGCTGCGGAATGCTGTGGCCACGGGTATGATCCTGGGCTCTGGAGGGGGCAGCCGCAGGGTCAGACGAGCTGCTAAGGTAATGGGGGGGCATTGGCTTGGGCATGCTCTACAGTGATGGGCAGATCAGAACCCCTGCTTGGACTCTGTGGGGCTAGAACTCAGAGGGGCAGGGACTAGGGTAGGATCTAGGAGGCTTCCCATTATGCTCTTGGGCAGCATTTTTCTGCCTGTGCCCACCAATCTGCCAATCCTGCCCCACTCCCTGACCCAGGCCAGCCAGGCAGTGCCCTGCCCCATCCCCCATGCGAGCCAATGTCCAACCTGCCCTGCTCCCCGCCTCATGGCAGCCAGCGCCCAGCCCCACACCATTCCCTGCCCTGTGCCAGCCAGCACCCAGCCCTACCTGGCTCCCTGCTCTGTGTCAGCCAGCAGCCAGCCCTGTCCCACTCCCTGCCCTGTGCCAGCCAGCACCTGGCCCCACACCACCTCCCCCCATGCCAGCCAGTGCCCTGCCTCACCCCCTGTGCCAGTTAACGCCCAGCCTGCCCTGCTCCTTGCTACTTGCAGGCAAGGGCCTAGCCCTGCCTGGCTCCCTGACCCATGTCAGTCAGCTGGTGCCTGGCTCCCCCCCACCTGCCAGCCAATGCCCAGCCTTCCCTGCTCCCCGCCCCTTGCAAGCAAGCACCTAGCCCTACTTGCCTCCCTGCCCTGTGCCAGCCAGTGCCCAGCCCTGCTCCACCTCTCCTCATGCCAGCCAACACCCAACTCTGCACCGCTCCCCCACCACATGCCAACCTGCACCCAGCCCTGCTCCCCCACCCCATGCCAGTGCCCAGCCCCACCCCGCTCCACTCCCCTTCCTATGTCAGGCAGTGCTCCATACCCCCTCCACCCCATGCCAGCCAGCACCCGGCCCCACCCAACCTCCCCCATGCTGGCCAACATCAGGCCCTGTGCCACTCCCCACCCCATGCCAGACAGCACCCAGCTCTGCACTGCTCCCCCTCCCCATGCCAGCCTGCACCCAGCTGGCTATTGCCGTGTGGCATGGAGGTCACTCTGAGGAGACGTCCTGCCAGCAGCTGCTGCAGGGCACCTGAGCGGGGCCCTGCCCCTGAGGCTTCCGCTGCTGGCTGCCTCCACGGGACGCTGTTTGCAGAGGGCCCAGCATCCTTGGCTCCGTCCTGTCCCTGTGTGGCATGTGGGTTCAGTACCACTCTCCCAGGGGCTGGGTCATAGGTGGGTGGGGGTCAGCACTTCCCCATCCTGGTGTGTGGGGAGGGATTGGCACAACCCCTGCCTAGTCTGGTGTGGGGTTGGTGCTGTGCTTGGCATGGTGTGTGGGGTTGGCACCATGCCCAGTGTGGTGTGTGGGGTTGGCACTGTGCCTGGTGTGGGGTTGGTGCTGTGCTTGGCATGGTGTGTGGGGTTGGCACCATGCCCAGTGTGGTGTGTGGGGTTGGCACCATGCCCAGTGTGGTGTGTGGGGGTGGCACTGTGCCCAGTGTGGTGTGAGGGGTTGGCACCATGCCAGCATGGTGTGAGGGGTTGGCACCATGCCCAGTGTGGTGTGAGAGGTTGGCACCACGCTAGTATGGTGTGAGGGGTTGGCACCATGCTAGCATGGTTTGTGGGGTTGTCATCATGACAGCATGGTTTGTGGGGTTGGCACCATGCCCAGTGTAGTGTGCAGGGTTCGCACAATGCCCAGTGTTGTGTGCGGGGTTGGCACCATGCCAGCATGGTGTGTGGGGTTGGCACTGTGCCCAGTGTGGTGTGTGGGGTTGGCACCATGCCAGCATTGTTTGTGGGGTTGGCACCATGCCCAGTGTGGTTGTGGGGTTGGTGCTCTGCCTGGAGTGATTTGTGGGGTTGGCACCGTGCCCAGCGTGGTGTGTGAGGCTGGCACTGCCCAGCGTGGCCACTCCCTGCTCTCAGGTCACTCACTGGCTCTCCCTGTCTGTCCCCTCCCTGCCCTCAGACCGATGAAGCACAGTAGAGGCTGGATGCTGAGATCTGGGAGCTGCTCTTCGGCTTCGCATGGCGCAGACGGCCTCTCCACATAGTACTCCGCCCCCCCGCGAGCAGAGCTGTCCCAAGGCCCCGGCCCCAGCCCCAGCCAGCAGGCCTGCAAGGCCCCCCTGCTGCCCGGTTGGCTCACAGTCCCCCTCACCCTCTCTTGGCTGAATCTCCCCAGTCTTCCTCCTCCTTGAAGGCGTCTTCCCTGGCCACGCCAGGTTCAGCCCTGGTGCCGCGGTCCCTGTAGGTACCGCCGTGGCTGTGGGTGAGGCTGCTCACCCCCTGGGGGCACGGGGCTGCCCTGGCTGGATGCCCCTCCCTTGACTCTGGGATTTTGCTCTTCCCAAGCCCTGAATTAGTAGAGGAAGCAAAAGTGGATGGGAACCTGGGAGACAGTGACCATGAGATGGTCGAGTTCAGGATCCTGACACAGGGAAGAAAGGAGAGCAGCAGAATACGGACCCTGGACTTCAGAAAAGCAGACTGTGACTCCCTCAGGGAACTGATGGGCAGGATCCCCTGGGAGAATAACATGGGGGGGAAAGGAGTCCAGGAGAGCTCGCTGTATTTTAAAGAATCCTTATTGAGGTTGCAGGAACAAACCATCCCAATGTGTAGAAAGAATAGTAAATATGGCAGGCGACCAGCTTGGCTTAACAGTGAAATCCTTGCTGATCTTAAACACAAAAAAGAAGCTTACAAGAAGTGGAAGATTGGACAAGTGACCAGGGAGGAGTATAACAATATTGCTCGGGCATGCAGGAGTGGAATCAGGAAGGCCAAATCACAGTTGGAAGTTGCAGCTAGCAAGGGATGTTAAGAGTAACAAGAAGGGTTTCTTCAGGTATGTTAGCAACAAGAAGAGAGTCAAGGAAAGTGTGGGCCCCTGACTGAATGAGGGAGGCAACCTAGTGACAGAGGATGTGGAAAAAGCTAACGTACTCAATGCTTTTTTTGCCTCTGTCTTCACGAACAAGGTCAGCTCCCAGACTACTGCACTGGGCAGCACAGCATGGGGAGGAGGTGACCAGCCCTCTGTGAAGAAAGAAGTGGTTCGGGACTATTTAGAAAAGCTGGACATGCACAAGTCCATGGGGCCGGATGTCCTGCATCCGAGGGTGCTAAAGGAGTTGGCAGATGTGATTGCAGAGCCACTGGCCTTTATCTTTGAAAACTCATGGGGATCGGGGGAGGTCCCAGATGACTGGAAAAAGGCTAATGTAGTGCCCTTCTTTAAAAAAAGGAAGAAGGAGGATCCTGGGAACTATAGGCCAGTCAGCCTCACCTCAGTCCCTGGAGAAATCATGGAGTAGGTCCTCAAGGAATCAATTTTGAGAGGAACCCTCCTTCAAGGAGAGGAAAGTGATCAGGAATAGTCAGCATGGATTCACCAAGGGGAAGTCATGCCTGACTAACCTAATTGCCTTCCATGATGGGATAACTGGCTCTGTGGATGAGCGGAAAGCAGTGGACATGTTATTCCTTGACTTGAGCAAAGCTTTTGATACGGTCTCCCACAATATTCTTGCCAGCAAGTTAAAGAAGTATGGGCTGGATGAATGGACTATAAGGTGGATAGAGAGCTGGCTAGATCACCAGGCTCACATATCAAGTGGAGTTCCCCAAGAGTCGGTCCTGGGCCTGGTTTTGTTCAATATCTTTATTAATGTTCTGGAGGATGGTGTGGATTGTACCTTCAGCAAGTTTGCAGATGACACTAAACTGGGAGGAGTGGTAGATACATTGGAGGGTAGGGATAGGATACAGAGGGCCCTAGACAAATTCGAAGATTAGGCCAAAAGAAATCTGATGAGGTTCATCAAGGACAAGTGCAGAGTCCTGCACTCAAGACAGAAGATCCCATGCACCGCTACAGACGAGGGACCGAACGGCTCGACAGCAGTTCTGCAGAAAAGGACCTAGGGCTTACAGTAGATGAGAAGCTGGCTATGAGTCAACAGTGTGCCCTTGTTGCCAAGAAGGCAAATAGCATTTCAGGCTGTATAAATAGGAGCATTGCCAGCAGATCAAGGGACGTGATCATTCCCCTCTATTCTGCATTGGTGAGGCCTCATCTGGAGTACTGTGTCCAGTTTTGGGCCCCACACTACAAGAAGGATGTGGAAAAATTGGAAAAAGTCCAGCGGAGGGCAACAAAAATGATTAGGGGACTGGAACACATGACTTATGAGGAGAGGCTGAGGGAACTGGGATTGTTTAGTCTGTGGAAGAGAAGAATGAGGGGGGATTTGATAGCTGCTTTCAACTACCTGAAAGGGGGTTCCAAAGAGGATGGATCTAGACTGTTCTCAATGGTGGCAGATGACAGTACAAGGAGCAATAGTCTCAAGTTGTAGTGGGGGAGGTTTAGGTTGGATATTAGAAAAAACTTTTTCACTAGGAGGGTGGTGAAGCACTGGGATGTGTTACCTAGGGAGGTGGTGGAATCTCCTTCCTTAGAGGTTTTTAAGGCCCAGCTTGACAAAGCCCTGGCTGGGATGATTTAGTTGGGCTTGGTCCTGCTTTGAGCAGGGGGTTGGACTAGGTGACCTCCTGAGGTCCCTTCCAACCCTGAGATTCTATGATTCTATGAATCTGTGATTCACCCCACCCTCTTCCTGCCTTCACTGCCTTCGCCGTCCTCCCTCCGCTTTCGCTGCCCTCCCCCTGTCCTCACTACCCTCCCCAGGCCCTCTTGCTGCCCTCCCCCCACCTTCTCCACCCTGCCGAGAAGCCAAGGGGCAGAGCCGATGGGCTTGTCCAAACCCCTCCCAGGAGAGTCCTGGGCCGGTCGAGGCAGTGCTGGTGCCCAAGGGGATGCCACATGTATGGAGCGCTCCTGGGTCGGGCCATGAAGCTGTTTAAACAGTGTCTGCAAATGGACTCAGTCGTTGGCTCTGCTCCTCTCTGCTGCCCCTGTCCGAGGCTGCTCCAGCAGACCAGTGGTCTGGACCCTGCACCACCCATCTGCGGGGTCTGTGGTCTCCTTCCCTGCCCAGTCAGTCTATGCAATGCTATCCTGGGTCTATGGCTTTGCCCCCAGACACTGCCTCCCTGGACTGAGCCCTCCCTTGGTCTTTTGTGTTGCTAAAGCCCCAGCAGGAAGCATTGCTCCGACCTTGCTCCCAGGAGTCCAGCAACCTCCTCTCCCAGGGCCACAGGCTTGCTGCTGTGGCTGAGAAGGTACCGGAGGCCAGGGCTTGCCCACCTGCATGGCCTGGGTGGGGCTTTATGTGGCTGAGGGATTTAGCTCTCTGGGAGGGAGTAAAATGGCCCCGCTGTCCCCATGGGACGCACAATGCCTGGGGTGGCACTGCGTGTCCCGGGGAATTGCATCTGATACCTGAAGTAGCGTTCCCTGGGCCCTGTTCGCAAGGCAGCCGTCTGTCCAGGGTACCATGGGCCAGATGCTGATCTCATTTGCCCCAGTGAGGCTCTGCTGGGGTGAAAGCACTTGGGAACGAGAGCAGATTCTGGCTTCGTTTGCCTGGGTACTAAGGCATGGCAGCTTCCCTGGTATCCCCTGCCAGCCCTTCCCAGCTAAGCAGAGACCTTGCATACTAGCATACTCAGGCCTGGGCTGGAGCAACACTGCTGTAGAGCCTGAGGACTGGATTCAGAGCTGATGTAGATGGCAAAAGCCCAGCACTTGCACCCAGTTGACCCACCGTGTGCATGCGCCTTCCTGCCCGTTGTTGTGTCCTTTGAATCTGTCCCGCTCGGGGACGATGAAGCCTGGCCTGGCTCGGGGAGGTGGAGGTGCCATCGGGAATTGTGTGGTTTGCTGCTGAAGTCCTTTAACTCTGCCTGCACTTGCCTGTGCGTGTGTGGGTGGCTGCAGTCGTCACTAACGAGTCTCTGTGCTGCTCCCCACTGACCGACTGCAGACAGACAGTGGGGGACGGGGTTTCCCATCTGTGTTCCCCTAGTTATCCTGCTTTAGGAGGGGACGGTCCCGTTCCCCGGCCCTCTCCTGGGGGACCCCTGGGGGGACTTCAGCCTCTCTCCAGCCCCCCAATATTTCCACCAGGGTCACCTTGCCCCCCCAGTGACCAACAGGAGCTCTCCCATGCAGACTGCAGCATGTCTCCTGCTGTGAGCCTGCCTGTGCCCCCAGCTGAGCATCACTCCGGCCTGCAGCCCAGCCAGGCCACATTCTTTCCTGATGAATAGGAAATTCCACCCATCTGGGAAAACAGCCCCTTGCAACAGGCCACTGCTGGCTTCAGCTCTCCTGCCGTGCCTCAAGGTACCGCTTCGTGACAGGCGCAGAAAGCAGGGGCATGGATGTGCTCCAGCCTGGCACAGCTGGAGCCTGGAGTACAATCTTAGCTTGACTCACAAGTGTGATAACTCCACTGGGTCTCGTCCTAGGCCCTAGGCCCTTCTCCCCCATTGTTAGTCTGCACTCGGGAAGCCAGCAGTAGGCACTGCGGGTGGGATGGAAGGGCATCAGCAGGGCTGCAATGCAAAGGTTGTGCCCCTGCCCATGGGCACCACTGCCTCGCAGCCTGGGCATGGATTAGAATGAGTGATGCAGAGCAGCAATGAGGGCTTCCACCCCCAGGGTGCCTGGGAACTGGGACACCGCTCCTGTCTCACCGGGGCCTTCCCGCGGGGCAGGGCTTGTGGCCATTTCCCTGTGGTACAGGAGTCTCAGTGCCATGCCTGTGCTTCGTGTGGCTCCCCCTCTGCTCTCCTGCAGCCGGCCAGGTGGGGATACTCAGCTGTTCCCCCTCTGTGACGCAGTGCCATGTGCCCATCTCTCTCCTCTCCCAGTATTCGCTTATCTACGAGGGTTTCTCTCTGCTTCCTGAAAGTGTTTTCTACTGGCAGCTTCCTGGCGCCTTCCTAGGGGACAAGGTAACTGCTGGGGAGGGGAAGCACTGCTGGCAGCTGCCACTTTGATCTAGGTCCAGAATGGGGGTGCTGGGATCTGGGGTTCGGCTAATCCCTTGTCCTTGAGCGCTGGGTTGTGTGGCTGAGCAGAGTTCCTGTTGCAGCCTGCTCCGATGCCCATGGCACAATGGCCCTGGAGAGCCCCCTGCCTTGATACCCGGTGTTATTCCCCACCCAAGTTCTGTGCCTTCGCTGGGTCTGTTCTGCACAGGCCCTGCTTGTCGGAGCCTGTAGTCCTAGGGAAGGACCTGGCCTCCTCTGGGCAGCGAGGGGCTTTGGGGGCACTGGGCTTTGCCTTGAGGGCTCCAAGGACGAGCGTCGCACTTTTTGGAGCGGTAGATCTTCAAGAAGTCCCCTTAATTTCATCAACTCGGAGGCCAGGAGGGACCATTGTGATCATCTAGCCCAGGGAGTCCCAAACTCTGCCCTGAGGCCCCCCCATGCAGCAGCCACCGTTAGCACTTTGGGAGGAAAAATAGTCACCTGAATGATTACAGACTTATAAACTCCAACCCTGTATATAAACTATGGTGCCTGTTACTGTGATGGTCCCAATCATGTCTCGTCAAGGTGGAAACGGAGCAGCACTGCCAAGCCCCAGTCGCTGCGGGACCGAGACTCCAGGGGGCCTGGCTGCCTTAGATTGTGGGGTGCAGTGGCTTGGGGCGGGAATGGCTGGGAACCCTCTGGCCTCTTCCAGCCGCCCTGGGAGCTGCCACTTCTCAGGGCCAGCCCCTTCTCCTCACCCTCTACTTAGCAGCTCCACTTCTCTCTCCGCCACCTGCCAGAGGCGCTGTGCCCCTCCGGCCCTGGGCAGAGCCATCACTGGGCACCACTCTGCCAGTGGTGGGGGGCTAGCAGCCAGCTCCAGGCACACGACTCCTTATTGCTGTCCACTTCCCAGTCAGACATGATGGCACTGGGTGCCCTGTGTGTGAGAGAGGACCTGCTGGGGAGGGTATGACTCGAGCTGTTCAGGGGGCAGCTGAATCTTTAAATTGTGCCCCCCACTGTCAACATGTACATTTTGTGCCCCCCAAGCTCTGCCCATGATGTGTCAGTGGAGCACCTGAGACTGTGTCCTGGCCCCCACCTTTGGGTGCATCCCACAGTTTGGGAACCCATGATCTAGCGTGACCCCCTGGATAGCACAGGCCAACGACCTGCCCTACAGGAATTCCTAGAGCAGGTCTGTTAGAGAAACAGCCAGGCTGGATTTCAGATGGTCAGAGCTGGAGAATCCACTGGGAAATGGTCCCGAGGGTTAATTACCCTCACACATGCACTCCCTGTGCCCGTGGTTCAACCCGTCGCTGCTGGACTGATGGGCCCGATAGTAAATCTTTCTTCCCCACACAGGTCCTTACAGATTGGGGTCAAGGCCCTCTGAGTCATCTCTTTGTCAGGCTAAGGAGATGGAGCTCCCTGGGTTGATCGCTATCGGGCAGGTTTTAGATCCTTCCCCCTGCCCTGCCGCCCCCGCCCCTAGTTCCACCCTCATGGTCTGACCAAACCAGCCCCGGGGCAGACTCACTTGAGGGACCCTTGGCCTGGCCGGTTGCACAAAGCCCCACCCTGCATGGCCAGGCCAGGGCGCCAGAGCTGAGGTGCTCAGCCAACTCTGTTCCTTGCTTTCTCAGGTCGGCTCCTATGGTGGGCGGCTGCGCTACACCCTCTCCTACAACTCTGGGGGGAGGAGTGCCCCCCTGCCTGACGCCGACGTGCAGATCACGGTAAGGGGGCTGCCTGGGATGGGGGCTGGCTGAGACAGGACAGTGGGGGGCCTGTGGGGCACCAGGGCTCTCTGGGATGGGAAGGGGGCTGTCTGGGCCGGGGTTGGGGGCAAGGGGGCTGTCCAGGATGGGATGGGGGCTGGCTGGGACAGGACAGTGGGAGGCCTGTGGGGCACAAGGACTCTCCGGGATGGGAAGGGGGCTGTCTGGGTGACGGTATCTGGGGCCAGGGCTGGAATAGCAGGGGCTGGGATCGAGGGGCATGCAGAGAGCTGGGGGAAGGGAGGCTGGGATGGAGGGCAGGGAACACAAGCCAGAACAGGGGAAAGTCAGGGGAAGGAGTTTGATGGGTTCGATGTATTGGAGTGAGCAGGGCCTGGTGAAATGCACCCGCGGGCACATAGGGAACTAGCTGAAGCCAGCTGGGAATCATTAGTGACTATCTTGGTGAACTCCCTGAGGACGGGTGAGGTCTCAGAGGACTGGAGATGCGCAGCCTAGTACCCACCTTTGAAAAGGGGAACAGAAAGGACCTGGGCAATTACAGCTAACTTCAATACCCAGAGAGATACTGAAATAAATGATTCAAAATCAATCTGTAAGCACCTCGAGGACAGTAAGGCGATAAGGAGCAGCCAGCATGGACCTGTCAAGAACAAATCATGGCAAAGCAGTCGAATTTCCTTCTCTGATGGGCACTGGCCTAGTGGATGGGAGAAGCTGTAGGTGTGGCATGTCTCTATTTCACAGAGGGATCTGGCACAGTCCCACATGAAGAAAAGGAGGACTTGTGGCACCTTAGAGACTAACAAATTTATTTGAGCATAAGCTTTCGTGAGCTACAGATCACTTCATCGGATGCATTCAGTGAAAGCTTATGCTCAAATAAATTTGTTAGTCTCTAAGGTGCCACAAGTCCTCCTTTTCTTTTTGCGAATACAGACTAACACCGGTGCTACTCTGAAACCTGTTCCACATGTCAGGCTCATTAGCAAACGAGGGAAAGGTGGGCTAAATGAAACTACTCTAAGGTGCGTGCTTTAGAGAGGGGCAGCAGTGCCCCTGGCACAGAGACGGGCCTTTGAAATCTCCCCCAGCACGGAGGGGGCTAAATGGGGGGGTGTCCAAGCAGGTGGGCGAGAAGAGGCCAGCGCCTGCCGGGGACTGGGGGCAGTGCTCACAGCACAAGGCCCTGTAGGTGAGTGGAAGGCAGGTGGCGTCTGATGGAGGGAGAGGGTCAGAACAGGTCCAGGACAGACTGGCATGGCGTGTGCAGGGGGCGCCCTGCCAACCTGGATGAGGGTGTGCAGAGCCCAGCCCGGGGTCAACCAGCCACTTCCCCTTGCTGTCTGTGCAGGGCAACGACATCACGCTGGTGGCCTACCAACCTGACTTGCAGCCACGTGAGCGACAGAGCTTCGAGATCATCCTCCAGGAGGTGAGCGCACGGCTCACAGGGAACCGCCCCAGCCCCAGCCCCAGCCCCTCCCTGGCCCTGCCTCGCCCCCGCGGAACCGCCCCAGCCCCAGCCCCAGCCCCTCCCTGGCCCTGCCTCGCCCCCGCAGAACCGCCCCAGCCCCTCCCTGGCCCTGCCTCGCCCGCTCGGAACCGACCCAGCGTCCCCTGCCAGGAAAGCTGCCTTGCCAGGTACCGCCCCCACTCCCACCTTGCCAGGGTGGTACCACCTCTGCCCTGCCCTGCCCTGACCCCGCCTCACTGGCATCGTACCATCCCCATCCACCCCCACCCAGCCCCCACCTCACCGGTGTGGTACCACCCCCGCCCCACTCCCTCCAACACGGTACTGCCTCCACCCCCATCCAGCCCCGCCTGGCTGGCAAGGTACTACTGCCCCTGCCCTCACCTCGCTGGCATGCTACCACCCCCACTCAGCACCTGCCTCGGCCCCACCTCCGCCCTGCCCTTACCCCACCCCCACCTTGTCCCCACTTCTGCCTCACCTCTGCCCCCACCTTGCCTCCACCCCTGCCCCCACCTCTGCCCACCCCTGCTCAGCCCTGCCTTGCCCTCGCCCCCTCCTCACTAGCATGGGCCACCCCTGCCTCATCTCCAACCCCACCCTGCCTCTCTGTCATCGTACTGCCCCTGCCCCCACCTCGCCCTCACCCCCACCCTCGCCTTGCCCCCACCCCCACCTTCTCCTCACTAGCATCATACCACCCTCGAGCTTGCCCCACTGGAACGTACCACCATCTTATACCCCCGTCTCCCGATATTGTCCTCCTGCTCCCTCTCCCAGTACACCCCTCCTCTCCGGTCTGAGCTCCCCCCAAGGGCCTGGGGAAGGTGCAGTGGGGCTCCTGGTCTCCCCTGAACTGAAGCCACTGGTGCCCCCATGTCAAGCCAACTCAGCCACCTGTGCTAGGAGGGGGCATGTCCCGAGGGGCTGGGCTGCCCTCTGGCTCCACAGGGTTGGACTCTCGTCTGAGCTTGGTTCAGTTCCCATTCGTGCCATGGCGGAGTCTCCGCCGCAGAGCCCCCTCCAGTCCCTGCTGCATGAATCCAGGGGAGCCTGGCTGAGCCAAGGTCCGGGGTGCGAGCACATGGGCTTTGCTACTGGGCAGCCCCACTGCCCTTGCCTCAGAGCTCGGTGGGCTTCCAGCCAGGCGTGACTCTGCCCCCCTCCCCCACAGCAATACTGGAAACGTCCCGACGGACAGCATGCCACCCGCGAGCACCTGATGATGGTGCTGGCCGACCTGGACGAGATCCTCATCCGTGCCACCTACTCCACTGACATGGTGTCGGCCAGCATTGCTGGCGTCAGCATGGAGACCGCTGTGCCCAACTACAGCAGCCTGCCGCGGGCGCTGGAGGTGGAGGAGTGCCGCTGCCCACCTGGGTACCGGGGCCTCTCCTGCCAGGTGAGGTGGCCCCTTGCTGACCCACATCCCTTGGCTTGGTGCTTGGCAGCTGTGCCCGCTCTGGGGGTGAGGCCCCAGCCGGTTGTACTGCAGGGTGACGCTTTGTCTCTCCCCTGCAGGACTGTGCTGCTGGCTACACTCGCACCGGAGGTGGCCTGTACCTGGGGCACTGCGAGCTGTGTGAGTGCAATGGCCACTCGGACTCCTGTCACCCGGAGACGGGGGCCTGCTCGGTGAGTGACCAGCGTGGTGCACACAGTGCCTGCCCACCGGCTGGAGCAGCCTTTCCACCTTGCCTCGCTGAACCAGACTCTCCTATTCCTTCTGGAGTCCCCCTCGCCACTGCCCCAGGCCAGGTGGATGCCCCAATGTGGGCTGAGAGAAGAGCTGAGACTCCCTCTGGTACCCCTGAACCTGCTTGCACTAGGCCGGAGCCCCTGGCTTCCTGGGCCCACACTCTGTGACTCGGCAAGGGACCCCATCTACACCCTGTCTCCTGCCCCATCTTGGAGGAGGACTCTGCCTCAGGGCAAGCCCTCGCTGCAATCCCTCCTTCCCCACCGGCTGGGTGTGTGAGCTCCGTTCCTCTCCGCAGAACTGCTTACACAATGCGGCCGGGGAGTTCTGCGAGCAATGTGCCCCTGGCTACTACGGAGATGCCACCGCCGGGACCCCCGAGGACTGCCAGCCTTGTGCCTGCCCACTCTCCGAACCTGAGAACCAGTGAGTAGCTGACACCAGCGAGTGGGGTTGGGGGTTAGAGTGTAGCAACTCATGGCACACATGGGGTTAACATGACTGAGCTCACCACCTCCCACATGGCATCTCCATCTCTGAGTGTTAACCTCGGGGTGGAGGTGGAATGAGGATGTATGGAGGAGGCCCCAAGTTCTGGCCACCCTATTGCCAGTCAGGGTCTGTTGGCATCTCAGTACCAGCCCTCCTGCTGCTGCCAACCAGTGTTTCCTGGCGGGTCCCCCGAGAACCTGCCTTCGGTGTGATCCCAAGGGCTCTGTGGTTTGCTCAACCTTGTGTGTCTAATAACTTGGGGGGTATAAAGCGGGGACAGGACCGCTCTTCCTGGGGTGGCAAGGCAGGGGGCAGGAGGCACTGTTCCCAGAGTGGCTGAGTGGGGGCAGAGGGCGCTGTTCCTGGGACGGCTGAGTGGGGGCAGCGGATGCTGTTGCCGGGCAGCTGAGTGGGGGTGAGGTGTTGTTTCTGCGGCGGTTCCGGGGGCCGGAGGCGGGGGGCGCTGTTCCCGGGGTGGGTGGGGGGCGCTGTTCCTGGCCAGGCGCTCAGTTGTCTCTCTCCCTGCAGGTTCTCGCGGACGTGTGAGAGCCTGGGGGCGGGCGGCTATCGCTGCTCAGCCTGCGATCCCGGCTACACCGGCCAGTACTGTGAGCAGTGAGTCTTTCCCCTGCAGCTGCCACCCGGCCAGTTTCCCGCAGACAGTCTGGGTTTTGGCTTGTGTGTCCTGGTGCCATTTGACTTTGTCCGTGTTTTAAAATCTGGGGTGTATGGGGAAGAGGCAGAGCAGAAGGGGTGGGGCCTTGGGGGCAGAGGCGGAGCAGAAGGGGCGGGGCCTTGGGGGCAGAGGCGGAGCAGAAGGGGCGGGGCCTTGGGGCAGAGGCGGAGCAGAAGGGGCGGGGCCTTGGGGGCAGAGGTGGAGCAGAAGGGGCGGGGCCTTGGGGGCAGAGGCGGAGCAGAAGGGGCGGGGCCTTGGGGGCAGAGGCGGAGCAGAAGAGGCGGGGCCTTGGGGAAGAGGCGGAGCAGAAGAGGCGGGGCCTTGGGGGCAGAGGCGGAGCAGAAGGGGCGGGGCCTTGGGGAAGAGGCGGAGCAGAAGGGGCGGGGCCTTGGGGGCAGAGGCGGAGCAGAAGGGGCGGGGCCTTGGGGGCAGAGGCGGAGCAGAAGGGGCGGGGCCTTGGGGAAGAGGCAGAATAGGAGGCAGGACCTCAAAGGAAGAGGCGAGACAGGGCCTCTGTCTCTCGTTTCCAGACCTTAGAAAGGTGACAACTCTATCGCCCCCTGCCATGGGTCGGGGCTCAGCCCATGGAGTCTGGCCGCATTGCACCTGGACCCCGGGGGGCTGTGTACACTGGGGCAATAACTGCTTCCCCACGCGCCTCCGTCCCAACCTGCAGCTCTGAGGCACAGTGGACAGAAGGCTTTGTTAGGGTGACCAGGTGTCCGTTTTGCAACCGCAATGCCCAGTCGAGAAGGGACCCTGGCGGCTCCAGTCAGCACCGCCAGCCGGCCCGATAAAAGTCTGCTTGGCGTTGCTGCAGCTCTAAGGCTGGCTGGTCCCTATCTGTCCTGGGGCACTGCACTGCTTCCAGAAGCGACCAGCAAGTCCGGCTCCTAGGCGGGGTGGGCCACAGTGCTCCGCGCTGCCCCCGCCCCAGCGCTGGCTCTGCACTGGGGCTGGGGGCGGTGCCAGTGCCTGCAGCTGAGAGCAGAACATGCAGCAGAGCCTCCTGCCCCCGCCCCCACCTCGGAGCCAGACCCGCTGGCCACTTCTGGAGTGCAGTATGGAGCCAGGAGAGGCAGGCAGCCTGCCTTAGCCCCGCTGCGCCGTCCACCGGGAGCCACCCAAGGTAAGCCCACGCCCCAACCCCGAGCCCCAACTCCCTGCCCCAGCCCTGAGCCCCCCCAACCCTGAGCCCTCTCCTGCACCCCATACCCCCCACCCCAGAGTCCATACCCCCACTCCAGAACTCTCACTCCCCCACACCCCAACCTCCTGCCCCAGCCCAGAGCCCCTCTCACGCTCTGAACCCCTCATCCCCAGCCCCATCCCAGAGCCCTCACCCCCATCCCAGAGCCCTCACCCCTCTTACACCCCAACACCCTGCCTCAACCCACAGCCCCCTACCACATTCCGAATCCCTCGGCCCCAGCCTGGAGCTCCCTCTTGCACTCCAAACCCCTCATCCCCAGCCCCACCCCAGAGACTGCAACCTCAACTGGAGCCCTCATCCCTCCTCACACCCCAACTCCCTGCCCCGGCCCAGAGGCCCCCCACACCCTGAAACCCTCATTTCTGGCCCCATCCCGGAGCCCGCACTTCCATTTAGAGCCTTCACCCCCTCCCGTACCCCAACTCACTGCCCCAGCCCCAGTGAAAGTGAGTGAGGGTGGGGGAGAGCGAGCCACCGAGGGAGAGGGAATGTAGTCAGCGGGGGGGGGCCTCAGGAAGGGGCGGGGCTAGGGTGTTCGGTTTTGTGCCAATAGAAAGTTGGCAGCCCTAGGCTTTGTGTGCAACTCCCCCTCCCCCCCCGATAATCGTTCTCCCGTGGGAGACCAGTGCCTCCTTCACCTGTCTCTCCTGCTCCCCACAGATGTGCGCCAGGCTATGTGGGGAACCCCAGCATGCGGGGGCAGAAGTGTGTGCCTGTGGGTAAGTGCTGGGCCAGGCATTGGCGGCAGGGCTGGGTCCCAGTTGGTCCCCACTGCCCTGGCCTTTGGGCCAGCAGAAGGACAAGGGCTAGTAGCCTGCAAGCTGAGATGTTGAAGATCCCTTGACCCTGTCCAGGGTCAGTAGCCAGCAATTTTCTACATTCACTGGAGTTACCAACAGCTCAGTTTAAACATGGTGCTGCATTGGGTTAGATTAAAAATCAAGCCAGTTTATTTAACTACAGCCTGGTGGATTTGAAGTGAGTACTGGTGTAAGGCATCAAAGTCAGAAATGGGTCAAAGAAACACATATATAAACCCCTTTTTACCAGCTACCACTGAACAAGCTAGGCTTGGCTGGAGGTCCAACCTGCACCATGCTCCCGTCAATATGGCTGATGCAGTCCTCAGGTCCGGCTCTCCCCTGCAGTCAGAGTGCCCTGCAGGTGAGAGAGAGGTGGCTGGGGTGGTTTCCTGCTCACTGTCACAGTACAGCCCCCCTTTGAAATGCTCTCTGCTGAGGGTCACCGCGGAGAAAGTTTACTGCAGCAGTGAGGCCGGGACAGGGAGTCCCATAAGGAAAGAGGCTCCATGCTGCTGTTTGCAGATTGATTTGTTCCTACCCCGGTTGCTGCCAAGGAGCAGCCCCGGGACAGGCCAGAGGCACCAGCCTGTCCTGTGTCTGAGAAGCAGGGTTACCCCGCCCCGTTGTTGGGTGAACTCTTCCTGTGCACTTCGTGCGTACGCTCCCCAGTGGTAGCAGATGACAGAACAAGGAGTAATGGTCTCATAGATTCATAGATACTAAGGTCAGAAGGGACCATTCTGATCATCTAGTCCGACCTCCTGCACAGCGCAGGCCACAGAATCTCACCCACCCACTCCTATGAAAAACCTCACCCATGTCTGAGCTATTGAAGTCCTTAAATCATGGTTCAAAGACTTCAAGGAGCAGAGAAGCCTCCCTCAAGTCAACCATGCCCCATGCTACAGAGGAAGGCGAAAAACCTCCAGGGCCTCTCCAATCTGCCCTGGAGGAAAATTCCTTCCCGACCCCAAATATGGCAATCAGCTAAACCCTGAGTCTCAAGTTGCAGTGGGGGAGGTTTAGGTTGGATATTAGGAAAAACTTTTTCACTAGGCAGGTGGTGAAGCACTGGAATGGTTACCTAGGGAGTTGGTGGAATCTCCTTCCTTAGAAGTTTTTAAGGTCAGGCTTGACAAAGTCCTGGCTGGGGTGATTTAGTTGGGGCTTGGTCCTGCTTTGAGCAGGGGGTTGGACTAGATAACCCCCTGAGGTCCCTTCCAACCCTGAGATTCTATGATTCATTAGCCTGGAGGGAGACTTTAACGATTCCTCCCAAGGCGCACTGCGGTGATGTGGGGAGTATGAATACAGGGCGCTTGGCGTACCCCCTCCTGGAGGGCTGTGATTCCGGGCTCAGGTGGCTGCAAGGGGAGCAGGCGACTGCTTGATGCTGATACAGCTCCCAGACCACAGGCCAGACTTCCTAGCATCCAGCCCCTCATCCCTGCCTCTGCCCCACCTGCAAGGGTCAGCAGAGAGATGGGATCCAGCCAGGAGCTGGTAGAGGGATGAGCCCCTCAGGGTGCAGGTGGATACGGTCCCTTGCCCCAGAACCCTGGAGGGCCCCCGTTGGTGGGTGCAGAGCAGGGAACAAGTAGATACGGCCCCTTGCGCCAGAGCCCCGGAGGGTCCCCCTTGGTGGGTGTAGAGCAGGGCATGGGTGGATACGACCCCTTGCCCCACAGTCCTGGGGGGGTCCTGTTGGTGGGTGCAGAGCCAGGCACAGGTGGATTCAGCCCCTTGCCCCATAGTCCTGGGGGGGTCCTGTTGGTGGGTGTAGAACCAGGCATGGATGGATACGGCCCCTCGCCCCACAGCCCTGGGTGGGCCCTTTGTTCTCACATCAAGGGAATTCCCATGTGGGGGGGCAGCTGGCCGTAGCACCATTGCTGACCCCACCCCTGTGGGTCTGATGCATCTCCCCAGCATCCCCAGAATGACCGGCTCCCTCTCTCCTCTCCCCACAGACCAAGCCCCTTTCGTGGTACGAGTCCACCCGCCAAAGACCACGGTGTCACAGGGTGGTGAGGTGACCCTGCGCTGCCAGGCCAGTGGCAGCCCACCCTACTACTACTCCTGGTCGCGGGAGGATGGGCACCCTGTGCCCAGCACTGCCCAGAGCCGACGGCAAGGTAACGGTGTGGCCAGGTGTGGAGAGAACAATGAACGTTAGGAACCAGGCACATCCCCTCCACTGAGGCTGTGTCTGCACTGTGGGAGCTATGGTGGCACAGCTGTGGCGACTGGGTGTGCCAGCGTAGCTCCGTCATGTAGCTGGAAGGGTCTGACCATTGCTTTGGGAACTCCCTGAGCGACGGCTGGTGGAGGCGTTCATCTGTCAACCTAGCTGCATCTACCAGGTTGGTAGCTTAGCTACAGCGCTCAGAGGTGTGGATTTTCACACCCCCGAGCACTGCAGCTATGTCGACCTAAGTTATAAGTGTAGACCAGCCCTGAAATGCAGCTGCTTCTGGGGTGTGGCAATATATCCATTTATACAGAGATCCCTCACCTAGCACTGGGATCCAGCTGTCTCTGGGGTGCGACAGGGTAGCTCTTTATACAGTCACACCGCAATGCTATAAAACTGTAGGACAGGAGGGGAAGGAGAATCTGGTACTCACATGCCACTGCAGGGTCATCCTGGTGGCTGTGGGGAGTGGGTTTGATGGCAGGTTTATTGTGATTGGAGCTGGCAGACGCCCAGACCAATGGGGGAAGGATTGAATCAGCAGGAACCGGGGGCAGGATGGGGGTCCAGCCCTGGGTCCCACAGACTCAGGGACACACCTGGTTGGGGCCAGCCATTCTGTCATTCAGCCTGCCCAAAGGCGAGGAGACAACAGGGAGTCCAGTAGGGGTTGGATCAGGACACCCCAATCTGGTGCAAATGCAGCCCCCCGAGGCCTGAGCAGGTCAGGAGCTTGGATCGATGCTCCTCCAGCTGCAGATCTGCAGGGGAGAGCACCCCGCACTGAATGACCTAGCACCACACGGTAGCCTACACTGACTCAGGCACATATGCCACCTCCCGAATCACCAGTCTGAGCATTTCAGGTGTTCCTCAGAGCTCTCTGTCCAGATGTGGCCCCAGGCCAGCCCTCCCTAGCCAGGGTGCTGGGGCCATGGCTGGGGAGCTGTGACCAGTGGTTATAAGCAGCGGGGTGGCAGAGATGGTCTCCCTGCAAGCTCCCCAGGCCTGGGGATGTTCTCCCTGGCTGCCAGAGGGCCCCTCTGTGCACACGCTCTGCCCGTGGTGGGCCATGTGTGGGTCTCACGCATCCTTCGCCCGGCCCCAGGTGAAGAGCTCCACTTCCCCAGCATCCATCCCTCGGAGGCCGGTGTGTACATCTGCACCTGCCGCAGCCTGCAGCACAGCCATGCCAGTCGGGCGGAGGTCATTGTCACGGGTGAGCGGCTCCAGGCTCGGCATGTGGGTGGGGAAGGGGGAGGGCGCTGCTGAGACCAGGTGGGCCTGGCACCCGGGCTGTGCACTCTGTGGGGCCACGGCTGGGAGCTGACACCTCCTTCCCTGGCAGAGCCATTGTCATGGTGGCCTTGCCCTCAGCAGCGGTGGGATAGAGGCAGAGCAAGTGGCACTGCTCCGCCCAGGCAGCCAGGGCAGGGTCGAGGTCAGAGCCTCGTACCCCATCCACCACCATCACGCCTGGGCAACAAGATAAGCTCCTATGAGGAGGCCCGGGGGTGGGCAGGGCCTGGGATCCAGGGCCTGGAGTCCAGGGGGAGCAGGGTCTGCCTGGGCTCAGGGGAATGGATAGGGCCTTCCTGAGGCTGGGCAGAATCTGTGTGGGGGCCAGGGGGTGGGCAGGGCCCATGGGATGGGCAGGGCCTGGGGTCTGGGAGCAGACAGGGCCCAGGAGGAGGGCAGGGCTCAGGGGATGGGCAGGGCCTGGGGGCAGGCATGGCCTATGGGGTCTGGGGGCGGGCAGGGCCAGAGAGGAGGGCAGGGCATGGAGCCCGGAGAGAGGACAGGGTTTGCCTGGGACCCAGGAGGAGGAAAGGGCCTAGGTTGGGATGAGGCGGCCTCAGAGAGGAAGAGCCAACAAAAAAACCTGAACTCAACCCTCCCACCCCAAGCGCTGCTCCCTGTTGCCCTCCTTCTCCTGCCTGGCCCTGGCCCTGGCCCTGGCCCTGGCGCTGGGACACCATTAGCCCCTGGCTGGGCCCTGGAGCTGCCGTCCTGCTGTCCATGGCCTGCAGGGTGTGCTGGGCACGAGTCTTATGTCTCCCCGTTGGTGCAGAGGCCCCCAGCAAACCCATCACGGTGACCGTGGAGGAGAAGAGGGTCCAGAGTGTGAAGCCGGGAGCTGACGTCACCTTCATCTGTACGGCCAAGAGCCAGGTGAGGACAGGGCAGCTGCCTGCGGCTGGGGGAGGCAGCGAGATGAGCTGGGCGGGGGTGGGGAAATGAAAACCGAACTCTGTGCGCTGTTCATCCGCACAGTTGCTGCTCCGGACACAGCACAAGCCCGGGCAAGGAACCTATGCGCCTCCTGCAGCCGTCTGGACACCCAGACCCTGCACAGACACAAGGCCACAATGGCCACACACCTGTTTTTTCTGGAGTGGCGCCGTGAGGCCCTGGCCAGGGATCAGGCTGTTTGTGCCAGGCACTGCATGCACATCTAGCAAAGAGCCTGTGCCCCAGAGAGTCAATGGGAGCCGAGCGAGCGGCTAGCAGTCCTGTGACTGCGGGGTCCACACGGCGCTTGTCATTGTTTAACGCGGGGTGAAGCTGAGGGTGGACACAGTGCAGTTTAGAGCAGAATGCACAGCCATCTGACAGCTGCCGGGTGGTAACACAGCCAAAGTGCTGTGCCCACATTTGGAATAACGGGCAGCCGGCATGGCACACCTGCTGGAGCCCTTACATCCAGCTGGCGTAAATGGATGTTGCCAGGGAAGTCAGTGAAACGAGATCCAATCACCCCAGGTGAGAGTCTGATCGGGGCACAATTCCCAGGTGGTGCCAGCAGGGCAGAGCCCGGGCTCCCCGCAGCGGGAGGACTGACACCTGCTCGCCCCACACTTTGTCCCTCCCCAGGAGGGAGCAGTGACTTGCCTACCAGCGCCTACGGTCTGACAGTCCCTGAGTAGCCAGGCAGGGAGCCACCCTCCCAATGCTGCCAAGCGCAGCCCAGGGGACACAGTCTTCCCTGCCTCTGCCTTCTTCGGTGACGTGTTCATCACCATGGTATCTGGGTGCCACTCCTGTGCTCTGCCATCCCCTGCAGTGGCCCTAGCCCTGGCAGGGGTGTAGGGAGGGGAGCAAGTTTATTGGCTAGGTGAGGATCGACACCACGCTGCCTCCCAAGGAGCCCACCTAGTGCCAGCTCCCTGGGGCGGGGGAGGGTGGCTCACGGCCTCCTCATGGCCATGTATCCTCTGCTCCCGCAGTCTCCAGCCTACACGCTGGTCTGGACACGCCAGAACCACGGCAAGCTGCCACGCCGCGCCATGGACTTCAACGGCATCCTCACCATCCGCAAGGTGCAGCCCGAGGACGCTGGCATCTACGTCTGTACCGGCTCCAACATGCTGGACATGGCCGAGGGCACGGCCACGCTGCATGTACAAGGTGCGTACGCCCCATTGCACCCTCAGGGAGAGCCTGGCCTGGGTTAGTCAGGTGGAGGCAGTTAGTGAGAGCCTGGCTGCTGGCGTCCAGTGCTCACCAGTTACCAGGAGCCACCCCTGCAATCCGGAGTCCCAAGGCCACCTTCTGCCCAGGACAGTGCCCCCAAATGTAACCTTCTGCTAGCCAGGCTCCCCACTCTGCCCTGGGAGTGCTAGCATTGCTCTGTGGTCTCCCACCCCCACCCTGTGGCACTTTCCCTGGCATGAGTGGTGCCCACGGTCAGTCCCCATTCTGTCCTTCTCTGGTTCTGGGGTTGGTGGGATGTGCTGGCGCTGACCTCGCTGGGTGGGTTTTTAATGCGGACGTTCCCCACCGCCAGTGCCCACCATTGGCCTTTACAAAGGCAGCTTCCTTCTGGGCGGAGGGGAGAGCTGCATGGGGGGACATGACCATTGAAAAGTTGCACCTGACTTAGGCTAATGCCCCTCCCCCCCGATTTCCTCCTGAAACTCTCGTGCTAGTAGATTAATTCAGAGCGGTGCCATTCAGCAGGAACCGCCGACCCTGCAGAATCTCTGTCAGGAGCAGTGTCAGGGTTTATGGCCAGCTTAGGTGTTGTGAAAGCAAAGTGGAACCCTAATCAAACGAGGTCGGGGGGGGTCAAACGGAAGCTGCTCCAGTTCGGGTTTAAGCACAGACATCCCACTCTTTGCCACTGCTGCATGAGAACTAGAAATCAAGAAAGCCAGTTTCTTTGTCAAGATGAGAGAAATATGGGGCAAGAGAAGCTAGATGTAAAATTCCAGCCATGTCCTGTCCGGGCCAAGCAACACAGGGTTGGAAGCGTGGGCTTGTCTATGTGGTCAATCTGATTTTGGACCCTGCCCCTTTAGTATCACTGCAGGAGGGCTGAACAGCGAGGAAAGATGATTTGTAGCTAGGGCACCTGGCTGGGACTCAGCAGATCTGCATTCTTTTTCTGACTCTGCCACAGGGTGTGCGTGACCGTGTGCAAGTCATGGAAGCTTTGTGCCTCGGTTTCCCTTTTTGGGAAAATCAGGAAAATGATCCTTCCCTACATCTGAGAGGAGCTAAATTCATTCACATTTGGGAGGTGCTTGGGCACGGCAAGGGTGGGGATAGAGAAACACCGCCTCGTTTTTTCTCTATCCAGGGCCCTGTGGAAGAAGAAGCAGCCTGTTTCGTAGAGGGTGTTGGGGGCAGAGGTGGAATGAATTTTTTTTTTGCACCTCTCTTTCTTGCTGTCTCCGGGGCTTTCCTTCTGCGGAATCTCTGGAGGAAGTGACCTCATTCCCGCTGACCTCATGGACACGGGGACATTGCTTTTTGCTTTCCAAGCTGCTTTCCAAGCAAGGGAAAACGGTGCTGGGCCATTTTCTTTTCTTGTGGTCACGTGGTTGGCATGCTGGTGTCAAGTCCTCCAGCTTCTCTCTCAGCAGCACATGGGCTCAGGGTCCAGCTGCCTCCACCCAGCACAGAGCAGCCTCTTCTGTCAGCTGTCCCAGGGCTCTTCCCTGGCGCAGCCATTCAAGACACCTGGGCACAGAAACCTGACTTGCTGGCTGGTGCCCTCAGGCTGCCCTGCAGTGTTTTGTGAGCTGAGACAGCAGCCACTGCGCTGCCTTCAGCAGGTCCCCACATGGAGGCACACAGGCAGCACTCAGTGTTCATGTGGGTTGAAACTGAAAACTGATTTGTTTGCAGCCCCTTCGAAGACTCAGATGTTTTATGGACCCATCGAAGTCATGGAAGGCCACAGACCCTGTAAGTTGGCCTGGTTTTGCACATCCAGCACCGTGCCATGGCGTCCCACTCAGGGTGGCACCTGTGCTTGCTCGCTGTCCCTCGCAGCATGGAAGGATGGCATTGCTGCTGTTTGTGCCTCTCTGCACCATCCCCCCGGGCGAGCGGTGGGTGGGGCCTCGGAAGAGGCTGAGTGGGGGCAGGACCTCGGATCAGAGCAGGGGTTAGGGTCTCAGGGTGGAGCATGGGGCCAGGGCCCACAAAAGGTTAATCCAGCCCTGAGGTCACCATGTGTACTTGGCTCCTCTGTGTCACGGTGGGCAGGTCCCTGAGTGGCCTCTTCTCCTGTGACTGACGCTGGTCTGGAGATGGAACAAATGCCAGCAGGGGCAGGTGTCAGAGCAGGTTGGGTGTTTGGGGCTCTGGGACCTGCCTGGTGTTCAGAGCAATGCCTTCTTTCTGTGGCATCCTGACCCATCTCTCTGAAAACTGGTCCATGGTACAGCACCGCACGGCACAGGTGGGTGATACGCCAGGCAGGGTTAGTTGTCCTGGGCCCACCTGCATTGGGCTCCAGAGAGAGACCCCCTCCTGCCTTGTCCTTTGCCTGCATGGGGGGCTTCAGGATTGTTTCCTTAACATCCCACGAACTGCTCCCCATACTGGCCCCAGGGGCAGAAATTTGGTCACAAACTGGGGGATCCCAGCCGAGTCACTGCAGGTGCCAAGACCCAGGCTCTCGGCTGTACTCAGCACTTGAGGGAGACTCTCAGGGAGTCAGCTCTGGGTCCCTAATTCTCAGTCCTGGCCCTGGAGTCTGCTCTAAACTGCCCACTTGGCTGTGGTCCATTATGACCATACACTGTTCTCCAGGGCTGCCCGGCTGGGACATGGCATCTGCTCAGTCTTCTGGGGCCAGTGTTACTGTAGATGAGAGCTGGGATGCTCCAGGTAGGCCAGGCCTGGAGCCCATACAGCCCTGGGGTGCCCTGAGTAGGCAGCAGGTCTAGGAGACTGGAGCACCCTGCAGCCCCTGCCACAGGGCTCTCGAAGTTTCCTGCTAGTACAAAGTGTTTAACTCGCTGTACTTCTTGCCTCAGCTGCCACCGCTGTCCTGCCCATGGCCACCATCGAGCCAGCACAGCTGACGGTCCAGCCAGGCCAGCCGGCTGAGTTCCGCTGCATTGCCACCGGGAGCCCCCTGCCCACCATAGAGTGGATCGGTAGGTGCAGCAGACCCGCTTCTGGCCAGGCGTGGAACACCGTGGGAGCTGTGGGGATGAGGCTGTCAGCACTTCCCCATCCCGACCATACCTCGTGTCTGCCGGGGCTCCATGTTCACCTGGTCACTCGGAGACCCAGGGCTGGGACAAGGCAGCTGAGACGCGCTGCAAACCATTGACTGTGGCCTGTGGAGATGCTAAGTCTCCCGTAACCCAGGCCGTGGCTCCGTCCCGAGGCACCACCCTCAGTCCCCCTCTCCCGGAAGCCAGTGGGGGATCCTCTGGCCACAGGGAGGCTGGGAGGGAGGGCTCAGGGCTGGGGTGGGACCTTAAGCAGAAGGGGTGCGGCTGTGGGCTAGCCTCCCTGGCCGGGGGGGTTCACCTGCTTCCCATGCCTGTGGCTGCGCCAGCTGGAGGCAGAGGGGTTTGAACATGCGACGGGGAGCCCTAGCCCCTCCCACCTGAGCCGGAGGAGTCTCTCCAGCCGCTTTGGTGGACAGCAGGCTGCTGTAGTGCCTGGGGCTGGCTACTAGAGGGCGACATGCTCACGTACCCCATTGTGTTGCAAGGACGGGCTGCTAGGGGCCCTTCTCTGGGCCCTTAACCCCGGGGATGCGTGACCAGGCTGTGCTGGGCCAGGCCGGCCACGGACTGTGAGCTCAGCTGCTCTCTGGGCCCCTGGCCCTGGGCGGGGGTGAGGCAGGTTGTGCAAGGCTGGGGTGCTGAGAGAGGGGGCATTAACTACTGTCTCTCTCCTGGTCTGGCTCACTGCAGGAGGACATGCTGGCATCATGTCCCGCAAAGCCGTGATCCAGGGAGGGACCCTGCGCTTCCCCTCTGTGGAGCCCTCGGACGAAGCAGAGTATCTGTGCCGTGTGCGCAGCAGCGCTGGGCAGCACGTGGCCCGGGCCTTCCTGCAAGTGCACCGTACGTACACTGTGGTGGATGCTGCCTGCCCCAGCCAGGGGTCATACAGGGAGACCAGCCTTTCCATGGAGCTCTGCTTCCCTAGACCAAAGCAGCTGCAGCAGGACCCCAGAAGCAACCCTTGGTCTCGCTGGCTGGGGACTGCACTGGGTGCTGACTCCACACACCAAGTTCTACGCACTTTGGCCTCTTGTCGTGGACTAGAGCAGCAGCAGTGGGAGCAGGGATGCAGGATGGGCTAGTGGTTAGAGCAGGGACTATTGAACCTTCTGGTAGGGGGCAGTCAGCGTGTGCCGTGGACAGCGTGCGGTGGGGGCAGGGACGGGCGGTCAGCGTGTGCCGTGGACAGCGTGCGGTGGGGGCAGGGACGGGCGGTCAGCGTGTGCCGTGGACAGCGTGCGGTGGGGGCAGGGACGGGCGGTCAGCGTGTGCCGTGGACAGCGGGCGGTGTGGGCAGGGACGGGCGGTCAGCGTGTGCCGTGGACAGCGGGCGGTGAGGCTCAGGGGTAGGCTGAGTGGTGGAAGGATTGCAGGGTGGGATGCTGTGTCCCCCATTCCCTTGAGCTGCGAAGGGTGGAGAGGTGCCATGGCAAAGGGTGGGGTGGGAGCTGGGTGGCGTCACCCTTGCCGGGCTGACCCTGCTGTGACCCAGCCAGGGCTCTCCCAGGACCTCCCGCAGCTCTAACCCGCTGGCTGTTGGCAGGTTCCAGTGTGCTGCAGGTGCAGGTGAGCCCGGAGAGGACAGAGGTGCAGGAGGGCAGCACAGTGAGACTGTACTGCAGGGCTGCTGGCTCCCCCACCGCCACCATCACCTGGGAGAAGCAAGGGGGCAGCCTCCCACCCCAGGTAACATGCCTAGGCCTACAGACCTTCCGGGGGCGGGGCATGGGTGTGGGGCGGGGTGTATTGGGGGTGTATGCTGGGGGCATAGCCATTCTGGGGGGAGGGCTACAGGGTGCCAGTGATTGCACTGTGGGGCCCTGCAGTTTGGGAGTGCCAGGGTTCGAAATGCTCAGATTTGGGTCATGGGGACCGAGCAGATTGGGAGTGCTGTGGTTTGGAGGTACCACAGGTTAGGGGTGCTGTAGATTGGGGGTGTTTGGTCTGGCAGATTGGGGGTGGGTGCCGTTGGTTGAGGTGGGGGGCCCGGCAGGTTTCGGGTGGTTCCAGGGGTTGGGATGTGAGGCCCAGCAGGCAGGGGATGAGTGCTGCTGGTTGGGGCATGGGGCCCCGCAGATAGGGGGTGGTGCCGTGCATTGAGGTGTTGGGCCCGACAGGTTAGGGATGGGTGAAATTGGTCCAGGCGTGGGGCCAGCAGGTTGGGGATGGGTGCTGTAGGTTGGGGATGGGTGCCGTTGGTTGATGTGCGGGGCCCAGCAGGTTTTGGGTGGTGCAGTGGGTTGGGATGTGGGGCCCAGCAGGCTGGGGATGAGTGCCGTTGGTTGGGGGTTGGGGCCCCGCAGATTGGGGATGGTGCCATGGATTGGGGTGTTGTGCCCAGCAGGTTGGGGATGGGTGAAATTGGTCAGGGCATGGGGCTGGCAGGTTGGGGATGGGTGCTGTGGGTTGGGGCGTGGGGCCCCGCAGATTGGGGATGGTGCCATGGATTGGGGTGTTGTGCCCAGCAGGTTGGGGATGGGTGAAATTGGTCAGGGCATGGGGCTGGCAGGTTGGGGATGGGTGCTGTGGGTTGGGGCGTGGGGCCCCGCAGATTGGGGATGGTGCCATGGATTGGGGTGTTGTGCCCAGTAGGTTGGGGATGGGTGAAATTGGTCAGGGCATGGGGCCCGGCAGGTTGGGGGTGGTGCCATGGGTTGGGGCGTGGGGCCCGGCAGGTTGGGGGCTGCGGTGGATCCAGCCAGTGATGTTGGTGCGGAAGCTCTATGCCCCAGCAAGGCCAGATGCAGGCAGTCCATTGGTTATCCCAGTCCCTGGGTAGGGACCTCGATGGGCAGGGTCCTCCCCCACTTGGCCAGGGCCAGAGCCCAGTCCAGCCCCCCAGGCGTGCACCCCATGTCGTAGGGGCAGGCGCACAGGCAGCAGGGACTGACCCCATGGGCAGGGGCTCAGGCTGTGTCTCAGCATCTTTGGGCTGAGTCAGGCCGATCTGGCTCCTTGGCCAGGACCTAGGGCCCCGGGGGTCTCAGGGCTTTGTTGCTGGTGCCAGCTCCCAGCCCTGTTCCCATGAGGGAGCCACTTCCCACCGGACAGGCCGGTCGCAGGAGGGGCCTTGCAGACTCTCACGCATGGCCATGGTCATGCACGCGGGTACGCCCTCCCCCCACACACACACACTTGCTGCTGTCGCTCTGTCACTCTGCCGCTTTCTCTCTGCCAGACTCTCTCTGCCTACGGTTTCCTTCACTTCCAAGGCACCAGCCTGGAGGAGATACAGCAGCGGGTCCAGGAGCTCTGGCAGGTAGCTCGCTTGCTCTTGTGCTTGGCATGGCTGGCTGGGCTGGGCACCGGCTTCCTGCTGTCCTCTGCCAGCTCTGCCTGATGGCTGTTCCTCCCTCACTGGCCCGAGGCGCTGGGGATCACAGCACGTCAGCAGCCCAGGCCCCGGGAGCCACTCTATTAGCTCCAGCAGAGTGTCCTGGCCACGAGTTCATGGGCACCACTGCTTCCTGAGCAGGGGGGTGATTTGGTACCATCCAGCCCAGGCTGGCAGGAGATCCTTGCTGTGCAGTGGGCTAGCCCAGGACAGCCCGCTGACATCCCCACCAGAGGCCCAAGCCCCAGCACAAGCAGGATGCAGCTCACCATGCCCAGGTTCCTCCACCCCCCGGCCCCTGCGAAGGGAGCCACACTGGGTCTCCCTGTGATGGGATCATAGGGTTGCCTGCTTTCTAATTGCACAAAACTGAACACCCCTGCCACGCCCCCTACCCTGAGGCCCCTCCTCTTCTCTGAGGCCCCACCCTCTGCTCACTCCACCCCCCAACCCTCACTTTCATCGGGCTGGGGAGGGGGTTGGGCTGCTGGAGGGAGTGAAGGCTCCAGCTGGGGGTGCAGGCTCTGAGGTGGGGCTGGGGATGAAGGGTTTGGGGTGCAGGAGGGGGTGTGGGGTGTGGGCTCTGGGAGGGAGTTAGAGTGTGGGAGGGGGTTCCGACCCGGGGCAGGGGGTTGGGTTGCAGGAGGGCGTTCAGGGTGTGGGCTCTGGCCAGGCGGCGCTTAACTCAGGTGGCTCTTGGAAACATGAAACCGAACACCCTAGCCCTGCTCCTTCCCCCAAGGCCCCGCTCCTTCCCTGAGGCCCCACCCCCTGCTCACTACATTCCCCCTCCCTTGGTGGCTCGCTTTCCCCCACCCTCACTCATTTTCACTGGGCTCGGGCAGGGGTTAGGGTGTGGGAGGGGGGAAGGCTCCGGCTGGGGGTGTGGGATCTGAGGTGGGCCGGGGATGAGTGGTTTGGGGTTCAGGAGGGGGCTTAGGTCTGGGGCAGGAGGTTGGGGTACAGGAGGGGGTGCAGGCTCTGACTGGGGTTGGAGGCTCTGAGGTGGAGCCAGGGATGAGGGGATTCTGGTGCAGGAAGGGTATGGGGTGTGGGCTCTGGGAGGGAGTTAGAGTGTGGGAGGGGATTCAGACCTGCGGTGCAGGAGGGGGTTCGGGGTGCGGCGCTTACCTCAGGCAGCTCCTGGAAGCAGCCGGCATGTCCAGCTCCTAGGTGGAGAGGCGGCAAGGGGGCTTCGTTTGTTGCCTGCAGCTGCAGGTGGCACCCTGACAGCTCCCATTGGCAGTGGTTCCTGGTCAATGGGAACTGTGGAGCTGGCGCTCAGGGCGGGGACAGCATGCAGAGCCCCCTGGCTGCTCCTGTGCCTAGGAGCCGGATATGCCAACTACTTAGGGGAACTGCCTGGAGCCAGGGCAGGTAGGGAGCTTGCCTTAGCCCTACTGCGCCACGGACCGGACTTTTAGCGGCCCAGTCACTGATGCTGACTGGAGCCTCCAGGGTCCCTTTTCGACTGTGCATTCCGGTCAAAAACTGGATGCCTGGCAACCCTACGGGATCACTGGGGTACAACCTGGAACTTGGGTACCGCTGTGCCCCCTTAACTCTCCAGCCTGGGTTGTCTCCCACAATGTTTTGCTAATGACAAGCAGCAAACCCTTCTGAGCACTGTTATCACTCAGCCATCAGCATGTGGAGTCCCACACGCAGCTAGATTGCATGAATGCTCCCTGAGCCACTCATGGATCACACAGAGAAAGCCACCAGCCAATTCCCTCCAGCTCTCCAGCCTTGCACCCCAGAACTGTGCCTGACCAGTGTATGTTTAATACCCAGTCCACCCCTCCCTTAATGTGGAGAGGACACACACTAGCCTATGTAAACTGAGCTGACATTTCCCAAGCACTTGAAGCAAAACACTGCTTTAGGTAAAATATAAAACAGATTTATTAACTACAGAAAGATAGATTTTAAGTGATTATAAGTGGTAGGCACAAAAGGTCAGAGCTAGTTACAAAAGAAAATAAAAGGTAAGCACACAGTCTATATCTGAAACCTTATTACACTCGACAATATTTGGATCAAGCAATTTTGTCACTACACTGGATGATACAATTCTTAATACACAGGCTTCTCCCTTGAGCCTGGGATCAGTCTCCTCAGTTGAAGTCTTTGTCTTCCCAGCGTTCTTGTTGTTTCCAGTGTAGGTGTGGGAGGAGAAAGGTGAAAGAATGATGCCACTGTCCCGTATTTTATATCCTCAGTTCATGTACCTGGAAAACACTAGCCCAGACATGCCCCACTGTGTGATGCTTGTGATGTTTGTGCAGCCCTCTTACAAGTATTGTAAATTCCTTGTTTACAATTCCCCTGCTGATTAATGGTTGCATAACACTCCCCAGGGAGTGGGTCACCACCTAGCAGTTCAATATACTTAAGAAACAGGTTACACAATGTAATTTCTTACCCTAAATGTTATTTTAGGCAGATTGCAAAGTTTCTGTGGTTCAGAGTTCCAGTTATATTTCTTTTCAGACTGGATCCCTGTCTCAGTCTGGACTCCCCCCTTGCCTTCCCTTCAGGTGGCTTTAAAGCAGTCTTCCTTCTTGGGCAGACAGGCCATGAAGAGGAGGGGTCCCGTTTGCCTTCCTCCCCACCCTTAAATAGGATTTACATAAGGCAGGAATCCTTTGTTTCCCAAACTTGATCCCCCTTCACTTCCAGTGGCATGTTACCAGAAGTTCCAGGTAATGTTTAGTATCAGGTGAGAAAACCTTCTGACTCTGTAATATCACAAGAAGAAAAGCACCTTAGAGGCACCTTAGAGACTAACAAATTTATTTGAGCATAAGCTTTCGTGAGCTACAGCTCACTTCATTGTAGCTCACGAAAGCTTATGCTCTAATAAATTTGTTAGTCTCTAAGGTGCCACAAGTACTCCTTTTCTTTTTGCGAAAACAGACTAACACGGCTGCTACTCTGAAACCTGTAATATCACAGCGTCCATGAGTCAGTGGTAGTATGGAGCTTCCACAGGAAGGCCAAGTTTTCACAGTCCATTGTCCTCGCTGATGGGCCATCCGCCCTGTCTGGCTTTTCCATTGAAGTGTTAGCAGTGGGCATCACCCAAAGTAGCATAGTTGAAATACAGATACATAGTCAATATTCCTAACTTCAGATACAGAACTGATACAGGCATACAAATTGGATAATCACATTCAGTAAATCCTACCCTTTCCAATGATATCTCACATGAGCCATCTTGCATAAAGTATGTCTCAGTTATGTAATTTCATATCATAAGCATATTTTCCTAAAGAATATGGAGTCCAACGTCACAGCATGCTTGTGGGAAATAGATCATAATTATTTGACGTGAATATGGGGGTTCCAGGGTGCTACTTTGAGGGACAGAGAGCCACCCCCCTCAGGCCCTGTACCACCCAGACAAACCACCAGTAACCAAGATGGCCACCCAGCAGCTCCTTTCCTGCTCAATTGCTGTGCTGTCTTCTGGGCACTGATTAATGGTCTCATAAGTGGGGCCTGCTGCTGACCCCGCACAATGGGGATGGAGTCCCAGGTGCCCTCCCCTCTCCCTGCACACCTGGAGCATGTGCCTGGTGTGTGCCCCCGGGACCCCAGCCCTGACTGCTCCCTTGCTGTGTTTGCAGTCCCGCTCGGAGCACACTGACATTGCCACTCTGGTGATCCCCTCCATCACGGCCGCTGACAGCGGGGTCTACCTGTGCATCGGGACCAGCCCAGCCGGTGTTGGCAGTGCCAGGATCGAGGTGGTGGTGCTACGAGGTAGGAGCCCAGGGATGGGCTTTCACTGCTAAGCACTAGGGATGTGCCGGCCAACTGGGCCATCTGCAGAGCTGCCCTGGCACATGCTGTGCAGCGCAGCATTGGGCATCAACCACATGCCATCCAGCTGGGGTGTGTGTACCTCCCCAGTGCCCAGGGCAGGGTCCAGGAGGGGGCAAGGCCCTTGAGTTTCAGCTCCAGCAGCTTCTCTCCAGCTGTTAGTGTGTCCAAGACTTTAACAAGAGGCTCCCACAGAAAATCTGCTCCCTTAGCGTGGGCTAAGAGGAGGGGGAAGCATCTTGGGGGGTCTGCCCCCATGAAAGGGCTCTGCACTGATCCTGCAAACTAGCCTGTGTTCAGTGTATGGAGAGCGGACCCCAGGCATGCAGCCCTGCCTCCCTCTAGTGGCCAGGCCAGTGAAGAGCTTTCCAAGTGCACTGTTCCCCGCCCCAAGCTGCTGCAGCTGGGTTGTTAGCTCAGGCAGTTGACTGTCCTGTTGTGTTATCCCAAGACTCCGGTTCGATCCCTGCGGGGACCCATTCAGGGGCGTTGTCACAGTAGCCCAGCTTGGCTGTGGATCCCTGCTGTGGGGTGGCTGCTGGGGTATTAACTGTTGGAGCCCGGAGTCACTCTGGGGCTGCTAAGTACAGAATGCCCCTGGTAGGGTAAGAAGTGACACTGGCAAGAATTTGGAGCTGCCTTGCGTAGTCGTACTGGGCCTGATAGGACACATGGTGTTGTCCCTCTGCTCCCGATTGGTGGAACTGAGGCTGTATGACTCGTCTCTGGGGTTGAATGCTTGAAGGAAAACAGCTCAGTCTCCCCCTGCGAGTGGCTGGGGGGGCGTTTGAACTCATGCTAGTAAAAACCCCATGGCACAGATGCTTGTGCAAAAGGGGCGTGGGCACAAACAGCCCTGAGGCCCACATGGAGCTGGCAGCATGCCAGTAGAAGGGTCGCTGGCACCTGACCGAGCACTGATCACAGAGAGTGGCTCCCAGCTCAGGCTGCCATGATCCTGCCTCTTCAGCGGGGAGGTTCTTGGCGCTGCCACCAGGGCACTGTCACTTGAAACAAGTGACCAACTGGGAGATCAGCCGGAAAAGGCCAAGCATCTCCAGCTTTTGGCCCGTGAGACCCCACAGCCAGCCCCCTCCAGGGGGTTGCAAGAAAATGAGCCATTGCTAATGCATTTTGACTGCTGGGCCCACCTTTCTGTTCTGTGGCTGTGCAGCACCTGGCACGCAGGGGCCTGTCCCTGACAGGGCATTTGCAGATAACGCGAACAATGAATAATTCCATGCTAGGCTGCAGTAGCTAGGCATGAGGACATGTGCGCTGCATTGTGGGACCTAGCAGACGAGCAGCCGGCCTTTAAAAGAACTCTTAGCTATTGATCCATGCTAAGCTGATTAACCCAGGGATTTTGTACCCTGTCCTGGCTCTTCCAGCGTCGGGCATGGCGCCCCCCATCCGGATCGAGGCCTCGTCGTCTTCCATCGCCGAGGGACAGACCCTGGATCTGAACTGCCTCGTCGCTGGCCAGGCACCAGTCACGGTCACGTGGTACAAGCGGGGGGGCTCCCTGCCAGCCAGGCACCAGGTACAGCTGTAGGAAATCAGTGTGACTCCAAGGACAGCTGCGGACCTGCACCATTTCACACTAGCTGGGGATGCGGCCCATGGCACTGCAGAGCCCCTGTGTGGACTCCCTCGGGTCCTGGCACAGATGCCCATGGGTCCCAAGGAGGCTTTTCCTTATCCCAGGGCAGGCGGGCAGCTTTATCATTCTCTGAGAACAGGGAGACGGGAGGATGCAGAAATGAGAGGCCAGTAGTTCTCAGGCTGAGGCCAAGTGAGTCCCTGGGATTTTCAAAGGGACTGGACAGGGGACACAATGGGGCTGAGGGTTAAGCTCAGGGCTGTTTTCTTCTCTTCCTCCTTGAATTCCCTCTCTCCCACCCATCTCCCTGCCAGGTCTCTGGCTCCCACCTGCGCATCTCTCAGGTCTCGGCAGCCGACTCGGGTGAGTACGTCTGCCGCGTGATCATCGGTGCCAGTCCCCGTGAGGCCTCCATCCCAGTTACTGTCCAGCACAGCACTGGCTTCCCACATGGTAAGGCTGAGCTGTGTGTGCTGGCTGGCTTGGGGGCAGGAGTTCCCTGCGCTTGCTCCCCTGGTACCAGGGGTCCCTGTGAGTGATGCTCTGGCATCCACTGGGTGAGGGATGGCTCTCACCCACTTTGGCCCCAGGTGATGTGCTTTCCAGACCCTGCCTTGTCCCTTGCAGCTGCCCTCTGCACCCTGCCCACCGCACATGGCAGGTTTCGGGGCCACCATTCCCCTTCCACAGGTGAGTGGAGGAGCCTGTGCAGATGGGTGCAGGCTGCAAGGAGTGTGCCACAGGGATTGGCTTTCACAGACAGTTGCCCTTGGTGCTTTCCCCGGGGAACCAGCCTTGCAGTGGCACGTTGTGTTGCTGTTGTGGGGGGGGGGGGTCTGGAAGTTTCTGCTGATCTCTGGGGGCAGGAGACCCTCCCCTAGTGGATCTGCACTGGAGGGTGAAGGGCGGGCCATGGGCTGCCCTCTTTCCCCTTGGTGTTGCCCTGAGGTCCGTGCAGCTGCCTTGCCAGTCCTAGGAGAGCTGCGCTCTGACCCTGTGGGGCTGCGGGCCAGGCAGGTCATTTCCATTGCTTTACACTCACTTGAGGGTTCTTACCCCTCCCCCGCCAGCGCTGCTCCAGCCTGCCTTTTGGTGATGCTCTGCTCTTGCCTCTACCCCTCCCTCTCTGTTCTTCCAGCCCCCCCTATCTGGATCGAGTCGTCCTCCTCTGCCGTCACTGAGGGACAGTCCTTGGACCTGAAGTGCCTCGTCGCGGGCCAGTCACCAGCCACAGTCATGTGGTACAAGCGGGGGGGCGCCCTGCCGGCCGGCCACCAGGTAGTGGGCCATGTGGGGACATGGTAGGCTGGCTCTGGCGCTATGGCCTGTGCCAGTTCTGGTGTGGAGCTGGGCTGAAATGACCAGGCCTCAGCAGTAGCTGCGTCGGAATTCCTTGGGGAAACAGTAACTCCACAGCACTGCCTCCCAGTAATGTACCACCACTGTCCAGCTTACCCACAATACCTTGCTCCTCCTCATGCTTCTGGGAGAGTCTCTCCAGAGCCCTGCCCCAAGAGGTGTGGCACCATGGAGGGGGAGGTTACCGTTGTGATGGGTTCACCCCGGGGTGCCACCTCAAACTGGGGTACCATTGAGCCCCCCGACCCACCAGCCTGGGCTCCCTTCATCCTGCACTGCTGTGACAAGCTGCCCAGTCCAATACAGGTAGGGATACACCCAGCTGCAGTTACATGCAGAAGCTGTGACCAGCCCTGCATGGGAAGGGTCCAACTAGGGAACTTCCCAGCTACTCAGGCACACCCCCCTCTGGAGTGTAAACCCAAAATTATACTGCCTTGTGCCGCACAGGGAGCTGTACAGTGTAAGCTCATGAAATGCGCCCCCTCCCGCAATGTGGAGAGGAATATACAATAGCTTTCTGCGCCGAGTTATGAATCCCACACACTGGTTTTAAAGAAAGCAAAAACAAGTTTATTAACTACAAAAAGATAGATTTTAAGTGATTATAGGGGATAGCAAACATAGCAAAGCAGTTTACCTAGCAAATAAACAAAAACCGCAAATTAAGCTTAATATACTAACAAGTTTGGATATGAATAGCAGATTCTCACCCTAAATGATGATAGAAGCAGGCTGCAGATTCCTAAGGGGCAAGCTGCACTAACTTACGGCTTGGAATCCCCAGGTGTTCCATTCACAGGCTAAAAATCCCTTTAGCCTAGGTCCAGCACTTCCCCCAGATCAGTCTTTCTTCCTCAGGTGTTTCCAGGAGTCTCTTTGAGTGGGGAGTCTGTGAAGACCCATGATAATGTCACTCCCCCGCCTTATATAGCTTTTGCATGTGGTGGGAACCCTTTGTTTCAAAACTTGGTTCCCATGCTAGTTAGTGAAAAAATACTGATGTCCCAAGATGGAGTCGAGCACCAGGTGACCTGGTTACATGTCCCTGTAGTGTCACAGCAGCCATTACTCGGAGGCTGTCTGCAGCCTCCTCAGGAAGGCTCCCCAGACTGGAAATAACCTTCTTCTAAGGCCTGTTGTTTTCTCTAATGACCCTTCTCCACCCAGCTTTTCAAAATGAGAGCATCTTGTCTAGTGGGCTTTCCCCATGTGTAAACGCATTTGTAATAGATGCATAGACAATATTCCTAACTTCAGATACAAAAATGATACATGAATTCAAATAGGATAATCATATTCAGTAAATCATAACCTTTCCAATGATATTTCACATGGCCTACTGTAACGATGCTGGCTTTGGTGGGACACAACTGAGAGTAGCAATTCAGGACAAATTGCTTAGAGCAGGGCAGTCACAGCCCCAGGTTGGTGGTTGTCCACCTCTAAGGCACACCAAACCAGCCAAACAGAGAGGACTTCGGTCTCACCCCACTGGCTAACCATCAGTCACACAAGCAATTCCCTTCGACACTCCAGCTTCCCAGGTTTCAGAGTAGCGGCCATGTTAGTCTGTATCAACAGAAAGAACGAGGAGCACTTGTGGCACCTTAGAGACTAACACATTTATTTGAGCATAAGCTTTCATGGGCTACAGCCCACTTCATCAGATGCATACAGTTGAAAATACAGTAGGAAGATATAGATATATATAGATAGATAGATAGATATATTACAAAGAACATGCAAAAATGGGGGTTGCCATACCAACTCTTAACGAGACCAATTGATTATCAACAGGAGAAAAAAAACTTTTGTAGTGATAATCAGGATGGCTCATTTCAAACAGTTGACAAGAAGGTGTGAATAACAATAGGGGGTAAATTAGCACAGGGAAATAGTTTTTAGTTAATGTAATGACTCATCCACTCCCAGTCTTTATTCAAGCCTAATTTAATGGTGTCCAGTTTGCAGATTAATTCCAGTTCTGCTGTTTCTCATTGGAGTCTGTTCTTGAAGTTTTTTTGTTGACTAATTGCGACTTTTAGGTCTGTAATTGAGTGTCCAAGGAGGTTGAAGTGTTCTCCAACTGGTTTTTGAATGTTATAATTCTTGACATCTGATTTGTGTCCATTTATTCTTTTGCGTAGAGACTGTCCGGTTTGGCCAATGTACATGGCAGAGGGGCATTGCTGGCACATGATGGCATATGTCACATTGGTAGATGTGCAGGTGAACGAGCCTCTGATAGTGTGGCTGATGTGATTAGGTCCTATGATGGTGCCTCTTGAATAAATATGTGGACAGAGTTGGCAATGGGCTTTGTTGCAAGGATAGGTTCCTGGGTTAGTGTATAGCCAAGTCACATGTCCATGCATGACTCAGTTCTTTACAGGCCCACGTCATTGTTTACATGTTAGTTCCCAGGAAAGCTCAGCTGTAGATTGGCATCTCCCAAAGTTCATTGTCAGTTAAGGGTTTCTTGATTGGACACTTACTGAGATTAGTCCTTTCTCAAGAAGCTGACCAAATGCTTCACTGAGGCTACTTAGAATCAAAACACATTGAGATACAAGTACATAGCCAATATTCATAACTTCAACTACAAAAATGATACACACGTACAGACAGCATAATCATAACCAGCAAATCATAACCTTTTATAGACACCTCACACGACAACCTCTGTACAATATTTGCTGCAAATATATAACAGTAGTTGCAACAATGATCTATACAGTCACAGTTTATGTCAATAACGTCACACCTATCTTGCATAAAATATATCATAATTATGCCATAATCATATCATAATAAGATCTCTATGAAAAATATGGGGTGCAATGTCACACCTCCCCCCATAGATAACTGTCAGAGGGTTAGTCATTGACTAACGTGAAGGCAGTATGCCTAATGCTCTCTTTAGGTTTTGGTTATACAACTCCCACGTGTTACCAAACATTGTAGTGTTACCCAAAGGTGTTTTTGAAAAGTTCTATGCGTCTTTTCCCAGGTTGCCTGAAAACATTCTTGTGTGTAGCATTGCTAACATAATGCAATATCAATATCTTCTAGCCACCAATGCCATGAGGCGGTGTGCCTCAGTTTCCCCTTTCGCACAGCAGTCTAGGTTTGTTATGCTTTCTCTGCTGTGCCAAGCTCTAAGCCTGTTTACAGGTATTAGCTGGAGCACCACAAGGCATCCAGATGCAAAGTACATCCATCCTGCCTCTATCTGTCCTTCTCTGGTTCTGGGGATGAATCTTGCATAAGAGCTAAATTGTGGAGAGAGGCAGGCGTGGAGGGGAACTGTGAACTGAAGAAAATAAAATCAAATGGAGCCAGAGACCCGGAAATGGTCACCTGTCTGGCAGTAGCATCTGCCAGTACATTTCCTCTGGTAACATCATCCTAGGGTTTCTGGTGAACAGTACATTTTACAATGGCAATGGCAGAAGGGAGTTGAAGAGCAGAGAGAAGAGCATCAACAAAGGACCCATTACTGATCTTTGCCCCTCCCCCTCTGAAGTGAGAAATCCTCGGTGTTTCCATAGTTGTCCATAATCATGAACCACCCCAAAGGCATATCAAGAATCCGTGTAGATGGTAACAGACTTGTTCTTGGCTAAAGTACAAGCAAGGGTAAGAGTGACAAGTTCTGCGACTTGGGCTGAGTGTGCTCCCAGAAGGGAGTGGGCCTCCACAGGCTCGTGTTGGGAACAAACATCATAGCCGGCCACGAGCAGGCCTGCAGGATTTCTGAGGCAGGACCCATCTACATAGAACAGTAGATCAGGATTATGAGGCGGGGTAATCCTTCAAATCAATTCTAGGAGTGGAGAGTTCTGCTGTCTTGGCTAACCAGTCATGAGGTTCTCCCTCAGCTCCCGTGGGAAGTAAAGAAGTGGGGTTAAGGACAGGGCAGTGAGTAAGAGTTACATTTCAGGCATTTAAAAGCAGCATTTCATCCTTCATTCATCTAGAGTTAGAGAGATGCTGGGTTTTGCTTTTTAGGAACAGGGTGGTCACAGCATGCGGGATGGCAACACATAAGGGGGAACCCAAAACAAGAGTAGCAGAAGCCTCCACAAGGGAAGCAGCTGCAGCTACTGCCCGAAGACAAGGAGGGAGTCCAGCTGCCACAGGGTCCAAAGGTGAGCTATAATATGATATGTGGCGTCGTTTGTCACCATGAGTTTGGTAAGGACCCCCAAGGCTATTCCCTCCTTCTCGTGGCAATAGAGAGTGAAGAGCTTCTGGTAGTCAGGTAAGCCCAAGGTGGGGGACCTGGTAAGAGCCTCCTTAATCTTAGTAAATGCTTCCTCGGCTTTTGGGGTCCATGGAAGGGATTCAGGGACCTTATCAAGGGTTAATTCTTTCAGGGGCCTAAAGATAGCTGTATGCCCAAGGATCCACTGTCGGCAATACCCGGCCATACCTAAGAAGCCACGCATTTGTTTCTTGGTTGGTTTAGGGACTTGGAGGATGGCTTGTATTCGCGCAGAGGACAAGTGTCTGTCTCCAGCTAAAACATCATGTCCCAAATAATGGACTTGGGCAGACAGAGCTGCAGTTTAGACTTGGAGGCTTTATGACCTTTCTCGGCTAGAGCTTGCAATAGCATAAGGGAATCAGTTTTAGAAGCCTCCAAAGACGGCAATGCTAATAGCAGGTAGTCTACGTACTGGACTAGACCAGTACTGGACCATTTTGAACTCGATGTCATCCAGATCCCATTTGAGGATCTGTGAGAACAAGGTGGGCAATTTGGTGTAACCTTGGGGTAACCTGGTCCAAGTGTATTGACACCCTTGGTATGTGAAAGAAAAACAGATATTGACCATCTCTGTGGACAGGGATAGAGAAGAAAGCCGAGCAGAGGTCAACAACCGTGAAATGAACAGCAGAGGGAGGAATACAGGAGAGAATAATTGCAGGGTTTGGGACAACTGGGTAGATAGGAAGAACAGCAGCATTGACAGCGTGGACATCCTGGACAAAGTGCCACGTCTGCTTGCCAGGTTTCCTTACAGGTAAAATGGGGGTGTTACATTTACTGACTATAGGAATAATAATTCCTTGTCGAATTAGGGAAGTTATCACTGGGCGGATTCCTTCTTCGGCCTTCCTTGAGAGAGAGTATTGCTGAACTCTAGGAAGGGGTTTTGCTGGATCTAGGCGAATTTGAACCAGTCGGGCAGTCCTGATGCACCCCACCTGGTTGGCGTGCTCAGCCCAGAAACAGGGAGGAACCTTGGCCTGCAATTCCTGTTGCAACAAGGAAGGGCTGGTGTCGGTCTCCTCCTCTGGAGCACCCAATTGCAAGACTGCCAGGACCTCATTTTGACTGGGATCAGGGACGTCCAAATACACCCCGTCTGGGGTGCAATAAATTGTACCATTTAATTTGCACAGCAAGTCTCTTCCTAAAGGTTAACAGGTGAGCAGGGGCTGAGGAGGAAAGCATGGTGCTCAGACAGAGGACTGATAGAGACAGTCAGAGGGATGGAGAATAGGAGTGTTGCTCACTCCTACTGCATTTCCTATTTCTGAGGTTACTGGAAGGGAAGGGAAGTCACCTGCACGGAGGCAAGAGGTAGGGGTACCATTAATTATACAGTTTACATATGGTCCTGTCTGGTTCAAAGGAAAAAGCAAAGCGATGATGTCACCCGTCTCCTGGCTATCCTAATGGCTTTGAGGGCATAAGGGAACCGGGGAAGAATATTGCGATGAAAGGGCAGGGTCGATTGACCGGTCAGGGCGATTGGGACAATTGTTTTTCCAATGGCCCACCTGCCCACAATTGTAACAGGTGTCATTACTTTGCCTCTGGGCAGGGAGACAGTGGGGACCTCTGTTGGGTCTCCCTCCTATTCCCCTTAATGGGCAGTTGCTGTGGGGTTTCAGTATATTGTGGATCTGGATCTGGAGGGTCATTCATTTAGTTTCGATGTCGTCCTTTTTTCTTTTCTAACTGACGGTAGTAATGCTGGGGGACTGCCAGAATTTCGTCTGGGTTTTTTCCTTCCCAATCCACGGTACCAATTTTTAATTGGTCCCCCAATCGTGGATTGAGTCCCTGGACAAAGGCAGCCACTATGGCTTGTTTAGCATCTTGCTCTGCATTATCTATGCCAGAATATCTCTCAAAAAACTGCTTAAGGCGCTGCATGTAATCAGCAGGGTTTTTTCCTTTATTTTGTCTACAAGCACTAATTTTAGTCCAATCTGCCTTTTTTGGGCAGATTTTAAGAACTGCATCCAGCAGGTTGTTTCTGTCTGTGTTTAAGTTCCTATTATGGCCTTGGTCGTCGTTGGGCCTCTTGTAGGAGGCGATTTAATGTTTCCCTTGGCAGGACTCCTCTCAGGAGTTGGTTTAAATCTGCCCAGTTAGGGTTGTAACAGCTTACGACTGTTCTTAATTCGATGGGGTCTTCCCTTATTTTAGGAAATTTTTCAATCAAATTATACAAATCCGTGGGAGACCAAGAGGTATGTACAGTCAGAAGGGTCGCCTGACCCGAATCATCAACACCTGGGCCTGGGAGTTGGCGCAAGGGGAACGCTGTTTCATGATGGGGAGACAGGGGCTGAGGGCTGAGTGTGGGGCCCCTGGGATCGTAACTTCTGTTGTCTAGTATTCTTTGCCAATGGTCCAGATGAGTTTTCCGGCAGTCCATCTAATCGGTCACATAGGTGTTGGACTGAGTCTGCTAGGGTAGTGATTGGTCTTCCTGTGGGATCTGAGGGCAACTCAGGGGAAGAGGGTGAAGTAGATGCTGACATTGGTGTTAGTGCTTGGGGCAGGGGTCCCTGGATAGTGGAGTCAGCCTCCAGATGGTAGACTGTTGGAGGCGTGTAGTCTGGTGGAGGCGGGCAGGGTCCACTGCCCTCTCTATTTGTTCCTCCTTGAATGGATGGACCTGCACTCACCTGTCGAGGTAATGTAGGGGCAGCCAGCTATCTACATTCTAAGTATAAATCTATACCATTTGCGGATGGGGCCGAGGGGTTTTTTTGAAGAGGCCTTGAAGAATAAAAGGGTATTTGCTGGCCAGCCGGGGTTTGGGGAAGAGTTAATTTCTTCTTTGACTCTTTTAATTGCGTTTTAAGTTTCTCCTGGGAGTCCTTGAGACTCCTCATTTGAGATTCACAGCGCCGTTTTTCTGTTTCCCCATACCAATCGAAATGTGCATCAAACTGACCTTTCCCTACCGCTTTGGCCTGAAGTGCACCTCTGAGGTACACAATCTTGTCTCTAAGGGAAACTGTAATTTTGGATCATCCCTGGTATACCAATTCCATTTCTCTAAAAACTTGCAAGTGAAAGGACTATAATTTGTGTACATGTAGTACGCCGGTGTGCCTTTTGGCGGGACGGTGATCCTTTTTGACTCACCAGCCCCCATCTTTTGCCAGCAAGTGCAAGTCCTTTTTGGACCCCCAGAATCCCTACGGATCTTTCACTCATCACACTCACACAGGGAAGGTTTTGTTTAGGGTCTCCATGACTGTCTTACAGCCTCCTTTCAGCAAAGAGCGTTGGCTGGTGCCACATACACTGTCGCTTCAGGCGAGGTGATCAGACCAGTCAGTGGCTCATAACTAGAGGTAGGGGAGGAAAGAGGGTATGGCAACAAACCGTCTGAGGACGTAAGGGATGGGATCACACACTCCTAGACCCAGACAGGGCCCTCACCAGTCATGCCATGCAAAGGGAAACTGCCGTGGCCAGGGCATTTATCGCGATGCCTGCTAAATTGAGTTACAGGACTTGCTTTAGAAGCACCTGTGACTTCATAGATTCATAGATACTAAGGTCAGAAGGGACCATTCTGATCATCTAGTCCGACCTCTTGCACAGCGCAGGCCACAGAATCTCACCCACCCACTCCTACGAAAAACCTCACCTATGTCTGAGCTATTGAAATCCTTAAATCATGGTTTAAAGACTTCAAGGAGCAGAGAAGCCTCCCTCGAGTCACCCATGCCCCATGCTACAGAGGAAGGCAAAAAACCTCTAGGGCCTCTCCAATCTGCCCTGGAGGAAAATTCCTTCCCGACCCCAAATATGGCGATCAGCTAAACCCTGAGCATATGGGCAAGATTCACCAGCCAGATTCCCAGGAAAGAATTTTCTGTAGTAACTCAGATCCCATCCATCTAATATCCCAGCTCAGGGGATTAGGCCTATTTACCCTGAATATTTAAAGATCAATTACTTACCAAAATCCCATTATCCCATCATACCATCTCCTCCATAAACTTATCGAGTAGAATCTTAAAGCCAGATAGATCTTTTGCCCCCACTGCTTCCCTTGGAAGGCTATTCCAAAACTTCACTCCTCTGATGGTTAGAAACCTTCGTCTAATTTCAAGTCTAAACTTCTTGGTGGCCGGTTTATACCCATTTGTTCTTGTGTCCACATTGGTGCTGAGCTGAAATAATTCCTCTCCCTCTCCTGTATTTATCCCTCTGATATATTTATAGAGAGCAATCATCTCTCCCCTCAACCTTCTTTTAGTTAGGCTAAACAAGCCAAGCTCCTTAAGTCTCCTTTCATAAGACAAGTTTTCCATTCCTGGGATCATCCTAGTAGCCCTTCTCTGTACCTGCTCCAGTTTGAATTCATCCTTTTTAAACATGGGAGACCAGAACTGCACACAGTATTCCAGGTGAGGTCTCACCAGTGCCTTGTATAATGGTACTAAAACCTCCTTATCCCTACTGGAAATGCCTCTCCTGATGCATCCCAAAACCGCATTCACTTTTTTCACAGCCATATCACATTGGCAGCTCATAGTCATCCTATGATCAACCAATACTCCAAGGTCCTTCTCTTCTTCCATTACTTCTAATTGATGCATCCCCAACTTATAACTAAAATGCTTGTTATTAATCCCTAAATGCATAACCTTACACTTCTCACTATTAAATGTCATCCTATTACTATTGCTCCAGTTTACAAGGTCATCCAGATCCTCCTGTATAATATCCCGATCCTTCTCTGAATTGGCAATACCTCTCAGCTTTGTATCATCTGCAAACTTTATTAGCACACTCCCACTTTTTGTGCCAAGGTCAGTAATAAAAAGATTAAATAAGATTGATCCCAAAACCGATCCCTGAGGAACTCCACTGGTAACCTCCCTCCAACCTGACAGTTCTCCTTTCAGTAGGACCAGTTGCAGTCTCCCCTTTAACCAATTCCTTATCCACCTTTTGATGTTCATATTGATCCCCATCTTCTCCAATTTAACTTATAATTCCCCATGTGGCACGGTATCAAATGCCTTACTGAAATCTAGGTAAATTAGATCCACTGCATTTCCTTTATCTAAGAAATCTGTTACTTTTTCAAAAAAGGAGATTAGGTTGGTTTGGCACGATCTACCTTTTGTAAAACCATGTTGTATTTTGTCCCATTTACCATTGACTTCAATGTCCTTAACTAATTTCTCCTTCAAAATTTTTTCCAGGACCTTGCATACTACAGATGTCAAACTAACTGGCCTGTAGTTACCCGGATCACTTTTTTTTTCCTTTCTTAAAAATAGGAACTATTTTTGCTATTGCTAACTAGAATATTAGCAATTCTCCAATCATTTGGTACTACTCTTGAGTTTACAGATTCATTAAAAATTCTTGCTAATGGGCTTGCAATTTCAGGTGCCAATTCCTTTAATATTCGTGGATGAAGATTATCTGGGCCCCCGATTTAGTCCCATTAAGCTGTTTGAGTTTCGCTTCTACCTCAGATATGATAATATCTACCTCCATATCCTCATTCCCATTTGTCATGCTACCATTATCCCTAAGATCCTCTTTAGCCTTATTAAAGACTGAGGCAAAGTATTTGTTTAGATATTGGGCCATGCCTAGATTATCTTTAACCTCCACTCCATCCTCAGTGTTTAGCGGCCCCACTTTTTCTTAATTTTCTTCTTATTTATATGGCTATAGAACCTTTTACTATTGGTTTTAATTCCCTTTGCAAGGTCCAACTCTACTCGACTTTTAGCCTGTCTCACTTCATCCCTACATGTTCTGACCTCAATTAGGTAGCTTTCCTTGCTGATCTCTCCCATCTTCCACTCCCTGTATGCTTTCTGCTTCTTCTTAATCACCTCTCTAAGATGCTTGCTCATCCAGCTTGGTCTACAACTCCTTCCTATGAATTTTTTCCCCTTTCTTGGGATACAGGCTTCCGATAGCTTCTGCAGCTTTGATTTAAAATAATCCCAGGCCTCCTCGACCTTTAGAGCCATAAGTTCTTCAGTCCAATCCACTTCCCTAACTAATTTCCTTAATTGTTGAAAGTCAGCCCTTTTGAAATCAAAAACTCTAGTTGCAGATTTATTTTTGTTAATCCTTCCATTTAGTTTGAACTGAATTAGCTCATGATCACTTGAGCCAAGATTGTCCCCAACAACCATTTCTTCTATGAGGTCCTCGCTACTCACCAAAATTAAATCTAAAATGGCATCCCCTCTAGTCGGTTCAGCAACTACTTGATGAAGGAATCCATCAGCTATCGCATCTAGGAAAACCTGAGCCCTATTATTATTACTAGCACTGGTCCTCCAGTCTATATCTGGGAAGTTAAAGTCTCCCATGATCACGCAGTTTCCATTAGTATTTACTTGATTAAAAACATTAAAAAGGGCTCTATCCATATCCAAATTAGATCCCGGAGGTCTATAGCACACCCCAAGCACTATCGTAGGAGAGGCTTTACTAGTTTTCTTCCCCAGTGTAATTTTTGCCCAGACGGACTCTGTCTTATCCATTGCATCGCTTCTTATTTCTTTACATTCTACCTCATCATTGATATACAATGCTACTCCACCACCTTTACCTTTATTTCTGTCTTTCCTAAACAGCACATACCCTTCAATACCTGTAGTCCAGTCATGACTACTATTCCACCATGTTTCTGTTATCCCTATAATATCTGGTTTCACTTCCTGCACCAGTAGCTCTAGTTCCTCCATTTTGTTACCTAGGCTCCTCGCATTGGTGTACAAACATCTTTATTTTTGCTGTTTGGCCTCGCTCACATTTTGTACCCTATTAGGCACAGTCATTCTACAGCCAGTATAACCTATTAGACTAGTATCCACACCGCCCTCGCTCCTTATATACATTCTCCTACCCACGGCTGTATCCTTTCTTACTTCGTCTTCTTCCCTCTCAATGCTAAAATCTGGTGTGGAGATTACCTGGACATCTCCCAACCATCTCCCCCTAATTCCTAGTTAAAGCTCTCTTTATCAGTTGTGCCAGCCTCGATCCTAGAAGTCTATTTCTTTCCCTAGTCAGATGAAGTCCATCCCGAGAGAACTGTCCTCTGTCCGTGAATGCCTCCCAGTGGCCATACATCCCAAAGCCCTCCTTATAGCACCACTGCCTAAGCCATCTGTTGACAGTCATAATCTTGTCACACCTTTGTTGCCCTTCTCTAGGAACAGGAAGGATCCCACTAAAGATCACCTGAGCCTCAATTTCCTTAAGCGTCTTCCCCAGCCTAGCATAGTCTCCCTTAATACTTTCCAGCAAGAATCTAGCCGTATCATTTGTTCCCACATGAAGGATAATTAGGGGATTCTTTCCTGCTCCCTTTAGGATCCTTTTCAACCTCAGGTCTACATCCCGTATCTTAGCACCCGGAAGACAGCACACCCTTCTATTCTCAGGATCAGCTCTAGTTACAGGCCTGTCTATTCTTCTCAATAAAGAGTCCCCTATCACATAGACCTGCCTTTTCCTGGTGACAGTGCTATTCTCCAGTCTCTCCCCTGTTCCCTCTGGCTGCAAGTTCTTTCCATTCCTGTTTTCCCTTATAATCCTCTTCAACCCATCCTGTATCCTCCTGGGGCTCATATTTGGTGTAGTCTCCCTTGACTCTTCTGCTTTTCCTATAGGACTAGCCTCTCTTCTCTTCTTCCTTACCCTTCCACCTTCAACAAGTACCTGCTGAGCCCCTTCTTCATTTTCCAACTCTGCAAACCTGTTCCTAAGCTCTATTTCTCCTTCACTAGCCCATCTTTTCCTCTGCCTGGTCCTTTTAGTCACATGCTTCCACTGACCACTTTCCTCACCCAGTCTCCCCTCAAAATTCCCCAGCCTTGCTTCCATCTGTGAGTCTGAGCTTTTCCCTTCAGATACCTCATGTCTTTGCTCCATCATCTGCTCAAACCCCCTCCTAAACTCAACGAGACTTTCCACCTGCATCTCCAAACCTCGGATCTTTTCCTCCATCAGCTCTATCAGACGGCATTTCATGCAGACAAAACTCTTACCAGGTCCCCCCTCCAGGAACATGTACATACCACAGCTTCCACATCCAGTCATCCTCAATGTGTCTTCCACTACACGAGTCACTCACACAGCTGCCTCCATATCTGTCATCACCTTCCCACCTAAGTCCTGTTAATATGGGAAACACAAGCCACACCAAAAAGACCACCCCCCCCCAGCAAAAGCAAATCCCAAACAAGCACCACAATACAAACTCCCCTTGCAAACTCCCACTCAAACTCCCCTGTTTACTTCGCAGGGCATTCTGGGTGTTTTCCTGTGACTCACACTCACACCGGTCTACCGACTTTCACTTTCACACTGGCACACGGACCCAGGTCTATCCACGACCTGCCCAGCCACACCCAGTGGTTCTTCCCGGGGAAACCAAACCTGGATGGGATGGGACTCTAACCCACCCAAGGGCATCAGGCGTCTCTGGCAGCAGAAGTCCGGATAGAGTGTGCAACTCACCCAAACCCAGAGCCTACAGGCGGTCCTCCACCAGAAACCCAATATAAAGATTTCAAAAGGTCTCTTACCTTTCTGATGGGCCCGGGGTCTGGTGGTAAACAGCTCACTGTCCTCCGGCTCTCAGGGGTCGTCTATCCAAGTCATGGCACCAAGAATTGTCATGGAAAAATCACCACGGGTTGTGTTTGGTTCAGAACAAGCCTGAAAGCCAGCTTTATTCAAGCAGGCGCATACAGGGAGAATCAGCCGGAGCTGCTCTGCCATAAACAGAAAATACAGGAGCTTATATTGCTGAAAACCACAATCTGTTAAACACACTTCCTTCAACAGCATTTTTCCTTATTTGGCGTATAGTGCAAGCTTCAACAGTAGCTTTTCCTTATTTGGAATAGAGCAAAACAAGCAAAAAGAAAAGAAGGACTTGTGGCACCTTAGAGACTAGCAAATTTATTTGAGCATAAGCTTCCGTGAGCTACATCTCACTTCATCGGATGCATTCAGTGAAAGCTTATGCTCAAATAAATTTGTTAGTCTCTAAGGTGCCACAAGTACTCTTTTTCTTTTTGCGAATACAGACTAACACGGCTGCTACTCTGAAGCAAAACAAGCGTTACCTGTTATTGACAGGTGCTTCCTTTGTGGTTAATGGTCTTTTCTAGCTTCTAGCAGTTACGGTTACATTTTTAAGCTGAGCTGTTGCTATTTGCCTCTCAATGGAAATTTCCTCACCTGCTTCTTATGCTTTATACACACAATTAGCTTGACCAAAGTTTTAGACCTATTAGTTTAGGCCTACTAGATTTTTCCTCCACAGCTGAGAAGCAGTATTCTTATAGGACTTCCTTGATGCCACTCCTACCATGTTTAAAAATTTTCTCCAAAAATTATGCATGTTACACATTTTTAAAGGATTTACCATCAGTACCAAATTCTTTATAATAATCAACAAACTGTGTATTATGAGGCTTAACAGTACCAGAAAATTCATGACAGCGAGACATTGCCAAGTATGTTTATCATACCATGGGCCTTCTGTTTAGACAGTCTGGTTTGTTGAATATTTATTGTGTTTTTCAATTTCTTCCTGAACCATACTATGTGTTCAGGAGCTGCTCTTTCTTCCCCTTTAGTGTTTTGTCTAGTGTCCCTTCAGTAAAGGTTCTCTGTTCATGTCTGTCTTTGGGGTTTTGGAGAGGTAAGGATGTAAGACGACCTAGCATGTTACTGGCTGGTCCCTTATGGAGATCCATTCCATCTCCAGGGCTAAGCCCATGCAAAAAATCCACCACGCTGCCCTTCTAGGGTTTCCTAGTAATTCTCACTCCAAGAATTGGGACTTTTCCCACCCCCTTCTTCTAGAGGGCTGTGGTCTCTTAGCATAAGAACATAAGAATACCCTTACTGGGTCAGACCAAAGGTCCATTTAGCCCAGTATCCTGTCTTCCGACAGTGGCCAATGCCAGGTGCCCCGGGGAAATGAAAAGAACAGGTAATCATCAAGTGATCCACCCCATGTTGCTTGTTCCCAGCGTCTGGCAAACAGAGTCTAGGGACACCATCCCTGCCCATCCTGGCTAATAGCATTGATGGACCTATCCTCCCTGAATTTATCTAGTTCTTTTTTGTTATGGTCTTGGCCTTCACAACATCCTCTGGCAAGGAGTTCCACAGATTGACTGTGTGTTGTGTGAAGAAATACTTCCTTTTATTTGTTTTAAACCTCCTGCCTATTAATTTCATTTGGTGACCCCTCGTTCTTGTGTTATGAGAAGTAGTAAACAACACTTCCTTATCTACTTTCCCTACACCAGTCATGATTTTATAGACCTCAATCATATCTCCCCTTAGCCATCTCTTTTCCAAGCTGAAAAGTCCCAGTCTTATTAATCTCTCCTCACAGGAAGCTGTTCCAGACCCCTAATAATTTTGTTGCTTTTTTCTGAACGTTTTCCAATTCCAATATATCTTTTTTGAGATGGGGTGACCATATCTGCACGTAGTATTCAAGGTGTGGGCGTACCATGGATTTATATGGAGGCAACATGATATTTTCTGTCCTATTATCTATCCCTTTCTTAATTATTCCCAGCATTCTGTTCGCTTTTTTGACTGCCGCTGCACATTGAGTGGATGTTTCCAGAGAACTATCCACAATGACTCCAAGATCTCTTTCTTCAGTGGCAACAGCTAATTTCGACCCCATCATTTTATATGTATAGTTGGGATTATGTTTTCCAGTATGCATTACTTTGCATTTATCAACATTAAATTTCATCTGCCATTTTGTTGCCCAGTCACCCAGTTCTGAGAGATTCTTTTGCAGATCTTCACAGTCTACTTGGATCTTAACTATCTTGAGTAATTTTGTATCATTTGCAAATTTTGCCACCTCACTGTTTACCCCTTTTTCCATATCATTTATGAATATGTTGAATAGGACTGGGCCCAATACAGATCCCTGACGGAGACCACTATTTAACTCTCTCCTTTCTGAAAACAGACCATTTATACCTACCCTTTGTTTCCTATCTTTTAACCAGTTACCAATCCATGAGAGTACCTTCCCTCTTATCCCGTGGCAGCTTACTTTGCATAAGAGCCTTTGGTGAGGGACCTTGTCAAAGGCTTTCTGAAAATCTAAGTACACTATATCCACTGGATCTCCTGGTCCACATGCTTGTTGACCCCCTCAAAGAATTCTAGTAGATTGGTGAGGCATGATTTACTTTTACTAAAACCATGTTGTTTCTTCTCCAACAAATTATGTTCATCTATATGTCTGACAATATATTTTTTTATTATAGTTTCAACCAGTTTGCTTGGTCCTGAAGTCAGGCTTACAGGCCTGTAATTGCTGGGATCACCTCTGGAGCCCTTTTTAAAAATTAGCATCACATTAGCTATTCTCCAGTAATCTGGTACAGAAGCTGATTTAAATGATTACAGACTACAGTTAGTAGTTCTGCAATTTCACATTTGAGTTCCTTCAGAATTTTTGGGTGAATACCATCTGGTCCTGGTGACTTAGAATCATAGAATCATAGAAGTTTAGGGTTGGAAGAGACCTCAGGAGGTCATCTAGTCCAATCCCCTACTCAAAGCCGGACCAACACCAACTAAATAATTCCAGCCAGTGATTTGTCAAGCCAGGCCTTAAAAATCTCAAAGGATGGAGATTCCACCACCTCCCTAGGTAACCCATTCCAGTGCTTCACCACCCTCCTAGTGAAATAATGTTTCCTAATATCCAACCTAGACCTCCCCCACTGCAACTTGAGACCATTGCTTCTGGTTCTGTCATCTGCCACCACTGAGAGCAGCCTAGCTCCATCCTCTTTGAAGCCTCCCTTCAGGTAGTTGAAGGCTGCTATCAAATCCCCCCTCACTCTTCTCTTCTGCAGACTAAACAAGCCCAGTTCCCTCAGCCTCTCCTCGTAAGTCATATGCCCCAGCCCCCTGATCATTTTCGTTGCCCTCCGCTGGACTCTCTCCAATTTGTCCACATCCTTTCTGTTGGGGAGGGCCCAAAACTGGACGCAATACTCCAGATGTGGCCTCACCAGTGCCGAATAGAGGGGAATAATCACTTCCCTTGATCTGCTGGCAATGCACCTACTTATACAGCCCAATATGTCGTTGGCCTTCTTGGCAACAAGGGCACACTGCTGACTCATATCCAGCTTCTTGTCCACTGTAATCCCCAGGTCCTTTTGAGCAGAACTGTTGCCTAGCCATTCGGTCCCTAGTCTGTAGCGGTGCATGGGATTCTTCCTTCCTAAGTGCAGGACTCTGCACTTGTCTTTGTTGAACCTCATCAGATTTCTTTTGGTCCAATCCTCCAATTTGTCTAGGTCACTCTGGATCTTATCCCTACCCTCCAGCATATCTACTTCTTCCCCCTCCTTCCCCCCCAGTTTAGTGTCATCTGCGAATTTGCTGAGGGTGCAATTCATCCCATCATCCAGATCATTGATAAAGATGTTGAGCAAAACCGACCCTAGTACTGACCCCTGGGGCACTCCGCTTGATATCAGCTGCCAACTAGACATTGAGCCATTGAGCCTGACTATCTAGCCAGCTTTCTATTCACCTTATTTTTAATATTTTTAATTTATCAATTTGTTCCAAAACCTCCTCTAATGATACCCCAATCTGGGACGGTTCCTCAGATTTGTCCCCTAAAAAGAATGGCTCAGATTTGGGAATCTCCCTCACATCCCCAGCCACAAAGACCGATGCAAAGAATTCATTTATTTTCTCCACAATGACCTTATTATCCTTGAGTGCTCCTTTAGTACCTCAATCGTCCAGTCGCCCCGCTGGTTGTTTAGCAGTCTTCCTGCTTCTGATGTACTTAAAAAAAATTGCTATTACTTTTTGAGTTTTTGGCTAACTGTTCCTCAAATTCTTTTTTGGCCTTCCTAATTATATTTTTACACTTCATTTGCCAGAGTTTTTGCTCCTTTCTATTTTTCTCATTAGGATTTAACTTCCACTTTTTAAAGGATGTTTCCACAAATACATCAGGAACAGCATTTTGCAGAACTGGGACCTGGATTGGGGTACCCTCTGTCACAGCTGTCTCTGTCCCCAAGAGGTCAGTTGTGTGACTGCTCCCCTCCGGGAGGTCAGTTACACAATTTCCTCTTAAAACCTGAGCCACAGGTTGGGTGCTTGGGAGCACAGATGCTGACCCAGCAAATCTGTCCTGGGCAAACACTCCCCTGTAATCAGTGAGGAGACATTCCTGTACTCTCTCAAATTCTTTCTCAACTTCCTCCTCTGGGGCCCCTCTCTAAGACACACATCTGTGCTCTCTAGAGTAGGATCTATCCCCTGTGCAGCTGTGAAGGGCTCTCAGCTAACAACCAGAATGGTTCTTTCACTGGCAGGCACCACGTCCTCCTCCCTCTTTGAATTGGGTTTGTCTCCAGTTACACAGCCCGTGGAACCCTTACCCACCTCAGTGTCTCTAGTGTTCCATCACCTTCCTCTGGGCTTCCCTCTAGGACACATCTTCCTATGCACCCTAGAGTGAGGTCTGTCTCTTGCTCAGCTACAACCTGCTGAGAGCCAGCAACCTGGACAGTTTTCTCACTGACAATATGCTCCCCTCCCACCTGGAGGAAACACTGTCTTTAGCCAGCGGGCAGTAGGAGATGGTCTCAACCACACCCACCCCTGGTAGCAGACTGTTTTCCACTGCTGCAGAGGAATTAAAGTGATGCTCTTCCATTCTTTCAGCAGTTTCTGGGACTTCATATTTCTCCTCTGGGGTTTCAGCATGATATTCCTCCTTGCTACTGGCAAAACCCTTGACAGCCCAAGCCACATTGAAAAAAACATTTTCCAGCAACAATTGTGATGGGTTATTAGGAACTGCCACCACAGTCAGTTCAGCTTCCAAATCCTGAGTTTCTATATGCACTTTAGCCAAAGGCACACAGAATTTGTGTCCTCCTACTAACAAAAGCTCTGCCATCAGTCCTGACTGTATGTCTTTTTCCTGAACAAGGTTTCTCCTAACCACTGAAATTTCTGCACTTGTGTCCCTCCACCCAAGGTGGTCCTTGCCATTAATTTTGACAGCCTTTATGTGCTTCCTGCCTGGCTGGACAGAGGCTATTTTTACAAACCCTTTATGATAAGTGGCAATTGCCTGAGGTGCCTCTGTGCTCTGGGTAGCAGCATTCCCATGAGCTGCCTGCTGCCTGTTCCCAGTCAGCACAGGGCATTTATTCCTCAGGTGCTCAGTGGAATTACAGTGATAGCACCTTCTGGGCTCTTCTGTTTTTACAGGAGATTTGGGACAAGGACTAGAGAAATGGATTTAGGCAGGTGAGCGCCCAGCCTCCCCTCCACCCTCTTTTTTCCCAGGGATAAAATGGAAACCCAGCTTTCTTCCAGACTTAAACCCCTCTGCCAGTGATTTATTTCTAATAGATGCTTGGGATTTGTTCAAATTCATCAGCTAGAGTAGCAAATTCATCAACAGTCTTCGCTTCTTTATCCCATAAACACTACATGTATTCAGGAAATGTACCTGAGCAACAAGATCACACATTTCTTCAAAGCTTGTAATACCTTTTCCCCTCACCCACTTATTCATCAAATCTTTCATCTGGTTTACATATGCCACATACTCATTCAGCACCCCTCTTAAATGCTTCTAAATTTTACTCAATATGTTTCAGGTGTAAACTGAAACTGTTATAAAACCATTTCCTTAAATTTACCATAATCTGAAGCATCTCTAATTGGCAACTTATTGAATATATTCAGAACTCTCCCAGACAACTTTGCAACCAAAATGGGCATCTTTTGGTCTTCTGGAATCTCATGGAGTACACGCAGCCTCTCAAAGGTGATGTAATACTCAGCAATGCCACCTGTCTCACTGTACAACCATTCCTATTTGTGGATTTTTGAAGAGGTGGGACTCCCCTTTTTTTGTGGGCTCCACTTCTCTATCAAGTCCAGTTCATGCTTTCTCTCTCTCTCTCTCCCTCTCCTCCATGACTAGCTTCTGGGCCTCCATTTCTTTTTCTTGCCATTCCATGGCTCTCTAGCTTTTTGCCTCACCTCCTCTGCTTCCATGGTATTTCGGTGTTCAGCTTCTTGTCTGGCATTCTCTGCTTCAATCTGCAGTGGCTGCAATTCCATATGTCTTCTCTTCCTTCTCGTTTGCCTGCAATCTACACAGCTCCAGCTTCTTAATAGTTTCACTTTCACTCATTTTCCTGCTTTTTTGTCCCTACTTCCCTTGCCCAAAATCAGCCAATGGAAAATAACAAATTGGTAACCACTTTGACTGATTTCTAGCCACCACACTTAAAACTCTCTTAAAAACACCACCAGTGTATGAAGTGCAAGTCTCATTCAGAGCAACAAGCTGTGCATATGACCCTGCTCGCTGCGCCACTGTGCCGGGTCCCCCCCGGTGCCGCCTGGAACTGACCAGCCCCTGACCCAGCAGCCTAGGTTCCCTTTACACTGTACTGCTGTGACAAGCTGCAAAGCCCTCTCTGACCTGCATTTTCACCAGCATACGTACAGGCAGGGGCACACCCAGCTGCGATTACATGCAGGCAGGCTCTCTGACCAGCCCCTGCATGGGAAGGCTACACGTAGGGCAACTACCAGCTCCTTAGGCATGCACCCACTTTGGAGTATAAACCCAGAATTATACCGTCTTGAGCTGCACAGGGAAATGTACAGCGTTAGCTCATAAAATTCACCTCCTTCCACAATGTGGAGAGGACTATGCAACAGCCTTTTGCCCCTGAGTTATGAATCCCACACACTGGTTTAGATAAAGCAAAAATAAGTTTATTAACTACAATAAGATAGATTTAAGTGATTATAAGGGATAGCAAACAGATCAAAGCAGATTACCTAGCAAATAAACAAAAAACACAAACTAAGTTTAATATACTAACGAGATTGGATATGAATAGCAGATCCTCACCTTAAGTGATGATAGAAGCAGGCTGCAGATTCCTAAGGGGCAAGCTTCTCTAACTTACAGCTTGGAATCGCCAGGTGTTCCATTCACAGGCTAAAAATCCCTGCACTTCCCCCAGGTCAGTCTTTCTTCCTCAGGTGTTTCCAGGAGTCTCTTTGGATGGGGAGTCTGTGAAGAACCAGGATAATGTCACTGCCCTGCCTTTAATAGCTTTTCCATATAGCGCGAACCTTTTGTTTCAAAGCTTGGTTCCCATGCCAGTCAATGGAAGATACTGATATCCCAAAATGGAGTCCAGCACCAGGTGACCTGGTTACATGTCCTGTTTACTCGGAGGCTGTCTGCGGCTTCCTCAGGATGGCTCCCCAGGGGGGAAATAAGCTTCTTCTAAGGCCTGTTGTTTTCTCTAATGGCCCTTCTCCACCTAGCTTTTCAAAATGAAAGCATCTTATCTAGTGGGCGTTCCCCAGGTGTAAACACATTTGTAATACAGATACATAGTCGGTATTCCTAACTTCAGATACAAAAATGATACATGCGTACAAATAGGATAATCATATTCAGTAAATCATAACCTTTCCAATGATATCTCACATGATTTATCTTGCATAAAATACATCATAATTATGCCATAATCATATCATAATTTCTCTATGAAGAATATGAGGTGCAGTGTCACACCCATGTCCCTGGGCAGCCCTTCCCTAGCGTCCCCTCAGGAAAATCAAATCAGTGGCACCCCCAATCCCGCTCCCTGGCCATGTGTGGATGGAAGGTGACACATTCTCGTGTAGGCCTCTTCCATGCTGGTCTTTCGCCAGCCCCCAGCCTACATGCCCTAGGAAAGGCTGGCCCAGATTGCCCTGCTGTCATGGAGCTAACGGGGCAGTGACAGCGTGGCCACTGAGTGGGGGCGCCCCCAGCATGATGGAGCATCTCAGGCTCCCTGCAGACTCGAGCCGACCCTGCCTTTGTTGCACTTAGGTCATGCTTTCACGATTTTCTGTGCAACCTTCACAGCAAGAGTCTGACTCTTTTAGCTGAATGCTGGAGAACCACTGAGAGGCGGGTCCGCTCCCCCACCCCAGCTAGTCCTTTGCCCCAAATGCTGGGGGAGGCTGCCTTGGCTGAGGGACGCGGGCTTGGGGTTAGCTCCCCCAGTGGCTCCATTCAGCTTGCCAGTTCCATTCTCTCTTCTCACAAAGCCCCATTGCTTTCCTGCCCCGTTCCCTGCCAGGTCTCCGGCTCCCACCTGCGACTGGTCCGGGTCTCGGTGGCCAACTCGGGCGAGTATGTCTGCCGCGTCAGCACCGGCACTGGCATCCAAGAGGCCTCCATCATCGTCACCATCTACCGTGCCACCGGCTCACCCTACTGTAAGTGAAGGCAGTGGCTGGTACGGTGCAGCCCTGAGCTGGCCTGGAAACCCTGACTCAGGCGTGACCTCTGGCCTTAGGGTTCAGAGCATCTGCTCCTCCACCTTGCTGGCAGCTGGGCCTGGCAGTGCCAGCTGGGATGCACGGGGCGGGAGGGAGCGAGTCCAAGGAGGTCCTGCAGGGAGCCCTTCAGGGCAGCCCTGCAGGGGAAGGCCAAGGCATCTCTTGTCTCCCAGGGGATGAGCAAAGCAGTGATGAGCAGAAGGAATCTCCTTCCAGGCTGGCCATGGCCATGAAACAGGCTAACCACCACTGGGCCGGGGGTCTCCGGCCAGCATCTAGTAGGGAGGTGCCCACATCATGGAAACCGCCATCCTGATTGGCACCCCTGCCCTTGGGGGGGCAGGCTCAGCAGAGGCTGAGAAGGAAGTGAGCCGTGGTGCTGATCTCCCTTCGCGCCCCAGAGGGAAAGGGAAACCTGTTTGTGCTGCTGGAGGGAAGGCGATACTCCAGGAGAGGCTACATGGCCTGGGCATGGAGGGGGCTCAGGAGACCAGGGTTCTAGCCCCATCTCTGCCCTAGCTTGCTGCGTAACTGGGGCAAATTACTTCCCCCCCCCGTGGAACCTGCCTTGGGTTCCCCCGTTTGGCCAGCACTGTTCCCTGTCCCTCCACGTCACGGCCCGGTTCCTGGGAGCAGAGGCTGCTGGCCATGAGGCCAGAACCTCCAAGCACAGAGCTCCCGCACCCCAAGCAGGAGGTGCAGCCTGTCAGCCACCGTGGCCTCTCCTGAAAGCCAGACCCTCAGCTCTCCAGGCTCTGCTGACAGAGCTCCTGCTCCGGCTGCAGGGACTGGGTGTGGACTAACCACTTTGGCAGGCTGTTTCTATCTCCAATTCCTCTGCTATGTGAGGGGACCTCTCCCCCAGCTCTAACACCCCATCCCCCTGGCTCCTCCAGCCTCAGGCGTCGAGTCCCCTGTCCGCATCGAGTCTTCCTCATCCTCCATTGCTGAGGGACAGACCATGGACCTTAAGTGCCTTGTCGCGGGCCAAGCACCAGCCATGGTCACATGGTACAAGCGGAGGGGCTCCCTGCCGGCCAGTCACCAGGTAGGAGATACACACGCTGGACATGATTGCGGGTTCCTTGGGCCCAGCGAGAGTGGGTCTGGCAGAGTTGTTTGCTGCAGATGGGCCCATCTCTGGAGGATCTCCATCTCCCTCCAGAGTTATCTGGTTTCTCACCTTGGTACCCTGGTTAGTACTTGGCAGCTCCATGGGGAAACTGCCCAACTCTGCCATAGCCCAGTGCTGTAGTCGTGTGGGAACAACCTGTCAGTGTCCCCAGGCCAGTGCTCTCGCACGACTCAGGAACGGTCCCTGGAGGGCCGCCTTCAACATATCAGCCCCTGTAGGGTCACAGTCACTGAGGCCCACACACTGGACAGGGAGTGGATTACTTGATAATTACCTGTTAATTCCCTCTGGGGCCCCTGGCATTGGCCACTGTCAGAAGACAGGATACTGGGCTGGATGGACCTTTGGTCTGACCCAGTGTGGCCGATCTTATGTTCTTATATAAAATACTATGAAAAACTCTCTGCTCTCACATACATAGCTCCTGTCACCCTGCCTGCACTATCCACAAGGCACTGCTGCTCCCAGGGCGGCAGGGCAGAGGGACTCAGGTTGTTCTCCTAGGAATGGCGACCGTCAGAGCCCTGGCTAACAGGCTGGGATCATGGCAGCCCCCAGTGCGATGGGCCCTTGCAGTTGGAGGGTCACCCCTCCTGCCCTGAGGAGACATTATCGGAGCCTGGATGTCAGATGTGGGGTTTGTCCCTTTCTCTCCTCGACTCTCGCTCTCCCGGCTCCTTCCCCACCAGGTCTCTGGCTCCCACCTGCGTATCCCCCAGGTCTCAGCGGCTGACTCGGGCGAGTATGTCTGCCGCGTCACCAACGGCGCTGTGGTCCAAGAAGCCTCCGTCATTGTCACCGTCAGCAGCGCCGGGTCCTCCTACTGTGAGTCCAGGCAACAGAGAGCAATGGCTGGACTGCCAGTGTTCCACCAGGGGTGGCTCTGTACATCCATGGCAGGCAGCCTGGCCTAGTGGACAGAGCACTGGACTGGGGATCTGGGTTCTATGATCCGTCTGTCACTGATCTGCTAAACTTCTCTGTGCCTCAGTTTCCCCTTCCTTTTTCTGTTTAGCTCTTCAGGGCAGGGTCTCTCTCTCACTCTGTGTCTGTGCAGCACCTGACACAATGGGGCCCTGATCTCAGCTGGGGCAGGGACCATCCCTCACTCTGTCTGTGCAGCGCCTGGCACAATGGGCCCTGATCTCAGTTGGGGAAGGGCCTGGCTCTCGCTCTGTGTCTGTACAGCACCCGGCACAATGGGCCCTGATCTCACTCTGTGTCTATGCAGTGCCCGGCACAATGGGCCCTGATCTCAGCTGGGGCGTCGGGTGGCTCCTGCTATAAACAGTAACGATGCACGTCCCTCACTGCTCAAGGGCTGTGGAGTGATGGCTGCTGAGACTCCTTCGTGGGGAGGAGCCCCCTCCCCCACTGTGGGCTGCCTGCCCCATGGAGCATACTGGGGTGTTGAGCAGACGCTTGGCTCAGGGCAGAGGCAGGATCGGGTGCCACCAGAGACCCTATTTAAAGTGGTGATGGGGGCACGTTGCAGACTCTGCTCCAGTTTCCCCAGCCTAGCCTGTCCTATGGGCACTGGCCTTGGGAGAGTGGGCTTTAGAGCCAGCCTCCCCTGTATATGCACAGCTGTGCTTTGTATCCCAGGATGCATGCCTGAAGCCCTACATGTGGGGAGTCCAATCATCTGCCCTGCCTTGGGATCTAGGGTGAGGGGAGGGCAGCATCCTGCTTGCCTTCAGTGCAGGAGCATCCTGCAGGGATCAGGTTGGGGGCCGTCCCCTTTAGATTTTGGAGGGGGAGAGGCGGGGTTCAGCTCTGGGATAATTTCCTGCCGGGGAAAGCCCCATCACCGGGCTGTTTACAGATGGGGTGGGCTGGGACCATAGGACCCATAGGATTTAGTTGGGGATTGGTCCTGCTCTGAGCAGGCGATTAGACTAGATGACCTCCTGAGGTCCCTTCCAACCCTGATATTCTATGATTCTATGACCCCAGAGTCATTTACATCTGCACTTGGCATGGGGGTATGAAATGCTCTGAGAATATGCTGTCAGCCGTGCCTACCCCCTTCTCTTGGCTCTTCCAGCCTTGGGCATCCGCCCCCCAATTCGGATAGAGCAATCATCGTCCTCCGTCACCGAGGGACAGACCCTGGACCTGAACTGCCTTGTTGCAGGCCAGGCGGCAGCCACGGTCACATGGTACAAGCGGGGGGGCTCCCTGCCAGCAGATCACCAGGTAGGAAAGTAAGGCTGGGCTAGCGGGGAGGTTCTGTCCAGGTTCCCCTGGATCCAAAGGATGTGGCTAGTGGGTGAAAATGGCAGCTCTGGGAATGAGCTGGGCTCTGTCCTGCTGCGAGCTGGCTCTATGGGGGTCCCGGTGCTGTGGCAGGACCCCTAGTCGAAAGGGCAGAGCCAGGAGTGGCATTCTCATCCCTGGCGGCAGAGGAGTTGGGGGCTGGGAGCGTACATGGATAGGAGGGTGAGTCCTGCTCTGCCAGCTGATCAGCAGGGGACCTGGGAGCAGCAGGCGCAAGCCTGAGCCTGGCGGAGGGCCAGGCAGGCAGCCCCGTGCTGTGCGATGCAGGTTAGACGCTCCAGCTCCATCCCCGCAGGGCTGGGTCAGAGGAAAGCAGCCTGGCCTTCCCTCTCTGACTCCGGGCTCTCCGTGACCCACCCCGCAGCTCTCTGGCTCGCGCCTGCGGCTGGTCCAGGTCTCAGCAGCTGACTCGGGCGAGTATGTCTGCCGCGCCGGCAACAAGGAGGCCTCTGTTATCATCACCATCCAGCAGAGCAGCAGCATCTCCTACCGTGAGTTTTGCATGGCCACCTTGCTCTCTTCCCCAGAGCGGAGGAAGCTCGGTGCCCTCTGGGGATGTGCCTCTAGTGGGCAACCGTGAGCACCCTCAGGTGCTACCATCCAAGGGGAGATCTCAGCCCCCCAACAGGGTGACTAGAATTGATGGGGTGGCTCTGAGCTCCCAAAGGGCAAGGTCTGTAGGTTGTGGGACAGGCCCCTGGGGAAGCGGCTGGAGCCCTGAACTAGACCAGGCAGGGCATTCAGGAGCTCCCTGCTGGTGCTGATCTGGCCCCAGCCCTGGGAGACCTGCCCCCACAGCTCTGCTCCATCTCTTCTCCATGGGAGGGAGCTGGAGCCTGCAGCTCCAATCCTCTGCCCTTGGCCCCTCCAGCCTCAGGCATCACCCCACCAGTGAGGATCGAGTCTTCCTCATCCTCCGTCGCCGAGGGACAGACCTTGGACCTGAAGTGCCTCGTCGCAGGCCAGGTGCAGCCCAGAGTCACATGGCACAAGCGGGGGGGCTCCCTGCCGGCCGGCCACCAGGTAGGAGACATGGGGGGCCTGGCGGGCATTTCCAGAGGGCGTTTCCTGGGCCTTGGACTCCCTTTGCCCTCCCAGGAGGGGTCTTGTCCCGGGGTTTCCTGGAATACCATCTCCTCCCCACCAGGCAGCAGGGCTCGGTCCAGGGTCTCGGGAGCAGGAGTGAGAGGAGGAGGGGCCCCCGGGGCCAGGAGAGCTCAAGGGAGCAGAGCTGAGCAGTCCTGCCAGGAAACCCAGTGGGAACAGCCAGCCCCACCCCACAGCACAGAGCCTGGGAAGGGGTTGCTTGGGGCCAAAGGCGGGGTAAGGGAGTGGAGGGATCACTGACCTCGCCAGCTCCCCGTGCGCTCCCTCTTCTCATGGACCCTTTCTCCACATGATTTGCTGCCCACCAGGTCTCCGGCTCGCGCTTGCGCATCCCCCAGGTCTCGGCGGCTGACTCAGGCGAGTACATCTGCCGCGTCAGCACCGGCGCCATCACCCAGGAGACCTCGCTCATCGTCACCATCCAGGGTGGCGCCGGCTCCTCTTACTGTGAGTCTGGCCTGGGCTGGGCTGCGGGCACTGGGAATGGCCAGGAAGCAGGAGGGAGTTGGCTGATGTCCTGGCCTGGGCTAGGCTGCGGGCACTGGGAATGGCCAGGAAGCAGGAGGGAGCTGGCTGATGTCCTGGCCTGGGCTGGGCAGCGGGCACTGGGATGGGCCAGGAAGCAGGAGGGAGCTGGCTGATGTCCCAGCCTGGGCTGTAGCCTCGTGCGCCCTGTGGGGTGATCATAGCTTGACAGGGCACAGTGAGTCTTTCACCATCTCTGAGCTCTCTGTGCTGAGCCTCTGTTCCCCTTCCAGCTCTGGGCGTCACCCCCCCAGTGAGGATCGAGACCTCTTCCGCGTCCATTGCTGAGGGACAGACCTTGGACCTGAACTGCATGGTTGCAGGCCAGGTGCAGCCCAGAGTCACGTGGTACAGGCGGGGGGACTCCCTGCCAGCCAGTAGCCAGGTATGGGGGCTCATGGCGGCTGGGAATTGATGGCTGTGGCCAGTAAATTCCCCCATGCTCCTGGGAGCAGCAGACCCATAGGATTTCCTGGCAGGGGCGGCGACGGGGAGAAGGTTGGTGTCCTTGGACAATGAAACCCACAAGAGGCAGCAAATGCTTTGGAAACCAAATGCCTGGAAAAGTCCGTGGTGTCTCCAGTCCTGCTCCAGGAGGAGCCACAGGGGCTGCATGGGGGTTGAGAGACGGTGGGGGTCGGAGACAGTCCGTGCCAGCCTTGTAAGGGCTTGTCGCACAGGCAGGGCTGGCTTTCACAAGGAGCCCTGATCCTTGTGCCCCTGCCTGCCGAGCACAGCTCTCCTCAATGCCCCAGGGCCTCTGCCCTCTCTCCCTGCCAGGTCTCCGGCTCCCGCCTGCGCATCCCCCAGGTTTCAGCTGCCGACTCGGGCGAGTACATCTGCCGTGTCAGCAACAGCACCGGCCCCCTGGAAGCCTCCGTCATCGTCACCATTCCCCACAGTGCCGGCTCCTCGTACCGTACGTCTGGGCAGGGTGGGGCCCACATGTGGAGAGACCAATGAGGGTGGGACTCAGTGCCAGGGGCCCACACTGGCAAGGGGCATGGACCCTAGTGCTAGAGACCCCTGGGGGCCCAGTACCCTCTCCCAGATTGGTTCCTACCCATCTCCATGGAGACATCTGTTGAGATTGGCTCAGGGCCCTGGCCAGGTTCCAGGAATAGCAGGGGCTTCACGTCGGGGTGCACAGGCCAGGAGTCCATGGGGATTGGAGACCCCTGGTGTGGTGAGGTGGGCACTGTGGGCTAAGGGGTGGGGCCAAGTGGGTGCTATAATTCTAGGGCAGGTATTGGGATCCACCTTGGCTAACTCCAGTGCATTGTGGGAGGGCACAGACCCTGCCCCAGTGTTGGGTTAGCCCTGTGGGGCAGGGTCCGTGAGGGAGGCTCCCAGGGCTCTGAGTGCTGGGGAGGGCTCGCTTGGTACTGCACAAGGAGGGGAGCCGGGGGTGATAGGATGCACTGGCTGCACCGCGGGGATCCCATCACCTGGGGGGCCTAGGATGGAGTCCTTTGGACTGGGTGATGCCCTGGGAACCTGCCATGGCTGGGCCCTGCCTGGGGAGATGGACGACACTGCCTTTGCTCCTTGGCACCGTGATGCAATGTTGCACCCGGCGTAACCCTCCCTCTCAGCTCTTCCAGCCTTGGGTGTGGCACCCCCTGTCCGGATTGAGTCTTCCTCGTCCTCCATCGCGGAGGGACAGACCTTGGACCTGAACTGCCTCGTCACGGGTCAGGAACAGCCCAGAGTCACATGGCACAAGCGGGGGGGCTCCCTGCCAGCCAGTCACCAGGTACGGCAGCAAGCAGGGGGCTGGGCTGAGCTCAAGATTGGTTTCCTCGGGCTCTGCTCCTGGGATGGCTGTGTCTGGAGGCTCCCAGACAGAGGAGCTGCCCTGGGCAGGGAGACGGGCTTCTGGGCTTTGCCAAGAGTGAAGAGAGAGGTGACTGAGTCGCTCCAGCCAAGGGAATGAAAGCAGCAGCAGGATGCTTAGGGAAGCAGCAATGGCAGCTCTTCCTACCACCGTGCCCCATCCCGGGAGCAGGGGGCCTCAGGACTGACTGGGGCTGTGGACTCTGGGAATCAGGGCAGGCTGCTACTTGTTTGCAGCTGACACAAATATCGGAGTGGTAAATAAGAAGAGGTTAGGTCACTGACAGAGCAGTCGGATCACTTGGTAAACTGGGTGCAAGTAAACAATATGCATTTTAATATGGTTAAATGTAAATGTATCCATCTAGGAACAATGAATGCCTGCCACACTTACAGGATGGGGGACTCTATCCCGGGGAGGGACTTTGAAAAAGATTTGGGGACCATGGTGGATAATCAGCCGAACATGAGCTCCCAGTTCGATGCTTTGGCCAAAAGAGCTAATGCAATCCTGGGGTACATAAACAGGGGAATCTCGAGTAGGAGAAGAGAGGTGATTTTACCTCTGTACTTGGCAGTGGTGTGACCACAGCTGGCATCCTGGGTCCAGTTCTGGTGCCCACAATTCAAGAAGGATGTTGATACATTGGAGCAGGTTCAGAAAAGAGCCACAAGAAGGATTAAAGGGTTAGAAAGCACAATTTATAGTGATAGATTCAAGAATCTCAATTGATTTTGCTTAACAAAGAGAAGGTTGAGGGATGACTTGATCCCAGTCTATAGGTATTTACACAAACAAATGTTTAATAATGGGCTCTAGCAGCGGAAGGTCTGACAGGATGGGAGTTGAAGCTAGGCACATTCAGACTGGAAATAAGGGGGACAGCGAGAGCAATTAACCACTGAAACAATTGACCAGGGTCGTGGTGGATTCTCCAGCACTGGCAATTTGTAAAGCAAGATGGGATGTTTTTCAAGAAGCTCTGCTCTAGGATTTATTGTGGGCAGGTCTCTGGCTTGGGCTATCCAGGGGGACAGGCTAAGTGATCACAGTGGCCTTGGAATCTATGAATCTATGTTTGTCCTGGTCTGTCTCGGACCCTCTCCCCACCAGGTCTCCGGCTCCCGCCTGCGCATCCCGCAGGTCTCAGCGGCCGACTCGGGTGAGTACGTCTGCCGCATCAGCACCGGCACCATCACCCAGGAGGCAGCTCTTGTCGTCACCATCGAGGACAGCACCGGCCCATCCTACTGTAAGTCTGCCCGGCCTGCGCTGACATGCTGCCTGCATCCCAGGAGAGGAAGGGCTGGGCCCCTGCTGTTGCTGCCCCAGAGGGGCCATGGCCACTCTGGCAGGTAGTCAGTTCTCTGGGACCAAATCCTGCCAGCCGCTCTACAGGCTTCAGCAGCCAGGACTGGACATGCCTTAACTCGGGGCTGGTGCCTGAGGTGGGAGATGAGTGATCTGCTCCCAGGCCAACTCCCGCACAGCCCCCTGCCCTCAAGCAGCAGTGTCTGACTCTTGGAACACTAGGAGCAAGGCTGTCCTGGGTTCAAATCCTGCCTCTGCCATAGATTAGCTGCATGGCCTTGTGCAAGCCTTCCCCTCTCCCAACTTCAGTTTCCCCACCTGCTGAAGGGGGTGATGATCCTGCCAGCAGGATCAAGGCTGTAGCACAGTTCCCAGGGAAGGGCTGGGAGCCCCTTGCTTGGGTCTTTTCAAAGCTGCCTGCATCAGGCTGTCTGGGATGAGGGGCTCCTGCTCTGGCCACGGGGGCTGGGGGTGAACTGGCTGCTTTGGCAGGCAGTTTCTATCTCCAATTCCTCTGCTGTGTGAGGGGACCTCCGCTGCAGCTCTAACTCCCATCTCCCCCGGCTCCTCCAGCCTCAGGTGTGGTACCCCACATCCGGATCGAGTCTTCCTCGTCCTCCATTGCCGAGGGACAGACCCTGGACCTGAACTGCCTCGTTGCAGGCCAGGCGCCATCCACAGTCACGTGGTACAAGCGGGGGGGCGCCCTGCCGGCCAGTCACCAGGTAGGAAGTAGCCCAGCACCCGGGGGCACTTTCTTTCTTTTTCCTGGCATGTGGGGGGGATCTTCCCAGGATTGATTTGTCCTGGGAGACAGAAGGAGCTGCTGCTTCCATCTCCACAGAGCTGTGGCCGGGGATGGGACTGGCTCACTCCCCAGCAGGGATCCGTCAGTGGCCTAGCAGTCAGCTGGGGTTGGGGAATCCAGGTACAACAGACAGTCGCCAGTGAAGGGGGGAGCACTCACTGACTGGGCCACCTCATGGCAGAGCCCGGCAGCATGGGGAGCGTGTGGGCTGGGGGCTGTCGTGGCTCTGGCCCCATGGCAGCTGTCGGAAGTGGGATCAGACTTTCCCAGGGATTGGCTGTAGACAGATGCTTCAGCCCTTTCTCTCCGACTCCTGGGCTCCTCTCCCGCCAGGTCTCCGGCTCCCACCTGCGGCTGGTCCAGGTCTCTGCAGCCGACTCAGGCGAGTACGTCTGCCGCATCAGCACCAGCGCCGGCCCCCGCGAGGCCTCCATCACTGTGAGCGTCTCCTCTGGCACCAGCTCCTCCTACCGTAAGTCTGTCTGGCCTGCTGATAGGTGGGTGGTCCTAAGGCCGTGGCTCAGGGGCTCCCCAGGGATAGTCTATCCAGTGACCCTCAGATAGCTCATGAGCTGCAAGTGGCTCAAAGTGTCTCCTGTGGCTCTTTGCAGCACATATTAAAACACTGTGATTTCATAAGTAACCAAGCAGGGTGCTGTTACTCTGTTATTAACCAACTGCAGTTGATAAAATAATAATATTCAGTCAGTCATTTTGCTGCGAGAATGATATCGAGATAATTTCCCGTCAGACTGTTTCAGTCGGAATCTCTAGCGCTATAGGAAATGAACCAATGGCTTCACGCGACTGGGGCTTTTGGGGTAATGCTGATGGCTAATTTAGCTCCTGAATGCCTGAGGTCTGGGTGTCATGGCTCTAACCCCATTTCCCTTCCCCGCCTGGCAGGTCTGCAGAGCCCCATCATCTCCATCGAGCCACACAGCACTGCCGTGCGCCAGGGAGAGGATGCCACTTTCAAGTGCCGCATCCATGATGGTGCCCGGCCCATCAATATCACTTGGAAGATGGCCCCAAAGCAGCAGCTGCAAGGTACTTCTCACGCCAGCTCCAGCCAGCTTCCCTGGAACTGAGCAATGGTCCACTGCTGCTGATGTCCCCTCCCGGTGCCCTGGGTCCAGTACCTGCAGCCCCCACCATACAGGACCCGATACCCCCTCTCCATCAGCGTCCCTTCCCCCACACCTTGTTGTCCTCTCCCTGCCCCCACTTCTCTCCGAGATCCTATGAGCACTAGCCCTGCTCCCCCAGACCCACAGCACCTAGTCTCCTGTGGGGGCACTCCCATTCCCTGGCCAGGATGCTGGGCAGCCATGGGCATTGTCCCTCTCCACTGCAGCAGCTGTCTGCAGACCCTGTGTCGTGCTCCCTTCCCGTGTGGGGCCATGGGGCCTGGATGCCCGTTGGGCTCCGCATATCTGGGGTGTGAGCAAAAACAGCTCACCCTTCCCTGGGCCAGGGACACATGGGCCCCTGCTCTAGCCATGGGCCAGGCTCCCTGGGCTCACACTAGAGTGAGAGCAAACAGCCTGGGGCACAGGGGGGCTGCAGGGCAGCAGTGTTGGCTTCAGGGAAGCTCAGCTCCTCCAGTCGCAGCCTGTGCCAGCAAGAGGCGTGATAGGATAGAGTAGGAGCCTGGGTGCTCGGGGGAAGTTCCCAGCTACTCCAGTCCTGGCCTCTCCCAGCAGGGGGCGCTGTCAGTGTTTCAGGTGTTAGGAATCTGGGTTTTCTGCAAGAGCTCCCAGCCCCAGGGGTGAGATCAGCTGTTTGCTCACCTGTATCTGTCCCCCTGCAGACAATGTGAAGATCAGCCCCAATGGCTCAGTGATCACCATCTCCAGGGCTCGCCCCAGCAACCAGGGGGCCTATCGCTGTCTGGCCTTCAACCGCTACGGCGTAGCCAACAGCGTGGTTAACTTAATGGTGCAAGGTGAGAGGTCATGAGTACAGGTGAGGGGGCAGCGCTGGGGACAGGCAGTTGGGATACCTGGCCTGGGTCCCTAGCTCACTGACTGGCCCCTGAGAGCCACTGGCTGGCACCCCAGCATTGTCGTTGTATCACACCAGTCTACCTCAGCTTCCCCCTGTCCCGGGTGGGCGCTGAGGGTCTCGGTGGTGGGGGCCAACCTGAGCTGCTGCTCCAGGACTGGAACCCTGCGTCGGCTGCCATGATCAGGCAATGGGGCTGGCGCAGGTGCACTCGGTCTGTCCCTGGTCTCTTGCCCGGGAGCCAGTGGAGCCTGGGGATGTTCCTCAAGCCAGGGAGCCCATGGGTAGGGATGGGGGGGCCTTTGGGGAGGGGCAGGTTTAACCCCCAACAGCCTCCCAGCCTGGATTGCTTGTCCCTGTTGGACCCACCCCGAGACACGCCCCTCAGTGCTCAGGGCTTGAATCCGCTTGTGAAGGGCTGGCCTGAAAGCCCATGGACTGGCTGAGCACGCTGGAGGCTGGGCTGCTGGCCACCCCACGTTGGCTCCACACTCCTGCCCAGCTGCTCCTTGAAGGCTCTTGGGGCCATCTTGGGGCTGCCCCTGCAGTCTGCCAGGGCCAGCTCCTCGCTGCTCCATGAGGATTTCTAGCAGTTCTGGCTGGCAGGTTGTGCCCTGACTCCACCCCTTCCCCCTGCACCCTTCCAGGCTCTCCTACAGTGTCTGTGGTGCCCAAGGGCCCCGTGACGGTGAAGACAGGCAAGTCCATCAGCGTGGATTGCCTTGGTATGGGCGACCCTCGCCCACTGGTTCGCTGGAGTCGCTTGGGTATGAGGCAGAAAATCGAGCACCAGACTTTGTTGCCCCTGGAGAGCCAAGCGGTGCTACAGGTAAGCTGGGGTGGGGGAGGGGGCCCCGCACCATGGCACAGGCCACTTGGCCTTTATCCCGTCCATGTGGACCATGGGGCTATCGGGGTCGCCAGGGGATGTGCCCATGCTGCACCACAGTCCAGTCCTGCCCGGCCAGCGAGCAGAACTCCCTTCCTCAGCCAACCATAGCAAGAGCTGAGCAAAGAAACCACCTGTGCCAGCCTCTGATGGGGCATGGGGCAGTTCAGGGCCCACTCTGAGCTAGGGGGGCAGGCAACCTGGCCTCCCCATTGTGACTGAGCTGTCTGCCTGGATCACACTGGGACAGTGACCTGGCCCGTCCTTCCCCGAGGCTGCTGGGCACAGACAGACCCTGGGTTTCTCTCTGGCTCCCACAGCCTGGGTCCCCACACAAGTGCCCCTAAATACTGCCCTGGGCCTGGTGGACAAGAAACGGGCTGCTGCCCTCTGCGCTCCAGGCTCCCTGTCTTGCTGTCTGCAGGGCACAGCACTAGACCCCCGGCCAGCTCGCCGGGCAGAGCCGCAACAGACAAGGCTGCACCCCCTACAACAGGACCTAGTGCTGCCTAACATCACTCCTGTCGCTCAGCCTTGGGGGGACTGGAAGGGGGATGTGGCTTCATCACACTCCACAGGCCTTAGGCTGCCCAATGCTGTTTCTCTGCCCCCAGATCTCGGCAGCCAAGCCTGAAGACGCTGGCACCTACATCTGCATGGCCCAGAACTCCATCGGCTCCGCACAGGTCCAAGTGGAGGTGAGCGTGGAAGCTGTTCAAGGAAAGCCCGGCGCCCCTGAGATCACAGTGAAGCCGACACTGACAGTGGTAGCTGGAGAAACCGCTACCCTCCAGTGCTCCGCTACAGGTACGTGTGTGCCAGGCAGGGCCACTGGCTTCCCTGGCGCTGTCTGCTTGTAGGGCAGAGCTGGGGAGCAGCCTGCAGCCAGAGCCCTGAGAAGGGATGGGAGTTTGGGAGCGGCTCCATGGGGAGGCTGGGGTGGGTCCCACTTGACTTGGGGCAGAGATCTATGCCTCCTGTTCTGCCAGTTCCTGCTTGGCCTTCCCATTCCCCCTCCCTGGTCTGAATCTCAGACCTGGCAGCTAAATGAGGCCAGGCCTACTCCGTCTGCAGGTAGGAGACCATAAAGGGCAGCCAGAGGGCAGGGTTGGGGGGCACTTATCTCCTTGAGGCAATGCTCCGTGGGCAGCGCTCTGCTGTTGGCACCTCCCCACCCATCACACATCCCAGGGCACTTGGGAGCCACCACAAAACCCATGTGAGCCCAGAGCCAGTGGACACCTGCCGGAACCATTGGTGGCTAAGATGGGTGGGCTTCCGGGGGAAAGTCAGACCCTGGCATCCAGGAGACAGGCGAGAGCGCTGAATTCTCCCTGCGTTGTGGAAGGTGGGTTATGCCACTGAATGAGAAGGATGAAATAGTCAGCTCCACTCTGGCTGTTCAATCAAGTTCCCTGAACTACAGATCTGACAGGGTGGGTACGGAAAGGCAAAGCTGCCCAAGTCAGATCCCGGGCCTGTCTGCGTGCACAGGGCCAATTTCTTTACAGTCTGCAGGGTTTTTATGTTACCTATTTATCTCACAGGACAATTTGTGATTAGTCCACTTCCCATGGCACATTGAATCGTTTAGACTATTACATTTCCATCCTCCTTTACGTTCCCCTCTACAAAGAATCACAACACCTTTGACGTACTTAAAAGAACTTATCTGGGGTTTAACCGAGAGTCTTAACCAGTTCATTCCATTTGTTCTGTGTGGCTGAGTGCATTTTAAACGTCACATTTTCTACAAGATGACTTATGTCTCCAGTGATACATTTCTTTGCTATTAAATGAACAGTATTTTTTCTTTAACAATTTTTTGTTACTTTATCCCTTTTTATGGTTTTATTACTACAGCATAACTTGTGATTTTAGTAGTCCAAGCGAAAGCTCAAGCCGGCTGCAGGTTACAGAAGGATTACGTACATTCACTTCATGAGCAGTTACTTTATCTACTAGTAATTTTGTTATATTTAGGCTTGGAAGGAGTAGATTTTTAGCAGTAAATGTCAATTTCACCATATTCACACATATGAAGGCATAGACGTACACACAAATACAGACACAGAGACCTAGATACACAAACACACACACCAATATCTCCATCAATAATAATTGAAATTCACAGCTAGGCAAAGTGAGAAAAATGCTGCTTGAGAACTAGAGTTTGCTTTCAGGCTGTGCACTTTGTTTTGATGCATGATGTTGACCATTTGTAGTTTAACAGTTATAAAGCATTAACTTTTTGAGTCTCAGCATTGACTGTCATTAAATAGTTATTCTTCTTCGAGTGATTGCTCATGTGCATTCCACAGTAGGTGTGCATGCTCGCCACGTGCAACAGTGCTGGGCGTTTTTCCCCAGCAGTACCTGTAGGGGAGCGCCCCAGCGAGCCCTGGAGTAGCGCCACCATGGTGCGGTATAAGGGGTGCTGTGCGCTCCCCCCACCCTCAGTTCCTTCTTGCCGCCAGAGAAGGTGCTTCGGAACTGCTGTGCTCCAGCTCTCTGCTGTAGCTTCCAGGTTTGGACTGTTGTTTAGTTCACAGATAGTTAGTACCTGTAGTTTAAAAAAAAAAAAAAAAGTTGTTATCTAGATAGACTAGAGAAGTGCTCTGGGGTTGGAGCATGCCCTGCGCCCCGGGCTTTAAGTCGTTCAACACTTGTAAACGGCCTATGCCTGTAAGTGATCTGCACACTAGCTGTTTACGCGGTCTTGGGGAAACCCACCTCAGCGACGGCTGCAAGATTTGCAGATCATTTAAGCCTCGGACCAAGAAGGAGCAGGACATTCGGCTCCAAGCCATATTGATGGAGTCAGCTCTGACCCCGATACTGCTACGCTGCTCCAAGTTGGCACCGAGCACCACAGCATTGGTGTGTGGTGACCCAGCGGTGCCCTCCACCAGCCGGCACTGCTCCCCATCCACAGGACACGCTAAGAAGATGAAGAAGCGATCTCGATCAAGGCACCGGGGCAAGACTGGGGGCGAGACTAGACCTATGTTGGGCAGCTCTCGATCCCCCTCTACCTCGCGGCCTCCAATTCAAGTTAAGTGGAGTAGCCCAGCCCACTCCGAGCCAGCCTCCCCGGACGCCAGTGGCCACATATGGGTGCCCTCCACGCCAGAGGTCCTGCAGATGGCTTGAGACATAATGTCTCTCCCGGTACCGGCTGCACCAACCCCAGTGGCTCCTCAGTCCAGAGGCAAGCCAGCACTCAGCCACCACAGTTGCCACCCAGGCGATACCGCTCACAGTCAAGGGAAGATTCCTGACACCGTTCTCCGCAGAGTGACTTCTCCGCTCGCAGCCCGTGCCGGTCCATGTTGACCCCCACCAGACTGTCTGTCTGGATGCTGAGTAGCAGGGAATCCAGGCACCGCCATACATAGAGGGAGCACAGGCCTCAAGATCAGGAGTGTGCCCTGCCGGGCCTGGTGGTACCAGAGGTCACCAACTCCGAAAAGCCACCATAGTCCCTTGCAGTACCGATGTTGCTCTCCGTCCTGGCTGAGGTCCCCACGTGGCACCGCTCCCACAGCCCCAGGCATAGATCGGCGGCAACTGGCCATCATGGAGCCGCTCGCAGAGCAGCTGTTGCAGACGGTACTCCCATTCCTCTATAACAGACTCAAGGTCTCAAGCCCAGCACCGTCCACGATGCTGTTACTCATCCCCATCCCAGGATAGCAGCCATTCGTATGCCAGCCCAGCCTCCCCTCGAAGCTGACAGTCGGCAGACCGGGCGAGTCCAGCAGGGCAGCCCACTCTGATGGTGTCACAGCAAGTGCAATGGCACCAGGCTCCCTGGCCAGCGCCCTGGCACCAATGGACCCCAGGAGCTCCAACGCAGCCCCCGGTGGTGGTTCACTCGGTGGCCGGGGCCTCAGAAAGACCGTCGGCCTCCCTCTCTCAATCCCCCCGGAAGGGGTGGGTGGTGTGCTCTTCCCCAGCCCCGTGCTCAGAAGGGGACCAAGTGTTGGGTTCTGTGGCACCGGTGAGGACGCAGAGCACCATGCTCTCATCCTCATCCTTCCCTGATGAGGCAATCATGGCACCTCCTCCTCCTGTTCCCGAGGAGGACACAAACACCCACCAAGAGCACTTGAAAAGGGGCCTTCGAGCCTCAGTCTACAGGCTGAAGAGGTGGAGGAGTCTTCGGACTCCCTCTTCGATATCCTCTCGGCCACAGCACTGGCCAGGGTGGCCCCCCCCTCTCCACGAAGGGGTGGCGAAGATCTCCAATGCCCTGTGGCAGATCCTGTATTCCTTGCCCCCCATATCTAAGAAGGCAGAGCGGAAGTATTTTGTGCCTGCAAAGGGGCACGAATATCTATACACCCACCCCACCCCCAACTCCCTAGTGGTCAAGGTGGTCAACCACAAGGAGCATCAGGGCCAACCTGCTCCCACCCCTAAGAATAAGGACTCGAGGAGGCTGGACTTGTTTGGCCGAAAGCTTTATTTTTCCTCGAGCTTCCCACTGAGGGTGGCAAACCACCAAGCCCTGCTGGGCAGATATGATTTTAACTCAATGCCAAAGTTTACGGACTTCCTCCAGGAGCATAACAGGAAGGAGTATAAGGCCCTGGTAGAGGACAGCACAGCTGCCGTCAGAGCAGCCCTTCAGGCAGCCTCGGATGCAGCGGACATGGCTGCAAGAACTATGGCCTCTGCATTGTCCATGAGGAGGGCGTTGTGGCTCCTCTTCTCCGGGTTGTCCAGCGAGGAACAGAGCTCCGTGCAGGACCTCCCCTTCGATGACAAGGCCCTGTTCTTGGAGCAAACAGACATGAAATTACACAGCCTCAAGGACTCTTGCACGACCTTGAAGACTCTTGGCCTATATGTCCCAGCCCCAGCCAGGACCAAGTTCAAGCCTCAGCAGGCACCCAGACAGGCCAACCACTCAAGATACGAGCCTCCCTATAAAAAAATCTAGGGACTATGAGAAACGCCCACAGCGGCAGTCTCGGCCTGCGCCCCAGCCTGGACTCTACGGGCAAGCAGGCAGGTTAGCACCAATTTTGATGGGATGCTCGGGGACGACTTACCAGTCTTCACCAGGAATCCACCCGACCTAACCTTCTCCAACAGTCTGTCTTTTTTCCTCCCGGAGTGGTCGCGACTGACCTCGAACCATTGGGTCCTCAACACTATCTCCAGGGGCTATACCCTCTAGTTTCTCTCTACCCCATCTACGCACCCGCCTGTCCCATCCCTCTTCAGGGACCCCTCTCAGGAAAGCCTACTCGAGCAGGAGGTGAGGTGGTTCCTTTACCTAGGAGCAGTGGAGGTGGTGTCGCAAAGTTCAGATACAGAGGGTTCTACTCCTGCCATTTCCTTATCCCGAAGGCCAAAGAGGGCCTCAGGCCCATCCTGGACCTGTGAGGCCTAAACCAGTACATGGTAAAACTCAAGTTCCACATGGTTTCCCTGGCCTCCATCATTCCCTCCCTGGATCCCAGAGACTGGTACGCCGCCCTCGATCTCCAAGACACGTACTTTCACGTTCACATATTCGAGGGCTACTGGCGTTTCCTCCACTTCACAGTAGTACAGGAACACTACCAGTTCACCGTCCTCCCGTTTGGCCTCTCCACAGCACCCAGAGTCTTCACAAAGTGTATGTCTGTGGTGGCGGCCTACCTCAGGCGTCAGGGGGTCCAGATCTTCCCCTGCCTTGACGACTGGCTGGTCAAAGGGAGCTTCAGATCACAGGTACAGGAACACATAACACTCCTCCTGTCCACATGCACCACACTGGGGCTGCTGGTAAACAACACCAAATTCACATTAGTATGGGTACATCATATAGAGTTAACTGGCACGATTCTCGATGTGATATCGGCTAGAGCTTTCCTCCCACCGGACAGGTTCGAAACTTTGAGGGAGCTCATCCAGGTGATCACGAGGTTTCCCGTGACAATGGCCAGGGCGTGCCTCCAACTCCTGGATCACATGTCAGCATGCACATACGTGTACGTCATGCCATAATGCGGCCCCTTCAGCTCTAGCTAGCCTCAACATTCTCCCAGTCCAGAGACAGGTTGGACAAGGTCCTCACCATGCCTGAGCCCGTTCTAGCCTCCCTCTGTTGGTGGTCCACCCTGGAGAACATGCTCCAAGGGGTCCTGTTCAGGAACTGCCCCCCAACTATAGAATTGGTGTCTGATGCATTGGACTTGGGGTGGGGAGCCCACGTGGGAAACCTCCAGACCAAGGCCTGTGGTCTGCACAGGATCTAGCCATGCACATAAACGTCAAAGAACTCAGGGCGGTCAACACCACCTCAATGTTCCACATCAACCGGCAAGGCGGAGCTCGATCCTCAGCCCTCTGCCAGGAAGCCCTCCAGCTGTGGGACTTCTGTATAGCCCACAATATCAGGCTGGAAGCCCACCACTTACCAGGCATCCGGAACTCCCATGCGGATCGCCTGAGCTGGGACTTCTCCTCCCAACATGAATGCTCACTGCGCCCGGAGGTGGCGCACATGATCTTCCAAAAGTGGGGTATTCCCCAGGTGGACCTGTTCGCGACCAGGCAGAACCACCGCTGCCCCCGGTTCTGTTCCAGGAGGGGCCTGGGCAAGGGTGCGATTTCCAATGCCTTCCTTCTGTCATGGTCGGGTCAGCTGCTATATGCTTTTCCCCTGATTCCACTGATTGGCAAGGTCCTAGAAAAAGTCAAGACGGACAGGGCTCACGTCCTCTTGATCGCCCCAGCATGGCCCAGGCAGCACTGGTATGGGACTCTTACGAGCCTGTCCATTGCCCCCCTGTGGCTGCTGCCAACCTGCCCAGACCTTCTCACTCAGGACCAAGGTCGCCTCCTCCACCACAACCTTGCAGCCCTCCACCTCACAGCGTGGTTGCTCAATGGCTAGGCCACGAGGAGAGGACCTACTCGGAGAGGAGAGGACCTGACAGGCCTACCTGGCAAAATGGTCTCAGTTCTCTCGGTGAGCCACGGATTGCAGCGTCTCACCAGTGGCTGCCCCGCTCCAGGTTGTACTGGATTACCTCCTTCATCTAAGAGCCCAAGGCCTAGCGCCCTCGTCCGTCAAAGTGCATCTGATAGCCATATCGGCCTTCCACCCACCTGTTCAGGGCCACACAGTATTTTCTCATGCCATGACTGGTCGATTCCTTAAGGGCTTGGAGCACCTCTTTCCTTACATTAGGCCCCCAGTCCCTCAGTGGGACCTGAACTTGGTTCTGGCCCGGCTGACAGGGCCTCCATTTGACTTGCTTGCTACTTACTCCTGGTCCCACATGGACCATGGAATGTAGCCTTTCTTGTAGCAATCACGTCTGCTAGGAGGGTCTCGGAGCTCCAGGCCCTGATCTCCGAACCCCCGTAAACGGTGTTGCGTAAGGATAAGGTCCAGCTCCACCCCCACCCTTCGTTTCTCCCTAAGGTGCTCTCCGCCTATCATATGAGCCAGGACATTTTCCTGCCGGTGCTCTGTCCCAAGCCCCACGTGTCTAGTGAGGAGTGCTGCCTCCACACACTGGATGTGAGACAGGCCCTGGCTTTTTACCTGGAATGCACAAAACTGTTCAGGAAGTCTTCACAGCTGTTTATTGCCATGACCAAACACATGAAAGGCCAGCCGATCTCCACTGAGCAGCTCTCCAACTGGATCACCTCGTGTATTCGTACCTGTTACGGCCTGGTGGGAGTCCCCCCACCGCCAGTTGTGAAGGCAACTCAACAAGGGCACAAGCATTGTCGGCCACCTTTCTGGCTTGCGTCACTATTCAGGACATCTGTAGGGCTGCTACATGGTCATTGGTCCACATGTTCACCTTGCATTATGCAATCGTCTCCCAGGCCAGGGAGGACGCTGGGTTCAGCAGGGCTGTACTCCATCCTGAGTGCCTGTGAACTCCTACCCACCTCCATCAGACATAGCTTGCAATCACCTACAGTGGAATTCACATGAGCAAACACTCGAAGAAGAAAGGACAGTTATCTTTTCTTTAACTGGTGCTCTTTGAGATGTGTTGCTCATGTCTATTCCACATCCTGCCCTCCTTCCCCACTGTCGGAGTTGTCTGACAAGAAGGAACTGAGGGTGGGGGGAGTGCGCCAGGCAGGCGCCACTCCAGGGGTCGCTGGGGCACCCCCCCACGGGTACTGCTAGGGGAAAAACTTCCGGCACCGGTGCACGTGGCGAGCACGCACACCTACTGTGGAATAAACATGAGCAATACATCTCGAAGAATGCCAGTTACGGAACAGGTAACTGCCGCATTGTCTGACCCCCCCCATATATTTCCACAACTGTGAAAATATATATGGATACAAGTTGAAAACAATGCGTAACATGAACCGTCGATGATAGCCATCGAATTGTAAAGCGTTGCATTCTGCATACGCTCCTTTCACTCAGAGACTTTTCGCACTGGCCAGGAGGAAAGCTGGGAACATTAACCCTAGCTGGTAACAGTTCCTGCAGCTCCATGGCCGTGCAATGCCATCCAGGTCCATGGGGTGGGCCCCAGATAAGCTAGGGGAGGAGAGTCCTCGTGGCAGCCCTGTGGTGTGGGGAGGGCAAAGGAGGTCTCTCCCGCAGCAACAATCTGAGGCAGAAGAAGGGAGCCATCCAGTAGCACTGTATGTAGGAGTTAAGTTAGGGGCATCTGCCCAGTGCTCAGGCCCTAGCTAGCTAGCGATCTCCTCACACCCCTCTAGCCACCCTCCAATCAGGACAAGACGGGCATCCCTCAGGAGCGTGTGGATGGCTCATCTGGCCTGGCCCTTGGCCTGTCTAGCCAGCACTTCGTTGTCTCTTTGTCCCCGCAGGTGACCCACCTCCCACCATCCAGTGGTCCAAGCTGAGGGCCCCGCTGCCCTGGCAGCATCGAGTGGTGAATAACACTCTGCTCATCCCCCGCGTGGCCCAGCAGGACTCAGGCCAGTACATCTGCAATGCCAGCAACGCCGCCAGCTTCACGGAGGCCTTCGTCACACTGGATGTGGAGAGTAAGGAGCTCCCACCTCACGGAGTCAGCCCTGCGCCCGGGCAGCTGGCACTTCACCTCTGACCTCAGGCCCCGTATTTCTGTGCCATGTCAGCTGGCTGGGGGGCTGGCTCGCTGACGCATGCCACGGGGGAAGGGGCAGGGTGAAAGATGAGGAGCTGGTGTCATGGGGCTCTAGTGGCTGAGACGAGTGAAGCCCCTGCCTGCAAACTGCAGCCCCTTGTGCCCTAGGGCTCTCTGCTCCAGGCACCGGGGTGTGTGTGGGGGAACCAGGATCTCACTCAGAGCTGGCACTGATCACTCAGTCAGGCCTGCTAAATGCAGAGACGGGGACAGACTCCATCCACCCTGCCATTCTTTCCCCATTTCCATGCAGGGCCTCATGGAGTGACACAGGGCTGCCAGCAGGGGCCAGCGCACTGATAGCTATGGGCCCCATGCGTGAGCTGTGGGCAGCCGCCCTGGTTGGGCAAAGCGAGGGCCCAGAGGAGGGAGACTCTGAACCGGGGTGCTGGGATAGAGACCTGCTCTGTCCCCCCATCCTTCCTGCTGGCTTTGCCTGCTCCATGGCAGGGTCCAATGGCCCAAGCCATGGGGTCCCCATCCCCGGGGGAGATGGTGCCACAGCCAGGCAGGCCCATGGGCTCTGGCTCAGGTCTTTCTGTCCCTCTGCGGGGCGTGGGCATGATGCATTCAAGGCTGCAGTGGCCCTGGGGAAGGGGGGCGCCAGGGGGCCTCAGTGGGAGCAGGTAGGGCCCCAGACACAAAGCGCAGAGCAGACACTGCCAGGAGGTCCTGTTGCAGGCAGCAGTGGGCTGATCCCCTAATGCCCGCCGCCTCTCTGCCCCCCAGTACCCCCCTACGCCACCAGCCTGCCCGAGGAGGTCTCGGTGCAAGTGGGCGAGGCAGTGCAGCTGCAGTGCCTCGCTCATGGTACGCCACCCCTGCACTACCAATGGACCAAGGCCAATGGCAGCCTGTCCAGTCACGCTGTCCTGCGGGAGAGTGCCCTGCACATCAGCCCGATCGCACCTGAGGACTCGGGTACCTACCGCTGCCTTGTCAGCAACAGGGTGGGCTCGGCGGAGACCTTCGCCCAGGTCAGCGTCGAGGGTGAGTATCGGGGCAGAGAGCACAGGCAGGGCCCAGCACTGAGGGAGCCAGCCCCAGGGAGGGGGTGGCGGGGTGGGGGTGCTGCAGCCCCAGGGAAGGGGTGGCAGGGTGGAGGAGGGGTGGTCCCGGCGGGGATGGGGTGGCGGGGTGGGGGCGGGGCAGCCCAAGCAGGGAGGGGGTGGGGCAAGTCCCAAGGATGGCCACAGACTCAGGAGTGGGTGAACAAGGGCACTTTGTGGCTTTGCTCCAGTTGGCACAGTGCGGGGCAGGCACAGTGTTGCCAAGCCCCGGGGACAGCATCAGGGCCAGCCGACCCCACTACATAGGCTCTGCAGCTGCCGGACCCATGGAGCCTCCAGTTTCTGCCCATGCCCAGCGTCTCCTGAATTCTCCCCAGCCCCATGTCAGCTCAGCCCCTCCTGCAGCCAGGGGCTTTTCTCCCCATGCCCATGGCCAGGCGGGGCCCCCGGGGGGGCAATCAGAGAGGGGTTTTCCCTGGGCAGGATGAAGAAGGCGGTGGCAATGCTGCTCTGGTCCCACTGAGGGTCAGGGTGACGCCAGCCCCATTGGGGGTTGTGCACGAGGGATGCTGCCGCCCCCGCTGGGGGTCAGGCTGGGGAGAGGTGACGCAGGCCCTGTTCGGGGGAGGGGTTGTTGCTGGCCCAGCTGGCAGGAGAGATGAGTGATGCCAGCTCTGCTGGAGGTTGGGCAGGGGAAGGGGCAGTGCTGATCCTGCTGGCAGCGGGGAGGGGTGCTGCCGCCTCCATAGGCATCGGGGAATCATGGTGGATTCCAGCAGCCAAGAGTTTTGGGGGCTGCCTTAGGTGCCGGGGGCACAAGCTGGAGGGGTGGGCTGTCAGGCAGTGGTTCGGCGGGTGCCCTCGAGCTCACCCTGTTGGCTCCAGCACGTGCAGCTTCCCCGGTGACGGGGGTTGAGTGCTGTAGCTGGTACCTCAGTGTCTCTGCCCCCACAGGATCGGCCCCCAGCGCCTCCCCGACTGTGCGAGTCACACCCCAGACGGATGTGAAGGGCGTGGGTGGCACGGCTGAGTTCACCTGCTCCGTCACCGGAGGCGCCCAGGCACGGATCGAGTGGTTCAGGGAGGGTGGGGAGCTGCCCGCCAGCCACAGTGTGCGGAACGGGGTGCTGCGGTAAGGAGGAGCAGGCCTGTGCCCTCTCTGGGGCATGCCCAGGAATGTAACCAGTGGGATTCACCCCCATGCCCTCCAGAGGAGCTGCCCCCTTCAGCCCAGGGCCTCTCTGCTGAGACGGGGGCAGCTAGTGCTCTTGGGGATGGAGTTCATGGGGCTTGGCCCCCTGCCCACGCTCCCTAACCGCAGAGTTCAGGACCCTTCTCCCAGGTCTCCTTCAGGGCATGAGCCAATGGCCATGCGGGGCAGATCCACCCCCAGAGCCTCAGGGATAAGCCGGTGTCTACGGCTGGGTACCAGACCCGGGGACGGCAGCACAGGAGATCTAACCCTCTGTGGCTTGGAGGCCTGGCAGGGTGGCACTGCTGGGGGGCAAAGGGCCTCAGGGTATGCGGGAGCCAGTCCATCTCTTTGTTGTTTCACTGCAGAATCCAGAACTTGGATCGCGGGTGCCAGGGGGTTTACACCTGCCGGGTAAGCAGCCCCTCCGGGCAGGCCCAGGACAGCGCAAGGCTGGTGATCCAGGGTAAGCAGGGACCCTGGCACAGGGTGGGGGAGAACACAGACCCTGCCAGCTAAGCAGCACTGAGCTGGCCATGCAGCCGCCACACTAGCCACTGCTGCTCTGTAAGATAGGCTGGGTTTTCCTCCTTGCCCTCCCTTCAGCACAGCTGCTGTGTGTGGGGCTGGCCCTAGAGGGTAAAGCTGCTCCCACACTGTGGCCACTTAGGAGAGTGCCCCCTCGCTCACCTCTGCCATCTGCCCCATCCAGCTCTGCCCAAGGTGATGATCAACGTGCGCACCTCGGTGCAGTCGGTGCTGGTGGGCGCGACGGTGGAGTTTGAGTGCCTGGTTGTCGGGGACCCCAAGGCACGCATCACCTGGAGCAAGGTGGGCAGCCGCATTCGCCCCGAGGTGGCTGTCAGCGGTGGGATGGTGAAGATCGAGCGGGTGGAGCAATCGGACGCTGGGCAGTACCGCTGCACCGCCACCAATGACATGGGCACTATGCAGTCCAACGTTATCCTGCACGTGCAGTGTAAGTGCCTGCTCCCCTGCGGGGGGCGCCCCATCCCACTGCACCTCCCCTTGCACCTCAGGAGTGGGGGGGGTCTCTCACGGTGTCTCTTGCCCTATTACGCACTGTGGCACACGCACTACACCAATGCTCCTCACTGGGGTCACGGGGCCCCGTGCTGGATGAAGTGAGTGACCTCCAGAGCAAAGGGCGATGCATCCCCGCACATTGGATGGGGTGTGGATGGGGCAGCAGCTGGGCCCTGGGCAGGAATGCCAGCGCCCCACACTGACGGAGGCCTGAAGAATGTGTTCCTTCACTGCAGCCATCCCCCAGATCGCAGCTCAGCCGGAGGTCAAGGAGGTCACCTCGGGGTCGAGGGCAGTACTCCCATGCCTGGCGTCTGGCTTCCCTGTCCCAGAGATCAAGTGGACCAAGGTAAATCACTGATCTCTAGGGAATGCCCCCTGCCCTCCAGCCCTGGGCAGTTACTCCCTGGCACTCTCCCAATGAGTAAGGAGAGGGGAGGGCAGCCTGGGCTCGCCTGCGACAACCACTCTGGGCTTCACCAGCAAGATGGGGGAATCTGCAGTGGGGATGGCAGCAGAGTGCGCCCCTGTTGTGGGAATTCTCTGGTGTCAGTGGGGTTTGAGTGTCAGGGGCCACTGGAGGTAGTGATGCCACTGCTTACCCCAGAGGAATGGGCATGATGAACGGAGGCGGAATGGAGGAGTGGGTAGAGGTGTGGATGCATGGATAGAAAGGTAGGTGAACAGTAGGTAATGAGTGGAAGGGTGGATGACGGACAGACAGATGAGTGCGGGGTGGATGAGAGATGGATGGAGGATGGATGTGTAGATAGGTGGGGAGTTAATAATGGGTGGATGGGGGATTGATAGGTGGGGGCATGGATGAGGGACAGATGGATGAGGGATGGATGGGTGGATAGGTGGGGGGGTGGATGATGGCCGGATGTGTGATGCGTGGGTGAGTGGATGGGGATGGATGGGTGGATAGATAGGGGGTGTATGATGGGTGGATGGGGGACAGATGAATGGGTGGATAAGTAAGGGGTGGATGGGGGGGATAGTTTGTGGGGTGGATGATGAGCAGATATGGGACGAATGGATGGGGGATGGATGGGTGGATTGATTAGGGGCTGGATGATGGACAGATGGGTCATTGGATGGGGGTGGATGGGTGGTTAGGTAAGGGGTGGTGGACGGGGGATGGATGGGTGGATAGATGGTGGCGTGGATGATGGGTGGACTGTGGATGGGTGGGTCAGTGGATGGGGGATGAATGGATGGAGGACGGATGGGTGGCGGGGTGGATGGATGGGGGACGGATGGGTGGATAGGTGGGGGTAATGGATGATGCACAGATGGGTCCTTGGATGGGGGACAGATGCGTGGATATGTGGGAGGATGGACAGATGGATGGATAGGTTCCGGGGGTGGATGTTTAACAGATGGGGCATGGGTGTGTCAGTGGATGAGGGACGAATGGATGGGGTACAGATGGGTGGATAGGTGGGAGGGTTGATGATGGGCGTATAGGGGATTGATGGATGGATAGGTGCGGGGGTGGGTGATGGGCGAATGGGGATGGATGGGTGGATAGGTAAGGGGTGGATGATGGATGGATGGGGGACGGATGGATGGATAGTTTTTGGGGTGGATGATGGGCGGATAGGGGGTGGATAGGTGGGGGGGTGGATGATGGGCGGATGGGGGATGGATGAGAACTGGTTAAAAGACAGGGAACAAAAGGTAGGAATAAATGGTAAATTTTCAAAATGGAGAGGGGTAACTAGTCGTGTTCCCCAAGGGTCAGTCCTAGGACCTATTGTATTCAACCTATTCATAAATGATCTGGAGAATGGGGTAAACCATGAGGTGGCAAAGTTTGCAGATGATACTAAACTGCTCAAGATAGTTAAGACCAAAGCAGACTGTGAAGAACTTCAGAAAGATCTCACAAAACTAAGTGATTGGACACAAAATGGCAAATGAAATTTAATGTGGATAAATGTAAAGTAATGCACTTTCCATTTTTACTGGAAAAAATAACCCCAACTATACATACAATATGATGGGGGCTAATTTAGCTACAGCTAATCAGGAGAAAGATCTTGGAGTCATCGTGGATAGTTCTCTGAAGACGTCCAGGCAGTGTGCAGCTGCAGTCAAAAAAGCAAACAGGATGTTAGGAATCATTAAAAAAGGGATAGAGAATAAGATGGAGAATATCTTTTTGCCCTTATATAAATCCATGGTACACCCACATCTTGAATACTGCATACAGATGTGCTCTCGTCTCAAAAAAGATATACGGGCATTAGAGAAGGTTCAGAAAAGGGCAACTAAAATGATTAGGAGTTTGGAACAGGTCCCATATGAGGAGAGATTAAAGAGGCTAGGACTTTTCAGCTTGGAAAAGAGGAGACTAAGGGGGGATATGATAGAGGTCTATAAAATCATGAGTGGTGTGGAGAAAGTGAATAAGGAAAAGTTATTTACTTGTTCCCATAATATAAGAACTAGGGGCCACCAAATGAAATTAATGGGTAGCAGGTTTAAAACAAATAAAAGGAAGTTCTTCTTCACTCAGCACACAGTCAACCTGTGGAACTCCTTGCCTGAGGAGGTTGTGAAGGCTAGGACTATAACAGGGTTTAAAAGAGAACTGGATACATTCATGGAGGTTAAGTCCATTAATGGCTATTAGCCAGGATGGGTAAGGAATGGTGTCCTTAGCCTCTGTTTGTCAGAGGGTGGAGATGGATGGCAGGAGAGAGATCACTAGATCATTACCTGTTAGGTTCACTCCCTCTGGGGCACCTGGCATTAACCACCGTCAGTAGACAGGATACTGGGCTTGTTGGACCTTTGGTCTGACCCAGTATGGCCATTCTTATGTTCTGCAGACTAAATAATCCGAGTTCCCTCAGCCTCTTCTCATATGTCATGTGCACCAGCCCCCTAATCATTTTTGTTGCCCTCCGCTGGATGGATGGATGGATAGGTGGGGGGTGGATGATGGGCATATGGGGGATGGGTTGGTTAGTGGATGGGGGACAAATGGGTGGATAGATGTGGGGGTGGATGATGGACGTATGGGGGATGCGTTGGTCAGTGGATGGGGGATGAATGGGTGGATAGGTGATGGTGAGCTGGGTGACGGAGGGTGATGCCCTGGTCTGACATCTGGTTGCAGCTGGAAGGAGACCTCCCCAAAGACATTTGTCTGGAGAACAACATCTTGACCATTCCATCTGTGAAGCCAGAAGATGCCGGGATCTATGTCTGCACGGCATCCAACAGGCAAGGGAAGGTGACGGCCTTCTCCATGCTCAAAGTCCAAGGTGAGCGTTCTGTGCTGGGCGCTCATGCTGCACTGGCGCCCGCAGGATGTGACCTGTGCAGCTGGGAGGGACATGTCCCTCGTGTCCCCCATTGGCATCTTCACATTACCGCCATTGTCCTTTCTACCCCCCGGGAGGCGCCATGTGACAGAGGGGGTCCTTCCAGCTGAGGGCAAGGGGACGGGATCCCCTTCAGGACTGGCTGGCACCTTAGTAACCTCCCCGTCTTCTGTGGCATGCACAGCGCAGTCCCCACCCTGACCCAAGAGCAAGGGGGGACTGAATTTCCTTTCGGAGGGAGACACCAGGCTGAGCCCTAGACGTGCACCCCTGAGAAGATCTACCTTGGGCCCGTGCATGCAGCCAGCGGGGGCACTGCTGAGCAAGCAGAGAAGGAACCCACACTGCCTCCATCGCGCTCCAAGCCCCGCCAGGCCGCGGTTACTGAACCCGAGCCTCTGCTGAGCCCTGCTTAGCGCCAGGCCTCCAGCCAGGCTGCACCGTCCGGTCCAGCTGCTCTTTGGGGGTCCGGGTTTCTCAAGCTGGGGCTCAGCTCTCGATGGCAGGGCGAACAGGCCCTCTGGCATCTCTCCGTCTCCGCCCCCACGATCCGTCAGACTGGAGGTGGCAGCAGCATGTCTGCTCATCCCACCACCCGTGCACACCCACAACAGCTGAGTGCCATGTGCCCCAGCCCTTCCCGTGGAGCCAGTGATAGCCACAGCTCCATCTGGTCTGGCAGGACAGGATCCCAGACCCGAGTGCTGGCCCAGCTCCCCGCGTGTAGATCTAACTCTTGTGTCTATAGCGGCCCAAGGCCCAGGGTCAGTCTGCCCTGCTGGGGATGGGAAGGCTCCAGGCCCTGGCCCCTCTTCATGGCGGGGGGGTGGGGTGCAGCCCTGCACACGGGTCTGTTCCATCACGCACTGACCCACTCTCCCTCATTCCACGATTCCAGAGCGAGTGGTGCCATATTTTACTCAGAATCCTCAGACCTTCCTTGCCTTGCCCACCATCAAGGATGCCTACAAGAAGTTTGAAATCCAGATCACCTTCCGGCCAGACACTGCTGATGGTGAGCCAAGTCCATCTGAGAAACAGACATGCCTGCCCACCCAGGGACACCACTTTCCCGCAGGCGCAAGGGGTGGGACCCTGAGCCAGGACAGGGCTGGTGGAGGTATGGGGGAGGTGAGGGGCTTCTCCACTGCTAACTGCATCGGCAAGTTCTTGCCTTTGATTGTAGCCCAATGACCCCTGTAGCACATGGGCCACTTTCTTCTTTCGCTTGCTCCTGCCTCTTCTCTCCCCGGCAGTCTGAGTGAGCCAGGCTCATTTCACTTACCTGTTCTCTTTCTCCTCCCTTCTCTCTCCGCCTTGTCCCTCTCTTGCCTCATGTGTTTCCTTTTCCATCTCTCCTCTCCCCCTCTAGCTCTCATTCTCTACTCAGGTAAGTCTGCACTCTGCTGCCTGATGACCTTTTACAGCCTCATGTGGGATTAGCTCTTAACCCTCTGCAGCCTGGGGCCAGGAACGCTGGCCCTCTGGATGCAGGACCCATGCACCCCAAGGGTGCCTTAAACCTGCAAACTCTGCACAGACTAACCGAGTGACTGGGGCAGGCTGGGAGCCTGGTGCTCCCCCGTGTGTCTAACTCCTACTAGCCACAGCTGCCGCTTAACCTCTAGCGCATCTTCCTACCTATCCCAGAGATGTCACTCTCCAGGAAGTGACGTCATTCCAAAACACTAGGTGCCCAGGTCACCTTGACTGAAGTGACTCCTGCTGGCATTGAGTTACTGTGCTAATCCATGCTGCCAGCTCCATGCCTGCACTGGGTGCGGGGGCCCTTTGGGGAGTGGACAGAACTGATGGGCTGAGTCTGTTTATGGGAACACTTTCCACGGATTGCCATGTCTCCCCTCAGGAGCCTCCACAGATACCAGATAAAAGCCTACTTTTGCTGCCAGTGAATGAAACCCATTGGCATAAGGGGTAGAGCCCTGTGTTGCTGGCTCCATCCCCACCAATGGTGCATGGCGGGCGTGGCTCCAAAGGGCCACTGATAAAGGAGCTGACAGCAGCAGAGGATGGGTTTAACTGATGTTGATGGGGCCCCAGGCTGTCCTGAGGTCAGACTTTCCCTTGTTCATGGGCTGGGCCTTCCTGCCCTTTGCAGCCCCACTATGGCTGGGCTTGAAAACCCAGGGACTTCCCCTCTTTCCCTGCAACCCCCCCCTCCTTCACCTGCCTCTGCTGGCTCAGGGAGCCACCTCCTCCAAGACTGTGGAATAAAGGCCCTGCCACTAGGAGGAACTAGAGTTTAACACCCTCCCCTGCCCTTCCAGTGTTGCCCACACTAGACTGACCCCATGAAGCATCAGGGCTCCCACGGCATCATCCCCTCTCCTGGCTTGGAGGCTCAAGACTTTGGCCCCTCTCTTAGCAAGATATGCCCCACTGGTGCTCCGGGGGTACCCCGAGACCTAGTGCGGCTCAGCACCTCTCGCTAGGCACGCTCGCCATCAGTTAAGCCATGAGCAGAGGGCAGGGACCTCTCCCTCACCAGTGCCCTGTTCCCGCCCAGCATAGCAGCTCTGAGCCCTTTGCGGATCACAGGGGCTCAGTAGGGCCCCGGCTGTGCTGATGTATAGGGGATGCCCTGTGTTGGAGCTCTGTGATAGGGGAACCTCTGTCGGGATGGGGCTGCCAAGGGGCAGACACAATGCCCAGCAGTCTCCATTCCCACTCCAGGGCTGTTCCGGCCAGGTCCCCTCTGCTCAGCTGTGCTCTGGTGTTGCCCCTTCTCCAGCCTGCTGCAGTGCTGTGGTCAGGGCCTGAGTGTCTCTTGTAGCTCGTGGTGAGCAGGGGATGGGGGCTGAGCTGTGGGTGCTTCTGGCTGTGATTTGGACCCTCCCCACTTCTGGCGTTTGTTGGCTTGGGTGTGGCACTTAGGTCCCCCCAGCTCAGCTCCTCTGTGTTTTTGGCAGGGATGCTGCTGTACAATGGGCAGAAGAAGAGCACTGGCGCAGACTTCGTGTCCTTTGGTCTAGTGGGAGGCCGCCCGGAATTCAGGTGAGACCTGGCGATGCCAGCCCCTCCCCAGAGCCAGGCCCTTCTGCCGGGAGCAGCCACAGCCTGCACCAACCTGACCAGCTCTGAGCCCTTCCTGAATCCAGGCCGTAAAGTGAACAGGGCCCAGATCCTGCCTACGGCTCCGACTGGCAGAGCTGTTGAATAGAGTCGGTACCTAATTCTCATTCAGATGGTTGCAAACTGGCTGCCCAGATCCACTTGGTGGTTCTGAAATCCTGGCTGCCCTGATGCCATCTCCCACCCCAGGATCTGCAGTGTGGCAGACACTGACAATGTGGGGAGAGCAACATAAAGTGCATCTTGTGGCTCAGGAAATGGGCGGCCCAGGGGCTGCTTCACACCAACCTTATCCTGAACCGATGCTGAGTGCAGAAACCAGGCTCCAGGTTGCAGCAGAACACTGAGAAGTGCCAGGGACCCGGGGGGGGGAGGCGGCTCTACTCCCTTCCCTGTCTCCCACATGCTTGATGTTGCAGGTTTGACGCCGGCTCAGGCATGGCCACGATCCGGCACCCGGCACCGATCCGACTTGGGGCGTTCCACACGGTCCAGTTATACCGGAACCTTACCCAGGGCTCCCTGGTGCTGGACAGCCACCCTCCTGTCAACGGCACGTCCCAGGTAAGAGAACGCTCATGAGGCCCCATGGGGTGAGGCCAAGTTGAACTGCTGCAGCCTGGCCGTGCTGCCAGCAGGGCTGTGGGCCCGGCCATGCCATGCTGCTCTGGCTCCCCAGAGTGGCACTACACCTGGGACAGCCCAGCGGGGCAAGACGTGGGGAGGCTGGATGGCTGGGGCTGTGCCTGCACAATGCACAGGGTTCTCCTGGGACCTGAGGAGGGCACCAATGGTAGCCCTGACCCGCTGTGCCCATCATTCTGTGCCCCCCAGGGTAAATTCCAAGGGCTGGATCTGAACGAGGAGCTGTACCTCGGCGGCTATCCCGACTACAACGCCGTCGCCAAATCTGGTCTCAGCAGCGGCTTTGTGGGTGAGTGTAGGCGGCCTGGCTTCCGCTCCCCGTGCAGCCCTCTGAGACACCCACCCCGGGGCGCCCAGTGTGGGAGCCCTGCCTGTGTGTGGAGAACACCGCCGTGAGATGGTGATGGAGAGATGCTGAGCCCCTTGCCCAGCAAGGTTCCTTCCTTCATTGCTCCCCGGGCACTCTGCCCAGGCCCCCTGCCGCCCCTCAGCCGGATGTTTGCTGTTGCCCCTTTGCTCGGTGTGCTCTGACTGCCCCTGCTCCCTTTGTCCCCCCCAGGCTGTGTGCGCCAGCTGCTGGTCCAGGGCGAGGAGGTGATCTTTAAGGATTTGGACTTGAGAGCTCATGGTGTTTCAAACTGTCCCACGTGCCGGGACCGGCCATGTCAGGTAACTCACTCCCTTACCCCTGGCCCCTCGGGGCAGAGCTGATGCACAGTTCAGACATATGCTGGGACCCTCCTTCCCTGGGGTTGCACCAGTTTGGCCCCTAGGGGGCTCTGCTTTCCCCCATGGCATGTGCTGGCGCTGGCCCCAGGGCTCCTTGTGTTGTGGGATGTCAGCAGCAGCTGGGGGCAGGGCTCTGTCCCCTCTGCAGTTCTAACCCTCTGATTGCTCCTCCCCAGAATGGAGGCATTTGCAGGGACTCGGAGAGCAGCAGCTACGTGTGCCACTGTCCGCAGGAATTCACGGGGAGCAACTGTGAACACTCGCAGGCGCTGCATTGCCACCCAGGTATTGCCCCCCAGCACCGCTGCCGCATAACTACAGCACTGCCCCATAACTAAAGCACTGCCCACCCCATCACCACTGCCCCATGGCACTGCTGCCCCATAGTTACAGCACTGCCCCGTAGCAGCTCAGCAAAGGGGCCCCCCATAACTATAGCACTGCTCCACAGCAGCTCAGCTAGAGGTCCCCCCATAGTTACAGCACTGCCCCACGGCAGCTCAGTAGGGGGTCACCCCAGCAGCACTGTCCCATAGCTACAGCACTGCCCCACGGCAGCTCAGTAACGGGGTACTGTCACCACCATTGGCCCAGCAGGAGCTTTGCCAGGGGCCATGGTTTCACTCAGCTGCCAGGACCTCCCAGCTGCCCCATCCATGCGAGCAGGGCATGGCCCGTCCAATGGGCTTGCCAGGGTTACTGCACTAGGAGCCATGGGGGCCGTGCAGGGAACAGGTGCTGGCCATGGCTTGACTGCGCCACATGAGCTGCTCCATGCCCCCCACCCCTGTGCGGAGCAAGGGCACCCCCGCTGCAGCCAGAATGCCCCATCCAGGAGCTGGTGTTGACCCCCACTTCTTTGGCCCCCTGCCCTCCCTGCCCAGCCTCGTGCTGCCCGAACACTGAGCCCTTTTGTACCCATCTCCCCCAGAGGCCTGCGGACCGGATGCCACCTGCATTAACCGTGCAGACGGGCAGGGCTACCACTGCCGCTGCCACCTGGGCAAGTCTGGGGAGACATGCATGGAAGGTGAGTGGGGCGGGCGGGTCTGGCCGGGACAGTCCTGCCCCAGTCAGAAGGAGCTGCCGCTCAAAGGGCGGCTGGGGCCGGGGGCGATCCTCAGTAACACCCCCACTCCACAGGTGTCATGGCAACTACCCCTTCCTTCAATGGGAGCGACTCGTTCATCTCCTACCCACCCCTCACCAACATCCACTACGAGCTGCGCCTCGAGGTGGCATTCAAGCCACTGTCCCCCAGCGGCCTCATCCTGTTCAGCGGGGGGCCGGGCGCCCCCGTGGCGGACTTCGTGTCACTCGCCATGGCCAGCGGGCGCGTGGAGTTCCGCTACGAGCTGGGCTCAGGTAAGGCGCCGGGCGTTCGGGCGCGGCTGGCACTAGTCCCTCCCCAAGCAGGGCTGGGTGTTGGCATTTGCCCCTCAGCCCGCCCACTAGCGCTTGCCCCACCTGCCCCTGGCTGCAGGGCGGGCCAGCTCCTCACTGGGAGGATTACGTTTCTGTGGCCTCTCTGCTGCGGCTGTCTGCGTGGAGGCTGCTGGTGCCAGCTGCGGGGGGAGCTGTTCTGGGGGGCGCCTGCTGGGCAAGGGATGCTGCCCCACCACGCTCATTTCACCCCCAGGAGGGCCGGTCAGTTGCTGCTGCCCTGGGCTGCATTTGGGCCGTGGCCAATTCCTTCAGCCCCCAAGCGCCACACCACACTGGCTCCCTTTCCTTACTGGCACACAGGCTCTGTGGTGCCCTCCCAGCACACAGACCTCTGTAGCCCAGGATCCAGGACCTTGCAGCCATCTGCCTTGTCACTGGCTCCTGTGCATGGCCCCTGTGATGCCCCTTGGCAGGGCATAGGGCTCTGAAAGCACCTGCCATCCTGCAAGGTCCTGACATGCCCTGGCAGGGGAGATTGCGGCTACCCAGCCACTACAGGTGAAGGAGAGACTCCTGGGGCGTGCCCTGAGCTCGGCGCCAGGCGGCGTGCCCGTCTCACCATTCTCTCTCGCAGGCATGGCTGTGCTCCAGAGCACAGAGCCACTCGCCCTGGGCCAGTGGCACAAAGTCTCGGCAGAACGGATCAACAAGGATGGCACCCTGCAGGTGGACAGCAGCAAGCCGGTGAAGAGGTCCTCCCCAGGAAAGAGCCAAGGGCTCAACCTCCGTACACCTATGTACCTGGGCGGGGTGGACAAATCTGTGACACTGCCTGCAGCCGCCAGCATCAGCTCCAGCTTCCATGGCTGCATTGGGGAGGTGAGTCACACCCTTCTGGAGTCACTCCTGAGCCCTACAAGAAGTGGAGTCAGAGGAGGTGGTGAGCTGGGAGCCAGGACTCCTGGGTTCGATCCCCCGCACTGGAAAAGGAGTGGGCCCTAGTGGAGTGAACAGGGGCAGGCTGGGAGCCAGGACTCCTGGGTTCAATCCCTGGCACCAGAAAGGGAGTGGGGCCTAGTGGGGTGAGCAGGGGCGGGCTGGGAGCCAGGACTCCTGGGTTCTATTCCTAGTGGTACCAATGACTCTGGAAGTGGTTTACAAACACCAACAGCCCCATAGGGGGCAGGTGAACCCCTTCCTATTTAGCAGCAGGGGGCCGGCGGCTCAGCTTGGGACAGCCTGGGACCAGGTCACGCACTGAGTGGCTGCTGGGCAGCCTGGATCTCATATACTGTGTTCTCTACCCAGCTCTGAAAGGGCCCTTCTGTGCCAGCGCAGCCTGCCCAGTTTGGGGCAGTGCCAGCCTCCTCAGTGTAGGCCCCAGAGCCCCTAGAATCATAGAATCTCAGGGTTGGAAGGGACCTCAGGAGGTATCTAGTCCAACCCCCTGCTGAAAGCAGGACCAATCCCCAACTAAATCATCCCAGCCAGGGCTTTGTCAAGCTGGGCCTTAAAAACCTCAAAGGAAGTAGATTCCACCACCTCCCTTGGGAACCCATTCCAGTGCTTCACCATCCTCCTAGTGAAAAAGTTTTTCCTAATATCCAACCTAAACCTCCCCCACTGCAACTTGAGACCATTGCTCCTCGTTCTGTCATCTGCTTCCACTGAGAACAGTCTAGATCCATCCTCTTTGGATCCCCTTTCAGGTAGTTGAAAGCAGCTATCAAATCCCCCCTCATTCTTCTCTTCCTCAGACTAAACAATCCCAGTTCCCTCAGCCTCTCCTCACAAGTCATGTGTTCCAGTCCCCTAATCATTTTCATTGCCCTCCACTGGACTCTTTCCAATTTTTTCACATCCTTCTTATAGTGTGGGGCCCAAAACTGGACACAGTACTGAAGATGAGGCCTCCCCAATGCCGAATAGAGGGGAACGATCACGTCCCTCGATCTGCTGGCAAGGCCCCTACTTATACAGCCCAAAATGCCATTGGCCTTCTTGGCAACAAGGGCACACTGTTGACTCATAGCCAGCTTCTCATCCACTGTAACCCCTACGTCCTTTTCTGCAGAACTGCTGCTGAGCCATTCGGTCCCTAGTCTGTAGCGGTGCCTGGGATTCTTCCATCCTAAGTGCAGGACTCTGCACTTGTCCTTGTTGAACCTCATCAGATTTCTTTTGGCCCAATCCTCCAATTTGTCTAGGTCCCTCTGTATCCTATCCCTACCCTCCAGCGTATCTACCTCTCCTCCCAGTTTAGTGTCATCTGCAAACTTGCTGAGGGTGCAATCCACGCCATCCTCCAGACTATTAATAAAGATATTGAACAAAACTGGCCCCAGGACTGACGCTTGGGGCACTCTGCTTGATACTGCCTGCCAACTAGACATGGAACCATTGATCACTACCCGTTGAGCCCGATGATCTAGCCAGCTTTCTGTCCACCTTATCGTCCATTCATCCAGCCCATATTTCTTTAACTTGCTGGCAAGAATATTGTGGGGAGACCTTGTCAAAAGCTTTGCTAAAGTCACGGAATAACACGTCCACTGCTTTCCCCTCATCCACAGAGCCAGTTATCTCACCATAGAAGGCAATTAGATTAGTCAGGCATGACTTGCCCTTGGTGAATCCATGCTGACTGTTCCTGATCACTTTCCTCTCCTCTAAGTGCTTCAGAATTGATTCCTTGAGGACCTGCTCCATGATTTTTCCAAGGACTGAGGTGAGACTGACTGGCCTATAGTTCCCAGGAACCTCCTTCTTCCCTTTTTTAAAGATGGGCACTACATTAGCCTTTTTCCAGTCATCCACTCCTGAATTTTCAAAGATAATGACCAATGACTCTGCAATCACATCTGCCAACTCCTTTAGCACTCTCGGATGCAGCGCATCCGGCCCCATGGACTTGTGCTCATCCAGCTTTTCTAAATCGTCCCGAACCACTTCTTTCTCCACAGAGGGCTGGTCACCTCCTCCCTATGCTGTGCTGCCCAGTGCAGCAGTCTAGGAGCTGACCTTGTTTGTGAAGACAGAGGCAAAAAAGGCATTGAGTACATTAGCTTTTTCCACATCCTCTGTCACTAGGTTGCCCCCCTCATTCAGTCAGGGGTCCACACTTTCCTTGACTCTCTTCTTGTTGCTAACATACCTGAAGAAACCCTTCTTGTTACTCTTAACATCCCTTGCTAGCTGCAACTTCCAACTGTGATTTGGCCTTCCTGATTTCACTCCTGCATGCCCGAGCAATATTGTTATACTCCTCCCTGGTCACTTGTCCAATCTTCCACTTCTTGTAAGCTTCTTTTTTGTGTTTAAGATCAGCAAGGATTTCACTGTTAAGCCAAGCTGGTCGCCTGCCATATTTACTATTCTTTCTACACATCTGGCTAAACCCAGAGAGGCCCCAGGCACTGAGTCTGAGGGAACCTGTGTGCCAGTGACACGGCGTCTCCTTTCCCCTCCCCAAGGTGTTGATCAATGAGAAGAAGGTGGACATCTCCTACAGCTTCCTGCAGAGCCAGGGCATCACCCAGTGCTATGACAGCTCGCCCTGCGACCGCAGGCCCTGCCTGCACGGCGCCACCTGCATGCCCACTGGCGAGTACGAGTTCCAGTGCCTGTGCCAGGATGGCTTCCGAGGTGGGTACGCCTTGTCCCCGCAGTGGGAGCATGGGCAGGGCTGTGAATTACTCTGTGTAACGGGACACTGCCACCTCCCCTGCCAAGGGCCCAAGGACGGCTGGCAGCAGATTGCAGCCCCACCACTAGAGTGAGGAGGGGCCCTGAACTGGGCATCCCTACTCATAGGATGCTGCTCGGAGATGTGCCCAAGGTGGGTCCCCCATAGCTGGGGTCCCCTCTCCCTGGGGATCCATGATATGGGGCAGGAGTGAGTGTGCGTGTGTGTGTGTATGTGTGTTTGTCTGTGCTCACACGTGTGTGCATGCCCCCTTGTGGGGAGGCCCAATGAGAGGCCCTGCCCACAACCCCCCGGCTGTCTCCCCACAGGCAATCGCTGCGAGTTCTCTGAGGATCAGTGCCTGCTCAGGAACCCCTGTCTGAATGGTGGGACGTGCAAGGCAAATCAGTGCCTCTGCTTGGCCGGCTTCTCGGGGACCTACTGCGAACAGGGTACGCAGACTGGGCTGGCGGGCAGGGAGTCTCACCCGCCCCTAGCACATCCCCAGGGGACCTGCCAGGGATCTAGCCAGGCCCCTAGAGAGAGGCAGGTGCTAGCGCAGGGCAGCAGAAGGCCCCTGGGCGCTGTGGGTGCAGGGGGAGGGGAAGAGTCAGAGTGGGGCTCGGGGGCCTGAAGAGACCAAGGGAGGGAACCAAAGCTGAGTGTACAGGGGGACAGGGGTGGGCAGCAGCATGGCTGGGGCTGGGAGGATGGTGAGTCAGCATATCTGGAGCTGGGGGGGCCAGGTGGCAGTGCATCGGGGCCTCGGGGTCTTGAAGGAAGCAGTGTGCCATGGCTTGGGAATCTGGGGGGCAGTGTGTGCTCGGGGCTGGGGCTGGGGGCAGCGTGTGCTCGGGGCTGGGGCTGGGGGGGCAGCGTGTGCTCGGGGCTGGGGCTGGGGGGGCAGCATGTGCTCGGGGCTGGGGCTGGGGGCAGCTGGTCAGGTTTGGAGCGTAGCACTTGGTGCCCTCAGCCCTGTGCAGTGGAGGGACCAGCAGGGAGCCAGCACCGGGGCCCAAGCTGGCAGGGCTACGGGGGCTCCCTGGCTGGGCCAAGCCCCCTGCCTCCTCCCTGGTGTGGAGCAGCTCGTGCCATGTGCTGCTCCGCCGCGCAATGTTCCCTGTAACCCGCGTCTGTCTCTGCTCCATGCAGGCCTGGCCCTGGCGGCGCTGGACCGTGAGTGGGCCCTGGAGGGCAGCGGGGGGAACGGTACGGCACCTACTTTACTTGGCATTTCACCCGCTGCCTCTCTCCTTCCCCCTCGCTGTGCTAGCAACACCCATGGGCATCCTGGCCCAGTGGCTCCCAGATTCCTTGCGGGGGGTGGCCAAGGTCAGGGGGCAGCTCACCCCAGTGGTGGGCTCTAATGAGCTGCAGGGGTAGCGTCAGGAAGCATCACTGGCTGGCCTGTGCTCACCCCCTCGCCGCCGGGCGTCTGCAGCAGGTGCAGACCCAGCTACTTACAGAGGGTCCTGGGCGCAGCCAGGTCAACAGTAAGCCCAGGTGTGGGACGGGGCGGCTCCCAGCGCCCGCTGCTGTCTGATCTCAGCTCTCGCCCTGCAGATGCCCCAGGCCAGTACGGAGCCTACTTCCAGGGCAGTGGCTACCTCGCACTCCCCCGGCACGTGCTGCCCCGCAGGTGAGTAGGCCCCTATGCTGGGCAGGGGGAGGAGGGGCATCGCCCCATTGCCCGCATGCCGTCTGTGTTCAGGAAGGCCTGGAGCTCCCAGCATGTGCCATCGGGGCGAGCACTGGCTCTGGCTCCCAGTGCCAGGCACGCGGTGTTCTGCGTAGTGGGGGAGGGAGCCTGGAGCGTGAGCTGGGCAGGCAGCTCCATGAGCAGCCATCTCACCAAGCCCCACCAGAGGCCATGTGGCCTGGCTCTGGGGGCAGAGGAACGGCAGAGCTGGGCCCTGGTCGGGGGACTGGAGGCTGCGGGGGGCAGGGCTCCCGGGGCACACCATGATCTGGTCCCTGCCTCCCGCCCGTAGACCCAAGGGCCCAGGGCTGACAGTTGCTGCCTTCTCCTTGCAGTTACCCCAAGTCTCCAGAGACCATTGAGCTGGAAGTGCGCACCCGCTCCCCGAACGGCCTCCTCCTTTGGCAGGGCGTGGTGAGTCGCACTGGGGGCTGGGCTCCATGGCCCTTGCAGTGTGGGGGGATGCTCAGGGTGAGCACAAGGGGGAGAGGAGCTGGGCTGTGGCAGGTGGGAACCAGGCCAGCGCGGGTGGCTGGGGCAGGTAGGAGATGGCTGGGTGACGGGGAAGGGCTGTCTGGGCTCCCTGGCATTCCGGAATGGAGGCTGGGCCAGGTGAGGGTGACATGGGCCGGATCCAGAGGGAGAGGTGGGCAGGGGCAGGTCGGAGACGGGGCAGCCCCGGCAATGAAAGCCCAGGGGTGAGCATGGTTCCAGCATACCTGGCGGGGCTGGGTTCCAGGGCTGAGGGCGGCACCAGGGACAGGCTGCAGCCATGTCCCGGGCCGGGGCGACTCCATCTACAGCACTTGCTGGCCTGGAGTTCTGCAGCGGTGGGTTGAGAGCAGCCAGCAAGGGGGGAAGAGGGGCCAGTGCGTGAGGCAGGACGGAGCTGGGCACACCCCACTGGGGAGAGGGCCAGGGCATCCCAGATGGCTGAGAGGACACTGGACGTACCAGCTTCTCCCTCAGCACTTGTTTCAGAGTAGCAGCCGTGTTAGTCTGTATTTGCAAAAAGAAAAGGAGAACTTGTGGCACCTTAGAGACTAACAGATTTATTTGAGCATAAGCTTTCGCGATGAAGTGAGCTGTAGCTCACGAAAGCTTATGCTCAAATAAATTTGTTAGTCTCTAAGGTGCCACAAGTCCTCCTTTCCTCAGCACTTGGGAGCACAGTGAGCCCCTCAGGGGCCTATGGGCTGTGGGGAGCCAGGATGGAGGGCAGGGCTAGGTGCATGGGCCCTCAGGAAGGGCAGAGCTTGCTGAGTAGCCAGCTTCCTGGCTGCCCTCTGGAGAGGAGGAGAGGGGCCTTGTTTCCAGGAAAAGGGGTGCAGCCGCAGCTCGGCCTGGGGCAGAGGAGGAGCAGGGCACAGGGGAATCTGTAGGGTGCCAGGCGGGTCTGACCAGCAGTGCCCGCTGCTGTCAGTTGGGGGATTGGCTGCTGAGTGTGATCAGGACACCCACCCACGAGCATAGTGCACCAGCCAGCATGCTGGGCTGCTCCCTCCACGGCTATGGCATGGGCTGGAACCCGGATCCACTCTGGACTCACATCCTATCCACCCACGCTGTCTGACCTGCCTGCGCATGCATGAAGCCGGCCTGTGCCTCCTGTCTCAGGCCAGAGAGCCAGGCCTGTACTAATCTGCCATGCTCAACTGCTCATTCCATGCCACGCCGGGCTGGCGTCGCCCAAGGGTGCTACTCCCTGAGCCATGCCATGGCTGCCAGGCTCCCCATCACCTCCCTGGTGCATGCTGCTTTGCTAGCCATGGGCATTTCACCGCCCTGTTGCATGTTTCTCCTCCAGGTGACGGGGCAGCCTGCTCTCAAACCACATGCTATCAACGAGGTATTTACTGCAGTGCCCTCAGGCGCTGGGCCTGGCACCAAATGGGGAGCAGCAGTGGGACTTACGGCCTCCGGGATCACCAGGCTGTGCTTGCTGCAGGGGCGCGAGTTGGCATGGGTACCACCATGCACCCCGGCCAGGGACACACGGGGAGCCCCGACTAGCTATCACTCCCTGCGACTCGGCCCCCGACAGCCATGTCCCCCACTTGTCCCCAACCGCACAGGGGTGGGATTTCCCACACCCCGCGCAGTGCAGCTGGCTGCCCATGCAGGCGTTCCCCATTGTACGGGTTCAGTCGGCTCATCCAGCCCAGGTTGCCAAGAAGCTCTGCAAGTGAGCGTGCGCCGCTTGTTGGCTGCTTCATGGGCCCCCCGGCGCTGCTGGCTCATGCCCTGGGCCCAGCCATGGAACTGGCTCCCAGTTCAGCTGGACCCGTTCCCGGATGGCAGGCAGGGCCCATGGGTCCCAGGCTGGCTCCTGAGCAGGGTCCCAGCCAGACAGGAGACAGCAGACCCACGATGCCTCTCTCTGGCAGGAGCAAGGGCAGAGCGGCAAAGCCAAAGACTTCATCAGCCTCGGCCTGACAGATGGACACCTGGTGTTCAGGTGAGCTTGGCCTGGTGCCAGCCGAGGAGCAAATGGCCTATGTGCCCCTTGACGTGCCCCTCCTGCCAGCCAGGGAGCATGTGCAGGGCACAAGCTAGAAACCCCAGAGCGCCTGCCTTGGGACCCCAGATCCACCTGCCCTGGGCCCACCTTCTCCCTGCCCCCAGGTCCACCTTCCCCCTCCCCCCGGCATCCCAGATCCACCTTCCCACTGTCCCTAGGACCCCGGACCCACCTGCCCTCAGGACCCTGACCCCCTTCGCCCTGACCCAGGACCCCAGATCCACCTTCCCCCTGCACCTGGGACCCTGGACCTACCTGCACCCTGGATCCACATTCCCCCTACCCAGGATCCCGGACCCACCTTCTCTCCCCACTTCTTTCACATCAGATCCACTCTCCCGCCTCTGAGACCCTAGATCCCCCTGAGCCCCACCCCCAGGGTCCCAGAACTACCCTTCCCCGGTCTCCCCCAGATCCGACTGCCCCAGAGCACTGGGTAATGCAAACACTGCTTCCCCCCCCACCCCACTGCTAGTGCTGGGTAATATGTGGATGCTGTCGTTTCCTCCCGCCCCCAAGCACTGGTTTATGCGGATGCTGCCCCCTGGCAGTGGGTGCTAATACCAGCTGTTCTCCCCGCAGTTACCAGCTGGGCAGCGGCGAAGCCAGCATCGTCTCTGAGGACCCAATCAACGATGGAGAGTGGCACAGAGTGACGGCCGTTCGGTGAGGGGCCCCAGGGCTTAACTCAGCACAGTCCCACAGCCAGACAGCCCCCTGGGAAGGGAGGGGGAGGGAGCCATCCCACTGCAAGGCAGCCTCTAGCTATTCTGAAAGGGTCCTTAGTCCCGGGCTCCCCCTGCAGAGGGGCTGATCCAGGCTGCAGCCTGGAGCCGGGGAGCCCAGTGGGGTGGCAGGGGAGTCACTGGTGTCAGTGGGTGCAGCTCCCCCCTGGTCGATCATCCTGCCCCCTCGCTCCCGGCTGGGATAGGGGCTGGCCCTGGACGAGCCTGGCTCACGCCTGGCTCTGTGCCCTGCAGGGAAGGCAGGCGGGGCTCCATTCAGGTGGATGGCGAGGAGCTGGTGAGCGGGGAGTCGCCAGGCAGCAACGTCATGGTGAACACCCAAGGCAGTGTGTACATAGGTGAGGCTGGGCTGGGGACCTGCGGGGCATGAGCGGACGGGCTGCGTGGGACTTGGGAGACCTGGGTGTACTTGGGGTGGGGGGAGAAAGGAACTGGGGCTCTCCCCTGCCCCTGCCTGCTAGCTGGACCCTCCTGTCCAGGAGTCCTGTCTGAGCCCCCCCACCGCTTCTGGAACAGAACAAGGAGTGAGGGCTGGCCTGGCCCAGGCTGGGCACTTCCCATGGTGGGATGGGGCCAGCCGAGCCCAGGTGTGTCACATGGTGCGATTCTGCACTGGGGAGCAGCAGAAGCGACACTCACGGTTTTGGGATGAGCTGAGAGGATCATGGTCTCTTGGTGAATTCCCATAAGCCCCCTCCCAGAAGGGAGAGAAGGGTCTAGTGATTAGAGCAGGGGAGGGGAGGGGGTTCCATCCCCAGCTCTGCCCCTCGCCCTGTGTGTGTCCTTAGCTCGCTCCATGCCTCGGTCTCCCTACCTCTCCCTGTGAACAGGACGCAACAGCCGCTGTGCTGGGTCTGACTCAGTCCGTCCAGCCCGCTCTCTGGCAGGCCGTGAAGAGCAGTGGGCCATGTGGAGTGATCCAGTCCCGACTGTGGCCAGCGGAGCGCTCGGGACAGCCTGGGGCTGCCCCGGCGGTGTCTTTGGGAGCTGACTGTTTCTCCTCTTGCCCCCAGGAGGCGCTCCTGCCATCCGAGCCCTGACCGCCGGCAAGTTCCGCTCAGGAATCACAGGGTGCATTAAAAACCTGGTGCTGAGCAGCGAGCAGCCGGGCCAGCCGCCGCGGCAGCCCATTGACTTGCAGCATCACGCGGAGGCGGGAGTTAACGTGCAAGAGTGCCCCTCATAGGCTGGCTGCCGCCGGCCCCGTCCGCCGCCGGCCCCGTCCGCAGGCCGATTGAGGGACCTCGGCTATTTGTTATTACGATGATTCATTTTTGTAAAGAAACTCAGAGGACAATGGTGCTTCGCTGCTACCCCAAGCGAGCAGGGGAAGGGTTTGTTTGTGTGATTGGCGCGTGGCAGCAGGGGGCAGCCACGCCTCCCGCCAGCCCCTGGGCACGCGGACCCTTCGGACCTGAGGAGACGGTGGATTCAACCCAACCGCCGTGGGCCCGTGGCCATAGACAGCCGGGAGCCCAACCCAGCGCCAGCCCCTCCACGTCCTGCCCAGCAAGGGCCCCACGGGATGGGGAGCCCACGCCTCTGCTTTCCTGCTTCAGCGCTCGGAGCATGTGCCCCTGAGCTGGGCAGGAAGGAGGGTGCCAGCTGGCTCTGCTGTGCCCTATGCCCGCTGAGGAATGGGGGGTCCGGGGAGAGGGGGAGACGGGGCATCTTTTCTCCTCTGGGGAGAGATGGGATCCACATTCATCCTTCCAGAGTTAGGAGAGTGGGATCAAAGTCACAGCCCACCTTGCAGGTGGCATGCCTCACCCCGCTTGGGGGGAATCGACAGGAGAGCCTGCCCCCTCTCTCCGGGAGCAGTGAGGGGGCAGGCAAGGGGCTCCCAGCCTGGTCACCCCCACCCCCTCCATTCCATGGGCCAGCACTACAGGAGCCAGCAGGCCGGGGCAGGGGTTCCCACCAGGATCTGGTCTGTTTACACTGGCCATCCCCATTGCCTCAGCCACACTCCAGCACCTGCACCACAGCTGCCCCAAGCCACTAGCTGAGCTGTCTCCCTAGACCCTCACCTAGAGGGTCGTGCCCACAGAGCAGGAGGGCAGGGGCAGGCCCCAGGAGCGACAACAGCTCATGCTGCAGGGTACTCTGACCAGCATCCCGCATGCATAGCTGGGGGCCCATGCATGACAGCAACCCCATGGCTTGCTCCAGGGCCGAGCAGAGAGACCAATGGTGGTGGCAGGAGCATCCCATGAACAGAGGCTGTTAAATGTCCCTGTGGGCAGCAACGCAGACCAGCCCTCAGGGCTGGATTGGGATGCCCCCAAAGATCATTCCTCCCCAGTCAGATGGGCGGACAGACGCAAGTGCCTTACTAGCAGCAGGACCCTCTGGGGTCCGAGCTGCCCCTATTCACCCAACAACCATTGGGCAGACCCTTGAAAGCTGCCCACCCATTCCCTGCCCTGCCCGGCAGGGGGCATTCCCTGCTCTGGAGCCATCTGCTCACAGGACAATCTTCGGTCACTGCCCTTGCCGGCTCTGCCAGGTCCAGAACTAAGCACTCACCCAGCACCGAGCCCTGCAAATTGCACCACCGACTGCAATGGCTGGAGCTTGCCCAGCATCATGTAGTGGGACAGAGACAACTCGGCCTAGGCAGTGGCAGGCTGGGCAGATCAGCCCACTGCAAACAGCCCTTTGCTCCAGCCCACCACCAGCTCCCTGAGCAGAACCGAGAGCTCCAAGGGCACCTGTTCTAACAGAGCCCAGCCAATGTCACCTCTCTGCCTTGGGTGACGTCCCGCCCCGGGGCGAGGCGCCAGCACACGGCACAGCTCCTGCTGCCACTGCCTTGCATTGCCCTTCTGTCCGGGGCGGCTGCCATCCCAGAGAACAGCAGGGAGCCGGGCTGCTTGTGTTCCTGCCATTCAGATGGCGTCCTAATGCACCTGACCCCAGATCGCATCCGGCTCGTGCTGTTTCACTGGATTCCTATTAAACGACAAATAATGCCTGAGCTGTCTGTCAGAGGGTGAGCTGCACCTCGCCCCGTGTGTCTGCTTCAGGCGCCTGCCAGCCGGGCCAGGACTCAATGCAGGGGGTGTTAGCAGTTGTCCCATGGGTCCCTCTTTGTTAATGAGGCACCAAACAGCTGCCAGTGCCTGCACTAGCCGGGGCCTGGATGCAGGGTCTGGCAGGGCCCCACCAGTCCTATGGGCCCATTAAGCCAAGCCAGCACCTGGTGGGGCTTCTTGTGGAGTTGTGATGGGAGCCAGGCGAAGTCCATGTTCCTCTTCCACTGGCTAGGGAGCAGCATTTGCCTTGGGGTGTTTGGGCTAAGGCCACGGCCCCTGCTGGACCTGCCAGCCTTGCTTGCCCCCATCCCAGAGCCTCCTTTGGGGAGCCCAGCTGCAGCCAGATGGAGCCGGTGCTGCTTGGAGCTGGGGGAAAGCCCCAGGTCCCCTTTAGCAGAAGATGGGGGTTGGTCACTGTTCCTAAATAAACCATGCTGAACCAGACTGGGGCACCATTGCTCCACCTCAACCCGGCAGGGGGCAGGGGGCAGGGGCACTGCACCACACCAGCTTGGTAGCAAGGCAAGAGGGGCAGGGACCTGGCCGCTGGCAAAACTCCCCCAGTGGCAGGCTGGGGGTAGGGGGGGGTGTCAATCCCAGCCCATCCTGGGCCAGGCTCTAACCAGCCCAAAGCCGGTGTTCGATTCTCCCTGAAAAGGCCCGGAGCTTCTCTGCTCAGCCTGAATCATCTCAGGGATGGGGCTGCCCCACTGCGCTGTGGGAGTGCCCCAGAGTGACGGGCCTGGACCAGTGCCTGGCTTCCCAGCCTGAGCCGGGTCACGCAGAGGGCAGCAGTGCCCATTGGTGTCGGCTATCCTGAGGTTGGGAGCCGTCTGGACCTGGTTTCCAGAGGGGCTGAAGGCCGGCAGCTCCTGGGGTTGCAGAGGAGTTTGTGGGCTTGAAGTTGCTGCCAAATCTGGCCCTCAGTACAGACTGGGCACCTGGAAAACAAGGTGCCCCAAAGCGTCTGCTTGTGACAAGGTGGGTGCAGCACCCCAGGAAATGGCCAGGCCTGGTCACCCCCAAAGCTCTTGCAATAGCATGACCGCAGCAACACGGGCAGTACTAGTGATGCCCACCCAGCCCTCCCCGCTTGCAGGGCCAGCTCAGGCTGGGCACACACCGCTCCCAAGCAAAGGGTGGGTTTGTTTTATTAGTGCTGGGCTCACATCCTCCGCCAGTTCCACCCCACAGGTTGAGACAATGCATTTGGTGCGGCAGGCGTCACAACAACAATCACACACACAGATCTGAGGGGGACTCAGCCTGCCCGCACCAGCGCAGTGCTCAAAGGCCAGGAGCAAATCCCCACCCAGGCCAGTGAATCAGTCGCTCCTTCCGCAGGGGCAGCTCCAGGGCTCCCGAGCTGCCCTCTGGGCCCTTGGAGGCCGCCGCCTCTGGGGGGAGGCACATGGGGCCTGGCCCGTGTCTATGGGAGTGGGCAGAGGGGGTATTGGGAGCTGCCCCATCCCCTCTCATCTCCCCCCGCCCAAGCCAGCAGAGAGAGTCCCTGCAACACAGGCAGGAAAGGTCGGATCCCGGCTCCTCCGGCAGGGGGGGAGGCCCAGTGCCCACCCCCGGGCAAAGATGGCATGGCTGGCATCAGAGAGGCAGGTCGTCGCTGAGCTGCGGCGTGACTTTGCCAGAACAGCCATGGTTCCTGTGGGCACAGCTGCGGGGGCAGAGCTGGCACGAGGCCCACACGGAGTTGCAGCCAGGCAGGAACCGGCAGGCCCCAAGTCTCCAGACAAACCAGCCAGGGGACCAGCAGCACCAGAGCAGGAGGGCTGAGCCCACGCCCAGCCCCAGGAGGATGTAGAGGGGCAGCAGGGAGCGCGAGTTCCTCTCACCTGGAGAGGAAGGAAAAGGGCTGGGGGCAGTTAGTGCCAGGTGCCTCCCTTCTGCTCCCCAGCACTGCTCTGTGGCCATCTCTGCCCCCAAAGCGCCCTCGACGTGCTGGAGCCAAAAGCAGACAACCCTGGCAAGCCTGCCCTGCCCCAGGGTGGGCAGAGCCCAGGGGGCTCCTGTGCCCTCAGTGCTCCAGCCATGGGGCCACAGGGCCTGAGTTGCTGCCACCCTGCTCCTTCTGCCATGTGGTGCTAAGCCAGCTGCACCGTGCATGGGGGCACGAGATACCAGGGACAGGGTGGATGCGGGACGCAGGGGACAGCTGGCAATGCTGCCTCATACTCCCAGGCGTTGGCCCTTGGAGGGTCGCTGTAGGGGGCATGTTGGGAGAGGAACAACACAGGTGCCTGTTGCAGGGCCCAGAGCCTCGGCGAAGGTCAGCGTGAGACAGCAACTGATCTCCCACTCTCCTGCCGAGGCACTACTCCTAGTGCCTGAGCTCAGAGCGGGGGGAGGAGGAACACACACGTGAACATGCCTGTCATTGCACATGTCATCGCACACACAGCCACCTGCCATTGCACACCCGCATGTGTCATTGCACACGCAGCCACCTGTCATTGCACATGTCAATGCATGCACACACATCATACACCCACCTGTCATTACACACTTTGCACACATGCACATCTGTCATTGCACACACCTGTCAATACACCCACTGCACAGATGCACATACCTGTCATTACACATGCACACACACCCCTGTCATTACATACACATGTCACCATGCACACACATCTGTCATTGCACATGTACATACACAGCTGTTTTTGAATATGCACACATGTAAACATGCAACTACCTGCCATTACACACATATGCACATATGTCATTACACATATAGACTTACACATCATTACACAAACCTGGCATTACACCTGCACACAGGCCTTTCATTACACATGTGCCATCATAAGTTTGTCATTACACATGTACACACACATCTGTCATTGCACACGCATGCCATTGCACATGAGCACATATCTATCATTGCATATGGACACACACACCTGTCATTACACATGTACATACACCTGTCATTACACATACACACACACACACACACACGTCATCACACATGCATATGCACCCACCTATCTGTGCATGTACCTATGCACGTGTCAGCACACACACATCCCACTGGCATTGGACACGCACACACAAACACATATCTGCCATTGCACATGCACCCATCTGTCATTGCCTATGAGCACGTGTCATCACACAAGTACACACTGATGTCATTGCACATGCACTAACATTGTTATTGCACATGCACACGTTATGGCACACACATTGCACATATACACACCTGTCATTGCACATCTCCACACACGTGCACCCACTTGTCATTACACACATCCACCTATCACACACATCTGTCATAGATGCACGCACGAGTCATTGCACACATACACCCTGCCTGTCATTATACACACACACACACATCATCACAAATGAACACACGTCTGTCATTACAGACACATCTCATTGCACACACGTCATTACACATAGAATCATAGAATATCAGGGTTGGAAGGGACCTCAGGAGGTCATCTAGTCCAACTCCCTGCTCAAAGCAGGACCAATCCCCAACTAAATCATCCCAGCCAGGGCTTTGTCAAGCCTGACCTTAAAAACCTCTAAGGAAGGAGATTCCACCACCTCCCTAGGTAGCGCATTCCAGTGCTTCATCACCCTCCTAGTGAAAAAGTTTTTTCTAATATCCAACCTAAACCTCCCCCACTGCAACTTGAGACCATTACTCCTTGTTCTGTCAGTCACATTCTCATTGCACATGCACAAATTTGTCATTACACACCTGCGTACATGTGCACACGCCTGTCATTGCACATGTGTGTCATCACATATGCACACATATCTGTCATTGCACATGGACACACATCCATTATTACACATGTGCACGTGTCATAACACGCTCACACATCTCATTGCACACATGCACAGCCACCTGTCATCACACACACATCATCATGTCTGTCGTGACACACACAGAGCTCTCATTGCACACACACACACACACGCATACACATCAGTCAATCCTTTTGCAAAGTGCTGGGGACATCCTGGGCTTTGACCTCCCAGGAGCAAGATCAGATTGGGGAGAAAGGGCCCTGGCTGCCCACAGGTTCAGGCTTCCCCGGGGGCATGTCGCAGGGAAGGCTGGTCCAGTGGTTAGGGTATTGAGCTGGGACCTGGTTCAAGTCCCTGCTCTACCACAGTCTCCCTGTGTGACCGTGGGTGCTCTGGGGCTCAAGCACTCACTGAAAATAAATAGGGGGTGCTCTGCCCTGCCCCCACTTGGCCTCTCCCCTCCCCGAGCTCCCGCCCCCGACTCAGCCTCTTCCCCTGCTCGCATGGGGTGGAGGGAGGAGGGGACAGAGTAGAGCACCCACCACCTGCGTGTGGGCGGGTCCCAGACCCTGGCCATGCCCCAGTCCCCGTCTGTACCATGAGGAACAGCCCAGCCCTGCCCCCAGGGCATGCGGAGAAATCCATTAACAATGCCAGGCGCTGAGCACATTTCTGGGCCAGGCCCGGGACTCTGCACTTGGACTTAGGTACCTGCTGCAGGCTTGTCCAGGGGCGCAGTGTCTGGGGCCAAGGGCTGGCTCTTCTCTGCCCCCCCACAAGCCACCATGCAGGGGGTTACACTGGCTGCAGGGCTGCTCACCAGCTGGAGAGATGCTGATGTGGGGAAGCGGCCTGCATGGGGGAGAGGAAGGGGGTGTAATTGCACCAGCTGCCGGTGCGGGCGTCAGCCCAGCAAAGAGCCCCCAGGCCAGGAAAACCCTTGGAGGGGAGCAGCCCTGAGCTCCTGCTGCCCCCTCCCACCCTGGCAGCCCTTTTCTGGCAGCTGTCTCACTGAAGGCCTCAGAGCCCCCCACCTCCCTGTCCGTTTGCTCCCCCGTCCTCCCATCCAGAATGCTCCCCTGCGCTCCCGAGTGCACCAGGCAGGATCAAGCCCATATTTTCCAGCCCTCTTGTCCATTACTGCCCTCGGGGGCACTCCCTCTCCCCCCGCCCTTGCCCTGGGTTCTCCCCACCCGCACTGACCTCTGCAATTGGCAGGGGGGTGGGCCGCCTGGTCCGAGCCGTCCCCGCAGTTATCGATGCCCATCCGGTCACACACCAGGCTCCTGGGGATGCACTTGCTGTTCCGGCACTGGAAGTATGGCTCCTCGCTGCACTCGGACATGCTGAAGCCTGAAATGGACATGGCCAGCACTGACAGCATGGCTAGGAGCAGCTATGAGCATGCACTGGCATGGGTACGTGACTCAGTGGCAGAGAGGGAAATGTGACCAAGCTGCCAGGCTCCCAGGGATGAGCTGTTTAGGGTGCAGGAGGGGGAAGCTCAGGGCTGGGGCAAGAGCTTGGGGTATTGGCTCTGGGAAGGAGTTTGAGTGCAGGAGGGGGTTCTGAGCTGGGGGGGTGGGGCATGGGAGGAGGTTTGGCAGTGGGGCTCTGGCTGGGCAACACTTACCTCAGGTGGCTCTCGGAAGCAGTCAGCATGTCTGGCTCCTAGGCAGAAGGGCCGGGGGCTCCGTGCGCTGCCTGTGCCTGCTGGCACCTCCCCCACAGCTCCCATTGGCCAATGGGAGTTGCAGAGTTGGCACTCGGGGCAGGGGCAGTGTGCGGAGCAGACATGCGGACTGCTTCCAAGAGCTGCGCAGAGCCAGGTCAGGCCTGGAGCCTGCCTTAGCCCCACTGCGCCACCAACTGGACTTTAGCAGCCTGGTCAGTGGTACTGACCGGAGCTGCCAGGGTCCCTTTCCAACAGGGTGTTCCAGTCAAAAACCGGACACCTGGCAACCTTAGCCATGCCGCAGAGTTTCAGACCCAGGATCTCTGCAAGCTGGGGCCCTGCCTGGGGCACTGCAAGCAGAAACTTAACACCCCACTAGCCACAGGTGAGACAGCAGGGCCAGCATGCCAAGAGGCTAAAGGACATGGCAGCACCCACTGCTCTGGAGGGGAGATGGCCTCTCCAGTCAGGGGGAGGCATCAGAGCAGCGGGGGTGTCTGACCAGGGAGAATGGCCTTTGGTTTCTCTTGGAACCACTGGCTCTGGAGCCTGGCAGTGACCACTGAGAGCGGAGCCAGGCTATCGTGCCATCAACGCCCAGCTCACTGGCATCAGAGATGGGTCGCCACTGATCTCAGCAGGGCCATGAGTTCACACTGACTAAAGGGCTCTTTGCAGCGCTAGGAACCCTGTGTCTCAGAGCCCAAGACAGTCGGCACAACCTGAAGACCTGAACTACACTGGCCACAGTGTGTGTGTGTGTGTGTGTGTGTGTGAGAGAGAGAGAGAGAGAGAGCGTGAGGTTCCATGTGAGAGGACATGTGCAACCTTGTGTGAATGGTGTGTGTGTGCACGCACAAGTGTGTGTACTGGAGTGTGTGTGCAGCTGTTCATGTACAGCCTTGTGTGAGACTCTGTGTGTGTGTGTGTGTGCAGGCGTGTGTTTGTGTGTGTGCAACCTTGTATGAGAGGTGTGTGTGTGTGCAGGCATGTTTGTGTGCCTGTGTGTGTGTAAGCATTTGTGCAGCATTGTGTGAGACGCGGTATGCGTGTGTCTGTGTGCAGCCATGTGTGTCTGTGTGTGTAGGTATGTGTGCAGACAGTGTGTGTCCAGGAATATATGTGCAGCTGTTCGTGTGGGGCATACGCACACGTCATTCTGTGTTCCAGACAACTGTGGAGTCCCTGGCAAATAGGTGCATTTTCCCCATGCTCTGATGAGTGTTCCGGGTGATGTGCCATCACACACACTTGCTGCCAAGTCCATGTCACTCCTGATTCACCCCCCACCCCACCAATCATGTGGCCTTTTGAATCTGCACCCCCTGGGTGTTCATGTGCCAGCCCTGCCTCTGCTCCCTGGCCTGCACCTGATCCAGCCACCCCAGGACAAGACTCCTGTGGAGCTTGGTGGGGATTCAGCAGGTGGCACAAATACTCAGTTTATTTCCTCCACTGAAGCCCTTTGCCACATGTGCCCTGGCCCCGTGACAGCCAGTGACCAGGCCCCAGGGCACAGCTGGCATTGGCCCCCATGCAGGCGGTGGGGGCTGGGCAGCTGATCTTTGGGCTGGACACTGTGGTTGGAGCTGGGCAGTCTGGCAAGGTCCTTTGGCTCCTGCCCCCTGCACGTGTTGCACCTCACCCAGTCGGAAGGATGTAAAATCGCCAACGAAATCCACCCGGGGCTGCTGCCCCCGTGTCACCAAGCGCAGGGTCAGGTAGTTCCCAGTGGACAGGATGGGCCTGGGGATGCTTTTTCCACACAGCGGGACCCCCAGGGGCTCAGCAGCACGACCTCTGCCATCATAGAACTGCACATATGATCCAGCATTGCAGGGATCCTGAAGCTGCCAGTCTCCACCAGATGAGGTCTGTCCAGGTCCCCTTTGGCTAAGCCGGGTGGTCTCTGGGGGCAGAGGTGCTTGGGTGGCATTGGGCGGGGGCCTGCCGCTGGGGACCAGGCGCAGCAGGCTGTACACCAAGAAGAATCGGAACTGAAACTGGACTTTGTCTTTGGGCGATGCAGCCTGCATGATGAGGGAGCAGTCTGTCCCTGTGGCCACGAAGTAGTAGCGCCGGGAATCCCTGTGCGAATTGATAATCAGCCCGTCGTCTCTGATGGTCAGGCCACAAAAATCCACCAGGTTAACTGGGGCAGGGGAGAGAGAGAGAGAGTCGCCATCCGAGCCCCAGCAGGATGTGCAGCCCCCGAATCCCAGGGCCACTGCCTCTGTCCCTGCCTTGGGAGACGGCAAAGAATGGAAACGGCCCTGGGGTGGGAGTAGGCTCGTCCCTGCCTAGCGCCCCCCTGCTCTAACAACGTGCACCAGCTCGCACGGCCGCGGCCCGCTCTGGGGACACAGATACCGCCTTCCAGGGTAGCTCCTCTGACTCTAGGGCCAGGATGCACAAACCCCACAGCAGGCAGGAAGGGGTTAAAGAGCAGCCATGGGATCAGGCAGCCCCGCCCTGCACAGCTGTGACTGATGCCAGGTTTGGAAGAGATGCTTACCAGGGAGAAGCCCAGCTCAGAGGACCCCAGCCCTGGGAGGGCATCAGGCCTCTACCCTCAGCTCCCAGAAAGGAGCCCAGCTGCTGTCAGGCTCCTGCACACAGTGGGTGCAGTACGATGGCCAGGCCGTTGGTGGGACAGGAGGCATGGTGCTGGGCTCTATTGCTGTTAGTTTGGTTTTCGTGCTTTGCTGCCGCACCCCCTGGCTTAAAGTGGTTTCCATCATTAACAGTTTGGTTTAAAGTCTCTCAGCACCCCCACTATAAAAACTGTTCCAGCACCTCTGGCTGTGGCAGCGGCTGAGACCACGAGCCTGGCCCAGGGCAGGATGCAGACAAGGCGAGCCCCTGCACTCAAGCTGGGCTGGTTCAGGAAGTAGCTGAGGGAAGAAGAAAGAGGGTTGATGAGGCAGAAAACCCGCTTACTGCAGAGTCCCTGGGCTGGATCCAGGGTGGAGGCAGGGACTGGTCCCTACAGGCTCACCAAGGGGGCTGTGTGGAGGCCCCAGACACAGGGGCCAGAAGGACTGAGGGCTGGACCTGAGGCAATGTCATGGCACTGTTGAGTTAAACTCTTGTTCATCCAAAAGGGCTGAATGTAACTGTGCCCTGGCTGGAGACTATGGGCAGATGGGACAGCCGGTCGCAGGGGCTATGGAGAGACATCGCCCCCAGCCACAGGGCAGCATGTCAACTTGCAAGGCACACCCCTGCACAGCAAAGCCCTGCAGAGAGGTAACAGCCCCCACAAGGTCACAGTGGCTCCCAGGATGAAGTCTGTCTGGGGGGATAATCCAGCTGAGTGCAGGGGACTGGCAGGCCGTAAATCTCAGGCGGTGTTGTTGGCACTGGGGCTCAGGCAGAGATTTCACTGCCATGACTCTGGCCATGCTCCATCCGGGGGCACTGGGCTTGAGGGGCTGATGCTCTTTGGAACCTGTTGTCCACAACAACCTGCACTAGTCATGGCTACTGCTGCCCGAACTTCCAGTCAGGGAGAAGGGGTGGCAGGGAGGAGACCTACAGCCACTCTTCAATGCCCCAGAGAACTACAGCTTTAACAAACCTCCCCGATAAACAGACTGGACACAGTAATTTGCAAGATTTTGAACTGCTAAAAAAAACTCCACAAAGAAACTGGAGATATTCAAGTATCGTCTCTAATTTATGCTATGGGGAAACAGGTTGAGAATATCTTTAAATCTATTGACTTTACTGAAGACAGTCACAAAGATGACTATGAACAGGTTTTGGCTATGTTTGATGCATATTTTATACCTCAGAGAAATGTAGTTTATGAAAAAGGATGTTTTCACCAGAGAATTCAAAAACCAGGGGAAAATGTTGACTGTTTTATAAGAGCTCTGGATACACTGGCTGAAACCTGAGATTTGGGGAATCCAAAACAGGAAAATATCAGAGACAGGCTGGTTATTGGGTTAACAGATAAAAGCCTTTCACACCAGCTACAGCTGAAGAGATTTAACCCCAGTCATAGCTATACAGAGAGTGAAGCAGTCAGAATTAGCCAAACAACCGGCCAAATGGCAAGAGCAACTTGAAAAACCTGAAACTAGCTTAGAAGCTGCAAACAGACACTTGCATGTTATCATAAAACCCTGATGCCAGGAGAAAGAACTCCCAGGCTAAGAGGGACAAATTCCAGCCTAGTGCCCAAGGTGTGGAAAAAGTAATATCCCAAGAGATGATTCATGTCCAGCCTGAGGAGCATGATGTAATATGTGCATTTTGTGGCTGTTTGCCGCACCAAAGCAGTCAGGGAGTTGACTCATATTACAGACAATCAAGACAAGCTGTTGTTCTGGGATCTATCACTTGTGATGACACAGAATGTGCCTGAAGAAAAGGAGTACTTGTGGCACCTTAGAGACTAACAAATTTATTAGAGCATAAGCTTTCGTGAGCTACAGCTCACTTCATCGGATGCATCCCGAATGTGCCTGGAGAGTGAAACGGACTATTCCGTTGGCGAGACTATTGACTTTAAAATTGACTCAGAGCTGACATCACAGTCATCTCAGCAATCGCCTTCAACCTCTCCCAGAGCTGAATTTACCTGTCACAGCTCAGGCTAACTCTGGAGGGATTCTGAGCTGCATGGGCCAGCTCACCACAGAACAACTTACAAAGACAAGAGCTTTGTGTTCAGAGTGTATGTGATCCAAGGACACAGACCAACAGCCTTCCAGGCCACAGCGGAGCAGCCATGATGGGCCTAGTGAGAAAGGTGGATGAACTCCATGGAATATTTGGTGATATTGGACTTCTGAAAGAAGATCCAGTGCAAATGACCTTAAGAGCCAATGCTGGAACCATACAGTGCACATACACTGTGCAGGATTCCTAGCCCATTACTTCATAAAGTGGAAACTGAGTTAAAGAGAATGGAGCAGCTTGGCATAATCAAGCCAACTGCATGGTATGCCCCAATGGTACCAGATATAAAGAAAAACAGAAAAATACAAATCTGTATGGATCTTAACAGTCTTAATGAATTAGCTGTGAGACAAAAATCTACCCTTCCACCACTGGCTGACTTTCTTACCAAAGCAAAAGGAGCTACAGTATTCTCCAAGTTGGATGCCTTGAGTGGATTCTGGAAAATTCCGTTAGCCAAAGAAAGTGCTAAACTGACTACATTTATCAGGCCCTTTGGGAGATTTTGCTTTGAAAGATCACCTTTTGGAATTGCCAGTGCACCTGAAATTTTCCAAAAAACAATGGCAGAGTTGCTAACTAATGCAAATGGCGTTGTCGTTTCCATGGACGATATTCTGATATCCTGTCCTCATAGCAGATGGTAACTGGCTCCTCACAGACAAAAGCTGGGCAGAGCACTCTGATAATCTCCTGAACTGTCAATCCACTATGTCCACTGGAGCCATTGACTCACACCCGCAGTGTCCTGTCCTGGAGGGGCTAGCCATGGACCTTTCTTTAGACAAAGTTACTAAGGCCATCAAGCAGTTGCTCAGGGTAAAGTCTCCACCCCTGGTTGCATTCCACTTAATGTGTACAAATGTGGAGGTGTTCACCTGGTCAGAAAACTCACCAGCTTTTTCAAGACTATATAGGAACAGGACACTGTTCCCCAGGAGTATAAAGATGCCTTCATAGTCCATCTATACAAGAGGAAGGGAAGCATACCTTGCGGTGAGAACCATCGTGGAATCGCACGACTGTCTATAGTGGGGAAGATCCTTGTAGTCCTCAGCAAGCTCATCTCTCACTTAGTGGACTCGGTGTATTCAGAGTCACAGTGTGGCTTTCGTCCTGGCCATGGCACCATGGACATGAGTTTTGCAGAGAAGGCTGATGAACAGAACAAGCATCTGTACATGGTGTTTGCTGGCCTGACAAAGGCCTTCGGCACAGAGAATCACAAGGGCCTGTGGAAACTCCTCCATAATTTTGGCTGCCCAGAGAAGAAGATTGCTGTCATCTGCTCACTTCATGATGGCATAATGGGCAGGGTTATGGAGACTCATCAGAGGCCTTCCCTGTCACCAATGGCAATGGCTCTCAACCTTTCCAGACTACTGTACCCCTTTCAGGAGTCTGATGTGTCTTGTGTACCCCAAAGTTTCACCTCACTTAAACTACTTGCTAGTAATTATAAAATAAATCAATTAGAATATAAATATTGTACTTATATTTCAGTGTATATAGAGCAATATAAACAAGTCATTATCTGCATGAAATGTTAGTTTGTACTGTGGGGGGGGGGCAGGGGGATAGCTCAGTGGGGTTTGAGCATTGGCATGCTAAACCCAGGGTTGTGAATTCAATCCTTGAGGGGGCCATTTAGGGATCTGGGCCAAAAATTGGGGATTGGTCCTGCTTTGAGCAGGGGGTTGGACTAGATGACCTCCTGAGGTCCCTTCCAACCCTGATATTCTATGACTTCACAAGTGCTTTCTATGTAGCCTGTTGTAAAACTTGGCAAATATCTAGATGAGTAGATGTACTCCCTGGAAGATCTCTGTGTACCCTTGATTGAGAACCACTGACCAAAGGCACCAAACAAGGATGCGTAATGGCTCCAGCCCTCTTTACCACTGTCTTTTCAGCCATGCTCTTGGTCACATTCCAGGACTTTGACAGTGGCGTAGACATCTGGTTTATATTGGATCGGGGGTCTAGTCAATCTACAGCAACTCAGGGCCTGCACCAAGATAACTGAACAGCTACTAAGAGATCTCCTGTTTGCTGACACCTGTACTCTCACTACACACACACTCGAGGAATTTCAGCTTATTGTGGACCATTCTGCCTATGCCTCAAAATGCTTCAGTTTCACACACAGCCTGACAAAGACAGAGGTCATGCACCAGCCAGCACCCGACCATGCATACCATGATCCCATCATCACAACTGACAACACATCCCTCAACTCAATCAGGAAATTCTGCTGTCTGGGTAGCATGCTTTCCAGCAACACCACGTAGGATGATGAGATCACTCAGCACCTGGCAAAGGCCAGCTTGGCATTTGGCAGGCTCACCCATGAAATCCAAAGGAAGCGTGAAGTCTGCCTCAGAACCAAGATAAAAACCTACTACTCTGTTGTACTCACCTCACTCCTCCATGGGGGCAACACACGGACATTCTACCAACACCACATTAAACAGCTGAAGAGCTTCCACCTATGCTGCCTAAGATCCATCTGCAACATCAAGTGGCAGGACAGGATCCCAAAACAGAGGTCACTGAGAGGTGCCAAATCCCTGCCCACAAGAGAATGCTCATCAGGGCTCAGCTTCGCTGGGTTGGACACAAGGTGCGCATGGAGGTTTCCCATATACCAAAAGCAGTGCTCTCCAGCCAGCTGAGACAGGAACCTGCTGTAAGGGTCAATCCATCCTCATACACAAAGACACCTTGAAGGCCAACCTCAAAGCATGCAAGATAGACATTAAAACCTGGAAACTTGTTACACTGGACAGACCCAGAGGGAGAGATCTGTGCCATGAGGCTCTGTCCACATTTGGTTTGTGAGGTGTTTGCAGGGGAAGAGAGCACCTCATAAGGCTAACACCTCAAAACTTCCCCTCAACAACAACTACACTTCCAAGACATGAGACTGCATTTGCAAATCCAGGATTGGACTCACTTCTCATGTGAAATGCCATAAAAACAAATAAACCCAGAACTTAGGTCGCCACTAACTGAACACTCACCTGTTGAAGCAATGAGAGAATCCATAACACTCTGATAAGTGGAACTTCCATGGAAGACACACCAAAACCGTCAATAAAGTCCTACACCTTATCAGGCACTCTGGACTGAAGCTAAGAAGGAAAAATCCATCTTCCACCTAACCAAAGGAGTTTTTGGAACAAACAATAAAGAAAGATGGAATCAGTCCTAGCCATGAGAAAGTAAAAGCAATTCTAGAATTGAATGTACCAATCAATGTACCAAAACTGAGATGTATATTGGGGATGGTACATTACCTTGGTCAATATCTATAAGACCCTTCTTCAGTGACAAAATCACTGAACGAACTGTTCAAGTCCAAGACATCTTGGTTATGGGGCCAAACCAAGAAATTGCCTTCAAAAAGGGAAAAGAAATGATTTCAACTGCTCCAGTTCTCAAGAACTATGATGTGAACAAACCCACCCTGGTCTGTGCAGATGCAAGCACCTGTGGCCTAGGTGGTATATTGTTTTAACAACAGGGCTCTGAGTGGAAATTAGTGCATTTTGCTCTTGCACACTTATGGAAGTAGAAAAACTGTATGAACAAGGAGTGCCTGGCAAGCATATGGGCATGTGAGAAATTTTAGAGATAGCTGTGTGGACTGGATTAATTTTATAGATAGCTGTGTGGGCTGGAGCACCCATGGGGGAAAATGGTAGGTGTTTAGCACCCACCAACAGCCATCTCCCCCTTCCCTCCAGTGCCTCCTGCCCACCAGTGACCGCACCAATCAGCACCTCCCCCTCACTCCAAGCCCCTTCTGCCCACCACGGAATAGCTGTTGTGAAGAAAAAGAATTCAGCACCCAGATCGTATGTGATCGAGCTAACAGTGTACAGTTCAACAGAAACCATCAACATCTACAGTTTGTTCCTCAAAGAACAATCAACAGAGCAAACTCTGCAGCTGGCAGATGCAGAACAAGTAGACAAGGACTCAAAGATTCCAATATAGCCAGTCACTGCAACTAATGGACAGCCAGATGACCAAGTCACTATGCATTTGGGTTGTGTAATTAGAAACCAGTACGATTCAGAGACGCTGAACAGACTGATCCGTACTGAACATCGAAGACAGCGCAACAGTGTAAATACTGTAACTGGTAGGAATGTAGAACTTAAAGGGGGAGATGGGATGGGATGCTAAACTGTATCACGCTGTTCAGCCCCTAGGTGGCACAGTGTGCGCCATACTTTCCATAAGCGGCCCTTAGCCGTCCTGAGATCTAAGGATGAACACAGCTGGGGTATAAGCTTGCTCTGTGCCTAGCCCACATCTGGTTCAGAAGAACATGACAAGGGATATCTCAATGGCTCGAATTAGAGCAGCTTTAGTGATCCTTCTCCTACTACTTCACAGAGCCATGGATTTTTCAAAGAACCTCACCCAATGACTTCTGCATCTCGCTCATTACCTTTGCTGGAGATCTGGCGTCACTTGCCCACAATGAGTTAAGTCCAGGGGTGAAAGTAACTGAAGCCACTTACCGGTACGGGCCGGGGCGGCTCCAGCCCCCAGAAGGGGCGGGGCGCCTCGGGTGGAAGGGGCAGTGCTGGGGGGGGGGGTGAGCATCCCCCAGCCAGCCCTTCTAGGCCGCCTGGCCCATGTCACCCGGGGCTCCCGTGTTGATTTAAAGGGCCCGGGGCTCCAGATGCCGCTGACGCCACTGCAGCAGCGGCGTCTGGAGCCCCAGGCCCTTTTAAATCACCAGCCCCAGGGCAGCAGCTCCTTTGCCCCCCAACCAGCCCTTCGGCAGCCGGGGGGCAAAAGGGGCAAGGACGTTAAAGCACTGCAGGGTCCTTTGCCGTAGCAGCTCTTTAACATTGCTGCCCTCCCCCCACGTCAGTGGCCCCGCCAATGTGCAAGAGGTGCAGCAACGTTCAAGTGCTGCCGCAGCAACGCTTTACTGTGGGCTGGGTAGGGCCGGGGTGGGTTCTTACCAGTACGCGGTAGCAGCCCGTACCGGCTCACTTTCACCCCTGGTTAAGTCTGTGTCTGGTTCTCAGCAACCTCTCTCCTATAAATGTAAAATGCATCCGATGAAGTGAGCTGTATCTCACGAAAGCTTATGCTCTAATAAATTTGTTAGTCTCTAAGGTGCCACAAGTACTCCTTTTCTTTTTGCGAATACAGACTAACACGGCTGCTACTCTGAAACCTCTCTCCTATAGTGCATCTCTGCAAGCCTTTGACCCTCCTCCTGCACTGCCCCTCCCCATGGAGACCTAGCAAGCTCACAGACATTTAACACAGGAGTTCCTAGGAGGCCCACAAGGCTGGAATCTGAGTGCACACACAACTTGTGTATTTACATCGTTCTCAGACTCTGCAGAGGGCCTCACTCCTCCAGACATGTTTTCCCAGCAAGCAAATTAAAAAAAAATAACAATGGTATGACTTTCCTTTCTGAGTAAAAGCAGTAGAGCTTTGCCAATTAAAATAAGTTAATTCCATCCCTGCATTAGCCAAACTCTGCTCCCCAGGAGCAGGCAGGGTCTGCGCCACATGCTTTTGAGGGATTATTTTTCACCATTTAAAAATATTTTTAACTTGTTCATATATGATGAACCCTACAATAACAAATCAGCATGCACCTTCCAGTGCTCATGACCATCTCAATGATAACAAAGGAGCATGCACAGCCTGGAACACATCAGCAGCAGCCCTATAATAACAAACCACCCCATCGTCTTCAATTTCACTAGTAATTTCCCATGTGGAACTGTGTCAAATGTTTTCCTTTGTCTACAAAATCAGTTATCTTCTTAAAGAAAGAGGTCAGGCTGGTCTGGCATGATCTATCTATTTTAAAACCATGTTGTAGTTTATCCCAGTTACTATTTACCTCTATGTCCTTAACTTTCTTTCAAAATTTGTTCCAAGACTCTGCATACAGCTGAGGTCAAAACTAACAGGCCTGTAGTTTCCCAACTCACTTTTTTTCCTTCTCTTAAATATAGATGCTAAATTTGCAATTCTCCAGTGTGGTGGTGTATGCACACCCCATTCCCCTTCGGGGTGGGTCATGGTTGTGCTGACACCACGGTTACAGTCTACTAGACTGTTCTGGGCCTCACAACAGTGTTGCTCAGTGACCAGAGTCAAAGCAGCGGCTCTTGGGTTTTGGCTATATGGCCTAATGACCCAAGACAATATGGCCTCCCACAAGCACAGGGCAGTGTGGCCTACTGGCCAGAGTCAATATATTGACCCCCAAGTGTAGAGCTGCATGTCCTAGTGGTGAGAGTCAATATAGCAGCCCTTGAGTTCAGGGCTGTGTGGCCTAGTGGCCGGAGTCAACACAACGGCTCTTGAGTGCAGGGCAGCATGGCCTAGTGGCCAAATCCAGGGGATGCCACCAAAGGGGAGGTAGTGTCGGGGTAGAGGGACCAGGCCCACCCAATTACACCGGGTCCTGATCCAGGGCTCTAACAGTGCCAGAGTGGTCTGCCACTGGATCAGTGGGGAATCCAACTGCAACATGCTGACGTTACGCGGTGGGAGATACCACTCACTCCATCTCCCTGGGCCACTTCCTGCCCGGCTCCCTGAAGCTGCTGTCCATATGGCATCAGGGTCTCTGGGCTCCTCAGCACATGTGACTTCCTGAGACTCTGACTCCAGCTGGTCAATTGTAGGCAACAGGTCTCCAGTCTGGGTCTCGGGATTTCCAGCTCCCGCAGGCAAGGGCTGTAATGACTCCTGGGCTGGAGCCTCCACCAAGCGTCCTTCCTTCTTGGCAGTCAGCCCATCGGATTGAGCTGGGCTGCTCTCCTTTATACTAGCCCAGCAGCTGGAGCATGCCTAGCGGAGTCTGCCCATAGTTTGGAATTAAGCCTTTCTTGTCTAGTGTTGGGTATGCACAGCCAATCACATCCAGTCAGAGCCCCAAGTTTATGGATTCATTAAAAATCCTTGCTATTGAGCTTGCAGTTTCATGTGCCAGTTTCTTTAATGTTCTTGGATGGAGATTATCTGGGCCCCCAATTTAGTCCCTTTGAACTGTTTGAGTTTGACTTCCACCTTGGATGTGTAATTTCTACTTCCATATGTTCATTCCCATTAGCCACCCTGCCACTGCTCCCAAGCTCATTAGCTTTATTATAAACTGAGGCAAATACTTGTTTAGGCGTTGGGCCAGGCCTAGATTATCTTTAATCTCCACCCCATCCTCAGTGTTTAGCAGTCCCACTTCTTCTTTCCTTGTTTTATTGTTATTGATATGACTGTAGAACCTTTTAGCATTGGTTTTAATTTCCATTGCAAGGTCCAACTCTGCTTGGCTTTTGGCAGTTCGCACTTTATCCCTACACTGTCTTATCTCCGAGAGGTAGCTTTCCTTGCTGATCCATCCCATCTTCCATTCCTTGTAGGCTTTCTGCTTTCTCTTAATCACCTGTTTGAGATGCTTGCTCATCCAGTTTGGGCTGCAAACTTTCCCTAGGAATTTTTCCTCCTTGCTTGGGCTGCAGGCTTCAAAATTTGACTTAAAGAAATTCCAAGCCTCCTCCACATTCAGATCCTTGAGTTCTTCTTGAAGATGTGTTGCTCATGTCCATTCCAATGTAGGTGTGTGCTTCCCCTGAGCACCACCTCTGGAAAGTTTTTCCCTCAGTGGTATCTCTTGGGTTGGCTCTGGTGCCCCCTGGAGTCACACCCTCATAGTGTCAGTATAAAGGGCCCTGCCACCCCCTCCGTTACTTCTTAGAATAGAAGATCAGGGTTGGAAGGGACTTCAGGAGGTCATCTAGTCCAACCCCTGCTCAAAGCAGGACCAATCCCCAATTTTTGCCCCAGATCCCTAAGTGGCCCCCTCAAGGATTGAACTTGCAACCCTGGGTTTAGCAGGCCAATGCTTAAACCACTGAGCTTTCCCTCTCCCCTGGTGATAACTAGAGTTAACCTTCAGTTTTGGACGAATCTGCTCTCCTTTTACAGCCTGTCCTCACCTTGGCATTTTCAGCGTGGGCTGCCCTAGGCACCTCAGGTCACAGCAGGGTTAACCCCTACCTGGTGCCAGGGCATGCCTTGGTTCCTGGGGTTTAAGATATGTGTTGTGCCATAAGCCGATGCCGGTTAGTGACCCACATTCCAGCTGCCTCAAGTGTCTGAGGGAGACCCACGTGCAGGAGCATTGCAGGATTTGCAAGGGCTTCAGGCCCCAAACTAAGAAGGACAGGGACCCAGACTGAAGTTCCTTTTTATGGAAGCAGTGCTTTATCCTCCCTCAGAGCTGAGTCACACCAACCCAGCACCAAGTACTTTGGCTTTAGTAAGAAGCACCCCAGCGTCTCTAAGGGAGGTGCAGCGCTGTTCTGCTTCTCCGGAGCAGAGGAAGGACTCTGCTTCTATGTCCCAGGACTCCTGTCACCAAAAGTCATCCTTGGTGCCAAGGAAGACAACTCCAGAGGATCCCCATTTGAACTGCTTGCAACATGCTCTCTGCTCTACCTATCCTGGAAGGTGGCCTTCCTGGGCACCATTATTTCTGTTAGAAGGATCTCAGAGATCCGAGCTCTTACTTCAGAACCACTGTACATGGTCTTCTTCAAGGACAAGGTTCAGCTGTGGCTGCACCCAGCCTTCCTACCAAAGGTGGTCTCACAATTCCATTGTAACCAGGTTATCTTCATATCAGTCTTCTATCTGAAGCCACATGCTAACAGGGAGGAACAGAGACTCTGCTCACTGGATGTTAAGTGTGCACTAGTCTTTTACATAAAAAGAATTCAACCCTTTCAGAAATCTGCTCAGCTTTTAGTAGCCATTGCAGACAGATTTAAAGGCTGCCCAGTCTCGGTCCAAAGAATTTCATCACGGATCACTTCCTGTATCCATACATGACATCACCTGGTGAAGGTCCCAGCTCCTCTACAAGGGCTCAAGCATCGGCGGTGGCATTCATGGCGCAGGTTCCAATTCACGGCATCTGTAGAGCAGCAACATGGTTGTCCATCCACACGTTCAAGTCACATGCCATCACCCAGCAAGCTAGAGATGATGCAGGCTTTGGCTGAGCAGTGCTACAATCAGCATGCCAATGAACTCCGAACCCTCCAGCTGTGCAACTGCTTGGGCACCACCTACATTGGAATGGACCTGAGCAAGCACTCGAAGAAAAAACAGTTCCTGACCTTCTGTAACTGTTGTTCTTCGAGATGTGTTGCTCATGTCCATACCAACTCCATCCCCTCTGCTGCTCTTCTGTCGGAGTTAGCTGGCAAGAAGGAACTGAGGGGGCGGTGGGTCAGCAAGGCCCTATATACCATGAGGGCGCGACTCCAGGGGGCACCAGAACCGACCCGACGGACACCACTGAGGGGAAATCTTTCCAGTGATGGTGCTTGGGGCGAGCCCGCAGCTGCATTGGAATGGACATGAGCAAACTCAGAGAGCCGCAGCGGCACAGGAGCCAGCACACAGGGCTGTAAACAGGGAAGTCTGAGTGGGGCGTTTGTGTGGCGGTGCTCGTGGGGGGTTTGTTTTGCTGTGGGTGGTGGTGGTTTGGTTTGGTTTGTGTTTCCGGGACTAACAGGATTTAGGTGGGAAGGCTCTGACAGATACAGAGGCAGCAGTGGGAGTGACCCATGTCGGGCAAGACACAATGAAGATGACTGGATGTGGAAGCTGCATTATGTACATGATCCTGGAGGGGGGACCTGGAAAGAGTTTTGTCTGCATGAAATGTCATCTGACAGAGCTGATGGAAGAAAAGATCCAAGGATTGGAGGTGCAGGTGGAAAGTCTGGTTGAGTTTAGAAGGGGGTTCGAGCGGATTATGGAGCAAAGACTTGAGGCGGCTGAAGGGAAAAGCTCAGACTTGCAGATGGAAGCAGGACCGAAGAACTCTGAGGGGAGACTGCTGGGTGAAGAAAATGGACAGTGGAAGAATGTGACTAAAAGAACCAGGCAGAGGAAAAGACGGGCTAGTGAAGGAGAAATAGAGCTCAAGAACAGGTTTGCAGAGTTGGAAAATGAAGAAGGGGCTCAGCAGGTGGTCACTGAAGGTGGAAGGGCAAGGAAGAGGAGAAGAGCGGCTAGTCCTATAGGAAAAGGGGAAGAGTCAATGGAGACAACACCAAATATGAGCCCCAGGAGGATACAGGATGGGTTGAAGAGGATTACAAGGGAGAATAGGAATGGAAAGAACTTGCAGCCAGAGGGAACAGGGGATAGACTGGAGAATCGCACCATCACCAGGAAAAGGCAGGTCAACGTGATCGGGGACTCCTTACTGAGAAGAATGGAAAGGCCTGTAACCAGAGCTGATCCAGAGAATAGAAGGGTGTGCTGTCTTCCAGGTGCTAAGATACAGGATGTGGACCTGAGGTTGAAGAGAATCCTAAAGGGAGCGGGAAAGAATCCACTGATCGTCCTTCATGTGGGAACAAATGATACCGGTAGATTCTCGCTGGAACGTATCAAGGGAGACTATGCCAGGCTGGGGAAGACGCTTAAGGAAATCAAGGCTCAGGTGATCTTCAGTGGGATTCTTCCTGTTCCTAGAGAAGGGCAACAAAGGCGTGACAAGGTTATGATGATCAACACCACTCAGACAGTGATGCTATAAGGAGGGCTTTGGGATGTATGGCTACTGGGAGGCATTCACGGACAGAGGACAGTTCTCTCGAGACGGATTTCATCTAAGTAGGGAAGGAAATAGACTTCTAGGATCGAGGCTGGCACAACTGATTAAGAGAGCTTTAAACTAGGAATTTGGGGGAGATGGTTGGGAGATGTCCAGGTAATCTCCACGCTGGATTTTAACATTGAGAGGGAAGAAAACAAAGTAAGAAAGGATACAGCCGTGGGCAGGAGAATGGACATGAGGAGGAAGGGCAGTGTAGGTACCAGTCTAATAGGTCACACTGGCTGTAGAATGACCATGCCTAATCAGGTAAAGAATGTGAGCGAGGCCAAACAGCAAAAATGTAGATGTTTGTACACCAATGCGAGGAGCCTAGGTAACAAAATGGAGGATCTAGAGCTATTGGTGCAGGAAGTGAAACCTGATATTATAGGGATAACAGAAATATGGTGGAATAGTAGTCACGACTGGAGTATGGGTATTGAATCATAGAATCATAGAATATCAGGGTTGGAAGGGACCCCAGAAGGTCATCTAGTCCAACCCCCTGCTCAAAGCAGGACCAAGTCCCAGTTAAATCATCCTAGCCAGGGCTTTGTCAAGCCTGACCTTAAAAACCTCTAAGGAAGGAGATTCTACCACCTCCCTAGGTAACGCATTCCAGTGTTTCACCACCCTCTTAGTGAAAAAGTTTTTCCTAATATCCAATCTAAACCTCCCCCATTGCAACTTGAGACCATTACTCCTCGTTCTGTCATCTGCTACCATTGAGAACAGTCTAGAGCCATCCTCTTTGAAACCCCCTTTCAGGTAGTTGAAAGCAGCTATCAAATCCCCCCTCATTCTTCTCTTCTGCAGACTAAACAATCCCAGCTCCCTCAGCCTCTCCTCATAAGTCATGTGCTCTAGACCCCTAATCATTTTTGTTGCCCTTCGCTGTACTCTTTCCAATTTATCCACATCCTTCTTGTAGTGTGGGGCCCAAAACTGGACACAGTACTCCAGATGAGGCCTCACCAGTGTCGAATAGAGGGGAACGATCACGTCCCTCGATCTGCTCGCTATGCCCCTACTTATACATCCCAAAATGCCATTGGCCTTCTTGGCAACAAGGGCACACTGCTGACTCATATCCAGCTTCTCGTCCACTGTCACCCCTAGGTCCTTTTCCGCAGAACTGCTGCCGAGCCATTCGGTCCCTAGTCTGTAGCGGTGCATTGGATTCTTCCATCCTAAGTGCAGGACCCTGCACTTATCCTTATTGAACCTCATTAGATTTCTTTTGGCCCAATCCTCCAATTTGTCTAGGTCCTTCTGTATCCTATCCCTCCCCTCCAGCGTATCTACCACTCCTCCCAGTTTAGTATCATCCGCAAATTTGCTGAGAGTGCAATCCACACCATCCTCCAGATCATTTATGAAGATATTGAACAAAACGGGCCCCAGGACCGACCCCTGGGGCACTCCACTTGACACCGGCTGCCAACTAGACATGGAGCCATTGATCACTACCCGTTGAGCCCGACAATCTAGCCAGCTTTCTACCCACCTTATAGTGCATTCATCCAGCCCATACTTCCTTAACTTGCTGACAAGAATGCTGTGGGAGACCGTGTCAAAAGCTTTGCTAAAGTCAAGAAACAATACATCCACTGCTTTCCCTTCATCCACAGAACCAGTAATCTCATCATAAAAGGCGATTAGATTAGTCAGGCATGACCTTCCCTTGGTGAATCCATGCTGACTGTTCCTGATCACTTTCCTCTCCTCTAAGTGCTTCAGGATTGATTCTTTGAGGACCTGCTCCATGATTTTTCCAGGGACTGAGGTGAGGCTGACCGGCCTGTAGTTCCCAGGATCCTCCTTCTTCCCTTTTTTAAAGATGGGCACTACATTAGCCTTTTTCCAGTCATCCGGGACTTCCCCCGTTCGCCACGAGTTTTCAAAGATAATGGCCAAGGGCTCTGCAATCACAGCCGCCAATTCCCTCAGCACTCTCGGATGCAATTCGTCCGGCCCCATGGACTTGTGCACGTCCAGCTTTTCTAAATAGTCCCTAACCACCTCTATCTCTACAGAGGGCTGGCCATCTCTTCCCCATTTTGTGATGCCCAGCACAGCAGTCTGGGAGCTGACCTTGTTAGTGAAAACAGAGGCAAAAAAAGCATTGAGTACATTAGCTTTTTCCACATCCTCTGTCACTAGCTTGCCTCCCTCATTCAGTAAGGGGCCCACACTTTCCTTGGCTTTCTTCTTGTTGCCAACATACCTGAAGAAACCCTTCTTGTTACTCTTGACATCTCTTGCTAGCTGCAGCTCCAGGTGCGATTTGGCCCTCCTGATATCTTTCCTACATGCCCGAGCAATATTTTTATACTCTTCCCTGGTCATATGTCCAACCTTCCACTTCTTGTAAGCTTCTTTTTTATGTTTAAGATCCGCTAGGATTTCACCATTAAGCCAAGCTGGTCGCCTGCCATATTTACTATTCTTTCGACTCATCGGGATGGTTTGTCCCTGTAACCTCAACAGGGATTCCTTGAAATACAGCCAGCTCTCCTGGACTCCCTTCCCTTTCATGTTAGTCCCCCAGGGGATCCTGGCCATCTGTTCCCTGAGGGAGTCAAAGTCTGCTTTCCTGAAGTCCAGGGTCCGTATCCTGCTGCTTACCTTTCTTCCCTGCGTCAGGATCCTGAACTCAACCAACTCATGGTCACTGCCTCCCAGATTCCCATCCACTTTTGCTTCCCCCACTAATTCTACCCGGTTTGTGAGCAGCAGGTCAAGAAAAGCGCTCCCCCTAGTTGGCTCCCCTAGCACTTGCACCAGGAAATTGTCCCCTACGCTTTCCAAAAACTTCCTGGATTGTCTATGCACCGCTGTATTGCTCTCCCAGCAGATATCAGGAAAATTAAAGTCACCCATGAGAATCAGGGCATGCGATCTAGTAGCTTCCGTGAGTTGCCGGAAGAAAGCCTCATCCACCTCATCCCCCTGGTCCGGTGGTCTATAGCAGACTCCCACCATGACATCACTCTTGTTGCACACACTTCTAAACTTAATCCAGAGACACTCAGGTTTTTCCACAGTTTCGTACCGGAGCTCTGAGCAGTCATACTGCTCCCTTACATACAGTGCTACTCCCCCACCTTTTCTGCCCTGCCTGTCCTTCCTGAACAGTTTATAACCATCCATGACTGTACTCCAGTCATGTGAGTTATCCCACCAAGTCTCTGTTATTCCAATCACGTCATAATTCCTTGACATCACCAGGACCTCCAGTTCTCCCTGCTTGTTTCCAAGGCTTTGTGCATTTGTATATAAGCACTTGAGATAACCTGTTGATCGCCCCTCATTCCCAGTATGAGGCAGGAGCCCTCCCCTCACAGACATTCCTGCCTGTGCTTCCTCCCGGTATCCCGCTTTCCTACTTACCTCCCACATACCTTGAAGGGTATGTGCTGTTTAGGAAAGACAGAAATAGAGGTAAAGGTGGTGGAGTAGCATTGCATATCAATGATGAGGTAGAATGTAAAGAAATAAGAAGCGATAAGATAGATAAGACAGAGTCCATCTGGGCAAAAATCACATTGGGGAAGAAAACTACTAGAGCCCCCCTGTAATAGTGCTTGGGGTGTGCTATAGACCACCAGGATCCGATCTGGATATGAATAGAGCCCTCTTTAATGTTTTTAATGAAGTAAATACTAATGGAAACTGCGTAATCATGGGAGACTTTAACTTCCCAGATATAGACTGGAGGACAAGTGCTAGTAATAATAATAGAGCTCAGATTTTCCTAGATGCGATAGCTGATGGATTCCTTCATCAAGTAGTTGCTGAACTGACAAGAGGGGATGCCATTTTAAATTTGGTTTTGGTGAGTAGTGAGGACCTCATAGAAGAAACGGTTGTAGGGGACAACCTAGGTTCGAGTGATCATGAGCTAATTCAGTTCAAACTGAATGGAAGGATAAACAAAAATAAATCTGCAACTAGGGTTTTTGATTTCAAAAGGGCTGACTTTCAAAAATTAAGGAAATTAGTTAGGGAAGCGGATTGGACTGAAGAACTTATGGATCTAAAGGCAGAGGAGGCCTGGTATTACTTCAAGTCAAAGCTGCAGAAGCTATCGGAAGCCTGAATCCCAAGAAAGGGGAAAAAATTCATAGTCAGGAGTTGTAGACCAAGCTGGATGAGCAAGCATCTCAGAGAGGTGATTAAGAAAAAGCAGAAAGCATACAGGAGGTGGAAGGTGGGAGAGATCAGCAAGGAAAGCTACCTTATTGAGGTCAGAACATGTAGGGATAAAGTGAGACAGGCTAAAAGTCAAGTAAAGTTGGACCTTGCAAAGGGAATTAAAACCAATAGTAAAAGGCTCTATAGCTATATAAATAAGAAGAAAACAAAGAAAGAAGAAGTGGGACCGCTAAACAGTGAGGATAGAGTGGAGGTTAAGGATAATCTAGGTATGGCCCAATATCTAAACAAATACTTTGCCTCACTCTTTAATGAGGCTAATGAGGATCTTAGGGATAATGGTAGCATGACAAATGGGAAGGAGGATATGGAGGTAGATATTACTATATCTGAGGTAGAAGCGAAACTCGAACAGCTTAATGGGACTAAATCGGGGGGCCCAGATAATCTTCATCCAAAAATATTAAAGGAATTGGCACATGAAATTGCAAGCCTATTAGCAAGAATTTTTAATGAATCTGTAAAGTCAGGGGTTGTACCGTATGACTGGAGAATTGCTAACATAGTTCCTATTTTTAAGAAAGGGAAAAAAAGTGATCCAGTTAACTACAGGCCTGTAAGTTTAACATCTGTAGTATGCAAGGTCTTGGAAAAAATTTTGATGGAGAAAGTAGTTAAGGACATTCAGGTCAATGGTAAATGGGACAAAATATAACATGGTTTTGCAAAAGGTAAATCGTGCCAAACCTACCTGATTTCCTTCTTTGAGAAAGTAACAGATTTTTTAGACAAAGGAAACACAATGGATCTAATTTACCTCGATTTCAGTAAGGCGTTTGATACAGTGCCACATGGGGAATTATTAGTTAAATTGGAAAAGATGGGGATCAATATGAAAATTGAAAGATGGCTAAGGAATTGGTTAAAGGGGAGACTGCAGCAGGTCCTACTGAAAGGTGAACTGTCAGGCAGAAGGGAGGTTACCAGTGGAGTTCCTCAGGGATTGGTTTTGGGACCAATCTTATTTAATCTTTTTATTACTGACCTCGGCACAAAAAGTGGGAGTGTGCTAATAAAGTTTGCGGATGATACAAAGCTGGGAGGTATTGCTAATTTAGAGAAGGATCGGGATATCATACAGGAGGATCTGGATGACCTTGTAAACTAGAGTAATAGTAATAAGATGAAATTTAATAGTGAGAAGTGTAAGGTTATGCATTTAGGGATTAATAACAAGAATTGTAGTTTTAAGATGGGGACGCATCAATTAGAAGTAACAGAGGAGGAGAAGGATCTTGGAGTATTGGTTGACCACAGGATGACTATGAGCTGTCAATGTGATATGGCCATGAAAAAAGCTAATGCGGTCTTGGGATGCATCAGGTGAGGTATTTCAAGTAGAGATAAGGAGGTGTTAGTACCGTTATACAAGGCATTGGTGAGATCTCACCTGGAATATTGTGTGCAGTTCTGGTCTCCCATGTTTAAAAAGGATGAATTCAAACTGGAACCGGTATAGGGAAGGGCTACTAGGATGATCTGAGGAATGGAAAATCTGTCTTATGACAGAAGACTCAAGGAGCTTGGCTTGTTTAGCCTAACCCAAAGAAGGTTGAGGGGAGATATGATTGCTCTCTATAAATATATCAGAGGGATAAATACCAGAGAGGGAGAGGAATTATTTAAGCTCAGTACCAATGTGGACACAAGAACAATAGGATATAAACTGGCCATCGGGAAGTTTAGACTTGAAATTAGGTGAAGGTTTCTAACCATCAGAGGAGTGAAGTTCTGAAATAGCCTTCCAAGCGATGCAGTGGGAGCAAAAGACCTATCTGGCTTCAAGATTAAACTTGATAAGTTTATGGAAGAGATGGTATGATGGGAAAACATGATTTTGGCAATTAATTGATCTTTAACTATTTATGGTAAATAGGCCCAATGGCCTGTGATGGGATGTTAAATGGGGTGCGATCTGAGTTACTACAGGGAATTCTTTCCTGGGTATCCGGCTGGTGAATCTTGCCCACATGCTCAGCGTTCAGCTGATCGCCATATTTGTGGTTGCGAAGGAATTTTCTTCCAGGGCAGATTGGAAGAGGTCTTGGGGGTTTTTCACCTTCTTCTGCAACATGGGGCACGGGTCACTTGCTGGAGGATTCTCTGCACCTTGAAGTCTTTAAACCATGATTTGAGGACTTCAATAGCTCAGACATAGGTGAGAGGTTTATTGCAGGAGTGGGTGGGTGAGATTCGGTGGCCTGCACTGTGCAGGAGGCCAGACTAGATGATCATAATGGTCCCTTCTGACCTTAATATCTATGAATCTATGTAACGCCAGTTACAGAAGGTCAGAAACCATTTTTCTTCAGTCCAGTCCATTTCCAAACTAATTCCCTTCATTTTTAAAATTTTGCCCTTTTGAAGTCAAGGACCCTAGTTGCAGATGTGTTTTAATTTACACTCCCATTTAGTTTAAACTGAATTAATTCATGATCACTCGAATCAAGGTTGTCCACTATAACCAGTTGCAGCATATCTATCTCTCCCCCCCAGTTTAGCGTCATCTGCAAAGTTGCTGAGGCTGCAGTCCATCCCATCATCCAGATCGTTAATGAAGATATTGTACAAAACCGGCCGCAGGACCGACCCTTGGAGCACTCCGTTTGATACCGATTGCCAACTAGACAATCGAGCTGTTGATCACTACCCGTTGAGTCTGACAATCTAGCCAGCTTTCTATCCACCTTATAGTCCATTCATCCAGTCCATACTTCTTTAACTTGCTGGCAAGAATACTGTGGGAGACCGTATCAAAAGCTTTGCTAAAGTCAAGATATATCACGTCCACCGCTTTCCCCATATCCACAGAGCCAGTTATCTCATCATAGAAGGCAATCAGGTTAGTCAGGCATGACTTGCCCTTGGTGAATCCAGGTTGACTGTTCCTGATCTCCTTCCTCTCCTCCAAGTGCTTCAAAATGGATTTCTTGAGGACCTGCTCCATGATTTTTCCAGGGACTGAGGTGAGGCTGACTGGTCTGTAGTTCCCTGGGTTCTCCTTCTTCCCTTGTTAAAAGATGGACACTATAGTAGACTTTTTCCAATCATGCTGGAACTCCCTCAATCACCATGAGTTTTCAGAGATAATGGCCAAGGGGTCTGCAATCACATCAGCCAACTCCCTCAGCACCCTCGGATGCATTGCATCCGGCTCCATGGACTTGTGCATGTCCAGGTTTTCTAAATAGTCCTTAACCTGTTCTTTCACCACTGAGGGATGCTCGCCTCCACCCTATACTGTGATGCCCAGTGCTGCAGTCTGGGAGCTGAACTTGTCTGTGAAGACTGAGGCAAAAAAAGCATTGAATACTTCAGCTTTTTTGACATCATCTGTCAATAGTTGGCCTCCCCCATCGAGTAACGGTTCCACACTTTCCCTGAATTTCTTGTTGCTAACATAGCTGTAGAAACCCTTCTTGTTACCCTTCACATCCCTTGCTAGCTGCAACTCCAATTGTACTTTGGCCTTCCTGATTACACCCCTGCATGCTCAAGCAATATTCTTATACTCCTCCCTAGTCATCTGTCCAAGTTTCCCCTTCTTGTAAGCTTCCTTTTTGTGTTTAAGCTCACCGAAGATTGCTCTCTTAAGCCAAGCTGGTTGCCTGCCATACTTGCTATTCTTTCTGCACATCAGGATGGTTTGTTCCTGCGCTCTCAATAAGACTTCTTTAAAATACAACCAGCTCTCCTGGACTCCTTTCCCCCTCAGATTAGCCTCCCAGGGAATCCTGTGATCCATCAGTTCCCTGAGAGAGTCAAAGTCTGCTTTCCTGAAGTCCAGGGTCCATATTCTGCTGCTCTTCTTTCTTCCTTTTGGCAGGATCCTGAACTCAACCATCTCACGATCACTGCTGCCCAGGTTCCCATCCACTTCTACTTCCCCTACCAATTCTTCCCTGTTTGTGAGCAGCAGGTTAAGAGGATCACGGCCCCTAGTTGGTTCCTCCAGCACTTGCACCAGGAAGTTGTCCCCAACATTGTGCGTAGAGATCTGTGGATGAAAAACAGTATCTGAGAGGTATTATTATCTACAAAACCTGCCTGGATTGTCTGAGCACTGCTGTATTGCTCTTCCAGCAGATGTCAGGGTGATTGAAGTCCCCCATGAGAACCAGGGCCTGTGAGCTGGAAACTTCTGTTACATGTCCAAAGAAAGCCTTATCTACCTCATCCTTTGGTCCGGTGGTCTATAGCAGACTCCATCACGACATCACCCTTGTTGTTCTCACCTCTAAACTTAATCCAAAGACTCTCAACAGTCTTTTCTCCAGTTTCGTACTGGAGCTCTGAGCAATCATACTGCTCTTACATACAGTGCAACTGAACTCCCCCACCTTTTCTCCCCCAGCTGTCCTTCCTGAACAGTTTATACCCATCCATGACAATGAGTTACCCCACCAAGTCTCTGTTATTCCAATCACATCATAGTTCCTTGACTGTGCCAGGACTTCCAATTCCTCCTGCTTGTTTCCCAGGCTTCTTGCATTTGTGTACAGGCACCTAAGATAACTAGCCGATTGCGCTACTTGCTCAATAGGAATCAGGAGGCCTCCCCTGTTGCACCCTCCTCCTTGTGTTTCCTCCCAGTATTCCACTACCCCACTTACCTCAGGGCTTAGGTCTCCATCCTCTGGCAAACCTAATTTAAAGCCCTCCTCACTAGGTTAGCAAGCCTGCCTGCAAAGATGCTCTTCCCAGTCTTCGTTAGGTGGATCGCATCTCTTCCTAGCAATCCTTCTTTCTGGAACCACATCCCATGGTTGAATAATCCAAAGCCCTCTCTCTGACACCACCTGCATAACCACGCATTTACCTCCACAATTTGATGATCCCTATCTGAGCCTTTTCCTTCAACAGGGAGGATGGATGAGAACATGACTTGCGCCTCAAACTCCTTTATCCTTCTTCCCAGAGCCACATAGTCAGCAGTGACCCGCTCAAGGTCATTCTTGGCAATATCATTGGTGCCCACATGGAGAAGTAGGAAGAGGTACCAGTCCGAGGGCTTGATCAGTCTCAGCAGACTCTCCATCACTTCCTGAATTCTAGCGCTAGGCAAGCAGCACACGTCTCGAGTCTCCCGGTCCGGTCGGCAGATAGATGACTCCGTCCCCCTTAGGATGGACTCCCAGACCACCACCACCCATCTCCTCCTCTTGGGAGTGGTGGTCATGGAACCCCCATTCCTAGGAGAATGCATCCCATGCCTTCTGGTTGATGGGGTCTCCTTCTGATCTCTTCCCTCAGATGACTCTTCCAAACCATTCTCCACTATAGTACCTGTGCAGAGAGCCTGAAAACGGTTTCTTACCTCTATCTGCATTGGGGGTACATGGGTTTGCCTCTTTCTTCTTCTGGAGGTCACATGCTGCCAATTTTCTTCCCCGTTCTGCACTGCCCTCTCAGATTCTTCAGCATGCTGTGCCTGTAGTACCAAACGCTGACTTCTATCCAGAAAGTCTTCGTTTTCTCTGATGCAATGCAGGGTTGATACTTGGGTCTCTAATCCTTTAACCTTCTTTTCCAATATAGAGACCAACTTGCACTTCGTACAGACGAAATCACTTCGATCCTCTGGGAAAAAGACAAACATGGCACATCCTGTGCAGGTCACAACAACTGATCACTCACTATCCATATTGTCTTCCTTCTAAGAGCCTCTTCAGATGTTGTATTTACTGCTCACAGAAGCCTGAAAGGCAAAAAATCTGTGGGGACGCCTCCCTAGGCAAACTCCTAGGCAAAATCCCTCTGTTTCCTTCTCTATTCACAGCTCGCTCTGTTCGCAACTGGCTACTTTTTTACAAGGTTGCTGGCTCAAAGCCTTCCCTCCAATCAACCACTCAAGGCCCACCTGTAACAAAGCACTCCTAATTCACACTTTTCAAACAAACAAACACACGGTCAAACAGTCCCTGCAATGAGCACCAGTCAAACAAATAGTCACAGCAGATAGACACTCAGATATTCATCCCACCAGCTGACAACACAGCCCTCTAATGCAGCACTCACCGTATGGATGGTTCCCAGGTAAACTCCCCTTGTTTGCTTCTCCTCTGTTAGCAGCTCACTCGGTTCGCAACTGGCTGCTTTTTTATAAGGCTGCTGGCTCGAAGCAGTTGCCCTGGCTCAAAGCCTTTCGTATCATCTGCAAATTTTGCTACCCACTGTTTACCCCTTTTTCCAGATCATTTATGAATCCTTGTACAGAACCCTGGAGGACACCACTATTTATCTCTCTCCATTCTGAAAACTGACCATTTATTCCTATCCTTTGTTTCCTATCTTTTAACCAGGTTTCAGAGTAGCAGCCGTGTTAGTCTGTATTCGCAAAAAGAAAAGGAGTACTTGTGGCACCTTAGAGACTAACAAATTTATTAGAGCATAAGCTTTCGTGAGCTACAGCTCACTTCATCGGATGCATTTGGTGGAAAAAAAACCCACCATTTTTTCCACCAAATGCATCCGATGAAGTGATCTGTAGCTCACAAAAGCTTATGCTCTAATAAATTTGTTAGTCTCTAAGGTGCCACAAGTACTCCTTATCTTTTAACCAGTTACTGATCCATGAGAGGACCTGCCCTCTTATCCCATGACTGCTTACCTTGCTTAAGAGCCTTTGGTGAGGGACCTTGTCAAAGGCTTTCTGAAAATCTAAGGTTTCAGAGTAGCAGCCGTGTTAGTCTGTATTCGCAAAAAGAAAAGGAGTATTTGTGGCACCTTAGAGACTAACAAATTTATTAGAGCATAAGCTTTCGTGAGCTACAGCTCACTTCATCGGATGCATTTGGTGGAAAAAGCAGAGGAGAGATTTATATACACACACACAGAGAACATGAAACAATGGGTTTATCATACACACTGTAAGGAGAGTGATCACTTAAGATAAGCCATCACCAGCAGCGGGGGGGGGGAAGGAGGAAAACCTTTCATGGTGACAAGCAAGGTAGGCTAATTCCAGCAGTTAACAAGAATATCAGAGGAACAGTGGGGGGGGGGGGGGGGAGAAATACCATGGGGAAATAGTTTTACTTTGTGTAATGACTCATCCATTCCCAGTCTCTATTCAAGCCTAAGTTAATTGTATCCAGTTTGCAAATTAATTCCAATTCAGCAGTCTCTCATTGGAGTCTGTTTTTGAAGCTTTTTTGTCGAAGTATAGCCACTCTTAGGTCTGTGATCGAGTGACCAGAGAGATTGAAGTGTTCTCCAATTGGTTTTTGAATGTTATAATTCTTGACGTCTGATTTGTGTCCATTCATTCTTTTACGTAGAGACTGTCCAGTTTGGCCAATGTACATGGCAGAGGGGCATTGCTGGCACATGATGGCATATATCACATTGGTAGATGCGCAGGTGAACGAGCCTCTGATATTGTGGCTGATGTGATTAGGCCCTATGATGGTATCCCCCGAATAGATATGTGGACAGAGTTGGCAACGGGCTTTGTTGCAAGGATAGGTTCCTGGGTTAGTGGTTCTGTTGTGTGGTTGCTGGTGAGTATTTGCTTCAGATTGGGGGGCTGTCTGTAAGCAAGGACTGGTCTGTCTCCCAAGATCTGAGAGAGCGATGGCTCGTCTTTCAGGATAGGTTGTAGATCCTTGATGATGCGTTGGAGAGGTTTTAGTTGGGGGCTGAAGGTGATGGCTAGTGGCGTTCTGTTGTTTTCTTTGTTGGGCCTGTCCTGTAGTAGGTGACTTCTGGGTACTCTTCTGGCTCTGTCAATCTGTTTCTTCACTTCAGCAGGTGGGTATTGTAGTTGTAGGAATGCATGATAGAGATCTTGTAGGTGTTTGTCTCTGTCTGAGGGGTTGGAGCAAATGCGGTTATATCGTAGCGCTTGGCTGTAGACAATGGATCGAGTGGTATGATCTGGATGAAAGCTAGAGGCATGTAGGTAGGAATAGCGGTCAGTAGGTTTCCGATATAGGGTGGTGTTTATGTGACCATCGCTTATTAGCACCGTAGTGTCCAGGAAGTGGATCTCTTGTGTGGACTGGTCCAGGCTGAGGTTGATGGTGGGATGGAAATTGTTGAAATCATGGTGGAATTCCTCAAGAGCTTCTTTTCCATGGGTCCAGATGATGAAGATGTCATCAATGTAGCGCAAATAGAGTAGGGGCATTAGGGGACGAGAGCTGAGGAAGCGTTGTTCTAAGTCAGCCATAATAACCGCATCGAGCCATCGCTCTCTCAGATCTTGGGAGACAGACCAGTCCTTGCTTACAGACAGCCCCCCAATCTGAAGCAAATACTCACCAGCAACCACACACCACACAACAGAACCACTAACCCAGGAACCTATCCTTGCAACAAAGCCCGTTGCCAACTCTGTCCACATATCTATTCAGGGGATACCATCATAGGGCCTAATCACATCAGCCACACTATCAGAGGCTCGTTCACCTGCGCATCTACCAATGTGATATATGCCATCATGTGCCAGCAATGCCCCTCTGCCATGTACATTGGCCAAACTGGACAGTCTCTACGTAAAAGAATGAATGGACACAAATCAGACGTCAAGAATTATAACATTCAAAAACCAGTTGGAGAACACTTCAATCTCTCTGGTCACTCGATCACAGACCTAAGAGTGGCTATACTTCGACAAAAAAGTTTCAAAAACAGACTCCAACGAGAGACTGCTGAATTGGAATTAATTTGCAAACTGGATACAATTAACTTAGGCTTGAATAGAGACTGGGAATGGATGAGTCATTACACAAAGTAAAACTATTTCCCCATGGTATTTCTCCCTCCCACCCCACCCCCCACTGTTCCTCTGATATTCTTGTTAACTGCTGGAATTAGCCTACCTGCTTGTCACCATGAAAGGTTTTCCTCCTTCCCCCCCCTGCTGTTGGTGATGGCTTATCTCAAGTGATCACTCTCCTTACAGTGTGTATGATAAACCCATTGTTTCATGTTCTCTGTGTGTGTATATAAATCTCCCCTCTGTTTTTTCCACCAAATGCATCCGATGAAGTGAGCTGTAGCTCACGAAAGCTTATGCTCTAATAAATTTGTTAGTCTCTAAGGTGCCACAAGTACTCCTTTTCTTCTTAAGTGATTACTCTCCTTACAGTGTGTATGATAAACCCATTGTTTCATGTTCTCTGTGTGTGTGTATATAAATCTCTCCTCTGTTTTTTCCACCAAATGCATCCGATGAAGTGAGCTGTAGCTCACGAAAGCTTATGCTCTAATAAATTTGTTAGTCTCTAAGGTGCCACAAATACTCCTTTTCTTTTTGAAAATCTAAGTACACTTTATCCACTTGTCCACATGCTTGTTGACCCCTTCAAAGAATTCTAATAGATTGGTGAGGCATAATTTCTCTTTACAAAAGCTATGTTGACTCTTCCCTAACAAATTATGTTCATCTATGTGTCTGACAATTCTGTTCTTTATTATAGTTTCAACCAGTTTGCCCAGTACTGAAGTCAGGCCTGTAATTGCCGGGATCACCTCTGGAGCCCTTTTAAAAAATTGGTGTCACATTAGCTATCCTCCAGTCATCTGGTACAGAAGCTGATTTCAATGATAGGTTACAAACTACAGTTAGTAGTTCTGCAATTTCACATTTGAGTTCCTTCAGAACTCTTGGGTGAATACCATCTGGTCCTGGTGACTTACTATTGTTTAATTTATCATTTTGTTCCAAAACCTCCTCTAATGATACCTCAATCTGGGACAGTTCCTCAGATCTGTCACCTAAAAAGAATGGCTCAGGTTAAAAATCTCCCTCATATCCTCAGCCGGGAAGACCAATGCAAAGAATTAATTTAGTTTCTCTGCAATGGCCTTGTCATCCTTGAGTTTTCCTTTAGCAACTCAATTGTCCAATGGCCCCATTGGTTGTTTAGCAGCTTCCTGCTTCCGATGTACTTAAAATTTTTTTTTGCTATTACTTTTTGAGTCTTTGACTAGTTGTTCTTCAAATTCTTTTTTGGCCATCCTAATGATATTTTTACACTTAATTTGGCAGAGTTTATGCTCCTTTCTATTTACCTCACTAGGATTTGACTTCCACTTTTTAAAAGATACCTTTTTATCTCTCACTGCTTCTTTTACATGGCTGTTAAGCCACGGTGGTTCTTTTTTTAGTTCTTTTACTGTGTTTTTAATTTGGGGTGTACATTTAAGTTGAGCTTCTATTATCGTGTCTTTGAAAAGTGTCCATGCAGCTTGCAGGGATTTCACTCGTCACTGTGCCTTTTAATTTCTGTTAAAATAACTGCCTCATTTTTGCATAGTTCCCCTTTCTGAAATTAAATATCACAGTGTTCAGCTGCTGAGGTGTTCTTCACACCACAGGAATGTTAAATGTTGTTATATTTTGGTCACTATTAGCAAGCAATTCAGTTATATTCACCTCTTGGACCAGATCCTGTGCTCCACTTAGGACTAAATCAAGAATTGCCTCTCCCCTTGTGGGTTCCAGAACTAGCTGCTCCAAGAAGCAGTCATTTAAGGTGTCAAGAAACTTTATCTCTGCATCCCGTCCTGGGGTGACATGTACCCAGTCAATATGGGGATAGCTGAAATCCCCCATTATTATTGAGGGTTTTTTTTAAATAGCCTCTTTAATCTTCCTGAGCATTTCACAGTCACTATCATCATCCTGGTCAGGTGGTCAGTAATATATCCCTACTGCTATATTCTTATTATTCAAGCATGGAATTTCTATCCATAGAGATTATATGGTACAGTTTGGTTCACTTAAGATTTTTACTTCATTTAATTCTACGTTTTCTTTTACATATAGTGCCACTCCCCCACCAGCACAACCTGTTCTGTCCTTCTGATATATTTTGTACCCTTTCTGTCTTTCTGATATATTTTGTACCCTGGTATTACTGTGTCCCATTGAAAAAAATGAGGAGTACTTGTGGCACCTTAGAGACTTAGAGACTGAATTTTCCACTTCATCAGATGCATGTAGTGGAAAATACAGTATGAAGATATATATATACACAGAGAACATGAAAAAATGGGCATTGCCATACAACTCTAACAAGACTAATCAATTAAGGTGGGCTATTATCAGCAGGAGAAAAAAAGCTTTCGTAGTGATAATCAGGGTGGCCCATTTCAAACAGTTGACAAGAAGGTGTGAGTAACATGCCAGCAATGCCCCTCTGCCATGTACATTGGCCAAACTGGAAAGTCTCTACTGTGACAGGATCGGGCCAGATGGCTACAGAAGAGTGAAAGAAGGCAAATATATTAGCCCCGGGTTAAGTAGGTCCCTTTTCCCTGGGTAAGGTAACAGGGAAGGTTCCAGAACAATCAGGAACTTTCTGAAAACAATTAAGGCAGACAGGCTGATTTGAACACCTGCAGCCAATCAAGAAGCTGCTAGAATCAATTAAGGCAGGCTAATCAGGGCACCTGGGTTTAAAAAGGAGCTCACTTCAATTTGTGGTGCATGTGTGAGGAGCTGGGAGCAAGAGGCACTAAGAGCTGAGAGTGAGGAAACATACTGTTGGAGGACTGAGTACAAGCATTATCAGACACCAGGAGGAAGGTTTATGGTGAGGATAAAGAAGGGGTTGGGAAGAGGCCATGGGGAAGTAGCCCAGGGAGTTGTAGCTGTCACACAGCTGTTCCAGGAGACACTCTAGACAGCTGCATTCCACAGGGCCCTGGGCTGGAACCCGGAGTAGAGGACAGGCCTGGGTTCCCCCCAAACCTCCCAACTCCTGATCCAACACAGGAGGCGTTGACCTGGATTGTGGGTTCATGAAAATGGCCAAATTGAGGGCTGCCGTGAATCTCCAAGGTGAGCAAATCCGCCAATAAGCGCAAGACCCACCAAGGTAGAGGAGGAACTTTGTCACAACACACAAAAGAATAAATGACACAAACCAGATGTCAAGAATTATAACATTCAAAAACCAGTCGGAGAACACTTCAACCTCTCTGGACACTCAATTACTGGTTCTGTGGATGAAGGGAAAGCAGTGGATGTATTGTTTCTTGACTTTAGCAAAGCTTTTGACACGGTCTCCCACAGCATTCTTGTCAGCAAGTTAAGGAAGTATGGGCTGGATGAATGCACTATAAGGTGGGTAGAAAGCTGGCTAGATTGTCGGGCTCAACGGGTAGTGATCAATGGCTCCATGTCTAGTTGGCAGCCGGTGTCAAGTGGAGTGCCCCAGGGGTCGGTCCTGGGGCCCGTTTTGTTCAATATCTTCATAAATGATCTGGAGGATGGTGTGGATTGCACTCTCAGCAAATTTGCGGATGATACTAAACTGGGAGGAGTGGTAGATACGCTGGAGGGGAGGGATAGGATACAGAAGGACCTAGACAAATTGGAGGATTGGGCCAAAAGAAATCTAATGAGGTTCAATAAGGATAAGTGCAGGGTCCTGCACTTAGGATGGAAGAATCCAATGCACCGCTACAGACTAGGGACCGAATGGCTCGGCAGCAGTTCTGCGGAAAAGGACCTAGGGGTGACAGTGGACGAGAAGCTGGATATGAGTCAGCAGTGTGCCCTTGTTGCCAAGAAGGCCAATGGCATTTTGGGATGTATAAGTAGGGGCATAGCGAGCAGATCGAGGGACGTGATCGTTCCCCTCTATTCGACACTGGTGAGGCCTCATCTGGAGTACTGTGTCCAGTTTTGGGCCCCACACTACAGGAAGGATGTGGATAAATTGGAAAGAGTACAGCGAAGGGCAACAAAAATGATTAGGGGTCTAGAGCACATGACTTATGAGGAGAGGCTGAGGGAGCTGGGATTGTTTAGTCTGCAGAAGAGAAGAATGAGGGGGGATTTGATAGCTGCTTTCAACTACCTGAAAGGGGGTTTCAAAGAGGATGGCTCTAGACTGTTCTCAATGGTAGCAGATGACAGAACGAGGAGTAATGGTCTCAAGTTGCAATGGGGGAGGTTTAGATTGGATATTAGGAAAAACTTTTTCACTAAGAGGGTGGTGAAACACTGGAATGCGTTACCTAGGGAGGTGGTAGAATCTCCTTCCTTAGAGGTTTTTAAGGTCAGGCTTGACAAAGCCCTGGCTGGGATGATTTAACTGGGACTTGGTCCTGCTTTGAGCAGGGGGTTGGACTAGATGACCTTCTGGGGTCCCTTCCAACCCTGATATTCTATGATTCTATGATTCTATGAATTACAGACCCAAAAGTCGCAATTCTTCAACAAAAAAACTTCAAAAACAGACTCCAACGAGAAACTGCAGAACTGGAATTAATTTGCAAACTGGACACCATTAAATCAGGCTTGAATAAAGATTGGGAGTGGATGAGTCATTACACAAACTAAAAACTATTTCCCCATGCTAATTTGCCTCTTACTGTTACTCACACCTTCTTGTCAACTGTTTAAAATGGGCCATCCTGATTATCACTACAAAAGTTTTTTTTCTCCTGCTGATAACAGCCCACCTTAATTGATTAGTCTTTTTAGAGTTGGTATGGCATTTTTTCATGTTCTCTGTATATATATATATATCTTCCTACTGTATTTTCCACTGCATGCATCTGATGAAGTGGGTTTTAGCCCATGACAGCTTATGCCCAAATAAATTTGTTAGTCTCTAAGGTGCCACAAGTATTCCTCGTTCTTTTTGCTGATACAGACTAACACGGCTACCACTCTGAAACCTGTGTCCCATTGATTATCCTCATTCCACCAAGTTTCTGTGATGCCTATTATATCTATATCTTAATTTAATACAAGGCACTTTAGTTCACCCATCTTATTATTTAGACTCCTAGCATTGTATATAAGCACTTAAAATTTGTCACTTTTTAGCTGTCTGCCATTATGTGATGTAATTGAATGGGACTTTTTTTCATTTGACTGTTTCTTATCAGATCCTGCCTTTATTTTATCATCTTCCATCCTCTCCTCCTTACAAGGACATAAAGAATCTCCATTAATAGATCTTCCCCTAAGGGATGTCTCTGTCTGAACCATGTGCTCCTCCACACCTGTTGACTTTCCCCCAACCCGTAGTTTAAAAACTTAGCTGGCTCCATGAACTGGACATCAATTTCCGAGTGGGCGTGTCCAGCTTTGTCTGTCTCGGGTTCTTCACAAGGAGAGAAAGAGGTGCAATGGATGGTGTCCACTGCCTCCTCAATGCAGTTGCTGGTGCCGGTGCCTTCCCAGCTCCACCTGTGGGGCACAAAGGGCAGCTCTACCTCCTGGGGGAGGAGAAGCTCATGGCAAATTGTGGGGAGCAGAATCGCAGTTTTTAAAGTCTCTCCCACCTCAGGGAGGTAGACTGGGCCCTGGAGAAAGTCAGAAAAGTTCCCAGCTCCTAACAGCCCCCTGCCGTACCGTGGGATGGGTCAGCTGTCAACCCGCACCACTGGTCCTGATGAGCAGAAAGAAAAAGGTTTGCTCCTGTAGTGTACTCCAAGACTCAACTAACATGGCTGCTACTCTGAAACCTATCAAATTACCAGGGGCTCGTTTAATGGCCCTTCTGACTGTTACCCTGAAATCACAAGGGAGCAGCCCACTGGGGCCAAGCACACACAGAATCAGCTCATGTTCCCTGCCATGGCATTGCAGTTACACACACACACACAGACCTGAACAATGCTGCTCTGTGCCTCTGGGAGCCCACACGTCTGGGAAGCGCCGGGGAAGCACTTTATGGTGCCAGCATATTCCAGCTCTCCTGCTTGTCAATGCCAAAGGGCCGTGTCTCCTTGATGCCAAAACATCTTGTGTCCTATGCAGGTGATTTTAATCCAATTACATCTCAAATCATTGGCTGAGACAGCTCCTTTGGAGAAACAAGCTTGCAGCCTGCTGTTGAAATACCCTTTGAAGTTGTACAGTGGAGCTTAGTTCGCAGAGGGATGAGGGCTTGGCTCATCCAAAGCCTTCAGCAGTGATCCCCCCAGCAATGAAGGGGGGTGTTGTTTAGATTGTCCAGATGATATTGGGTACAGAGAAGCAGGTCATATTTTTAGCTCTGGCATTGTTTTAGGCTAGAGTTTAGGGTCAAGGCCAAATCAGGATTAGGACTTGTGTCTGGATTTGACTCAGTGAAATCTCAAAAACTGATCTCATAATATTTTGGCCCAAAACATGTAAAACTGTCTGACCTGGTGAGACTTGAGCCATCTTGAGTGGGGCAGCTCACACAAGACCAGCTGTTCTCATAAAATTTCAGCTGGGTGGGAATTTGAACTAGAAGAATCCAACCCCATCTGAAACACAGAGGGGACTCGATTGGAGGTGCCAGTTCGGGTCCATGTCTGGGTGAATCCTGGCTTCACTGACATCAATGGCAAAAATTCCTATGGGGCCAGGATTCCCCCTCTGTTTTTTACAGCAAGTCCATTACAGCAGAGAAAACCTGGAATGGGTGAAACATTCTATGCTGTGCTCTGGTGCCCCGTGCTGGGCAGCCAGCACTCACAGAGTTACCCAGAGGATAGGACATTGTAACAAGGGCACTCCAAACTCTCCTGGGGTCCATGTGCCCTTGTCTGCCCACCCAGGCGTGCTGGAACAATGTGTATAGTGGGAGTGCAGAGAGCATTGAACCAAACGGTAAAACCCGTATATCATGGAAACTACTTCAAGCCAGGGGGTGTGGCAGTTCCAGCATATATGCACCCACCTACGTCCTCTTCTCCCAGTGTAGCCTGTGCTCCTCTCAGATGCTTCCTTGAGGAAAATGTCTCTTTCTGTCTGTTGGCCCCGGTTTATTCCAGTTCCCACAGGAAGGGAAGGCATGAGACAATCCTCAAAGTGAACTTCCATCACAACCCATTTCCTCTGGGTTTCAGTGAATTTCCTCCATCACCTCCAAACACTTCCCCACTTTTCCTCATGGGTATTAAAGTACTAAATCCAACACAAGAAAGCACCTACTGCTCCTATGCCAAAGGGTTTGACTCCTGGACTCCACTGTAGAAATTCCCTCTTAATGTTTCCACCTCCTGATGGGGAGCCACCCCTTCCAAACTAACATTTGCTTAGGCCAGTAAGATTACTGGGCTGGTGAATTACATGCAATGAATGCATTCATTCTCTATGGTAAGACAGGTGTTGATAATTCTAGCAATACAGCTACATAATGGACAATAGATAGCTTTCTGTGTATGGTGCAGCTAAGGCACGCACTGTCTTAGCTAACCAGACCTGGATGTGACAGAGAGCCAAATGCAGCACTTGGTCACACCCGTACAAGCTCCTTGTGCAGCTTACTGGGGCTGCACAAGGGTGAGAGGGGGCTGCATTCAGCCACAGGACTAAGGTCAAAATGCTGCTCTCCAGTCCACACTGTGGATCTCTTACCCATGCCGCAGAACAGAGTGGAAAATTTTGTTCCAAGGCAAGTTAAGAGGTTCTACCTACTCAATCATGTTTTCCTGGACAGAAGATGCCATGTAGGACTCATAGTGCCTGGCTGGACTCATTGAGCCTGATTTTCCTGTAATTTCCACCAGTTTCACATTGGTGGAACTCCATTAATTAGAGCAGTTACCTCTGATTTGCACCTGCAGAAGTGAAACAGGAATGATGGTAACAGTGATTCTTCTTGCACTGTGAATGAGAGTTTGGCCTCAACACCCTAGGAAAAATATTAATTGCAAACAGTCTGTCAAGTAGCTGTGTGTGAATGCCAACGTGTCATTGCACATCTCAGCACAACATCAGGGCCCTGGAAGTGTGCCGAATGTCCTCCATGCTTAGAAAGGTCACAACTAGCAGTGAGTTCACACAGGCAAATACATGCAGGGGCACAGCCAATCATGATTTGGGAAACTACTGATGGTCATCTGCTAGCCACAGGTGCCTGTCTCCCCTTAGACCATATGAATCATTCACCATTATGTAGCTGCCTTTTAAACCAGGAAAAATAGCAGCTTCTGTATAGGCCATGCATATATCTCTCCCCATCCTAGTGAAATCATTTAGCTCTCACCTATGCAAAGATAGGAAGGAGTGTGGCTACAGTGCACGTCAGATATGCGCTTTAGGTTCAAGTGTAAAGTCAGGTTTCTACTAGTAAACCAAATAGAGAGCTCGAGTTCTGGATCAGCCCAGCTGGGGAGCAAAAGAAGCAGTCTGGAAAAACCACCATACCTGTTTCTATGGATGAGACCTCCAATGCCACGAAGTTCAGCAGAAACAGCCACTTTGATAGCATATGCAAGTGTCCCCTCATCTTTGTGTTTTCTTTTTCAGGAGCCCCAAATCCCAAGCTACAGCGAGACATGAGGAAGTACCGGCTAGGCCAGCAGCAGCTGGTAGACTGAGGAGTGTGGTGACCTTCTAGCTTTCAGTGAGCAAATCAAGCTGGAGGTTGCTGTGACATGGGAACAAAGGGGAGCAGCTGATCTGCTCATAATGAAAGGCAGCAGCCCCGGGTGTTGATTAAAAGGCAGAGGACTTTTCTCTTTCTTGTCTGGGCACAATGACTCCTAGAGCTTTACTTTTGTCCTTGCTTCACTCCGCTTTTTACGGTCAGGATTTGTGTTGGTGGGTAGCCATGGCAACTATGGGAATTTGATGGAGCAGTAGAAGAGCCAGGGGGAACAATAAAACATGCTGCTCCAGGAACCTCCAATCCATTATGAGACTAAAAGGCATCTATGTGGTGATAGCAAACCGACATGGACAATATCTAGCCAGTGAGGATGAGGCATAGATGTGCCAGAGCATTAACAAGACAGGTATTGGGAGATCCAGGCTGAAAACGATGGGCTTGGGACTGATTTAGAACTGATGGAAACTGCTGAGGCCCTAATTCCAGTAGGTGTCTGAGCACTCCCATCAAAGTCAATGGAGCTACACAGACCGTTCAAGGGAGGCACATGCTGAAGCACCTGGCTGAATCCAGGCTATAAAGAGGAAAATCATAGAACAGGCACGGGCAGCTTTAACCTTGCCAGGGAGGTGGGAGAAGATACCCATTCAAGGAAGGGTAGCAGGTCACCTATGTTTTTCAGAAGACCCAACTGGACAAAACAAAATCATCTTTATTTTCTTCCTTCAAAACTTTATTGTCCTGGTCCCATTTCTCCGATTCTACTGCTTGGGCCCACTTCCCCCTTGCCTTTCATCTCCCTCCCTGTGCAGGTTGCTCAGACCATAGGACTTGCTTATGGCACTCACAAAACTACTGCTGGAGGCTGAGATCTGCAGAGCGGTGTAGGAGGTTTAATGCTAATGGAAACTGGGTGTCCAAATCCCCTTGATGGCTTTGAAATTCCCATCTGTAGAGTATGTGTGTGTGTTTGTAAAAATCCTTTCTTGATTTATTGTGGCACCATCTAGGTTCTCGTGGAGGTACATTCGGCATAAAGTTTTAGCTCTCCTATGAGAGGCCAGGGGTTCTACGGTGCTAGCATTATGGCAGGAACTCCACCCATTCCCACTACACCCATTAGGATTATTCTGGAAAATCTGGGGGCTTCCCAATCTGGTAAAGGCTGAATTTATATGCCACAAGCTCCTCCAAATGGTGATTTGCTAGAAATTAGAGAACATGCTTAGCCCAAGAAGAACTAACAACAACCTCCCAATGTCATAATCGCTTAAAGCTTTATCATAGAATATCAGGGTTGGAAGGGAACTCAGGAGGTCATCTAGTCCAACCCCCGCTCAAAGCAGGACCAATCCCCAACTAAATCATCCCAGCCAGGGCTTTGTCAAGCCTGACCTTAAAAACTTCTAAGGAAGGAGATTCCACCATCTTCCTAGGTAACTCATTCCAGTGTTTCACCACCCGCCAAGTGAAAAAGTTTTTCCTAATATCCAACCTAAACCTCCCCCACTGCAACTTGAGACCATTACTCCTTGTTCTGTCATCTGCTACCACTGAGAACAGTCTAGATCCATCCTCTTTGGAACCCCCTTTCAGGTAGTTGAAAGCAGCTGAAAACCAGGGCCTGCGATCTAGTAACTTCCGTGAGTTGCCAGAAGAAAGCCTCGTCCACCTCATCCCCCTGGTCCGGTGATCTATAGCAGACTCCCACCACAACATCACCCTTGTTGCTCACACTTCTAAACTTAATCCAGAGACTCTCAGGTTTATCCCCCTTTACCGCTTTTATTCCTGTACTGGATAACCAATCAAGACTATCACAACCTGATTTCCATGGTGCATCTAAGATGTGTGGCCAGCTAGTGTAAGTGAGAATACTTTTCAAACACAAACAGTCCAGAAAAAGAATGACTGTGAAATGCTCAGGGAGATTAGAGAGGCTATAAAGACAAAAACCTCAATAATAAAGGTGGATTTCAACTATTCCCATACTCACTGGGTACATGTCACCTCAGGATGGGATAGAGATAAAGTTTCTTGAAACCTTAAATGATTGCTTCTTGGAGCAGCTAGAACCCACAAGAGAAGAGGCAATTCTTGATTTAGTTCTAAGTGGAGCTGGTCCAAGAGATGAATACAGCTGGACCTCTTGGTAACAGTGACCATAACATAACTAAATTTAACATCTCTGTGGCAGGGAAAACACCACAGCAGCCCAACACTGTAGCAATTAATTTCAGAAAGGGGAACTACACAAAAAATGAGGAAGTTAGTGAAACAGAAATTAAAAGGTACAGTGCCAAAAATAAAATCCCCGCAAGCTGCATGGACACTTTTCAAAGACACCATAATAGAGGCTCAACTTAAATGTATACCCCAAATTAAAAGCATAGTAAGAGAACTAAAACAGTTCCATCGTGGCTAAACAACAAAATAAAAGAAGCAGTGAGAGACCAAAAAAGCATCCTTTAAAAAGTGGAAGTTAAATCCTAGTGAGGAAAATAGAAAGGAGCATAAACTCTGACAAATGAAGTGTAAAAATATCATTAGGAAGGCCAAAAAAGAATTTGAAGAACAACTAGTCAAAGACTCAAAAAGTAATAGCAAAATTTTTTTTAAGTACATCGGAAGCAGGAAGCTGCTAAACAACCAGTGGGGCCATTGGATGATCGAGATGCTAAAGGAGCACTCAAGGATGATAAGGCCATTGCAGAGAAACTAAATTAATTCTTTGCATCGGTCTTCCCGGCTCAGGATGTGAGGGAGATTTTAAACCTGAGCCATTCTTTTTAGGTGACAAATCTAAGGAACTGTCCCAGATTGAGGTATCATTAAAGGAAGTTTTGGAACAAAATGATAAATTAAACAATAGTAAGTCACCAGGACCAGATGGTATTCACCCAAGAATTCTGAAGGGACTCAAATGTGAAATTGCAGAACTACTAACTGTAGTTTGTAACCTATCATTGAAATCAGCTTCTGTACCAGATGACTGGAGGATAGCTAATGTGACACCAATTTTTTAAAAGGGATCCAGAGGTAATCCTGGCAATTACAGGCCGGTAAACCTGACTTCAGTACCGGGCAAATTTGTTGAAACTATGGTAAGAACAAAATTATCAGACACATCATCATCATCATATTCCTATTACACCTCTGACGTTTAGGGCAGTGACGAAGCTCCTCTACTCCTGTCTGTTTCTGGCAATTCTTTCAATGGTTCCCCAGCTGTGCCCCAGGTTTTTCGACTTGGCTTCCACAGCTCTTTGCCATGTCATTTTCGCTTGCCTTCAGGTGTTCATCTTATTACTACTCTGGTGATCCATCCAAAGCACATGACCAATCCATCTCTAATGCTTCCTGGCAATGATGGTGCTCAGATCCTCTTGGCTGCACTGTGTCAATAGATCTTGGATTGAGATTTTTCTGCGTCAAAAGATATGGAGGATTTTTCTGAGGCAGGTTGTATGGAATGAAGACAGTTTGGACATGTCATACTTTCTCATTCCCCAGCATTCTGCACTATAAAGTAGTATTGAAAGTACGCAGCTCTGATATATCTTGAGTTTGGTTTTGGTGTTGTATTTTGATGATTTCCAGACTGTATTTAAGCTCCTAAAGGTGTTCCTGGCTTTATTGATTTTGCTCCGGATATCCTGACTAGTTCTACCATCCTGGCTGATGGTGTTGCCCAAGTACGTGAATGTTTCTACGTTGGTGAGAATATAATCCTCTATGTGTCAGATACATAGATGAACATAATTTGTTGGGGAAGAGTCAACATGGTTTTATAAAGGGAAATCATGCCTCACCAATCTACTAGAATTCCTGAGGGGGTCAACAAGCATGTGGACAAGGGGATATAGTACTTAGATTTTCAGAAAGCTTTTGACAAGGTCCCTCACCAAAAGCTCTTAAGAAAAGTAAACTGTCATGGGATAAGAGGGAAGGTCCTCTCATGGATTGGTAACTGGTTAAAAGACAGGAAACAAAGGGTAGGAATTAATGGTCAGTTTTCAGAATGGAGAGAGGTAAATAGTGGTGTCCCCCAGGGGTCTGTACTGGGACAAGTACTATTCAACATATTCATAAATGATCTGGAAAAAGGGGTAAACAGGAAGGTGGCAAAATTTGCAGATGATACAAAACTACTCAAGATAGTTAAATCCCAGGCAGACTACAAAGAGCTACAAAAGGATCTCACAAAACTGGGTGACTGGGCAACAAAACGGCAGATGAAATTTAATGTTGATAAATACAAAGTAATGCACATTGGAAAACATAATCCCAACTATACATATAAAATGATGGGGTCTAAATTAGCTGTTACCACTCAAGAAAGAAATCTTGGAGGCTTTGTGGATAGTTCTCTGAAAACATCCGCTCAATGTGCAGCGGCAGCCAAGAATGTTGGGACTCATTAAAATAGGGATAGATAAGAAGATAAAATATATCATATTGCCTCTGTATAAATCCATGGTACGCCCACATCTTGAATACTGCGGGCAGATGTGGTCGCCCCATCTCAAAAAAGATATATTGGAATTGGAAAAGGTTAAGAAAAGGGCAACAAAAATGATTAGTTTCAGAGTAACAGCTGTGTTAGTCTGTATCCACAAAAAGAAAAGGAGTACTTGTGGCACCTTAGAGACTAACAAATTTATTTGAGCATAAGCTTTCGTGAGCTATAGCTCACTTCATCGGATGCATTCAGTGGAAAATACAGTGGGCAGATTTATATACACAGAGAACATGAAACAATGGGTGTTACCATACACACTGTAACGAGAGTGATCACTTAAGGTGAGGTATTAACAGCAGGAGACGGGGGGGGGGGAAACCTTTTGTAGTGATAATCAAGGTGGGCCATTTCCAGCAGTTGACAAGAACGTCTGAGGAACAGTGGGAGGGTGGGGCGGGGGAGTGGGGGAATAAACATGGGGAAATAGTTTTACTTTGTATAATGACCCACCCACTCCCAGTCTTTATTCAAGCCTAAGTTAATTGTATCCAGTTTGCAAATTAATTCCAATTCAGCAGTCTCTCGTTGGAGTCTGTTTTTGAAGTTTTTTTGTTGAAGAATTGCCACTTTTAGGTCTGTAATTGAGTGACCAAAGAGATTGAAGTGTTCTCCGACTGGTTTTTGAATGTTATAATTCTTAACGTCTGATTTGTGTCTATTTATTCTTTTACGTAGAGACTGTCCAGTTTGACCAATGTACATGGCACAGGGGCATTGCTGGCACATGATGGCATATATCACATTGGTAGATGCGCAGGTGAACGAGCCTTTGATAGTGTGGCTGATGTGATTAGGCCCTATGATGTTCCCTGAATAGATATGTGGAGAGAGTTGGCAACGGGCTTTGTTGCAAGGATAGGTTCCTGGGTTAGTGGTTCTGTTGTGTGGTGCGTGGTTGCTGGTGAGTATTTGCTTCAGGTTGCGGGGCTGTCTGTAAGCAAGGACTGGCCTGTCTCCCAAGATCTGTGAGAGTGATGGGTCGTCCTTCAGGATAGGTTGTAGATCCTTGATGATGCGCTGGAGAGGTTTTAGTTGGGGGCTGAACGTGATGGCTAGTGGCGTTCTGTTATTTTCTTTGTTGGGCCTGTCCTGTAGTAGGTGACTTCTGGGTACTCTTCTGGCTCTGTCAATCTGTTTCTTCACTTCAGCAGGTGGGTATTGTAGTTGTAAGAATGCTTGATAGAAATCTTGTAGGTGTTTGTCTCTGTCTGAGGGGTTGGAGCAAATGTGGTTGTATCATAGAGCTTGGGCTGTAGACAATGGATCGTGTGGTGTGGTCAGGATGAAAGCTGGAGGCATGTAGGTAGGCATAGCAGTCAGTAGGTTTCCGGTACAGGGTGGTGTTTATGTGACCATCACTTATTAGCACCATACTGTCCAGGAAGTGGATCTCTTGTGTGGACGGGTGCAGGCTGAGGTTGATGGTGGGATGGAAATTGCTGAAATCATAGTGGAATTCCTCAAGGGCTTCTTTTCCATGGGTCCAGATGATGAAGATGTCATCAATGTAGCGCGAGTAGGGGAATTAGGGGACGAGAGCTGAGGAAACGTTGTTCTAAGTCAGCCATAAAAATGTTGGCATACTGTGGGGCCATGCGGGTACCCATAGCAGTGCCGCTTATTTGAAGGTATACATTGTCCCCAAATGTGAAATAGTTATGGGTGAGGACAAAGTCACAAAGTTCAGCCACCAGGTTTGCCGTGACATTATCGGGGATACTGTTCCTGACGGCTCGTAGTCCATCTTTGTGTGGAATGTTGGTGTAGAGGCTTCTACATCCATAGTGGCTAGGATGGTGTTTTCACGAAGATCACCGACGGATTGTAGTTTCCTCAGGAAGTCAGTGGTGTCTCGAAGATAGGTGGGAGTGCTGGTTGTGTAGGGCCTAAGGAAGGAGTCTACATAGCCAGACAATCCTGCTGTCAGGGTGCCAATGATCAGGGGTCTGGAACAGCTTCCGTATGTAGAGTGATTAATAAGACTGGGACTGGGCAGACAGGCCATGGAGAGGAGAAATCCTGTTTGCCTTCCTCCCCATCCTTAAATAGGATTTACATAAGGCAGGAATCCTTTGTTTTCCAAACTTAATCCCCCTTTCCTTCCAGTGGAAAGTTACAAGAAGTCTCAGGTAATGTTTAGTATCAGGTGAGAAGACCTTCTGACTCTGTAATATCACAGCGTCCATGAGTCAGTGGCAGTATGGAGCTTCCGCGGGAAGGCCAAGTTTTCACAATCCATTGTCCTCACTGATGGGCCATCCGCCCTGTCTGGCTTTTCCATTGTTGTACTTGAAGTGTTAGCAGTGGGCGTCACCCAAAGTAGCATAGTTGAAATACAGATACATAGTTAATATTCCTAACTAGGGTGACCAGACAGTAAATGTGAAAAATCGGGACACGGGGTGGGGGGTAATAGGAGCCTATATAAGAAAAAGATCCCAAAAATTGGGACTGTCCCTATAAAATTAGGACATCTGGTCACCCTATTCCTAACCTCAGATACAGAAATGATGCAGGCATACAAATGATACAGGATAATCACATTCAGTAAATCATAGCCTTTCCAGTGATATCTCATATGAGCCATCTTGCATAAAGTATATCTCAGTTATATCATATTCATATCATAAGCATATTTTCATGAACAATATGGAGTGAAACATCATACAGGGTTCAAAAAAGAACTAGATAGTTTCATGGAGGATAGGTCCATCAATGGCTATTAGCCAGGATGGGCAGGGAAGGTGTCCCTAGCCTCTGTTAGCCAGAAGCTGGGAATGGGCGACAGGGGATGGATCACTTGATGATTACCTGTTCTGCTCATTCCCTCTAGGGCACCTGGCATTGGCCACTATCAAAAGACAGGATACTGGGCTAGATGGACCTTTGGTCTGACCCTATATAGCTGTTCTTATGAAGGTTCATTTTGTTTTAATAGGGGGAAAAACTCAGCAACTTGATTTGGAAATAATATGCATGTTAATACTCTCGGTACATAGAAAATGCAATTTTTAAATAATCGTCTAAAAACACATGGTTGGGAAATCAAGGTGAGCATTCAAATACTTAGAAAAGGGTTGAAAATAGGAGACCAGGGATCTGCCTTATAAACATCCTGACTGAACAGTCCAGAGAATGTGGACTAGGGGATGCACATGATCTCAGTGGGGCATTGTGCCATATGAGTTTGGAGGATCACCTTCAGTTCTAATTATGAACTTTTTCCAAAAAATAAAAGAAAGGGCTCAATTATTCCTTCACTGGCTTTCCAAGCATGAAAACAAATGAGCTGATGGATCATGCACATAGCACCTGACCTGACATCAGATTGTAATGTCTCTGGGCTAAAAAGCCATTTTCTCTGTATATCCATTGATCTCTGTAGTCACATTTGGCAACCACTCAGCAGCTGCTATATATATTCAAGGATCCTTCTAAGAACAACATCTTTGGTAAATGCTGTAGTCAATTTGCTTGTTTCCAGTTTTTGTTAGAAGAAGCTGCCAAGACCAACAACTCCTTTGAACAGGTAATTAGTGGCTTCCTGCAAATCCAAGCTCGGCAGCCTGTTTTCAACACTTTCACTTGATAAACATTTGATTTCAGAACCTGCTCTGCAAGATGCAGTAATTATTTGATATCACTCTCACACCTGGATCTGGGGATCCTAAAATAGAGTGCTGTGTTACCAGCTGCAGAAAGCACAGGCCCCTGCCACTCCAGCTACCATAGATCTCCCCTAGCAGGAAGTAATAGAGAAACCTGGATCTTCTGTCATGCACACAATCTCTCTCTCAGTGTTTCTCAAATGTGGCCACCGTGGCCGCATGCGGCCCCTAGGGACTTTTCTTGCAGCCACAACTTCTTGGGTGGTGGGTTTTTTGCGGGGGTCAAAGCAGCGGTCTCTGCCCCAGGGTCGCCATCACGGGTTGGTCCCTGCCCCCTTCTGGAGCCATTAACACTATAGGAGCCAGGCGACCAGTCTGAGTTCCCTGCCTTCCTGGGGGCGGTGGGGCTTGGGGTTTGGGCTTCAGCCCTGGGGTCATGGGTGGGCAGCAGGTTCTGTCCCCGAACTGCAGGGCTTTGGGCTGTGATCCCAGGCTTCCCCCCCACAAATCACCCCTGGCTCCCACCGCTTCCTCCAGCTCCCACTCATGCAGCAGGACCCCAGGCTCCAGGCCCAGACTCACCCCCGCATTTCCCTAACCCCCACTGCCTCCAACCGCCATCCAGTGCCCCATTACACCGGCCCTCCTGCCTCCTTACTCATCTCCTCGTCCAGGATTTAATTTGTCCCCCAGTTTGCCATGAATGAGTAAATTTGCTGTGAAAAGTGATATTAACAAATATACAAATATCACTTTTCACAATAGCAGACTTACTAGCCAGCAAGTCTTAAAAAAAAAAAAAAATCAACCAAAAAAAGCAAAACAGGCAAAGCACCTTATTTGTGTTTCTATTCTGTTTAGGTCCAGTAAAGAATAGGGACAACTACATTATTTTCATTATTGAGTCAGCAAAAAAACCCTAAATAGATAAATTACAATGATTTGGACATGTATCTGTGCATATTTATTTGTTTTTCCTAATGTTAATTAAGTATTTTAGGAAAAATTGTCAGAGCGGCCACCACCAAGAGTTGGTGGCTGCACTTGTAGGCCACCAAGATTTTTGTTGTGAGAACCCCTGCACTAGGTCACAATTACCAATGTGCCTGATTTAAGATGGAAAAGTCTTCTTTAAATCCTTTAATTTTCTGTCTTACGATACATTCCTCTTTGTCAAAGGGTGCAAAAGCAGCATTCTGCAGATAAAGCAGGCTGACATGTAACTAGTTCATTATACTGCTCTGCAATTCATTTTACATAACTTGTAGCAACTAACCAAACAGTAGCACTGGAAATCATCTTTACTGGGCAGTTTCCATTTACTAATGCAGTTTCTTGAAATCAGCTTGGCTTTTTCCCCCCCACTTCAGATTGTGCAAACTAGAAGTATGTTTCTTTAAAGTCATATCAGGATTACCAGAAAGACAGTTGCATTGCTTTGTGAGCACAATAAAAAGTGAATGACAAACACTGGATATAATTAAGGCTACATTTATGCCATGGAGGTCATGGAAGTCACGGAATCCGATGCTTCCAGAGACCTCCCTGACATTCTCTGCTTCCGTCCCAGGGGCCCAGGGACTGGAGCTGGCAGCCAGTGGGGCCGAGCCAGCAACAGGCAACAGCCTCCTCGGGGGGCCCCCTGCAAGGTTCCAGCAACAGGCACAGCTGAGGGGGCTCTCCTCAGGGTTCCAGTGACAGGTGACAGCCTTGTATGGGTGTGGCGGCACCTTGGGCAAGTGGCTGGGGGTGTCCTGTTTTCTCTTTGGGAAATATGGTCACCCTGCAGCTCCCAGCCACCGTGGGTGGAGGGGAGCCCCCCTGCAGCTTCCAGCTACCATGGGCAGAGGGGGAACCCCACAGCTCCCAGCACGGGAAAACCATGGAGCTGCAGCAGCAAAAGTTACAGACAGGTCACGGCTTCCGTTAATTTTTGGTTTTTTTGCCTGTGACCTGTGCGTGACTTTTACTAAAAATAACCATGACAAAATCTTAGCCTTAGATATAAACTGAAAATTAGAGAGTTGTGCTCTTAAAACTAAACAGTACATCAATTTTATTGCAACTAAACTTTCCTGCATCTGTAGCAAGTACAATGATGTTTTAAAGCTTTTACTTTGCAGTATAGTTTTTGCGATGCCCTGTGTGGTTCAGATAGTTCAGTCATGCCCAGAGATGTGTTTATAAGCACTGAAGTACTTGATGAAAATATAAAAAAGCATCTGAAGTGAACTGTCAGTCTATTCATCTACAAGCAAAGAAAATGGCAATGTGTCAAGGTCATTGAGCAGCTGCTGTTTGAAGTGCAGGCCTAGAAGCAAATCAATAACTGCTGTATGCTTTGGTTCATCTGAAGTGGTCCAATTTCATCCTTGAGGATTTCTGCCATCTTAGTGACAGTATCTATGGATTATTGTTGGCCACACAGGGGATTATACACAGTTCCCTGCATTTGTGGTCATCAGATCTCAGCCCAGATCCTGATGCACAGCATACATTGTGTTCATATGCAGCACCATGAACTTGCATGTCACTATAATATGCACAGATTTCCACCTTACAGTACTTGCAAAGCAACTATTTAGTTCAGGTTCAGATTCCTGTCCTTTTCTGTACATTTTCTTATATTAAGTTTCCTTGACCATGCTGGATTATAATTTGCAGCAAACTGAAGCTCAAATTTATGAGGTACAGAGTAACTATTAATATGCTCTACTCTAAAGGCTATCAGCTCAGCAAAGACAAGAGAGATTCTCCCTTCTCTTGAAGCCGGAATGGGCATTGATGCATCTCCAAAACCGTTTACTCCTGAAAAAATTCTGCGCCCCCATACGGCCTGCATATTTCTGTGCCCCCGTGCAGAAAAGTGCAAAGAAATCTGTGGGGTGGGGGGGACACGCCTCTTACCCGGCAGCGCATCTGTTCCAGCATGCCTGGAGCAGCCTCAGAGACACAAATCACTGCGGGGGGGGGGGGGGGGGTTGGGGGGCAGAGGGGAAGGTCATGCATGCCTGCAGGGAGACGATCACCATCAGGGGGTGGAGCATGCCTGCCTGCCAATGATCGAGAGAGACTGTGGATATATCTTCACTAGCAATGTTAACATGGCTGTGTAGTTGTGGCACCAGCCATGAGAGAAGCTCTCCCAAGCGCTGTAAAAAACCCACCCCCATGAAACTTGCAGCGCTCCGGGTTGTGGTTTTTTCACACCCCTGAGCGAGAAAGTTGCAGTGCTGTAAAGTGGCCGTGTAGACAAGGCCTGTCTCTCTCTTGCTTGCTACTGCGGCTTGCCGGGCATGGAGGGGTAGGGCTTTTTATTATACATGAGGAAGGTTCTGTCGCAAGGCAGAAATGTAGCAGCCTGCCTGCCTAGTAACATTGTTAACGTTCCTATTGTTAGTTAACTGTTCCCATTCTCAGTCAATTCTCCCAGGAGCATAAAACCTGTAGAAGTTTTAAGGCCCCTACATTGCCAGAGTGATGGAAAGCCTTATAAATGACAGTAAGGGAATCAGCTAGGAAGATCTATGCGCTTTCTCACTTTTTTCCTGTGCCAAAGTGGCACAATAGGGTTCAGCTCAGGATTTATTTTACTTACCCCATTAAAAAAAAAAAAGACTTTGAAGGAAATAAAACATTTCAAGCAGTCAATAAAATGCCAGGACAATCAGAAGCAAACACTTCCCAAAGTACCCAGACAGGTAGCAAGACTATGACTTTCATGTGTGAAAGTCTGAGCAATTTAAAATGACATTCTACCTTCCCCCCCCCCCCCCATTTGGTATTCTGTAATGTAATTTAAATGAAAATCCAGGATTATAACTGGAATGCAGAGTATTATTTACCAAATATTTGTAACTTAACTTTCATGTGTTTAGGAAATGCTAAATAGATATTGTGACTTTTTTCCCCTATTATAGTTTAAATAAATTACCAAAATAAGTGAAACAGGGGAGGGATAGCTCAATGGTTTGAGCATTGGCCTGCTAAACCCAGGGTTGCAAGCTCAATCCTTGAAGGGGCCATTTAGGGATCTGGAGCAAAAATTGGGGATTGGTCCTGCTTTAAGCAGGGGGTTGGACTAGATGACCTTCCCTTCCAACCCTGATATTCTATGGTGTGTTTATATGACATTATTTTGACAAATAAAATATGCAGAATTTTGCAGAATTTTGAATTTTTTTGTGCAGAATCCCCCCAGGAGTAAAAACTGTATCTAACCTAAGGCTTTTTCATAAAAAAAAAAATCTCACCATCACTACCCCAGTTCAGCTCCATGACTGGTAGCAGTGTTGAGAGCACTACTGCAGGCAGGGTTCAATATAGCAGCCGGCATTTTGAACACTATGCTAGTTAGACCCACTTTGAGCAGGGTTAGACTATATAGTATTAAAGATACCAATGACTATCAGAGCCTTTCATCCTAGAAAGCTGCCAATGTTTCTCACATTCCAAATGCAGTCCCACAACAGTTAATTGGAACCACAATCTGAGACAGCAGCACTTGGCATGATAGAAAAGTCTCTGTGCAACAGCAGAAGGTAATATGCATCTCCTTCCTTTGGGCACATATTTGAGACCATAGGCGCCAACTTCTGCTAGCGCCAGTGGGTGCTTGACCCCTGTCTGCCCCGGCCCTGGCCCTGCCCCGACTCCACCCATGCCCCGACTGCCCCTGCCTCGCCCCCATTCCAACCCCTTCCCCAAAGTCCCTGCCCCAACTCTGCCCCCTCCCTGTCCCTATTCCACTCCTTCCCCAAATCTCCACCCCAGCCCTGCCTCTTCCCCACCTCCTCCCCTCAGGCCGCCATGTTCCCACTTTCCCCCCTCCCTTCCGGAGCTTGTTACACCATTAAACAGCTGTTTTGCAAGCGCTGGGAGATAGGCAGAGGGGCGGGGACCTGGCGCACTCAGAGGAGGAGACAGAGGTGAGGTGAGTTGAGGTGAGGAGGAGAGCTTGTCTACTGGTGGGTGCAGAATTTTCCCCCCGGGTGCTCCAGCCCCAGAGCACCCACGGAGTTGGCGCCTATGTTTGAGACCTCATTAAAGCTATATATTTCTTAAATTATGTCTAGGCACTGCTGTTACTCATCAAGCTCTTCCCAAAATCTCCCTAGAATCTCGACAGTTTTGATATATATCTAATTCCCACCCACAGCGGCAAGAAGCAAAATTGCCATTGAACTGGTTCTCTCCCCGCACGCACACAATTTGGTTTGAAGTTGCTACTGTGGAAATTAGTATTTTCTTTTAACCTTTATCTCCAGGAACATGTAGCATATGTCATCTGGATTCACCAAGGGCAAGTCATGCCTGACTAATCTAATTGCCTTCTATGATGAGATAACTGGCTCTGTGGATGAGGGGAAAGCAGTGGACGTGTTATTCCTTGACTTTAGCAAAGCTTTTGACACGGTCTCCCACAGAATTCTTGCCAGCAAGTTAAAGAAGTATGGGCTGCATGAATGGACTATAGGTGGATAGAAAGCTGGCTAGATCATCAGGCTCAACGGCTAGTGATCAATGGCTCCATGTCTAGTTGGCAGCCGGTATCAAGCGGAGTGCCCCAAGGGTCGGTCCTGGGACTGGTTTTCTTCAATATCTTCATTAATGATCTGGAGGATACGGTGGATTGCACCCTCAGCAAGTTTGCAGATGACACCAAACTGGGAGGAGTGGAAGATATGTTGGAGGGTAGGGATGGGATACAGAGGGACCTAGACAAATTAGAGGATTGGGCCAAAAGATATTCTGATGAGGTTCAACAAGGACAAGCGCAGAGTCCTGCACTTAGGATGGAAGAATCCCTGCCCTGCTACAGATTGGGGACCGAATGGCTCGGCAGCAGTTCTGCAGAAAAGGACCTAGGGGTTATAGTGGATGAGAAGCTGAATATGAGTCAACAGTGTGCCCTTGTTGCCAGGAAGGCTAACGGCATTTTGGGCTGTATAAGTAGAAGCATTGCCAGCACATTGAAGGATGTGATCATTCCCCTCTGTTCGGCATTGGTGAGGCCTCATCTGGAGTACTATGTCCAGTTTTGGGCCCCACACTACAAGAAGGATGTGGAAAAATTGGAAAGCGTCCAGCGGAGGGCATCAAAAATGATTAGGGGACTGGAACACATGACTTATGAAGAGAGGCTGAGGGAACTGGGATTGTTTAGTCTGCGGAAGAGAAGAATGAGGGGGGATTTGATAGCTGCTTTCAACTACCTGAAAGGGGGTTCCAAAGAGGATGGATCTAGACCAGGGGCGGGCAAACTTTTTGGCCTGAGGGCAGCATCGGGTTTCGGAAATTGAATGGAGGTCCGGTTAGGGGAGGCTGTGCCTCCCAGAATAGCCAGGTGTGGCCTGGCCCCTGTTCCCTATCCCCTCCTGCTTCTCGCCCCCGACGCCCCCCTGGGACTCCTGCCCCATCCAACCCCCTCTGTTCCCTGTCGGCCCCCCCAGTACCTCTGCCCCATCCGCCCGGCCCCTCCCCCGCTCACTGTCCCCTGACCATCCCATCCAACTCCCCCTCTCATTCCTGACTGCCCCCCCCCGGGACCTCTGCCCCATCCAACCCCCGTTCCCCGCCCTCTGACCGCCCCAACCCCTATCCACACCCCCGCCCCCTGACCACCATCCTGAACTCCCCTGCCCTTTAGCCAACCCTCTAGAACACCCCCTGCTCCCTGATCACGCTGCCTGGAGCACCGGTGGCCGGGCTCTGCAGCTGCACTGCCCCAGGAGCTCGCAGCCCCCCTGCCCGGAGCATTGCGCTGGCGGCACAGTGAGCGGAAGCTGTAGGGGAAGGGGAGCAGCGGGGGAGGGGCTGGGGATGAGCCTCCCGGGTCAGGAGCTGGGCAGAAGGGTCCCGAGGGCTGGATGTGGCCCTCGGGCCATAGTTTTGCCCACCTCTGATCTAGACGGTTCTCAGTGGTAGCAGATGACAGAACGAGGAGTAATGGTCTCAAGTTGCAGTGGGGGAGGTTTAGGTTGGATATTAGGAAAAACTTTTTCACTACGAGGGTGGTGAAGCACTGGAATGTGTTACCTAGGGAGGTAGCTGTCATCTTGGGAGTGCAGTGCCGTCTGCTTTGAGCCAGACTCGCTAGCCTACTACAAACCCAGACCCAAGTCTGAACCATGTCCCCCAAAAGCTGCAGGCTTAAATGAAAACAGCTTAAGAAGCGTTCCTGTCTCTAACGCTCAGATGCTCAGCTCCCAATGGGATCCAAAGCCCAAATAAATCCGTTTTACCCTGTATAAAGCTTATAGAGGATAAACTCATAAATTGTTCGCTCTCTATAACGTTGATAGAGAGAGATACACACAGCTGTTTTCCCCCCAGGTATTAATACATACTCTGGGTTAATTAATGAGTAAAAAGTGATTTTATTAAATACAAAAAGTAGGATTTAAGTGGTTTCAAGTAATAACAGACAGAATAAAGTGAATTAAAAAGCAAAATAAAATAAAACACGCAAGTCTAAACCTAATACAGAAAGAAAGTGATTACAAATGGAATCTCACCCTCAGGAGGTGTTCCAGTCAGCTTCCTTTTACAGACTAGTCTCCTTCTAGTCTGGGTCCAGCAATCTCTCACACCCCTGTGGTTACTGTCCTTTGTTCCAGTTTCTTTCAGGTAGCCTCTCCACGCCCAAAGGATATCTCTTGAGGCAGCTGAAGACAAAATGGAGGGTTCTCCCAGGGGTTTAAATAGACTCTCTCTTGTGGGTGGAGACCCCCTCCCTCCCCCCACCCCGTGTAGAGTCCCAGCTACAAGATGGAGTTTTGGGGTCACGTGGGCAAGTCACATGTCCGTGCATGACTCAGAACTTACAGGCAGAAGCCATGGTTCACATGCTACCATGAACGTCCTCAGGCAGACTTCTCATGTAGATTGGAGCCTTCCAAGATCCATTGTCCGTTAAGTGTTTCTCGATTGGGCACGTAACTTGCAAATTCCTTTCTAAAGAAGCTGCCCAAATGCCTTACTAAGGCTACTTAACATCAAACAAGCACACAGCCAATATTCATAACTTTGAATACAAAAATGAGACATGCATAGAAATAGGAGAAATGTATCCAGTGCATCATAACCTTTGCAGAGATGTTACATGGCAGATGTAACATAAAACATGTTCCAGTTGTCACATTTCCATAAAGCATTATGGGGTGCACCATGTCACACTGTTGTCAGGACAAAAAGAAAAGGAGGACTTGTGGCACCTTAGAGACTAACAAATTTATTAGAGCATAAGCTTTCGTGAGCTACAGCTCACTTCATCGGATGCACCGATGCACTGTTGTCAGGTCCTGATCTTGCCAGAGGCCTAAGAGGGCAGCAGAAAGAAGGATTTCACATAAGCCCTGTACCCCTCAGCGGCTCCCCTATACCGAGGGGTCTATGTCTGCGGCAACCCATTTGCTGGGGCGGTAGCCCACGGAGCCAGCCGCTCACTTTTCTCACCATGGAGCCCAGGACCTCGCCGCCCCCCCTCTCCCCAGAGCAGCACCGCGTCCTCCTCGCTTCTGCCCGGGGGAGCGGGCGCTGCAGCTCGCCCTCGCCCGGCAGGGTGGCCGCTTCTGGCTGGACGAGAGAAGCTTGATCTTTCGCTCGCACAGAGTCCAGGCCAGTCCTGGAGGGTTGGCAGCCCGCGGGGCCCCGCACCTCCCCCGGCGGCTGGAGCCCACTTCCCCGGCGGCGGCTGAGAGGGGCGCGAGACAGCCCCCCCCCCCCCCAGGGGCCCGGCGCGAGCGGCCGCAGGCCACGCCCCTCACGCCGCGGACGCGGCTCGCGCGGGGTCTGCACGTCAGCCGTTCACGTGCGGTCGCTTCATGTCGTCACCGCGTCGGCGCAGCCCCTACCTGGGCCCGAGAGCCCGGAGCCAGGCGCGCAGCCAAGGAGCCGCCCGGCCGGGCTGAGCGGGGCCGCGCACGGGCGCGGGAGGGGCCGCGGCCAGGTCCCACGCGGAGGAGCGGGCGGGGGCCACCGGGCGCGCGCGCGGCACAGGCGTCGGGCGCGCGCTCAACGTTCGTGTGGCGGGGGCCGGCCGCGCCTGACCCGCTCGCTCTGTCCGCAGGCGGCCCCGGCGCGCAGCGGGATGGCCCCGCGGCTGCAGCTGGAGAAGGCGGCCTGGCGCTGGACCGAGACCGTGTCGCCCGCGGAGGTGACGCAGGAGCATATCGAGGCGGCCTATCGCGTCGGGCTGGAGCCCTGCCAGCGCGGCGTGTGCAGGTACCGGCCCGCCCCGCCCCGCCCCGCCCCGAGCCAGGCTCTCCCGGCTCCGGGGCTGAGGCCCGGCCCCCGCCGCCGATGGGGGGCGCAGCGCGTCGCGGGCGTGGGGCTGGCCCGCTCCCTTCGGAGGCCACGTGACCCCCGCCGGCGGCCCCGGGCCGGCCCGGTCCCCCGCAGCGCCCGGGCGAGCGGCGGCGGCTGGCGGGGCGGAGCCGGGGCGCTACACGCCGCCCGGGGCCCTGCCCTCGGCGCCTTCTTCCGCGTCTGCGGGTAGCCGGTAGAACGAGAAGGCGGGATACGCGAGACGTTTCATGTCCGGTGTCTTGCCAAACTTGGCACTGCATGGCTGGTGGGAGCCGGCCTGTTCACGCTTCACGTGGATTTACCATAACTGCAGAATTGCCACTTCTCTGTCCCGTAGGGAGGGGGTTTGTCTATAGAAACTTCTTTGAAAACTCGCATACCACAGTAATAAATGCCCTTAGGAAGAAATACACCATTAATGCAGCCAGTCTAGTTTAAGTATGTTAAAATACCCCCCTGCCCCCAGCGGGCTATAAGTGCCTGCTGAACAAGTGACAACATCAAGCCCTTTCCACCGTCTCTGACTTGTCACCATGTTAAGTGCGGCTACATAGCTGGACAAGGTATAGGAGCACTGTCGAGAGCAATCAGGCAGAATCGCTGTGAGCTGTAACACCACATAAAAATGCCCTTTGCGGAGAAAGTGGCATTTCTGCTCATTTCAACAACTAAAACAAGGATTTTGTTGGGGTGAGCTGTACTGAGATTAACACTAACCAGTACCTCCAAGCCTGTTCAGTACAAACTCAAACCTGTCGGTCATAAATTAAAGAGCACGTACTATTACTAAAGAGAACTTCTCAAGTTACTTCTCAGTGTTCTTGATTCTGTTTGCTGTTGCCCTTCGTTTTGCAAATAAAAATAATTTGGTTCACCTTGTCTGCTGCCTGTTTATGCACTAATTACAAATGGCAAGCATATTGTCTACAATTTAGTGTTTTCATAACTGTTTTTGTAGAAGAAACTGCAGAGGGAACCCAAACTGTTTGGTTGGGATTGGTGAACATGTTTGGCTAGGAGAAATTGATGAAAATAGCTTTCACAACATTGATGACCCAAACTCTGAACGGAGGAAAAAGGTAAAAGAAACTCTTTTTTTTTTTTTTTTTTTTTTTTTGGTCATTCAAAAAACATAGCTCCAGTTTTACAAATGCTTTCTACTTATGTGAGTAAAGTTTATATATGTGCTTACGTGTTTGTAGGTTAAGGGCCTATATAGAAGAACCCTCTTCTTCAAAGAATACCATATTGACTGACTGGATTCCCACTACTGGGTTTTAGCTCCCTAGTATGAGTCTGGAATTCCCTTTGCATTCAAAGATTTGAGGCACTAGTTGCTCATTCCCCATCTGAGGCCAGCTCTGAATGCCTCAGTGCCTTAGAGCATTCAATTTCATTTCCTTGATGAGCAGAATGCAATGAATTCTCTACGTTCTAACAATGAGGCATCCAAAGAAATCACCAGAAGAGAATTAGAAGTTCAAAATGTTACATGCTTCCCTCCAGAGTTAAGAAACAGGACAGGGAAGTATGTTAGTATAATTAGTCAGATGATATCTGCAGATAAGCAGAATTACCGATGAACAATTGTCTCTTTAATGACACCATGTTGATTGGGCACGTGCTGTTGGAGACTAAGAACTTTGAAGGAAAACTCCAGAAATCTGTAGAGTCTCAGCACCAATAACTAGTTACAAACTCAGCTAAAAGCAGTAGTATAGAAAGAGCGTAATTCACACTGTTTTATCAATCTGCTCCTTTTTAAATAGGAATTAATTAATATCATGTTTTCTGTTAGAATGCCTTTGTAGGCCTAACGAACCTTGGAGCCACATGCTACGTGAACACTTTCTTACAGATGTGGTTTCTTAACTTGGAACTTCGGCAAGCACTTTATTTGTGTCCAAGCACCTGTAGTGAATATGTGACTGGTGAAGGAATCCCAAAAGACAGAGGTTAGTGGAAGGTCACAGCATCTCCTAAGCCTGTGTCCTGTTATAAGCAAAAGTTGCTCTAATTATCTGAGCAAAGAGAGAAGTTTAATGTATTCGAATGAACTACTCTGAAATTTTGTGAACCCTATGGTGTGAAGTCATTTTCTGCTTTATAAAGTGAAACATGGTAAACCATATTAAATGACTAGAGAGGGAAAAATTAGAAGAAATATTAATTCTCATGTTTCAGGACATTATTTTACCGCTAGCTGACTGGGATTAGGAAGAAGATTCCACCCATAGGCATATTTCATGCGAGAACTTCAAGCCCACATGAGGAAATTATGTAGAAAAATCTGGCATTGGCCACTATTGGTACTAGAATTATGTACTAGATAGATTGTTCACACTAGATTAGACCAGTGGCCCATGTTCTTTGTTTAGCGTTCTATAGGGGTGCTTTGCAGTTAATGTGGCTTAACGGTACACTGCTTTCTGTTTTACACCATGGAATATTGTATTGTAATATCTGTCTTACCATGCTGCTTAAACTTACTATTGCAGCTGGTATTTCACACCAGATGAAATAAATTTTTGGCCATTTTTGGTGAGGTGTTATTTTTAGCCCATCACTTCATTTGATGGAGGAGGTACTCAGAATATAGGGTATTTGAAAGCAACAAAATATTGTGGAAAACCTCAAGTGTACAACATAACAGAATTTATTATTAACTAATAGCCTTAGGGCCTTCTCCCCCTACTGAGTGTTGGCTCTGGGAAAGGCAGTGCAGTCTAAAATGGGAAAATCTGTCTTTTTTTAGCACTATGATTTTCTGATTCTTAATTTTAACCACTTTAGAGCTCATGATGATTTATAATCTGAGCTGTAAACAAGGACAGCTTGTTTCTGATCATCAAGATGTGTATTTAAAAAAGTTTCTTCCATTGACTAACGAAAAGTAAATTATTCTACTTGGAACGACTTTAATTTTCTCTTGTATTTTTTTGAGAAAAACAGTAACTTGCTGATCACTAACTTGGGCATTTTTTTTTTTTCCAATAGATTATGAACCCAAGACAATTTGTGAACATCTTCAGTATTTGTTTGCTTTGTTACAGAACAGTAATAGACGATATATTGATCCCTCCGGGTTTGTTAAAGCGCTAGGTTTGGATACAGGACAACAGCAGGTAGTCTTGAGGTTTTTATATTTGATGAACTTTCCTTTTGAACAAATTGGCCATGGTAGAAGATTTATCCTGTAACAGAGCATAAAAGCCTGTGGACTGGATTGTCAGTAGGTGTAAATTGGCATTGTTTGGTAGATTTAATTGTAGCTGTGCTGATTTACACCTTGAGGAGCCGGCCTTAGATTTAAAATGAAAAAAACTGATTCAAATCATACTGGCTTGCTTGCTTGTGCTTTTACTTTTCTGTTGCTTGTCTAGAGCTATCATGTAAACAGAAGTAACTTGTATTTGTGTGCTGAGACACTGCAAAGCAGTGTCATGATGGGTCTCAAAGAGGTATGAGAAACCCTGGAGCCAAACTTGGGTGATTGTTTTTTTTTCTAGAGGTCATCTGATGCATCCGAGGATGCTGAGGGAGTTGGCTGGTGTGATTGCAGAGCCATTGGCCATTATCTTTGAAAACTTGTGGCAATCTGGGGAGGTCCCAGACGATTGGAAAAAGGCAAATATAGTGCCCATCTTTATAAAGGGGAAGAAGGAGAATCTGGGGAACTACAGCCTCACCTCAGTCCCTGGAAAAATCATGGAGCAGGTCCTCGAGAAATCCATTTTGAAGCACTTGGTGAGGAAGGTGATCAGAAACAGTTCAGCATGGATTCACCAAGGGCAAGTCAGCTTAACCCATCTGATTGCCTTCTGTGATGAGATAATTGGCTCTATGGATATGGGGAAAGTGGTGGACTTACCTTGACTTCAGCGAAGCTTTTGATACGGTCTCCCACGGTATTCTTGGCAGCAAGTTAAAGAAGTATGGCTTGGATGAATGGACTGTAAGGTGGATAGAAAGCTGGCTAGATTGTCGGGCTCAATGGGTAGTGATCAATAGCTCAATGTCTAGTTGGCAGCCGGTATCAAGTGGAGTGCTCCAGGGGTCTGTCCTGGGGCCGGTTTTGTTCAAAATCTTCATTAATGATCTGGATAATGGTATGGATTGCACCCTCAGCAAGTTCACATTTGACTCTAAACTGGGGGGGAGAGGTAGATATGCTGGACGGTAGGGATAGGGTCCAGAGTGAGCCAGACAAATTGCAGGATTAGGCTAAAAGAAATTCAACAAGGACAAGTGCAGAGTCCTGCACTTAGGACGGAAGAATCCCATGCCCTGCTACAGGCTGGGGACCGACTGGCTAAGCGGCAGTTCTGCAGAAAAGGACCTAGGGGTTACAGTGGATGAGAAGTTGGATATGAGTCAACAGTGTGCCCTTGTTGCCAAGAAGGCTAAGAGCATATTGAGCTGTATTAGTAGGAGCATTGCCAGGAGATCAAGGGAAGTGATTACGTCCCTCTGTTCGGCACTGGTGAGGCCACACCTGGAGTATTGCATCCAGTTTGGTTCCCCCCACTACAGAAGGGATGTGGACAAATTGGAAAGAGCCCATCGGAGGGTAACGAAAATGATCAGGCGATTGGGGCATATGATTTATGAGTAGAGGCTGAGGGAACTGGGCTTATTTAGTCTGCAGAAGAGAAGAGTGAGGGGGGGATTTGATAGCAGCCTTCAACTACCTGAAAGGGGGTTCCAAAGGGGATGGAGCTCAGCTGTTCTGGTGGTGGCAGATAACAGAACAAGGAGCAATGGTCTCGGGTTGCAATGGGGGAGGTCTAGGTTGGATATTTCACGAGGAGAGTGGTGAAGCACTGGAATGGGTTCCCTAGGGAGGTAATGGAATCTGCATCCTTCGAGGTTTTTAAGGCGTGGTTTGACAAAGCCCTGGCTGAGATGATTTAGTTGGGGTTGGATTATAATGATTATATGAAGTGGAAATCCATCAACCTCATCAAAAAACTCTGAGATACAGACAGACCTCGCCTTCCTCTCCAAGGGCAAACAGATGGACATCATACCAGATGGACTGAAGGTAAAAAAAATAAATAAATAACATTAAAAAAAAAATCCATTGCCATCGACGTACTTCACTGACTATGGTGAGAGATTGTGCCACACCTTCTCAAAGAAACTGAGGAACCCCCGATCAACATCCTGTACAGCAGACAGGAGAAGATCAAGGAAGAGCTCTCAAAACTAGAGACTCATTCAAAACCAACCTTCCACATAAACTTCTATGTGGGTGGACTTTACAAAAATGAGAGAAGCCATTTACAATATACACTTCTCTACAGAGGAAAAAGGACAGTAAACTCTCTCTAAACTCCTGCATGCCACAGGGGGCTACAACAGTGGTACCCTTAACCCACCCAACAATATTGTTAATCTATCCAACCACACTTTAAGCCTGGCAGAAGAGACTGTCCTATCTCGGGGACTCTTTCTGCCCTGCCCCACCCCACCCCCCCACGAACATGACACAGTTCTGCGGTGATCTGGAAGCCTACTTTTGCCATCTCCGACTCAAGGAATATTTTCAGTACACCATTGAACAGTGTACTGACCCACAGGAACTCTCCTACCAACACTAAAAGAAGAATTCTGCGTGGACTTCTCCTGATGGTCGAAAAAACAGACTGGACTTCTACAAAGAGTGCACCCGCAGATATGCACAGGCTGAAATTGTGAATAAACAGCATCACTTGCCTCATAACCTCAGCCGTACAGAACACAACACAATCCGCAGCCTCAAAAACAACTCTGACATTATAATCAAATGGGCTGACAAAGGAGGTGCTGTAGTCATAATGAACAGGTCAGATTATGAACGGGAGGCTGCCAGGCAACTCTCCAACACCACATTTTACAGGCCACTATCCTCTGACCCCACTGAGGAGTACCGAAAGAAACTACACTATCTGCTCAAGAAACTCCCTGCTACAGTATGGGAACAAGTCTACACGGACATACCCCCCCAGAGCCCTGACCAGGGGTATTCTATCTGCTGCCCAAGATCCATAAACCTGGAAACCCTGGATGCCCCATCATCTTGGGCATTGGCACTCTTACAGCAGGATTATCTGGCTATTTGGACTCTCTCCTCAGATTCTACGCTACCAGCACTCCTAGCTATCTTCAAGACACCACCGACTTCCTGAGGCAACTACGATGTGTTAATGATCTTCCTGCAAAGACCATCCTGGCCACCATGTATGTAGAAGCTTTTTACACCAATATTCCACACAAGGATGGGCTACAAGCTGTCAGGAACAGTATCCCTGATGAGGCCACAGCACTCTTGGTGGCTGAGCTTTGTGATTTTGTCCTCGCCCACAATCATTTCAGATTTGGGGACAATTTGTACCTTGAAGTCAGCGGTACTGCTATGGGTACCCGCATGTCCCCACAGTATGCCAACATTCTTGTGGCTGACTTAGAACAACACTTCCTCAGCTCTCATCCCCTAGTGCCCCTCCTCTCCTTGTGCTGCATTGATGACATCATCACCATATGGACCCACAGGAAGGAGGCCCTTGAAAAATTCCACCCGGATTTCAACAATTTCCACCCCAACATAAAGAGCAGCACGGAATAGTCCAAACAAGAGAGCCAGTTCCTGGACACTAGTGCAAATAAGTGATGGTCACATGTCCATCCAGGACACATCACACAATCCATTGTCTACAGATAAGCCCTAAGATGCAACCAAATTTGCTCCAATCCCTCAGACAGAGACAAACACCTACAAGATCTTTATCAAGCATTCTTAAAACTAAAATCCCGCCCCCCCTTCCCCCCCCCAGGGAAGTGAGGAAACAGATTGACAGAGCGAGACGGGTACCCAGAAGTTATCTACTACAGGACAGGCCCAACGAGGAAAAATAATAGAACACCACTGGCCATCAAGTACAGCCCACAGCTAAAACCTCTCCAGCACATCATCAACGATCTACAACATATCCTAGAAAACAATCCCTCACTCTCAAAGACCTTGGGAGGCAGGCCAGTGCTCGCTTACAGACAGCCCCCCAACCTGAAGCAAATACTCACCAGCAACAATACACCACACTGCAGAAACACTAACCCAGGAAGCAATCCCTGTAACAAACCCCATTGCCTACTCTGTCCCCATATCTACTGTAGCGATACTATCAGAGGATCCAACCACATGAGCCACACCATCGGGCTCATTCACCTGCACATCTGCTAATGTGATATATGCCATCATGTGCCAGCAATGCCGCTCTGCCAGGTATACTGGCCAGACCAGACAGTCTGTATGTAAAAGAATAAATGGACACAAATCAGACATCAGGAATGGTACCATACAAAAGCCAGTAGGAGAACACTTCAGTCTCCCTGGACATTCTACAACAGATTTAAAAGTAGCCATACTTCAAAAACAGACTTCAAAGAGAAACTGCTGAGCTACAATTGATTTGCAAATTTAACACCATTAAGTTGGGCTTGAATAGGGACTGGGAGTGGCTGGCTCACTACAAAAGCAACTTTCCCACTCTTGATATTGACACCTCCCCATCAGTGTTTGGGAGTGGACCACATCCAACCCAATTGAATTGGCCCTGTCAACACTGGTTCTCCACTTGTAAGATAACTCCCTTCTCTTCATGTGTCACTATAATAATGCCTGCATCTGTAATTTTCACTCCATGCATCTGAAGAAGTGGGTTTCTTACCCACGAAAGCTTATGCCCAATTTGTTAGTCCTTAAGGTGCCACCAGACTCCTCGTTTTTGTGGATACAGACTAACACAGCTACTCCTCTGATACTTGACTTCTTATTTATGTTCTCCACGCCAGTCAAGACTTTATAGACCCCCATCATTTTCCTTCTTACTCATCTCTTTTCTAAGCTGAAAAGTCCCAGTCTTTTTAATCTCTCCTCACACAGAAGCTGTTCCATGTCCTTAGCAAAGGATACTCCATTCCCTAACAAAGGAAGATTAATACACTTTAAACTACTGTGTGCTGTTTTTACAACATAAGCAATGCTCTGAAAAAGCCTGTCGGTCAAATATTTGTTTCAGTATTCTTGTGGGGAAAAAATTGGCTCACAATGTGGAGTTATAAAGTGAGAATAATGGGAATTATACCATAAATGAGCCACTCCTGTTGTTCAGTCGCACATTGCAGTCCAGAAATCAAATACTTCTTAGCTACCAGCACTGTACCAATTTAATTCATGCTGGTATTCTCATGCTAGGTGTCTTGCGTTCCTTTTAGTCAAGTTCAATTTTTTCTTAGCCCTCTTAACTTGTATTTTTCTGTTCATCATGCTCCTTAGTACGCTTCCATGTAATTTGGTATGTGGGTCTCCATCACTGACATAATTCAGTAAATTGGAGAGGTAGGTTCTGACTCCACTTTTGAGTTGCATATATTACCAAGTATTGGTGTTTTGTTCTAGGATGCCCAGGAATTTTCAAAGCTATTCATGTCACTGCTAGAGGATACTTTGTCTAAACAAAAAAATCCAGATGTACGGAACATTGTTCAAAAGCAGTTTTGTGGAGAGTATGCATATGTCACTGTGTAAGTAGTTGCTTTAATTCTCTAGTGGTGCTTTCTTGCTCAGTGTGTTTGCCTATTCTTCTGGTCGCCTTCCTACAAATATTGAAGACTTTTTTTTTTGGTGGGGGAGAGGAGGGCATGAGTGGGAAGGAGCCTTTCTTTTTTAATCTTTAGCAGAAGAGAAGGTGACTTTTGTTAAATTATTTTTAAACTAGAAAATGTTTTCAATGTTTTTTAAAATCTTGAGTTTCATAAAAATAAGACTGTGCATAATTTTTAACATTCTACAGTTTATCTATTCTTCTGTAATTCATCCTTTAGTAAAGGAAAGTAACTCACAAATAAATAGTCACCTGAATTATTTAATTATGTGGATTAATTCCCCTTATCTAGAATGTGTGGTATTATAGTGCCCCAATGCTTATTTTGTTTCCCAGTAGTGGAATTGTAAATTATGTTTGAAAGATAGCATAAAGATCAGTTGTAAATGGGCATTTCTTCACTTCCTGCTGGATGCTCTCTTCTTTCTGTACGAGGTTCTCTTTGTGACCCATACAATCTTGGAAACAGAGTGTTGGAGATAATTTAATCCATCCTCTCCTGGTTTAACAATGAGAGGAAGAACTTCAGCAGTAAAGTTTTCTGGTGGTTAAATGACTGACACTTTAAGACATGTACTGATCTATTTTAATTTATTTTTAATTCTAGCTGTAACCAGTGTGGCAGGGAGTCCAAACTCATATCGAAATTTTATGAACTGGAGTTAAATATCCAAGGGCACAAGCAGTTGACAGATTGTATCACAGAATTTCTTAAGGTACCAGCTCCTATGGAATCCCTACTGTTTCTGTAGCACCCACAAAGCATTACTCTCCTTGCCTGTTGAGAGGGTGTTTATGTTTAAGTTTTTTCCCTTTTGTCCAAGAAGTGCTTTAATTTTCAACATGGTATCACAGTTAGTGGTCAGAGCTTTGAATCTACTCAGCGGGGTGACGAGTAACAATTTGGGTTTTCTATCCTAAATGTGGGCCCAGTCCTGTACTCCTAATTCAAATAAAACTTTTAATGAAGTCAGAGAACAAGGAGTGTGGTAATGGTAAAATAATGGCAATTAAAGAGAGACATCTTTCTGAAAATATTCCATCTAAAGTTGATGGAACTAGAACTGAAAGATTAGAAAATATTTCTCAGTTTGTTTACTTTTTAATTCATAGCACTGTGTACATAGTCATTTTCCTTGCTTCCCTGGTTTGTGAACTGCAGAGCTTTTTTTAAAACTAAAATATTGACAGGTGGCTCTGGAGAAGCAGCACCTATATCTGCTTTTAATGCATATTTAAAATTTTACTAGAACTCAGGTTCAGGGTGTTTAAGGCTTGAGTTATGAAAGTCATTAAAAATATTAAGGGCAAAGTTAATTATAAGTTTAGTCTTTTTTGCTCTGTAATTAGTCCGATAGTTTGGTGAAGCAGGGTGACTTGCTTGACCAACATGTTGCTTTGCTTGTGAAAGGCCTTCTACAATAAAAAGCAAACTACATATCTGCAAATCTAAGAGATGCATTAGGAGGCTACCACACCCCAAGACTACAGTATCTCCACCTTGCAACAATGAACTTGGGCTTGAAGGTTTGCCTTACAATTAAAAGGCAAGCTTCCTTGCTTACATTTGGCCCTTGCTCATCCACGTTGGAGTTAATTTGGCTCAGCATGAGGGAAAGGATCCATCTACATAGGTCTCATTGCATGTTCTTTGCTCAAATGTGGCTTTCTATTCATTCTGGCCATACAGCCATGCCACCCGACCTATGTGACCTCATTAAAATAGAATTTTTCACCATCTTTCTGGTACAAGCCAAGTTTGCACATCTCTCTGTACTGTGGAGGGCAATTTTGATAATCTTCCTGGTACTGCAACTGGGGCTTATGTCTTCCAGACTGAACTCGGGTGGTTTCCTCAGACTGACAGCTGCCTGTTAACAACTCTGATAACTTTACCGAATGGTGAACCCAGATCTTTCAGTATCTTCTATGCTGTCTTGTACTATACTTGTACTTGCAAAGTATTTTGGAATACAGCTTGAATGATATAGTTAGAATTCTCACATTTTAACTTGGTATCTATATATAGTTTTGAATTTCAGGCTGGAGTAGGGATCTCAAACTCAAATCACCAGGAGGGCCACATGAGGACTAGTACATTGGCCCGAGTGCCGCCTTACTGACACCCCCGCTGCCCCCGGCCCCGCCCCCACTCCACCCCTTCAATGAGTCCCTGCCCCCTCCCTGCCCCTATTCCAACCCCTTCCCCAAATCCCGGCCTCTTCGCCGCCGCCTCCCCTGAGTGGGCGGCTCCCCGCTCCTCTCCCCTTCCTACTGGAAAACCCAGAGCACTGCCAAACAGCTGTTTTGGCTGTGGGAAGTGCTGGAGGGAAGCAGAGGAGCAGGGATGTGGCCCACTGGGGGGGGGACAGGGACGGCAAGTGAAGGGAGTTTGGCTGCCACAGGAAATAATTCGGGGGGAGGGGGGCCCCCACGAGGAGCTTGCCGGGCCGCAGCAAATAACTCTGCTGAGCATAGAATTAATGTTGCACTCTGTAATGTACTGATGACTTTCCTTTTTTTCTTCGTCAGGAAGAAAAGTTAGAAGGGGACAATCGTTACTTTTGCGAAACTTGTCAGAGTAAACAAAATGCAACAAGGAAGATCAGGCTGCTTAGTCTTCCATGTACGCTCAACTTGCAGCTGATGCGTTTTGTGTTTGACAGGTAAGTGACCTAACCTGTATGTGTTGTAAACATAGGAAGGATATCGGTCACTCAGAAATGCTTGTAGTTACTTTCTCTGCTTTGGCGTTTACTTCATACAACTTGGTTCTGTTCAACAAGTCTGAATTGAGTTAAATTATATGAATTTGAGCATTTGTGCACTTAATTTTTTGTTTCAGAGTAGAAGCCGTGTTAGTCTGTATCCGCAAAAAAGAAAAGGAGGACTTGTGGCACCTTAGAGACTAACAAATTTATTGGAGCATAAGCTTTCGTGAGCTACAGCTCACTTCATCGGATGCATTCAGTGTGAAGTTCATTTAACTATCCAGTAGTCTCATCTGTTAAATACAGTAGTGATTTGCAAATTAAAATTTTAGATTAAATATGCAAAAAGATGTTTACTCTCCTTGCTGCATTGAATACTTGGGCATGAAAGTCTTGTAATTTGTTTTTGAATAGACAAACTGGCCATAAGAAAAAGTTGAATACTTACATTGGCTTTTCTGAATTGCTTGATATGGAACCTTTTATGGAACAAAAAGGTGAGTTGTACATGAAATATTAATTTACTAATTGTACTAATACAGCCATTAGCAGCCAAGATCTTGCCTGAACCTGTCCTCTAGCTGAAAACAACTAAAACAGTTGTGCTAATAAATTAGTCATTTCTGGCTATTAACCTTTTTATTTAAAATGGAAGCTTAAGCAGTATTGGCATCATTTGATAAACCAGCAGTTGAGTTTAGGTACTTTTAACAAAAATTCCTAAATTTCAAACTGTTGGGAGCTCTGGCTCCCAGATTTGTGAGTTAAGAATGTATACATCACAACATGTGTGCTACTGCTCTCTTTGGGAAATAATAGGGGAAAAAAATTATGCTGTGTTGTGAATACATCTTGTATAAAGTAAGTCTTGGTACAGTTCTTAAAAGAACATTTTTGCTGCTTGTGTTCTTTGTATTTTCTGGTGGATTAAAAAACTGCTTGTTCTCTTTCAGATGGTGTCTATGTATACGAACTTAGTGCAGTTCTTATACACAGGGGAGTGAGTGCATACTCTGGTCACTACATTGCTCATGTGAAAGACCCTCAGACTGGTGAATGGTACAAGTTTAATGATGAAGACATAGAAAAGATGGAGGGGAAGAAATTGCAACTGGGGATTGAGGAAGATCTAGGTAAAACCTTTAAGTTGTGAGTGCCCTTTTAAAATAACTTTTCACCAAAAACATGGAGGCTAAATCAATTGCCCTGTTATATGTATTGAGTGATATGCAGTCATAACTTTTACATTTTTTGAGGGTAACTAATGAAATTGCAACTTGATTAGTTGCAGCCAATTTTTAACCCTCACCCCAACCCCATCAGATTGTTGAATGTCTTACAGGCCTGGTGATGACTGACTTTACTTCAGTTCTCTTATAGATTGTAATATGGCAAGTAGTGTGCATATCTACCTAGACAACCATTTTTTAAACAAATCATTAACTTGCGTATTGGTAAAATGTATGCATAGCTGTTTCTTCCCAAACCAGCACACAGAATGAGGCTTTATTATTAGAGAGTAAGATTATTTTTAGTTACCTTTTATATATTTACTTCCACTGAGGAGGAGGTTCATCTTTTTGAAGGGGAACTAAAAAGTTTTCATAAATCTCAAAACCAAAACATTTTTGGAGCAAAAACTACATAACAATGTTTTTATCTTTTATATCACTTCTTTTCCTCTTCTTCCCGCCCCCTTCCCCTGCCAAACCCCCTCCGCCCCTTATCTGTTTATATTGGCATTGTTGGTCTTGACTTCCCTGAGTTTGCTGAAGAGTTTCAGCTTGCTCTGCTTGCAACTGATGTGGAGGAGCTTTTGAGTTCTAAACTAAGTCTGAGTGCCTGAATCTGCAATGAGTCAATGCGCAGTACCTCTCAGGATGGGTTTGTAGGCTTGGGCAAGAGGCATTTAAGGATCCTCATTCTAGTGCTTTAACAAAAGCAGGGAAGTGTAAGACCAGATTTTTCTCATATAAAAAGCAAGCAGAAAAATCCCTTTTTCAAAGAGTTGAGGCTATGCTTGTACAAAGGCAAGTTTTTTTGACTGACTTAAAAGGCCCTCAGTTTTCTGACAGAGCACCATAAATATGGCCTTTAGGATTTTTTAAATCTATTTTTTACCTGATCTATCGTTTGTTGAATAAGATTCTTCTGGGGAACCCTGAGAACAACACCAAACATACTCAGACCTCCCCTGCCTTCCTCCCCCTACCCCCGACTTCCTCCATGCACACACCTATCTGATGTCTCTTGGTTTTCAGCTTTGCTGCTTGTTGTTGGTAAAGTTAGTGGTGAAGACCATGTATGTGAACTCCCACTAGACTTGTGATTTTTGTCATGCTTAGTGCATGAGTGATGAAATTGACCCTCATGAAGCTGATTATACACAATGCTGTCAAATCCCGAAACACAGAAAAATGGTTTTCTTTGATCTTTGTTCTGTTAGCCTCATGGGTTACTCCTTGGTTTACTTGTAACAGTAGGTAAAAACATTCAGATCACAAACAATATTAGGCCAGGGTCCCACAAAGTCTCATGCATATGTGTAACTTTAAGCACAGATGTAGTCCCACTGAAGTCAGTAGGACTACTCGGGATCTTAAAGTTAAGTATGTTGATTAATATTTGTGGTTTTGGAGCTTTTATGTGCAAAGAGTTATAAATACAAACTTTGTTCAGGTTTCAGAGTAGCAGCCGTGTTAGTCTGTATTCGCAAAAAGAAAAGGAGTACTTGTGGCACCTTAGAGACTAACCAATTTATTAGAGCATAAGCTTTCGTGAGCTACAGCTCACTTCATGCATCCGATGAAGTGAGCTGTAGCTCACGAAAGCTTATGCTCTAATAAATTGGTTAGTCTCTAAGGTGCCACAAGTACTCCTTTTCTTTTTGCAAACTTTGTTCAGTGTGTGTTAGTGATTTTCCCAGCTCCTCTCAAGCCCTGAGTTCAGGGCTCTTTCTCCTGTAAGAGCAGATGCCATCCCAAACATATATAGCTGTGGAAGGAGTTCTGCTTCAGGTATTAGAGATCGGCTTATCTGCTGCAGGGAAACACTCTTGAACTCTGGCCCTGCATGGGGGGCAGACTTGCAAATAAGTGTGGATTGTTATGCTGGAGGGCTAAGTGTTTGTGGACCCTATCATTGTAGTACTGGAGTTTCCCAAGAAATAACAATATATGCCTACAGTGTTTTCCACATGTTGTATTAAAGGTTTGATAATGAGCAGGTTTTTCCTTTTTTTTTTTTTTTTTTAACTTTGTTTGTTTTTAAAATTGCAAATATGTATGCATATTTTTGTAAACTTCATTTTTCTGACAGGCTGGAGATTAAGATAGAATTACAGGTTCAGAAATATTGGTTGTTATTATATGGCCAAATTCTTTCCATCTCTTAAAGATGGAAGTTGGAACCAGCCACTCTGGAATAACTCTTTTTTTTTTTCCTGCACTGCACTTTGATATTTATAGGTGTCATGTAGTGGGAAAGGACATGTTTCTGTTATGTGCATAAAACAATGTTTAAATTCTCTGCAACACAATCTGAGTAAGCATTAGACAGTGTTATTTGGTATAAGGAAATCTGCATTGATAAGACTGTGTACACAATATGCAGGACAAACTGTCTGTATGACATTGGAGAAAAGTTCTGGCGAGGTTGGAGGTAGTGTGTATGTGTTAGGGAAGAATTGAAATGAGATATGTGATATTCCCCATTAAAGTAGAATAAATATGTTGGAATACATGTTTATTATTTTTTGGCTTCTGTACCTCAGCAGAGCCTTCTAAATCTCAGACTCGTAAACCCAAGTGTGGGAAAGGAACTCACTGCTCTCGAAATGCTTACATGTTGGTGTACCGACTGCAAACACGGGAAAAATCTCTAACGGCAGAAGTCCCAAGTAAGTGAACTTGGACTTTTCAAACCTATTCCTGTCAGATATAGTGAGACCTCGTACGTCTGTTTGGGTCAGTTCCAGAGGGAAATTAGCACTTCCTCTTAAATACTTTTTGCTGCACTGAGTCCAGTAAAATAAAAGCTTATCTTAAATGATCCAACAATTATTCCAGCAATAAGCACTCACTCCATAGTGCACTGGTAATTATAACTGATACACTTACTGCATAGTGTACCAGTCACTCCTGGTCCTGATACATGCATCAGCAATGGCTTATTGATAATTGTTACTATTTGACTTGCTAAATATATACATAACTTTTTTTAAAGAATTAAGTTTTGCAATGTATTCTTCCGCTATGAAAAATAGTTCCTAGGAAGGTAGAAAAAATAAGAGCAAAAAGGCCATACATACCTTCTTATCTATATATATTTAATATACATCTCTACCGTGATATAATGCGGTCCTCGGAAGACAAAAAAAACTCTCAGCGTTATTGGTGAGACCGCGTTATATCATTATATGCTTTGGGCCCCCCCCATTCCTTGTTCCCTGACCACCCCCTCCAGAGACCCCTTTCCCTAATCACCCCTAGGACCACACCCTCTACCCAACCCTGCTGTCCCCTGACTGCTCTGACCCCATCCACACCCCCTGCCCCCTGACAGGCACTCACCAGCAGCGGCGGGAAGCGGAGCAACGCGGCCCCAGCCCACTCCACTCCACCACCTCCCAGCCGCGGTGCTCCACTTCCCACCACCGGTGAGTGCGGGGTGGTTGGGGAAAGGACACCCTCTGCACTCAACGGTGGCGGGAAGCAGAGCAATGTGGCCCTATCCCGCTCCGCTTCCCTTAGAATCATAGAATCATAGAATATCAGGGTTGGAAGGGACCCCAGAAGGTCATCTAGTCCAACCCCCTGCTCAAAGCAGGACCAAGTCCCAGTTAAATCATCCCAGCCAGGGCTTTGTCAAGCCTGACCTTAAAAACCTCTAAGGAAGGAGATTCTACCACCTCCCTAGGTAACGCATTCCAGTGTTTCACCACCCTCTTAGTGAAAAAGTTTTTCCTAATATCCAATCTAAACCTCCCCCATTGCAACTTGAGACCATTACTCCTCGTTCTGTCATCTGCTACCATTGAGAACAGTCTAGAGCCATCCTCTTTGAAACCCCCTTTCAGGTAGTTGAAAGCAGCTATCAAATCCCCCCTCATTCTTCTCTTCTGCAGACTAAACAATCCCAGCTCCCTCAGCCTCTCCTCATAAGTCATGTGCTCTAGACCCCTAATCATTTTTGTTGCCCTTCGCTGTACTCTTTCCAATTTATCCACATCCTTCCTGTAGTGTGGGGCCCAAAACTGGACACAGTACTCCAGATGAGGCCTCACCAGTGTCGAATAGAGGGGAACGATCACGTCCCTCGATCTGCTCGCTATGCCCCTACTTATACATCCCAAAATGCCATTGGCCTTCTTGGCAACAAGGGCACACTGCTGACTCATATCCAGCTTCTCGTCCACTGTCACCCCTAGGTCCTTTTCCGCAGAACTGCTGCCGAGCCATTCGGTCCCTAGTCTGTAGCGGTGCATTGGATTCTTCCATCCTAAGTGCAGGACCCTGCATTTATCCTTATTGAACCTCATTAGATTTCTTTTGGCCCAATCCTCCAATTTGTCTAGGTCCTTCTGTATCCTATCCCTCCCCTCCAGCGTATCTACCACTCCTCCCAGTTTAGTATCATCCGCAAATTTGCTGAGAGTGCAATCCACACCATCCTCCAGGTCATTTATGAAGATATTGAACAAAACGGGCCCCAGGACCGACCCCTGGGGCACTCCACTTGACACCGGCTGCCAACTAGACATGGAGCCATTGATCACTACCCGTTGAGCCCGACAATCTAGCCAGCTTTCTACCCACCTTATAGTGCATTCATCCAGCCCATACTTCCTTAACTTGCTGACAAGAATGCTGTGGGAGACCGTGTCAAAAGCTTTGCTAAAGTCAAGAAACAATACATCCACTGCTTTCCCTTCATCCACAGAACCAGTAATCTCATCATAAAAGGCGATTAGATTAGTCAGGCATGACCTTCCCTTGGTGAATCCATGCTGACTGTTCCTGATCACTTTCCTCTCCTCTAAGTGCTTCAGGATTGATTCTTTGAGGACCTGCTCCATGATTTTTCCAGGGACTGAGGTGAGGCTGACCGGCCTGTAGTTCCCAGGATCCTCCTTCTTCCCTTTTTTAAAGATGGGCACTACATTAGCCTTTTTCCAGTCATCCGGGACTTCCCCCGTTCGCCACGAGTTTTCAAAGATAATGGCCAAGGGCTCTGCAATCACAGCCGCCAATTCCTTCAGCACTCTCGGATGCAATTCGTCCGGCCCCATGGACTTGTGCACGTCCAGCTTTTCTAAATAGTCCCTGACCACCTCTATCTCTACAGAGGGCTGGCCATCTCTTCCCCGTTTTGTGTTGCCCAGCACAGCAGTCTGGGAGCTGACCTTGTTAGTGAAAACAGAGGCAAAAAAAGCATTGAGTACATTAGCTTTTTCCACATCCTCTGCCACTAGCTTGCCTCCCTCATTCAGTAAGGGGCCCACACTTTCCTTGGCTTTCTTCTTGTTGCCAACATACCTGAAGAAACCCTTCTTGTTACTCTTGACATCTCTTGCTAGCTGCAGCTCCAGGTGCGATTTGGCCCTCCTGATATCTTTCCTACATGCCCGAGCAATATTTTTATACTCTTCCCTGGTCATATGTCCAACCTTCCACTTCTTGTAAGCTTCTTTTTTATGTTTAAGATCCGCTAGGATTTCACCATTAAGCCAAGCTGGTCGCCTGCCATATTTACTATTCTTTCGACTCATCGGGATGGTTTGTCCCTGTAACCTCAACAGGGATTCCTTGAAATACAGCCAGCTCTCCTGGACTCCCTTCCCTTTCATGTTAGTCCCCCAGGGGATCCTGGCCATCTGTTCCCTGAGGGAGTCAAAGTCTGCTTTCCTGAAGTCCAGGGTCCGTATCCTGCTGCTTACCTTTCTTCCCTGCGTCAGGATCCTGAACTCAACCAACTCATGGTCACTGCCTCCCAGATTCCCATCCACTTTTGCTTCCCCCACTAATTCTACCCGGTTTGTGAGCAGCAGGTCAAGAAAAGCGCTCCCCCTAGTTGGCTCCCCTAGCACTTGCACCAGGAAATTGTCCCCTACGCTTTCCAAAAACTTCCTGGATTGTCTATGCACCGCTGTATTGCTCTCCCAGCAGATATCAGGAAAATTAAAGTCACCCATGAGAATCAGGGCATGCGATCGAGTAGCTTCCGTGAGTTGCCGGAAGAAAGCCTCATCCACCTCATCCCCCTGGTCCGGTGGTCTATAGCAGACTCCCACCATGACATCACTCTTGTTGCACACACTTCTAAACTTAATCCAGAGACACTCAGGTTTTTCCACAGTTTCGTACCGGAGCTCTGAGCAGTCATACTGCTCCCTTACATACAGTGCTACTCCCCCACCTTTTCTGCCCTGCCTGTCCTTCCTGAACAGTTTATAACCATCCATGACTGTACTCCAGTCATGTGAGTTATCCCACCAAGTCTCTGTTATTCCAATCACGTCATAATTCCTTGACATCACCAGGACCTCCAGTTCTCCCTGCTTGTTTCCAAGGCTTTGTGCATTTGTATATAAGCACTTGAGATAACCTGTTGATCGCCCCTCATTCCCAGTATGAGGCAGGAGCCCTCCCCTCACAGACCTTCCTGCCTGTGCTTCCTCCCGGTATCCCGCTTTCCCACTTACCTCAGGGCTTTGGTCTCCTTCCCCCGGTGAACCTAGTTTAAAGCCCTCCTCACTAGGTTAGCCAGCCTGCTGGCAAAGATGTTCTTCCCTCTCTTCGTAAGATGGAGCCCGTCTCTGCCCAGCACTCCTCCTTCATGGAACACCATCCCATGGTCAAAGAATCCAAAGCCTTCTCTCCGACACCACCTGCGTAGCCATTCGTTGACCGCCCCAGCTGTGTTGGGGAAAGGTCCCGCACTTACCTGTGGCAGGAAGCAGAGCACCGCGGCTGGGAGCTGGTGGAATGGGATGAGCTGGGCTGCTCCACTTCTGCCGCTGCCAGTTAATTCCGGGAGGGGAGAATCCCTTCCCCCAAGCCCCCTCCCCTAAGCAACACAGCTGGGGCCGGGGCGAGGGAAGCAGAGCAGGCTGTTCCCGGCCCCCCACTAATCCCCCGGGCTGCTCTGGGACTACGGAGCCCCCAAAAGTGCCCCCCCCCCCACAGCTCCTGCCTCCCAGACCTGGGGGTGGGGGAGCACCTGATCACCCCCGAGACCCTCTGCCCCTTATTCAACCCCTCGGCCCCAGCCCGGCCCAGCACCCTTAACACACTGCTCAGAGCAGCATGTTGGAACTTTACCCGTATTGTATGCGAACCCACGTTATAGCTGGGTAGAGGTGTATTTGTGTTATAGTTCTTAACCTTTTGTCTTCTACCCCTATTGTGCTCTTCCCGTCTCCCTCTAAAAGCCTTTCAGCAGCAGTTTGTGGCCCATCAGCCAGTCTTCTCTCACCTTCTTTTACAAAATCATTTTGAATACTGGCAAGTAACCCCCGAGTTAGCTTTTTCACTAAAAACAGTGGAGTGTCTGAAAGGATATCACATTGCAGTTCAAATGACAGTTTGACTCTGTGTATGAAGGAGAGTACGTTTAAAATGTAACACCCAGTTACACTCTGTGTCCTTGTCCCATCAACGTTACCACCTGAACTCTTTTAACAAAACAGTTGTTAGGCTTTATCATGTGTGTTGAAGTAGACCCAGTTGTTGACTGCCGAGTCTGTGCACATTGTCACAAAATGCACAGCTGGCCAATCAAAGTGGTTTTGAATAATTAGTGCCCACAGCCAGATTCTCATTTTAATTTTTAAACTAATTATGTTTTAAAGTTAAGCTTAAAGCTAAATAGTGATGGCTAAAAGATGTCAGTGGTGTATATACTGTAATAAGGGTGGGCAGTCCTGATGTCTGACAGTGGCTCAGTTTTCTTGTTTCTGTCAGAATGGCCTGCTATGCCTCGCAAGTACTTGTTACTTCTCTTAGTGTGAACAAAGGGCATAAGAAATGTAAGAGTGCAGGCCATTCAAGGATTTTTCATTTAAGTATTCATGGCCTATCTTAGAGCTTTGGGGAGGTGGGAATCCAATTGGCGAGTGGATTTAATAATAATACCTAACAAAGCACTATATATGAATAGTAATTAATCTTCATGGGGCACTAGGCATGGAGGTGTTACTCCTGTTTTTAGGGAGGGGGGAGTAAGGTGTTGGAGTGAATTGACTTGCCTGTGTCCACACAGCAAGTCCTACTGATAGCAGGAGTACAGTTTGGGTCACCTGAGTCATGGCCTCTTGCCCTAGCTATCATGGCATGCTGACTGCTAAGTTAACTGTAAAAGTGAAAGGGTCAGCCTGAATGTATTGAACTAAATTCACTGTCCCAGAAACAAATAATTTTTTTTAGCATTAAGGTTAAAATTAAGAACATTCTATGAGATTTGCGTAGCACCTGTCATGATTGTATCTAAATGAAAAATACATCTAAGTTCACGTTTCCCAAACAGCTTAGTTCTTAAAAAATTCTAAATGTAGAAGAAAATTTCACCAGAAATATTTTGCACCTTCTTTATACTATTACTGTAAGTATGTAGGTGGTCTTCTGTCTTTCCCCTTTGTCCTCCTTTCACTATTAATTGACTGCTACATCTGTTTTGTTTTAAGCCTATTATTGCACACCCTCACTTATTTTTCCTCCCTTTCCTTCCCCTTTTATGAATTCCTGTCATTCCCACGTTTCAGAGTAGCAGCCGTGTTAGTCTGTATTTGCAAAAAGAAAAGGAGTACTTGTGGCACCTTAGAGACTAACAAATTTATTAGAGCATAAGCTTTCGTGAGCTACAGCTCACTTCATCGGCTGCATTTGGTGGAAAAAACAGAGGGGAGATTGATATACAGGTGTGTATATAAATCTTCCCTCTGTTTTTTCCACCAGATGCATCCGATGAAGTGAGCTGTAGCTCACGAAAGCTTATGCTCTAATAAATTTGTTAGTCTCTAAGGTGCCACAAGTACTCCTTTTCTTTTTGTCATTCCCACATTTTCCATCTCTTCTTCTGAAGTATCCTATTTTGTTTCACTGGTGACACTAAAACTTACAGTCACACTCCCCTTTCACTTGAATCAGCAGCCTTTCCGTTTCCTTGCCTGTTCCCTTTAATCCACAGGAGTTCTTAACAGTTTTCTGCGCTTATCACTGAACCGTGTAAAACCTGGATCACTAAGATTTTATACGTGCCCCCAAATCCTTGTTGCTGGCCTCTCTGGTAGGTGGCATTAGGGCTTCTGGTGTGCTACTGGGACTGAAGACCCAGGTTTTCTGCATCTTGGTAGGAAGAACCTTTGCTCCAAAGAAATAGAGAGGAACAGCTAGGGGACCTGTAGCTTGCTGTGATGAGTGGGAGGCAAGGAAATGAAACCAGGGGCCTCAAAGAGTAGTAGGGACATCCCTGAAAAAGCCTGGTGGGCTCATGGTCTGCAGCCCTTCACCATTACAGCTGTACAAAAACTGTTGCTGCTTTTTTCCTTAGTGGGATTAACATATTAGTACATTATTGGATTATTGGTAATCCTTTCAAACGTGAAAAGTATTTGTCATGCATCAAAGGTTTATATGCTAAAACACTGCAGGTATCATGTCCTCCAGAGTAAATTTTGTTGGGCAATATTAAATCATTTGCATCCCATGTCTCCTTTACATTTAATTACCCATATGGGCACAAACACTGAAATGTAAATATTGGAGAGAAGGACTATCCAGGCACTTGACTTTTAGAAAGACTCTGTATTTAATTATTTGTGTGAAGAAACCTTTAAGATGGGGGTTGTTATCATTGGATATTACTGCTCACTGGGAAAATTGGCATAATTGACTTTTTTTTTTAAAAAAAAAAAAGGCCAAAATTAAAGACTGAGTAGGATTAGTGGTAGTTAATACTTCTGTTTTCGTTCTTTCTCCGTAGCTTTTCTGCAGGAGCTAGTCGAACGCGATAACTGCAAGTTTGAAGAGTGGTGTAACGAAATGGCAGATATGCGTAAACAAAGCGTGGTCAGAGGCAAAATCAAACATGAAGAGGTGAAGGAGCTCTACCAAAGGTTGCCTGCTGAAGCTGGTCTGTAAGATATTCTGTTAGTATTTTGTAGTAGACCATTGTTAAGATTAGTACTGTTTGTAAATAAATCACTAAATTAATCCTGTTTCCCATTTATGTATAACTTCATATAGTGGGTGTTACTCCCCTTTTCCTCATAGCCTTTTGTGTTCTGGTGTTTGTGGTACCTATTGCAAGACTTCGGGCGGTAGAGGAGGACACTGACGTCCACTCATTCTCTACCTCACTCAGACTTCCTGCTACTATCGATTTTAAAGTAACTAAAAGAGATTTGGAAGGTTTGAGTTTGCAAACATTAGTTTAAATTTGCAAGTGTTTAATTTTCTGTAGGAGCCTTTTCCAAAAAGTTCATTCCTTTTTTTCTTCAGATATGCTTTTTGTTTCCAGATCATTAGTGCCACATTGATATATGCTAGCACATGAGTTCGTGATCAGAGCATATCATTAGAAGCTTTTAGATGGGGGGGAAAAACCAATAGCCTTAGGAGAGAAGGCTTAACTGTATGTTGACCAACACTTAAGACTACAGTAGAGGATGCATGATCAGTGTTGCTTTTCCCCTTAACGATTTCTGCCACAACCTACTTTCTTTTTCTTTTTTCGTGGTGTTAAGTATCTGTGTTAGTGTGCATCTACAAAAACAACAAGGAGTCCGGTGGCACCTTAAAGACTAACATTTATTTGGGCATAAGTTTTCTTGGTTAAAAAACTATTTCTTCAGATGCCTGCATCTGTAATTTTCACTCCATGCATTATATACTGACACATGAAGAGAAGTGAGTTACCTGACAAGTGGAGAACCAGTGTTGACAGGGCCAGTTCGATCAGGGTGGATGTGGTCCACTCCCAATAATTGAGGAGGAGGTGTGAATTCCAAGAGAGGCAAAGCTGCTTTTGTAATGAGCCAGCTACTCCCAGTTCCTATTCAAGTCCAACTTAATGGTGTTAAATTTGCAAATGACTTTTAGATCTGCAGTTTCTCTTTGAAGTTTTTTTTATTGTTGTTCAAGTATAGCTACTTTTAAATCTGTTGTAGAATGTCCAGGAAGACTGAAGTGTTCTCCTACTGGCTTTTGTATGTTACCATTCCTGATGTCCAATTTGTGTCCATTTATTTTTTTACTTAGGGACTATCTGATTTGACCAATGTACATGGCAGAAGGGCATTGTTGGCATGCAGGTGAATGAGCCCCTGATGGTGTGGCCTGTGGTTGGGTCCTTTGATGGTGTCACTAGAGTAGATATGGGGACAGAGTAGGCAACGAGGTTTGCTACAGGGATTGCTTCCTGGGTTACTGTTTCTGTGGTGTGGTGTGTAGTTGCTGGTGAGTATTTTCTTCTGGTTGGGGGGCTGTCTGTAAGCGAGTACTGGCCTGCCTGCCTCCCAAGGTCTTTGAGAGTGAGGGATTGTTTTCCAGGATAGGTTGTAGATCACTGATGATCAGGTTTTAACTGGGGGCTGTATGTTATGGCCAGTGGTGTTCTGTTGTTTTCCCTGTTGGGCCTGTCCTGTAGTAGATGATTTCTGGGTACCTGTCTCGCTCTGTCAGTCTGTTTCCTCACTTCCCTATGATGGATTTGTAGTTGTAAGAATGCTTGATAAAGATCTTGTAGGTGTTTGTCTCTGTCTGAGGGATTGGAGCAAATATGGTTGTATCTTAGGGCTTGTCTGTAGACAATGGATTGTGTGATGTGTCCTGAATGGAAGCTGGAGGCATGTAGGTAAGTATAGCAGCAATCAGTAGGTTTCCGGTATAGGGTGGTGTTTAACATACAAAAACCAGTAGGAGAACACTTCAGTCTTCCTGGACATTCTATAACAGATTTAAAATTAGCTATACTTTAACAAAAAAAACCTTCAGAAACAGACTTCAAAGATTTCAGAGTAGCAGCCGTGTTAGTCTGTATTCGCAAAAAGAAAAGGAGTACTTGTGGCACCTTAGAGACTAACAAATTTATTAGAGCATAAGCTTTCGGATGCATCCAATGAAGTGAGCTGTAGCTCACGAAAGCTTATGCTCTAATAAATTTGTTAGTCTCTAAGGTGCCACCAGTACTCCTTTTCTTTTTGCGAATACAGACTAACACGGCTGCTACTCTGAAACCTAATAAATTTGTTAGTCTCTAAGGTGCCACCAGTACTCCTTTTCTTTTTGCGAATACAGACTAACACGGCTGCTACTCTGAAACCTAATAAATTTGTTAGTCTCTAAGGTGCCACAAGTACTCCTTTTCTTTTTGCGAATACAGACTAACACGGCTGCTACTCTGAAACCTGTTTATATAGACAGTATTTATCCAAAACACACATCTCATAGAAACTTTTTCAGTAGTTTTCAATTAAGATTGTAACTCCTTTTTATAAAAAGAGCAAGTAGACTGTTGTGATATTTCAGTTTAGTTCATAAAATACTTTGGCCAAATTTTTCAAACTTGGATGCCCAAAATTTAGCACTTAATTCCAAATTAAGACACCTAAATACAAGGCCTGACTTTTCTTTCCGCGGTATTGAGCACCAGCAACTTTAGGTCAGTGGGAGCTGCATCTAGAGCTCGGCACCTCTAAATATCCAGTCGCTTCTGTTCAGATTCTTAATTTTCAAATTTTGATACTTAGTTATGTCATTTATGCTTAAAACTAATGAAAACCTGTGGTGTGAAAGCAGGTGTTCACACCAGATTCCCCACTGTTGGGTCCATGCTCTGAATGTATTTTTGAAGTGCCATTGATAAATCAAGGATGTGGGACATGATCTTCACAGATATGGGTCATTTTGGAGAACAAGAATTACAAGTAACTTTCTGTCACTTTGGCTTTCTAAACATAATTAGAATCGTTTGTTATTGATATATGGTCATTTATATAAGGAGTAAATGTCACTGTGACAGGTTTCCAGACAGTGCACTCTCATGTTGCTCACATTTTGGAAGTCAAGGTGGTGGTCTGAGTTTCTCCTTCAGTTGCATGAATTGGGATTTTTCTCGTCCCAAGTTGTCACATTAAAAATGGTTTAACTAAATCCTCCAGAGATTGTGGCCATGTTTTATGTAAAGTAAATACAATATAGGAATAGTGAAGCTTACACTTTTCCAGATAAACCGTATTTATGTAGTATCATTGCCTGAGATGTAGAAGCTGCTGATATGTGTTGAGGAACAGTTTGAGATCTAAGATTATGAGAAGTAGAGTGTAATTTACATTACATTAAGTATTTGGTTACAGCTTTGCTGTGCCTCTCTCTATGAAATGTTAAGGATTCTGTTTTCCCCATAGTCGCTTTATAAACTCATCTAGCAAGGAAATTTCAAACGTGTAATTGATGCGTCAGCCAGGTGTATTTAATTTCCTGGTCTCTCTCTCTTCAATTCCCCCCCGCCCCCCCGTGAATTTTCCAGTATTCTTTTAGAAATGCCAGTGATTATCTTTTCAATATTGACTAGATTTGGTGTGCAGAAGTAAATCTGCTTTGTTCCCACAATCAACACATGTTGCTCAGTATATAATTAAATCTATCTTGGAACCCAAAGGTGATTGTCACTAATGGAAAATAAGAAAAAGCAGCATTTGAGATCAGCTTTTTGCCACTGTTGCATTTCATAGCAATTTGTTAATTACATTTCCAGTTGCTTTTTCTGTAAAATTCCTGGTTTTAAGGGTATAGCCATCTTGTTTTGGGTTGCATGTATCATCAGTGTAACTTTGTATCAAGATATTTGACTCAAGTATTATATATGAAGTCATTCATTCCTTCTAGTGTCTGTGCTGGAATATCTCAGATCCCCCAGAAATTGCACCTATGTATTTTGTAAATGTGTAGAAAAGCATTTCTTGTTTAACAAACAAAACAGAAATTGCTACAATCTTAAATTGTTAGTATTGTGAAATTTTGAGTCAGCTTCTCCTTCAGTATAAGTTTGGTTTTTTTTGTTTTTTTAATTTGGGGTCTGCGTGCTTTTTCTGAATGCTAATTTTTGACGAATAGGCTAGACTTCAAAAAAAAAATTTTTTTTTTCCAGATATTTTCATAGTTTCCTCCTTACAGCCAAATCTTGCATCATTACTGAGATATCCTGTTGCTCTTGAGTCTATTTTGATGGTTCGTTGTCTACTTGGACAGCATGGATCAGGCATTCAAATATCAAAAATATTTTTCCACGCAAAATGCAGAAATTGAGCATTATTGTAAATCTGATAGATGAAGGAAATTTGGTCAAGTAGTTCCCATTTGTTGTTTAATTTGTATTACTATAGCACCTAGAAGCCCTAGTTATGGTCCAGGCCCCCATTGTGCTGGGTGTTGAACAGACACAGAACACAAAGATAATCCCTTGTCTCAAGACTTTACAATCTAATCTAAAGAAATAGCACTCTGCCTGATGCTGTAAAAAGCAACCTGTAAATCCAGGTTAACTTGATTGATACTGTTGATATCTTAAAATATTTAACAAAAGCTTGTTCTGGGGAACATGTATCATCAGAAGTTTGATGTCAGAGCTGTTCAGAAGAGTGACAGGTTCGGTGCTTCAACAGTAACATGAACATACAAGGCTCTAAAATGCATCCGATGAAGTGAGCTGTAGCTCACGAAAGCTTATGCTCTAATAAATTTGTTAGTCTCTAAGGTGCCACAAGTACTCCTTTTCTTTTTAAGAATATCAGAGGAACAGTGGGGGGTGGGGTGGGAGGGAGAAATACCATGGGGAAATAGTTTTACTTTGTGTAATGACTCATCCATTCCCAGTCTCTATTCAAGCCTAAGTTAATTGTATCCAGTTTGCAAATTAATTCCAATTCAGCAGTCTCTCCTTGGAGTCTGTTTTTGAAGCTTTTTTGTTGAAGGATAGCCACTCTTAGGTCTGTGATCGAGTGACCAGAGAGATTGAAGTGTTCTCCAACTGGTTTTTGAATGTTATAATTCTTGACGTCTGATTTGTGTCCATTCATTCTTTTACGTAGAGACTGTCCAGTTTGGCCAATGTACATGGCAGAGGGGCATTGCTGGCACATGATGGCATATATCACATTGGTAGATGCGCAGGTGAACGAGCCTCTGATAGTGTGGCTGATGTGATTAGGCCCTATGATGGTGTCCCCTGAATAGATATGTGGACAGAGTTGGCAACGGGCTTTGTTGCAAGGATAGGTTCCTGGGTTAGTGGTTCTGTTGTGTGGTGTGTGGTTGCTGGTGAGTATTTGCTTCAGATTGGGGGGCTGTCTGTAAGCAAGGACTGGTCTGTCTCCCAAGATCTGAGAGAGTGATGGGTCGTCCTTCAGGATAGGTTGTAGATCCTTGATGATGCGTTGGAGAGGTTTTAGTTGGGGGCTGAAGGTGATGGCTAGTGGCGTTCTGTTGTTTTCTTTGTTGGGCCTGTCCTGTAGTAGGTGACTTCTGGGTACTCTTCTGGCTCTGTCAATCTGTTTCTTCACTTCAGCAGGTGGGTATTGTAGTTGTAGGAATGCATGATAGAGATCTTGTAGGTGTTTGTCTCTGTCTGAGGGGTTGGAGCAAATGCGGTTATATCGTAGCGCTTGGCTGTAGACAATGGATCGAGTGGTATGATCTGGATGAAAGCTAGAGGCATGTAGGTAGTAATAGCGGTCAGTAGGTTTCCGATATAGGGTGGTGTTTATGTGACCATCGCTTATTAGCACCGTAGTGTCCAGGAAGTGGATCTCTTGTGTGGACTGGTCCAGGCTGAGGTTGATGGTGGGATGGAAATTGTTGAAATCATGGTGGAATTCCTCAAGAGCTTCTTTTCCATGGGTCCAGATGATGAAGATGTCATCAATGTAGCGCAAGTAGAGTAGGGGCATTAGGGGACGAGAGCTGAGGAAGCGTTGTTCTAAGTCAGCCATAAAAATGTTGGCATACTGTGGGGCCATGCGGGTACCCATCGCAGTGCCGCTGATTTGAAGGTATACATTGTCACCAAATGTGAAATAGTTATGGGTCAGGACAAAGTCACAAAGTTCTGCCACCAGGTTAGCCGTGACAGTATCGGGGATACTGTGCCTGACGGCTTGTAGTCCATCTTTGTGTGGAATGTTGGTGTAGAGGCTTCTACATCCATAGTGGCTAGGATGGTGTTTTTAGGAAGATCACCAATGGACTGTAGTTTCCTCAGGAAATCGGTGGTGTCTCGAAGATAGCTGGGAGTGCTGGTAACGAAGGGCCTGAGGAGGGAGTCTACATAGCCAGACAATCCTGCTGTCAGGGTGCCAATGCCTGAGATGATGGGGCGTCCAGGATTTCCAGGTTTATGGATCTTGGGTAGCAGATAGAATACCCCAGGTCGGGGCTCCAGGGGTGTGTCTGTGCAGATTTGTTCTTGTGCTTTTTCAGGGAGTTTCTTGAGCAAATGCTGTAGTTTCTTTTGGTAACTCTCAGTGGGATCAGAGGGTAATGGCTTGTAGAAAGTGGTGTCGGAGAGCTGCCTAGTAGCCTCTTGTTCATACTCCGACCTGTTCATGATGACGACAGCACCTCCTTTGTCAGCCTTTTTGATTATGATGTCAGAGTTGTTTCTGAGGCTGTGGATGGCACTGTGTTCTGCATGGCTGAGGTTATGGGGTAAGCGATGCTGCTTTTCCACAATTTCAGCTCGTGCACGTCGGCGGAAGCAGTCTATGTAGAAATCCAGGCTGCTGTTTCGACCTTCAGGAGGAGTCCACCCAGAATCCTTCTTTTTGTAGTGTTGGCAGGAAGGTCTCTGTGGGTTAATTATGTTGGTCAGAGGTGTGTTGGAAATATTCCTTGAGTCTGAGACGTCGAAAATAGGATTCTAGGTCACCACAGAACTGTATCATGTTCGTGGGGGTGGAGGGGCAAAAGGAGAGGCCCCGAGATAGGACAGATTCTTCCGCTGGGCTAAGAGTATAGTTGGATAGATTAACAATATTGCTGGGTGGGTTACGGGAACCATTGTTGTGGCCCCTTGTGGCATATAGTAGTTTAGATAGCTTAGTGTCCTTTTTCTTTTGTAGAGAATCAAAGTGTGTTTTGTAAATGGCTTGTCTAGTTTTTGTAAAGTCCAGCCACGAGGAAGTTTGTGTGGAAGGTTGGTTCTTTATGAGAGTATCCAGTTTTGAGAGCTCATTCTTAATCTTTCCCTGTTTGCTGTAGAGGATGTTGATCAGGTGGTTCCGCAGTTTCCTTGAGAGTGTGTGGCAAAAGCTGTCAGCATAGTCTGTGTGGTATCCACATATCTATTCAGGGGATACCATCATAGGACCTAATCACATCAGCCACACTATCAGAGGCTCGTTCACCTGCGCATCTACCAATGTGATATATGCCATCATGTGCCAGCAATGCCCCTCTGCCATGTACATTGGCCAAACTGGACAGTCTCTACGTAAAAGAATGAATGGACACAAATCAGACGTCAAGAATTATAACATTCAAAAACCAGTTGGAGAACACTTCAATCTCTCTGGTCACTCGATCACAGACCTAAGAGTGGCTATCCTTCAACAAAAAAGCTTCAAAAACAGACTCCAAGGAGAGACTGCTGAATTGGAATTAATTTGCAAACTGGATACAATTAACTTAGGCTTGAATAGAGACTGGGAATGGATGAGTCATTACACAAAGTAAAACTATTTCCCCATGTTTCAGAGTAGCAGCCGTGTTAGTCTGTATTCGCAAAAAGAAAAGGAGTACTTGTGGCACCTTAGAGACTAACAAATTTATTAGAGCATAAGCTTTCGTGAGCTACAGCTCACTTCATCGGATGCATTTCCCCATGGTATTTCTCCCTCCCACCCCACCCCGCACTGTTCCTCTGATATTCTTGTTAACTGCTGGAATTAGCCTACCTGCTTGTCACCATGAAAGGTTTTCCTCCTTCCCCCCCTGCTGTTGGTGATGGCTTATCTTAAGTGATCACTCTCCTTACAGTGTGTATGATAAACCCATTGTTTCATGTTCTCTGTGTGTGTGTATATAAATCTCTCCTCTGTTTTTTCCACCAAATGCATCCGATGAAGTGAGCTGTAGCTCACGAAAGCTTATGCTCTAATAAATTTGTTAGTCTCTAAGGTGCCACAAGTACTCCTCCTCTTTTTTTAGTGTTCTTTAAGAACGTAAAGAAAAGGAGTACTTGTGGCACCTTAGAGACTAACAAATTTATTTGAGCATAAGCTTTCGTGAGCTACAGCTCGCTTCATCGGATGTATCCGATGCTTTTGCTCAAATAAATTTTAGTCTCTAAGGTGCCACAAGTACTCCTTTTCTTTTTGCGAATACAGATTAACATGGCTGCTACTCTGAAACCTGTCTTTAAGCACATGGTGTTTGTGTGATGTTTCAAGACAGAGATCTAGTTTTTTATAAAATTGTATCCTGTCCTCTTATGACTATCCTAGTTAATGTATCTAGCAGTGTGTAGCTGTGTCAGTCCCAGGATATTAAGAGAGACAAGGTGGGTGACACTTGGAGTGCCTTTCCCAGGCCTGAAGAAGAGCTCTCTATGACCTTGAAAGCTTGTCTCTCTTACTAACAGAAGTTGGTCCAATAAAAGAGCTTACCTCACCCGCCTTGTCACTAATAGTTAATTTATATCAGACACACTAACCCTTATTACACTCCTACATTATTACTTTAAACTTCTAATTTACATACTTACCACATAATTAAGGAAAACAGACTTCTGAATGGAGCATTTAACTACATTGCATTCTCTACTAATTTAACAGTAAGAAGATTTGGGTACACATTGTTCCTGTAATGTTCTGAAATAAAATAAGCTGCTGTAGCCAAAAGGTGTTGCCGTTTGAAAATGTTCTCTGGCTTCACAAGCCAGTTTCCTATTTAAATTTAAAGTGATTCTTGTCTCAGATGTAATTTCACAGAGCTGCTGACTTCTAGAAGGGACACCATGATATAAAACTGCATAATTCAGATCAGAATTGGCATGGAAACAGAATTACATGTTTGAAAATATTGTATAATGGGAATCTAACTTTTTGGGGGGAAAGATTCCCCCACAAACTTTTTAATTTAAAAAAAGTACTGTTGAACAGTAGAGTAATTTTAAAATGCCATCTCCTGTATCATGTACTTGTGGAAATGTATAGGTTTGTTTCTGTTCACTTTTTTCCAGGGTGCCCTTATGAGTTTGTCTCTCTCGAATGGTTACAGAAATGGCTGGATGAATCTGCCCCTCCCAAACCCATAGATAACACTGCATGCTTGTGTTCACATGGCAAATTGCACCCTGATAAAATATCAATTATGAAGAGAATATCCGAGTATGTTGCTGACTACTTCTACAGGAGATATGGAGGGGGGCCAAGGCTAAATGGTAAGATTAAATCATAGTATCTGGATATAAAGCACGCTCACATGGCAAGCTTTTTTTTTTAGGATTTAAATTTTTGTATATTGAAATCTGTTTTGCATCCTTTGTCAATATAATGTAGCTTTATCTTTGGCCAAAATAGCTGTCCTGCTTGTATTTTTCTTGTTGGCTGCTTTTGAGAGAACTACTTAGTTATGGTCAGACAGGTAATTAGGCTGACTAGGGAACATGAATGGTGGATATATTTCAGATCTTGATTCTGCTTTGTGCCTTGAAGTTTTGTGCAGTTGCTTAAACAAATACAATAAAAGAAAATGGTATATTTAGGTAGAAACTTGAAACTTTAGTATTTTAATGAAACTTTTAAAAATAAACTTTCTGTAAAATAGCAAAACTTGTATAAAGACCCTAAAATTGAGGAGTGGTGGAGCTCCTGGGCCCATTATTTCTACAGATGCAGTATAGACAGTGCCTCGTGTATTGTATCGTTCTCTGCTGATGAGCCAGTGTTTTGGAACCCTGTTCTCAGAGCAATGAAGAAGTGAGGGTGTGCTAGCCAAGGAGAGAAACTGTCTTCTTTCACCTGTAAATTCCCCCAAGCAGCCCAGTGCCTAGGAAATATATTCATAGTGTGTATACGTTGTATGTTTACATACCGTGGCAGGTTTTTTTGTGAATGGCAAAACTGCTATTGCAAATTTCTGAACTGTCCTTTTCAAACGCACGACTCACCTAGGTCTACACACATTGCTGTTCTCAAGCTTGTTGCAGTAAATATAAACTGTTAATATCAGAAATGCAGACTTATGAAACTGAGGTGATGAGAAATGTGGATGCTAAAGGAACAAATCCACCCTCATAAAAAGCTTACTACAATTATATCTAAATTTGGTCAAGTTCAGCTGTTGCCATGTATTTCCATCTAAATCATAGGTAGTAGAAAATGTCACTGTCAGTAACTACATTAAGCCCACTTGACTGACAGCACCTTCAAATGGTGATGCCCGCACTTGCAAAAATCTTAGGTTTGTTTTGAAGTGTAGCAGTAGTATTCTTGTAACATGGTGTTGTCTTTTTTTGTTTCTCTAGTTAAAGCACTTTGCAAGGATTGTGTGGTAGAGAGGTGTCGAATACTACGACTGAAAAACCAATTAAACGAAGACTATAAAACTGTCACAAACTTGCTGAAAATTACAGTAAAGGGGTATGTGGTGCTGACATCTTTCAATGTTTGCATTGCACAAGTCTATTGTCAGTGATATTTAAATATTCTAAAATGAGATTTTAACAATTGTTTGCAGTGTTGTAGCCATGTTGGTCCCAGGATATAAGAGAAACAAGGTGGGTGAGGTAATACCTTTTTTTTTGGACCAGCTTCTGTTGGTGAAAGAGACAAGCTTTTGAGCTTACACATAAGCTTCAGGACATGAAGAGTTCTTTCATCAACAGGAATTGTTCCAACAAAGATTGTAACAGTTCTCATTCTGAGCCCAAAACTGTAAATCTAAGTTACGGTTTGTATTGTAAATGCTAGTCTTTTTTTCTATACAGTAATGATGGATTTTGGGTTGGAAAGTCATCCTTGCGGAGTTGGCGTCAGCTGGCTCTAGAACAGTTAAATGAACAAGATGATGATGCAGACCAGAGTAATGGAAAAATGAATGGAGATGCACAAAACAAAGGTAGCTGTTTAAAACCAAGCAACCCCATTTCTCCCACTATGTGATAAATAGATCAGATGTTCCTATAGTATTGATTAAGCATTCTAGCAGTTCTGTTTTAGTTGTAGGGATTGTTTTGAACAGGTCTGAATGACATATACAGTAGAACCTCAGAGTTATGCATTGACCAGTCAACCACACATCCCATTTGGAACTGGAAGTATACAATCAAGCAGTGGTAGAGTTCCCCCACACACACCCAAGGAAAGCAAATACAGTACTGTTCAACATAAACTACTGAAATAATAAAGAGATAGGAACATTTTTCTTCTGCATATTAAAGATCAAAGCTATATTAAGTCAATGTTCAGTTGTAAACTTTTGAAAGAACAACCATAACGTTTTGTTCAGAGTTACGAACATTTCAGAGTTACAGTCTCCATTTCCGAGGTGTTTGTAACTCTGTGGTTCTACTATAGTACAAAGTAGCATACATTAGATCCATATTTGAGCAATTTCAAATACATACTTTTTTTTTTTTCCAAAAGTTTTCAGCAGGTCAGACTCTGCCCTCACTACACCTACGTATTACCACTAGGGGTGTAAATAGTGTTTTAAAAAAGTAACCATTTAAACTATTAAAATTGTATCAGTTAAACAAACGCTTAACTGTTAATGAGTTCACAACATAGGTGCAGGAACTCAGGGTGCGGGGGGGGGGGTGCTGCAGCACCCCATGTTTTACACGAGGTCCCGGCTACTGCCCAGTGCCCAGACCTAGATGGGAAAGGGGCCAAGGCTGGGGGCAAGCACAGGGCCAGCAGGAAGGACCCTAAATGATCTGGAGGATGGTGTGGATTGCACTCTCAGCAAATTTGCGGATGATACTAAACTGGGAGGAGTGGTAGATACGCTGGAGGGGAGGGATAGGATACAGAAGGACCTAGACAAATTGGAGGATTGGGCCAAAAGAAATCTAATGAGGTTCAATAAGGATAAGTGCAGGGTCCTGCACTTAGGATGGAAGAATCCAATGCACCGCTACAGACTAGGGACCGAATGGCTCGGCAGCAGTTCTGCGGAAAAGGACCTAGGGGTGACAGTGGACGAGAAGCTGGATATGAGTCAGCAGTGTGCCCTTGTTGCCAAGAAGGCCAATGGCATTTTGGGATGTATAAGTAGGGGCATAGCGAGCAGATCGAGGGACGTGATCGTTCCCCTCTATTCGACACTGGTGAGGCCTCATCTGGAGTACTGTGTCCAGTTTTGGGCCCCACACTACAGGAAGGATGTGGATAAATTGGAAAGAGTACAGCGAAGGGCAACAAAAATGATTAGGGGTCTAGAGCACATGACTTATGAGGAGAGGCTGAGGGAGCTGGGATTGTTTAGTCTGCAGAAGAGAAGAATGAGGGGGGATTTGATAGCTGCTTTCAACTACCTGAAAGGGGGTTTCAAAGAGGATGGCTCTAGACTGTTCTCAATGGTAGCAGATGACAGAACGAGGAGTAATGGTCTCAAGTTGCAATGGGGGAGGTTTAGATTGGATATTAGGAAAAACTTTTTCACTAAGAGGGTGGTGAAACACTGGAATGCGTTACCTAGGGAGGTGGTAGAATCTCCTTCCTTAGAGGTTTTTAAGGTCAGGCTTGACAAAGCCCTGGCTGGGATGATTTAACTGGGACTTGGTCCTGCTTTGAGCAGGGGGTTGGACTAGATGACCTTCTGGGGTCCCTTCCAACCCTGATATTCTATGATTCTATGATTCTATGACCCCAGGCGTGGGCCTGGCACATTAGGCATGTAAACCCCATTTTAAACAGATTAGGCATTTATCGGTTAACTGTTTAACATTTTACATCCCTAACTCCCTGTTAAAACTGAAGGTAGAATCTGGCCCTGCAGTTGGAACTTAGACCATGGCTGCTACAACAGTACAGCTACGGCACTGTAGCTGGGGCACCGTAATGTAGATGGTTCCTACAGCAATAGAAGGGTTTTTTCTGTAGCTGTAGGAACTCCACCTCCCTGAGCAATGATAGCTAAGTTGATGGAAGCATTCTTCGATCGGCCTAGTTTTATCTACACTGGAGCTTAGGTTGGCATAGCTATGGCACATAAGGGTCTGAACCCCCACCCCCCGTGCTGTAGCTGTGATGACTTGACTTTCAAGTGTAAAACAGGCTTCAGTTGTCAACTGTATTTCGGTGCAATCCATTTTATTTTCCATTAGCTCTGCACGGGGAGTGACTAGTAAAAACTGTCCTTTGTCAAAGTAGGCACATGTTACTTTTTATTACTTCAGGTATTGCCCACAGTGTTGTAGGCACTTTCCAAAACAGAAATAGGCACAATCCTATCTCCAAGTTAATCACATTGAAGCCTTCTAAGCAGAGTGGTTCTTGGCCTTATTTGAATGAGGCCATTGTGCTGCCACATTGGGGACATCTGCTTTGGATCAGATTCCTCAAAGCAGAGAGCTGACTAATATTTTGCCTGTAAGATTTCTGTTCCCTCCACTGTGATCTGGTGGTAACTTTTCTATTAATTCTGATCTGAGCTATTTGGGAGTAGCAAAGAGCCCAGGTGTTCTAGCTATAATGAATGCTACCTTTGTAGTCTCATGTCAAAGATAGTATTAAGAGTGCTCCATGAACTTCAGAGCACTCAAAATATATTGTAATGCATAATCCTGACCTGTTACTGGAGAAATGGGCCAATAAACTTAAAGGTATATTATTGTTGAAGTTTCCCTAGTGTTAGAATTTTGCAGCAATTTGAAAAGGAAACCAATTGGTACAGTTCCTCCAAAGAATCAAACTCTACTACAGAGAGCATCTGTGCAATCTACTTTTTTTTTTTTTTTTGGTCAGATGAGTCAAATGAAGAAAAGAGGGAGGAGGAAGAGGAGTTAAATTTTAATGAAGACCTTGTTTGCCCACATGGTAAGTGCGTATGTAGGGGACAGAACTGAACATGTATTTGGATGACCCACAATTTACAGACGGATCTTCCATATTTCTTCTGCAAAAACCAAGATAAGCTGGACTTAATTAAGTTTATTTCTGACTTACTTTGCTTTTCTTAAATGTTTATCATTTGATACTGAGCTGTGATTGCATCAGATCTCACAAGCTAGTGTGATGTTGGGATAGATTTGATGGGAGACCTACAAAGAAAACCTAGATCAGTGATACTCAATTAGATCTACCCACAGGCTGATTTGAAAATTTTATGACAAGAAGCAGGCCATTTGCACAGAAGACTGACAAAATAAAATTAAAAAAACAAACTTCAGCTGCCTGTAAAGATCTTAATTGGAACAAGTATTAATGTTTTTATCTTTTAACAAAGTTTATAAATCAACATTGTTACCCGTGTTTGTGGCAATCTAGTGGAAGAGGTGACATCAATGATCTCTGGCAAGCTTTGTGAGAAGTGGTCTGTAGGAGATAAGGGCAAGGCACGTGCACTGGTGAAGATGCTGACCTGTAAGGTGATTGTGGTGTTGGGTTTTTTTATAATGTTCATGGTAGAAACCCCATATTTGCAGAGGCATGTTGAGCCAAACATTGTTAAAAGATAGATGGCTAGATTCTGGCTATTCTGAAACTGATCGGCGTATTGAGTCCACAAATCACGAAGTCCCACTTCTCTGAATTTTTCCTTGAAGGACATCTGAGCTCTGGAGCCTTACAATTTCTAACTGAAAGGCACCTTCATCACCTGAATCAAGAGTGTTCTTTGCTTCAGCAGAGACAACATTTGGATCAGGAACAAATAAAAGCAAATCCTTTGGCATTTTAAAACTCTCAAATCGAATTTTAAAATTTTCAATGAGATTTTTTTTTTTTTTTTTTTTTTTTTTTTTAGGAATTCTTGCATTGTTTTCATTGGTAGCAATGTGGGAAAGTGCAACGTCTTTCCTGTTAAGTCTGTCTGAAAGATTTCAAGATTCTTCTGAAAGGCGCACATTTTTTTCAAAAAGATTCGTAAGGCTGCTTGCATGGCCTTGGAGCTGCAAGTTGAGGGAATTCAAGCGACCAATAATATTGCACAGAAAAGCTACCTGTGACACAGAGGGAACATCATTCCTAAATTCCATGAACTCATAAGCTTTGTTGGTCTTAGAATTTCTTTCAAACCACATTTTTGAATCGCACAAAACCTCTCTAAACCGCGCCCCCTACTTAACAATGTTCTCTGGTTGTGCTGCAACAGGTCACTGTATTTGTCTGAAATGTCTTGTAAAAAGACATTTAAAAAGACGATGTTGCAAACTGGAAGTTTAAATGTATGCAGTTCACCAATCTCATCTCAATACCCATTGGTTTTTTTTTTGTTTGTTTTTTTTCAAATCCTCAGACAACTTACTACACAGCACAGTCTGGTGAATGATGCAGTGAAGTCTATTTAATGAGGGGTGTATCATTGCCAAACTGCAGAGCAAAGACCTTCTCTTTCCCTGTCATGGAGGGACCTCCATCTGTAACAAGCAAGTTTACTTTCTGCAGATCTAAATCTTCATTTTTGAAAAAGTAAAAAGCTTTTTTTGGGGGGAGGGGGAAAAGATCTGTCCTGTAGTTTAGATTTCTAATGGTATTAAGCACAAAAATTCTTCCTTGAAAATTTCACCGTCATAAAATCTGACAGATTTGTCAACTTCAAGAGACTTTTAAATTGGAAAGTAGTGCTGACAATTCTCATAAATTACCTCCAAGCTTCGCACTGCTGTGGAATCAGGCACGGGAACTTGTTTCACAATGTCATCCTTATTTCCATCTCTATCAAAAAAACTACTCCACCATTTCCAGCGTGCATTCCTTCACAAGCATTCCTTTCCATCCAGGAAAGGCTTTTTCTTTTTAGCTAGTACCAACATTATCCAAAAAGAAACAGCTGTTGCTTTTCCTGTATAATTGTTGATGTTGTGAGAATATTTGACGTGATACAAAAACTTCATATTTTCAATTTTGTCACATCTTGCAACACTGCCAGGAGGACAGGCCACATTGAAGTTACTGTGCTTTGATTCAAAGTGGTGCTTGAAGTTGATGACCGTACAGATGAAAACAGTGATTTGGCATATTTAACGCAAAGGATTTTAATTTAAATGAGGTGGCATAAGAAGAAAATCTGCTGTCCAGTTTGGGTTAAAAGCTCGGTTTTCACTGTCAAATTTTGATGGTTACTCCCCCTCGCATTCATTTTTGGCTCCATTTCCATCACTGATGGAAAAAATGGGCGGCATCTTAGCTAAATCGTAGCCAACGTGATCACGAGAATTTACAATCCAGTGAGCAGTGCTTAGTTTGGCCCTGGCACCTCCAGGCTGCAGGCCAGCAGCCACCACTCTCTGGCTGCCCAGCTCTGCTGTCTCCAGAGCTGGGCACCCAGCCGGAAGCTACCACTCTCTGATCGCCCAGTCAGTGCCTCTTTTGTAAAGAGACTTGCTGGCACTGTGTCCTGACACCTCTTTCATTACAAATGAAGCACTGCCAGTAAGTTACTTACTAAGGAAGTCATAGGCAAATGATAGGCATCACATAGCTTTTTATTAATTTAATTATAAACATTTTTTTAAGGGTGTGCTGGTGGGCCACAGAGGAAGCTTTGGTGGGCCACATTTGGTCTGTGGGCCACCTATTGAGAATCGCTGACCTAGATGTTGCAGAAAGTTATTAGTAATTCATTTGGTGTTGCTCTTCCCTCTGATCTTTTGGTGCTGAACTACTGCCTCAATATGAAGTAGAGGGATTCTGTTCTGCGGGAAGGTGCTGTTCTTTAGATAAGACAAAAGTGCATGGTCTGTGGCCACTTAAATTCTTTGAAATCTTGTGAACGTACTTTGAGGTTTTGGATGAAATATACTATGTAATCAGTCATAATTAAGGCTATGTTTTAGTCACAGGTATTTTTAGTAAAAGTCACGGACAGGTCATGGGCAGTAAACAAAAATTCACACGTCCATGACTTGTCCTATATACCCCATACTAAATATTTTGGGTGGGGGGAAACGTGGTGCGGGTCGGGGCGGCAGCCCAGGGGCACTTGGAGGGTGCTCCGGGAGGGGGAGGGTTTGGCAGGGCTGGCAGGCTCCCTATCCGGCTCCGTGCCTCCCCAGAAGTAGCAAATCCCTCAGCTCCTAGGTGGAGACGCGGCCTGGCAGCTCTGCGTGCTTCCTCCACTCCAGTTCCCGACCAATGGGTGCTGTGGGGGCGGTGCCTGCAGGCAGAGGCAGCACACAGAGCTCCGTGGCCACGTCTCCGCCTAGAAGCTGAGGGATGTCGCCTTTTCCAGGGAGCCTGTCAACCTCCCTCGCTCCCGAGGTGAGCACCGCCCAGAGCCCTCACCACCTTCTTCTCCCCAGCCCATAGCCCCTCACATGCCCAAGTTCCTGCTGCTGCTGGGGAAGGAGATGCGATGGCTCGAGACTTCCCCCAACAGCAGCCGGTGTGGCTGGCCCAGGGGCTGCCTGAGCTGTTCAGGCGGCCCCTGGGCCAGCTGCACCGGCCACTGCAGAGGTCCCAGAAAGTCATGGAAGTGACCTCCGTGACAAACTCGCACCCTTAGTCATGATTATTTGTGGCATGGTATCCATTCCCTTTCCTCTTGTACATTAAGAAAATAAAAACTCTCTAAAGTGAGACACTGTAATTGGGTACTGACAACTGTGGAAGTGCAGGATAAAAAATATTTTCTCTCAGTAAGTATTTCGGTGTCCTTGACATAAGGATTGTAATCAAACTGTGCTGCATATTTTGAGACCTGTTCCATGTTGTAAGTCTTACATGAGATGCTGTATAACATTAAGTGATGGCTAGTTAGTTGCATCCTCTACTATCCAAGTTTTCACATCTCCTTTTTTGTGCAGAATATTGGCACTTTTAATAGACTATAACTGCTCCATTTTGGAGGCATTATCATAATGTAATCATAGCAATTGGGCCTTCAGGTCGGTTTGGGACAATGAATGCTATGTGACAAGCATGTATGCATTATTGTCAGTTGATATGAATTAACAATGCAAGCTCCACCACTAAAACTAATAAGAGATGCATGCTTTTTGATTAATAAAGCTGTATTCTCAAATAGAATGTTTAAAATGTCTTCTTTTTTAACCCTTTTTTATTATTGTACATTGTAATTGACAGTCTCACAAGGCTAATATAAAACTGCAGAGCAGAATGATGAAACACCATAAAAATAAGTATTTTGAAAATATTTCCCTAGAAAATTACTAGTTTCATTATAAATTTGATCTGTGACTTTGATCCACATAAAAAATAAATGACATTAAATGTTGGGGCCATCAAAAGTTCAGGTTTCATTATCCTAAGCTAACTTCAGACTGTTCTTGTAAAATACTCTCTTTTCACCTTATGCATTCAAAATTTTCCATTGAATTAAGTGCATCAACTAATCTGTTTTCTCTGTAATAGATCCTTAATTTTGCAGAGAAAGAAACTACTTCCTTTATGGTGCTTTCTGCAAAGCCTAGTGCTTGATCTGTTAGGTCTGGCATGCATCCAGAAATATCATACAGGTTTTTCCCTTATGAATTCCCACTACCATCTTCTTACATGCATATGTCAGGAACTTTTTTCATCTCTAATTCCAGAGGATTGTTATAATTTCTCTCTCCGATAGTTTCCTGACCCTGTCGAATAATTTTTGTCTGATTACCAGGTTAGGCTATCTTTGATGTTCATGCTCCGAATCTACCTCTGAAGAGAGAGAGATGATGAGAGGGGGACAGTGGTTACTCCTGAGGACATTCATTGCAAAAAAAATTAATTCTATGCACATTTTAAAATTCTGCAAGTTTTATTTGTCAATAAATAAATGTAGAGGCTCCAGCATAGCAGTGGGGAGCACAGTCCACTGGCTGTATGAAGGTGGGAGATCATCCTACAGCCTCCTCACCCCTGGGACACGGACTCGGGGTCGGGTGCAGCCTCACCACTAACACAGCACAAGGCCTGGGCTTGTCCCAGATACACCCTGGGTCCTGCACCTCTGCGCTAGGCGCACCGGGTCTGGGCCAAGCAGGCTTAACCAGGCAGGATCCAAGTGTGGAAGGGCTCAGTGGGGAAGATCCAGGTGTGGGGTGAGAGGATTGTGTGTGGGACAATCTGGGTGTGCAGACAGCTCAGTGGGGGGGTCTAGGTATGGGGGGATCTGGATGGGGGGTTCCAGGGGCAATGGGACTCTGCAGGGGATTCCAGGTGAAAGTGGTTGGGGCTCAGTGGAGGGGTCTGGGGAGTGGGGCTTGGTGGGGGGGGTCTGGATGCAGCTAGTTGGGGGTCAGTGGCATGGGGGTCTGGATGTGGAAGCTCAGGGTGGTGGGGCTCATCAGGGTGGGGGTTTGAGTGTAGAGAGCTCAGTGGGGGTGGTATGGGTGCAGGGGGCTCCAGATGCAGGGGTTGAGGTTCAATGGATGGGGTTCAGGTATGAAGGGCTAGGGGAGTTCTGGGTGTACTGGCTGAGGCTTGGTAGGGGTGTGTGGACATGGGAGGTCCAGATGCATGGGGGTTGAGCGGATGGGAGAGCAGCTCCCTGTACAGTGCCTCCTGCCCCCTACAGTGAGGAGCGATGGAGGCAAGAAGCAGGGGAGGATCCTGAGCTTCCTTCAGCTGAGGGAGGTTGCTGGAGGTGGATCTGAAACAGCCCCAACCAGTCCTTGCAGGGGAAGAGGAATTCCAATCCTCTCCTGCCTCCAGCCCACCTGGAACTAGCAGCTGATCCCGGCTCAGGATAAGAGACACTGACTGGGGTGTCCCCAAACCTGCGGTGATTTAACTCTCAGCCGGCTGCTCCAGGTGCCTGAAACTATGTACATTCATAGTTGGGGAGTGGTGCATGACTGCTGTTGCAGCTTCCCTTTGCTTCCCTGCCAGAAAGTCATTTTTCTGCAGGGAAGCAAAGAAATATGCAGCGGACATGAATTCTGCGCTTGCGCGGTGGTGCACAATTCTCCCAGGAGTAAATGGTCAGGGCCTTTGCCTTCCAGACGGTATAGCATTTGTACATTCTGATCAGATTTTCCACCTCTGACTATAGCTTCTTGATCTATTTTCATAAATCTTATGATGTCAGAGCAGTTACTTGCACAATCTTATTTTCATGTCCCTGATGGTTTCTGGAAATCATCCCAGTCCTGCTTTCTCCATATGATGAACCTAAGTTAATAATTGGTCAAATTTAGCTACTGTTTCATTAAATGCTATTTTAAAACAATCCAGTCTGACCTTCATTTATTGTAATAAATCCAGGAATGGAGTATTGCTATTTTTTCTTTGGGAAATTGGTAGGAATTCAGACTTTGTCAGAATGAGAGAAGATGACAGGTCAGTGGCATTGAAGTCTTGTTCTAATACTAAAGATATAGAGCCAATGAGTTTCCGTGGTGTTTTTTTTTCTGTATCTTGTAGCTAACTTAAACCCATTTCATGATGGGGTAGACTATAGAAAGAAAGAAAAAACTTTTTAAATAGTTCTTAGCTAGCCTTTACTCCCTCAAGTACAGCAACTTTTCAAGTTTTTTTTCTTCTCACTTTAATTTAATTTAATTTAATTTAAAGTTAATACCCACTTTAAAAGTTGAGCATCATTCTTTCCTATATCAGTGTTTGTTTGTTTGCTGTTTACCATTCACTACTTTACCCTCTGTACTGAAATTAATATTATTCTCATTTTGTTGTGTATCAGCATTATTGTTACCACACCTTGTAGCTTTTGACGCAGCAGCAGTTAAATAGCGAGGACTCAGTTGTGTTGTATCTCTCCCCTTTACAACTATAAGTAAAGCAAAAATTATGGCTTGTTCAGTCTATCAGCAATGAAGTAGCATAGTTTCTCATATATGAAATACTGTGTTTTCCCACCATGTTGAGTCATACACATATATTTGAAGCCTGTATTGCAGCGCATTGACCTTTTTGGCATAGTTGTTACCAGGATAACTCATAAATGCTTTCTGTTAATTCGTTATCTTACTGATGGTCAGTTTTTTTGTTAGTTACCTGAAAAATAGTTCAAGATAAACGATAATATGTAAGTAATTGGCATAATTTTTAAATAATATTTGGTACACCTCCCTTCATATTTTTTCTCTCACACAACTAATTCCACCCAACTGGATGTAATAAGGCACTCTCTCGATCAAAAGATTTTGTGCAGTTCACTTTTTTTCAAGATGGGCATTATGGAAAATGGAATCTGCCATGTTTAATTATGGATCTTGACTGTGTTTGAGTGTCCTATGGAGCTCCACATTCTAAGTGATTGCTACAGAAATGTGGCATTTTAAATGCAATAACACTTTCAGAAGGGTGGTTTCAGAGTAGCAGCCGTGTTAGTCTGTATTCGCAAAAAGAAAAGGAGTACTTGTGGCACCTTAGAGACTAACAAATTTATTAGAGCATAAGCTTTTGTGAGCTACAGCTCACTTCATCGGTTGGAGAACATCTTGGACAGAATTTTCAGTGCCTGAAGTTAGGCACCTAAAGCCATATATAGGCAAATAAATCATTGTAGCCTTATTTTTCCATAGGTGTAGCACATACACCTTCATTTTCAAGTCAATACAAATTGTGGGGTACCCAGCAGCTTTGAAAATCAAACCACTTTTTTAGGTACCTAATCTGAGGCACGCATGAGTGGGGAAAACATTAGCCCTTGTGTGTTTGTATCCTCTATCCTGGTTCTGTTTTTGCCCTTAATTTCTCTTCCTGTTCCATGGATTTCTGTCTTTCCTTTCCTTTTGTTGCATTTGAATCTGTGGCTCAGGCCAGTGGTGTTGGAACATTTTTAATAGTGGAAGAGCTGAAAGTCAGCCCCCTTACCCTGTCCACACGTCCCCTCCCAGATCTGGGACCAGGAGCAGGGCCATGTCTCCAGGAGGTGGGGACCCAGATGGGTGTAAGGAGGTGTAGGCTGGCGTAAGGGAGCCGGGAGCCCCGCGTAAAACCTGGGGGTGCTGCAGCACCCATAGTTCCCGTGCCTATCGCTCAGGCACATGGTTTTATAAATCCAAAGGGCAATCATGGTAGATTAAGATCTTTGTTTTTAAATAGGAATGCTGTATTTAAGAATGTGTTGGGTTAGCTTTTAAAATAATTTAGCTATAATTCTTAAAACATATTTTTGCTGTGAGTAAGCACTAAAATCCTACCTCCAAGAGGAAACTTAATCATTGATGGGGTGGAAATAGAGGCTGAAGGTGACTCTTCTGTATAAATTCTTTTTTTATACTAGTGCTGACACAGGTGTCAGATTATAAGGGTGTAAAATCTGCTTCTGTATTCATACAAGTAATCTCTTAAATCTGTTTTAGTGCTGTGAAACTTTTGCTGAGTATGTGTAGAACAAAAATGATCTCTTGGATTTCTCCATGCAGGTGACCTATGCATATCAGAAAATGAAAGGAGGGTTGTTTCTAAAGAAGCGTGGAAAAAGCTCAAGCAATATTTTCCAAAGGCTCCAGAATTTCCAAATAGCAAAGAGTGTTGTTCCCAGTGCAAGGTATCTGAATATCTGATGACTTCGTAAAACTTTTGACAGTTCATGTATGGTGGTAGCTTTAGCTTTTATGTTGGCATTCCCCTGGCTTAAAATGTATGGGAGGAAAAAAATCTGCTTTTACCTTTTTAATAGCACCTTTGAAAACAAACAAAAGTGGCAAAAAGGATTCTCTGTTTTCACACAGATTCTGGAAAGAGAAGGAGAGGAAAATGAAGCCCTGCATAAGATGATGGCAAGTGAGCAGAAGATTGCTCTCCAGAACCTGTTCCAGGACAAATGCAGACCGTGTCTTGGTAGCTGGCCTCAGGTACAAAGACTAGGAAAGGTTGATAGCCTTTTCTCAGATCTGGTAGACAATCAGTGTACTCTTGCCTTTGACAATAGAATGTAAAATTCTGATCTGTTAGAGGGGAATTTTGTGTGTAATCCTTGAGCAAAATAGACCATGCAAACATGGTGTAAAGCTTATTGAAAAAATGTTCCTTTCAAATCCTTTAAGCACTGACTTGGGTACTCTCTTTGAATCATAGAATATCACGGTTGGAAGGAACCTAAGGAGGTCATCTAGTCCAATCCCCTGCTCAAAGCAGGACCAATCCCCAACTAAATCATCCCAGCCAGGGCTTTGTCAAGCCTGACCTTAGAAGTTTTTAAGGAAGGAGATTCCACCACCTTCCTGGGTAGCGCATTCCAGTGCTTCACCACCCTCCCAGTGAAAAAGTTTTTCCTAATATCCAACCTAAACCTCCCCCATTGCAACTTGAGACCATTGCTCCTTGTTCTGTCATCTGCTACCACTGAGAACAGTCTAGATCCATCCTCTTTGGAACCCCTTTCAGGTAGTTGAAAGCAACTATCAAATCCCCCCTCCATTCTTCTTTCGCAGACTAAACAATCCCAGTTCCCTCAGCCTCTCCTCATAAGTCATGTGTTCCAGTCCCCTAATCATTTTTGTTGCCCTCAGCTGGACGCTTTCCAATTTTTCCACATCCTTCTTGTAGTATGGGGCCCAAAACTGGACACCGTACTCTAAATGAGGCCTCATCTAATGTCAAATAGAGGGGAACGATCATGTCCCTCGATCTGCTGGCAATGCCTGTACTCACACAGCCCAAAATACCATTGGCCTTCTTGGCAACAAAGGCACACTGTTGACTCATATCCAGTCTCTCGTCCACTGTAACCCCTAGGTCCTTTTTTGCAGAACTGCTGCCTGGCCATTCGGTCCTTAGTCTGTAGCGGTGCATGGGATTCTTCCATCCTAAGTGCAGGACTCTGCACTTGTCCTTGTTGAACCTCATCAGTTTTCTTTTGGCCCAGTCCTCTAATTTGTCTAGGTCCCTCTGTATCCAGCATATCTACCTCTCCTCCCAGTTTAGTGTCATCTGCAAACTTGCTGAGGATAAAGAACTCCAGGGTGCTCTTTTGACTGGCATTTGTAGAAGTGTGTATCTTTCACGAGTATGACTTTAAAATGAAAAAGAATAGCAAATATTAGTTGAAGTAAACTTCCTCAGGTACCGTCTGTCTCTCCTAGATATTGACCGTGCCCTCTTTCTGCAGTGTCTTGAGTACCTCACAAACTTGAATGTATTTATTCTCGCAACTCTTGTTTGAGGCTGAGCAAGACCATTATCCCCATTGTACAGATGGGAAACTGAGTCTCCCTGTGCCTGCAAGATGTGCTCAGGGGTGTCTGGGGTAGAGCAGGGAACTGAACCTGGATCTCCTGAGTCCTAAATTGACACCCTAGCCATTGGAGCTGACCTTATTGCATAGAGGCTGATACTTGATCAGAGAGAAATTTAGTGTTTCCCCTTCCATCCAAATGTTACTCAAACATCAGTGAACCTCTCTTTCAGCCTAATCTTGAATCCCAGCTAGTTTCTTAATGTGTCCTTCCTCTCTTCCCCACCCCCCTTCCCCCGCATCTCCAGGCCTCCTGCCTGGGTCTTATTCCCCTACCTTTTGCTCCCACATCCACTACTTCTTGACACTGCCTGCTTTCTCCAGATGATCTTGTCAAGCATCCAGATCATCTGTCACAGTAACCTAGCTGCTACTCCTGCTCCTCTTTCCTCCTTCTGTAATCATCCCTCTTTTGTCCCGCATCCTTTGTGGCTCTAGCTTTCAAGAGAGGAAATGTTTGTGTATGTCTGGGTGGGGAAAGGTTGCTCTGAAAAGGTATTTGGGGCCACACGTGAGAGCAGGCTAGAACAGCTCAGCTCAGGGGGAAGAAGCGAGAGCAGAAATGGCAGCCCACAATCCAATAAGGTTTTTTTGCCCTTTTTGTTCTTTCTTTCAAAAGAGGAGCTGTTTCCACTGTTCTTGTTTTGCAAGGCAAATCTTAAATTTACCAAAGAAAGGAATTTCCTTTTTATCAACCAATTGCTGATACAATTAGTGCCTCAGTGGTTTGCTCTTTGGTGTTAGGGTGATACTTTATCAGCTAATTTGTTTGTTGGAATATATTTTAAATTTATTTTTCTGTCCTGAGGGGTACACCCCTGTCTGAGGGCAGCATTTGGTCCTTGCTCTCCTCAATACATTGTAGAAGAAAGTAACTTGACAGTAGTTGTGTTATCTACACCTGCTGCTCCCATGGTACTGAGCCAGCAGTAAGAGCAGCATCTTCAAGCAATTTCACCCGGAAGTGGTACTAATTCATCATCTTCACCACAGGACTGTGTTTAGAGCACTAGCTGTTGCTGCAGTGCTGGAGAATTCCATTCTGAACCCTACTGGAGGGAAGGGTTTTTGTCTTGCTATACACTTCCAGCAGCAGGGAAAAACTCTAGAGAGGGGGTGGAGTGTCTTTAAGCAGCAAACAAGTCACAGCTAGGGTGGGGGGTTGTGAATGATTGGAGCCAGTCATGACAGAAGTAGGAAGGCTGTTTTCACTGCCACCTCACTGAGTGTGTGTGGGAGTATTGTAGCAGCAAGAGGAGTGTTTTACGCACATGGATATTTCTCTGTTTGAATGTAACTTTTGAACACCACATCAAATCAATTCCAAAATTTCAGGGAATGTTCTAGCATCAGTAGGCAGAACCCTGTTGATTTTGGTGAAAACCAGAAAGGGAAAATGAGGGGGAGACAGCCCCAGCTTCTGATTAGCATAACCAGCAAGTTCAGTCATCTCTGTAATTTTCTGTAGATCAGAGAACCAGTTCATGGCTGACATTACAACATTGCTGCATAACTCCATCCCAGCTCTGCCCCTCCTCCCAATAGAGTTCAACATGTTGACGCCCTGAATGACTTAAGAATGGTGGAGGAAATAAGGATGTACACACAGCCCCTGGGATGGAGGGAGAATAGGGGGCTCTGGCATGAGGGGCCAGAGGAGTGGGGATAGACAGCCCCGAAGGAGAAAATGGAGGATAATGGTATAGGGGATACACAATGGCATGGGGCAGAGAGAATGGGGGATCCTGGTATGGGCAGAGGGGAGAGATAAGGGACACAATGCTCTTGGCATGTGTGTTGGTGCGGGGGTTATAGGGAGTCCCTGAAATAACGGGGATGTGAGGCTGGCACACAGGGAACTTGGGGATGTGGAATGGAATAATGCCAGTAGCCCCTTTTGTGCACAACAAGATCTGCCCGTCGAAGCAGCAAAGTCTGCAACTCTACAGTTAGTATAATATGCTCTGCTGGTTAATCACAGGCTGTGTGTGCCATAAGGCTTGCTGGAGTTTAGTAGAAATGATTTATACAATGGATTGAAGATAATTGGGTACAAAACTGAATTAGCTTTCTAATGTAATATAAGCAGTAACACAAGGGTTCACTGTGTACTATGTTCTTGGTACTTGATCTCAAATTATTGTAGTTGGCTTTCAGAAGTCACACTTGAATGGAGTTATTGCGAAGAATGTTAGGATCTTGAAAGGGAACAGGTATAACAAAGACAGTGAAAACTTAGGTTTTTTCTATCTCCATTGTTAGGTTAATTTAAATGAAGTCTGTTTTTCCAGGAGACAGATGAGCTCTACATTGTATCACAGTTTTTTGTAGAAGAATGGAGGAAATTTGTAAGGTAAATTTGGTTCATATTTTAAATCTTCACTGAACTCCCTTTATTCCTTTTAGTTTTATATGTAGTAATTTGACTTTTGGATGATGTTTGTATAGTACAGTATAGAATGTGCTAAAATTAAAATATCTTGCTGTGTAGTCACTGACGTTGTGGAAATATGGAAGCACTGGGATTGTTAAGCTGGTATTGGTTATTACAGGTTCTGAGAAACAGCTGGTCAGGTTAGATACCATATTGATTAGTTTCTCATGACTAAAGCTATATCCTGGTCAAAGGACATAACTTGGTCCTGCTTCCATAGTTTGTCATTAATAGGAGATGAAAATCCTCCCTGCAATGCTAGATATAAGCAACATCCCAAGATCAAAAACCCCCAATATCTGATTCCCTGAGCCTAGCAATTTAAATACTCTGCTTATCTCTCTTCTTAGTGCTATTTGCGGACTTTTGATTTCTTGTTAAGGAAAACTCTGTGATGTCTAACTAGAGTTCAGTGAAAAATCCCCCCAAATTATGCTAGCTTTGAATCAGTTTTTCTCACCAAAATGAAAAACCAAAATTAAAATTGTTTGGATCAAACAAAAGAACATTTTGAATGTTGATTCAGATCAGCCTTTTCAAAACAAAGTTGATTCAAAACATTTAAATGTTTAAAAAAAAAAAACGCAGGTTGTTTTCAGCTGAAATAATTTGCCAGGTTTGACCCACATTCATGAGTAGTTTCCATGCCCATATATGTATATTTTTTTGGTAAATTTGCTCATCTGCCAAAAAAAAAAAAAATTCACTCAGCTCTGTCTAACCATGCTAAGTACACATTTGTTTTCCCTTCTCCTGTTTTGAGCAGGAGGCCTACAAGATGCAGCCCTGTATCATCAGTAGGAAACAGTGCTCTTCTCTGCCCACATGGGGGCCTCATGTTCACATTTGCTTCCATGACCAAAGAGGACTCTAAACTGTGAGTTTCTTCTGTTCACTTGTCTTCCTTTGTCAGGTATTTCTCTCCCTGTCTCCAGGAATATGTAAATCAAATGACCCGTGAGGACAGTACTGTTGATCTCTGTAACTGTAACATTTTCCTGATGCCTGGAGATGCCTGTTTTTGAATGACTTTGATGTGAAAACCCCTTTACACCTTTAGATAGATCTTCATGCAGAAAGTACCGTAAGTGTTCAGTGATAAGTGTTCTGCAGAAGCAAGGCTAGCATTGGAGAAAGAAATATGATCAGTAAAGTAGAATTTATTATTAGGAATTGAACGAGCTCAAGTGAGAGACTGACTATTATTTGACACTGGAAACTCACTTCCTTACCTTTACCATCAGAATGGACACAGGTCTTCTCAGTTGCTTTCCACAAGACTTGTCTTCAAAGTATCAGATACCATCAATGGATTTCATGCTTTGTGGGATTGCTTCTTCAGTGGCACAGAGCTAAATGTAACACATCTTCCACTTTCATACTTTTTCTTCCATCTCAATCCTTCCTTCCTGCATAGTTTTGCTTTAGGAGTTAGAAAGACTGTTCTTAACATTTAAAAGGTTCTGAAACCTAGAGCCCAGTGCACTTGTAAGGCTTGTGCACAGTGTTTCCTTTCATGATAACTAAGCTACACAGCTGTAATTGAATACTTCTGGTTTGATTTTTCTATGTCATGAAGCATGTTGTGTTTCTTTGCACAGTATAGCTCTAATATGGCCCAGTGAGTGGGAGGCAATACAAAAACTATTTGTTGTGGATCACGTTATCAAAATCATCAGAATGCAAACTGCTGAGATGAGCCCTGAGAGCACGCTTTTCGATTCTGATCCCAGTAAGTGAGTCTTATCTTCACCAGTGTCTGCAGAATAGCTTTTTCAATTGATACTGGCTCCCTTGTGGGGTTTGGAGGGGGAGCTGCAATTTTAGCATAAATGGTCAGAACTTAAGGGAGGAGTGGAAAAGATAGATGCCAGTTTCTCAGTAATAGCTGTAGAGTAAATGTAGAGTTTGGAAAATGTACCCCCATTGTGCAAGCCACTCTTGATTTAGTCATGAAGGTGGTGAATATTTATAGTGGTCCCTTGTGTAATGTCACTGTCACCAAAATATCTGTTAGCTGTTTAACCATACTTTCCTTTTTATCTTTCTAGAGCTGTGTCCAGAATGCAGAGAAGGATTGTTATGCCAGCAGCAGAGGGACCTGCGTGAGTACACCCAGGCCACCATCTATGTACATAAAGTGGTGGATAATAAAAAGGTACTGATCCCTCACTGCTAATCTTCACTGAATTTTGTTAAAGGTAAACTGTACTGAGTAGTAGCCAAGATAGCTATAAAAATAGTTATCAAATAATATATATTGGCAAAGAGAATGCTCGTACTGCATGAGAAATTACTCAGCATTGTTTCTGTGCCTCTATTCTGCAAATGGGACTGTCAGTGACTGCTGCTATGTTGACGGTACCTCTTCAGCAGAGAGAATGAGGAGGACTTGTGGCACCTTAGAGACTAACAAATTTATTCGAGCATAAGCTTCCGTGGGCTACAACCCACTTCATCAGATGCATGCAGTGGAAAATACAGGAGGAAGGTGGGTGGGCGGGTGCGCGCGCACACACGCAGACGCAGACTCAGAGAGAGAGAACATGAAAGAATGGGTGTTGCCATATCCACTATAACGAGAGTGATCAGTTAAGGTGAGCTATTATCAGCAGGAGGGAAAAACCCTTTTGTAGTGATAATCAGGATAGGCCATTTCCAGCAGTTGACAAGAAGGTGTGAGTAACAGTAGGGGGAAAATAAATAAACATGGGGAAATAGTTTTACTTTGTGTAATAACTCGCTTCTGGTGAGTTAAGATGCTTTTTAAAAATCAAACACAAGGTTAGGTTGTAAATTTACTACACCAAAAACCTAAACAGCATTTTACAGGGTAAATAATGGCCCTAGAACTTGATTTACAAATATCTGAAGGTTCTTGCAGTAAGCCTCCAGTCTTCTTTTAGTTGTATTTTAATGCTCTATAGTTCTGGGTGAGAAACCAAGACTCCTCATAGGAAAACTCCTCAGATAAGCTGACAAGAACCAGCTGATAGTGTAGAGGCACTTTAATGTGGGATGGTCACAGGATTTTGTTGTACTAGGAGTTTTTCAGAGGGCACAGTGGATAGGAGGGACAGATTTTACTGGTGCCCAACAGCCCATGAGTTGGGTTAAATGTAGCCCTGTGTCATCATGCTGTTCAGAGTGGGAGAGTGGTGGTTTGAGGAGTCAAGGGGACTGATAGTGCTGGGAAAGGCAAACAGTTGGCTACCGACATGTCCCTGAAACATATTTAACTTTTCAGCTGTCAGGAGATTTGTGAACTCAGGCTTTTGTAAAGTGACTGCACAGTGTATTATGTTCAGTTTGTGACATTTTATTCTATTTTTGTAGGAGTTACTGGCTAGTTTGTCTCTACTAAAGCATGTTAGGCCTAAGTAGAGTAACCTTTCTCTCAAGGTGTGGTTCAAGCGTTTTCTCTGGTGCTAGCAGCGTGGAGAGGCATCTCCCCTCTCCTAACCTGGGTTTGGGTCCTGAGTTCCTTTTTTGGATGCCTGGTGAGTTCTCACTGTTCCTGAGACCCAAGAGGTGCTGTCTCTTGGGAAAATGAATAATTCTACCCCTACTCGCAAGGAGTATAAAACCCAGTACACAAGATACAATAAAGTGTATAAACAAAAACGCCAGCAAAGGAATGACAAACCCAAAATAACAGTATAACACAGAGGACTTCGCTGAGAATAGGAAAATTGGATCTGGGGAAGGAAAGGGTTAGGGTTAATTAAAAAATACTGACCAGAACCAACCATTTCTTAATGGTTAAGTTGGCTTTGGCCAACTTAAGAGGGGGCCCTTTTATTGTATCGTCGTATTGTGGGGCAGGGTCCTCTGCTGGCTCCCTGATCTGGTGTCCTGTGGAGGTCTCAGTTGGCTCAGTCAGTGGTGTTGTGTCGTATCTCTGCCACTTTGGGCACTGGTCTCTGTAGGGCTGGAGCTGCCTGACCTATGCACTGAATCCCACAGCAGATCAAAGGCTCCCTTTTGTGGAGGGGGGTTAATCAGAGACTCCCTGAGCAGCCCCAGTAAATTGCCTGTCCAGATCACCCCATGCAGAAGCCTCCCTTTTGACCTCAGTAGGAGTTTCTGGTGCATTCTGTCTCTGTGCCTGACTGTAGGCATGCTGGGAAATGGTGTCATAGGGCTTGATAGCCATTATTGTTAAATGTAGTCCATAGGGTAGGACCCTCTGGAGCAGTGTTTCTCAACCTTTTTGATGCCAGGGACTGGCTTGCTGCCTTCCTAAACTGTGTCAGGGAGATCTCAGGGACTGCCCATATGCAGACCAGTCATTGAAAAACACTGAAAGGCTCAGTCCACCATTCCAGGAACCGTGTGGGGGTTACACTAGTAGCTGTAAGTGTACAAGCTAGCCCGTGTGGGGGAAGAAGCTGAAATAACTGTTGTTCGTTTTATCCCATCTGCTGTCAGTTTCAGAGGAAAATAAATGGAACAGTAAGAATTGTTTTCTTTTGAGTCAGGGCCAGATTCTGGGAGGGACTCTGCCTTCTGAAGGGTGCTGAGCACCCTCAGTGCCCAGTGAAGTCAATAATAGTTGACAGGTTTCAGAATGGTAGCCATGTTAGTCTGTATTAGTTAAAAAAACAAAAAAAAACGAGGAGTACTTTGTGGCACCTTAGAGACTAACGAATTTATTAGGGCATAAGCTTTCGTGGGCTAAAACCCACTTCATCGGATGCATGCCATAATAATGGCTATAATAGCTTATGCCCTAATAATAGTTGAGTGGCTCAGTTCCTTGCATGTTTAAATCTAGCTTTAAATAATGAGTATAAGAGTTAACAGAAGCAGCTGACTTGCGAATTACTGAAAGTCATAGTTCTCACGCACAGAAATTTGCTCTGTCTCTGCAGAGATGAGCAGATTCTGAGTACTAGAGTAGAATCTGCATGTAGGTAGAACTGGTGGGGCCTTGCAAATTATTTCTAGATGAGATTTTTAATCAACTGGACCTCTACTCAGGAAAGTTTTGTTTTTTGTTTTGCCCTTGTACATGATCACATATATAAAACAGTCTTAAATTGAGAAAAATCGGTAGTACCAAAATGTTGTTACTGCCCATTTAACATCTGGTGTCATCACCAGATGTTAATGAGCAGTAACCTTAGAAAAGGTTCAGAAAAGGGCAACTAAAATGATTAGGGGTTTGGAACAGGTCCCATGGGAGAGATTAAAGGCTAGGACTTTTCAGATTGGAAAAGAGGAGACTAAGGGGGGGGGGTATGATAGAGGTCTATAAAATCATGAGTGGTGTGGAGAAAGTGAATAAGGAAAAGTTATTTACTTGTTCCCGTAATATAAGAACTAGGGGCCACCAAATGAAATTAATTGGTAGCAGGTTTAAAACAAATAAAAGGAAGTTCTTCTTCACTCAGTGCACAGTCAACCTGTGGAACTCCTTGCCTGAGGAGGTTGTGAAGGCTAGGACTATAACAGGGTTTAAAAGAGAACTGGATAAATTCATGGAGGTTAAGTCCATTAATGGCTATTAGCCAGGATGGGTAAGGAACAGTGTCCCTAGCCTCTTTGTCAGAGTGTGGAGATGGATGGCAGGAGAGAGATCACTAGATCATTACTTTTAAGTTCACTCCCTCTGGGGCACCTGGCATTGGCCACTGTCAGTAGATTAATAGATATTAAAGTCAGAAGGGACTATTATGATCATCTAGTCTGACCTTCTGCACAATGCAGGCCACGGAATCTCACCTACCCACTCAGGATACTGGGCTGGATGGACCTTTGGTCTGACCCAGTATGGCCATTCTTATGTTCTTCCTGGGAGTGACTTCTCACTAAACAGTGGGTAGTTTAACTAATAAGTTTCTGCAACATATTTATTTGGCTTTGTAAATCAATTAAGCTTTATTTGTCACTGCACTTGCCTTCAGTTCGTGGCAGATACTGCTGCTTAGCAGTAACTTGTATAAATTTAGTTAGATATACATTCAGCATTTATAACTAAACTTAGGGTGAAAGATGGGCAGTTTGTCTCTTCACGTTGCAGCCACGGTTCTATATTCTGTAAACGTGAGACCTTTGATAAACTGCTAGTAACTTTGAGAATGCTGCAAATCATGCTCAGTGTTTACAAGATGTGCTGGTTTCTTTAATTGCAAAATACATGTATGGAGAAGCATACACCTAGGTGGGTTAGCATGCTCTGAGGCATTCAGGTGGGAGTATGCGTAACTTCCATATTTTCCCTTGAAAATTCCAGCCTCCGACACTATCTGAGGAGCCTAGCTCAAGTGTAAATACGTACATTAGTGTAGTGTAGGTACATTTATCATGAAGTAACATAGGGATAGATATGTATATATAAATTATTTCTCTGTAGCTTACTTACAAATTAACTGCAGACAGACCAATAAATAACTAATGAGCACTTCTGTCAATCTGTTAAATGCAACCACTCGACTGACCTGTATGTATCATTTATGGAGAATATTAGTTTCTCTTCATTACAGCTCTCTCAATACAATGAGGTCAGGTCAGAGAAAGAGCTGGTTGAAGGGGAAAGAATCCAGCCCCAAAGACTTTCCCTTTGTCTAGAAAGGGAAAGAGTTCCTGAGCTACAGGAAGCAGTAGATCTCTGCAATGGTTTCTCCCATTTTAGCCAGCATCCAGAATCTGTTAAAAGATCATTTACAAGCTATACGTGTGTTATCAAGCTGTAAGAGACAAAACTCTAGTTTATCTTCTAGGTTGATGCACTCCAAGTATCTGCCTGGGTTAGGGCAGTTGGCGTTTTATCCACTATGGTCACTTGTCCTTGTGCCCTATTTAAGCTCATTATATTAAGGTAGCACCCTTAAAAATGCTCTATAAGGAACTTGCTAAAAGGCCTGGGACAACCTGAGTTTGTGCTGTTGGAACAGAGTTATGCAGTGTGTGATTTGTGTAACTTCAGGTAATGAAGGAAGCTGCTCCAGAACTGAATGTGAGCAGTTCAGAAGCTGAAGAGGAAAGGGAAGAAGCCAAACCAGAAGGGGAACAGGATCCAGATTTTAACCAGGTAAAGATCTAAAACGCTGCAGGGTTTGCAATTTTGAGTTTCCCTCTAGATAGCGAAGTATCCAACTCTGACGATACAGTAATCTTCTTATATTTACTGTTAGCAGTTGAAACCAGAAATATATCAACTTCTTTATTTTAAGCTTATCGTTGTAATACCGTCTTAAAATTAAAATCATGGAGGTTAAGTCCATTAATGGCTATTAGCCAGGATGGGTAAGGAATGCTGTCCCTAGCCTCTGTTTGTCAGAGGGTGGAGATGGATGGCAGGAGAGAGATCACTAGATCATTACCTGTTAGGTTCACTCCCTCTGGGGTACCTGGCATTGGCCACTGTCGGTAGACAGGACACTGAGCTGGATGGACCTTTGGTCTGACCAGGTGTGGCCATTGTTATGTTCTTAAAATTTACTTACCTTTTTGTTCCATTTGACAAACCAATTGCTCTTTGCTCCTGTGTGTCTAATATGGTTGTGGAGCTAATATTGTTTTGATTAGTTTCCTTGTTCGTACATCTTACGGGGTATTGTGAAAATGTATTAAATGTAAAGCACATTTTAAAGCTCTGATAGAAGGTGCTTTCCAAGTTCAAGGTTTTATTAAATTACTGAACATGTAGTTTTTGTGAACCCCACAAAAATGGTGGATATTAAGTCATCTTCTTTAAAAGCAGTGTAGCCCTGTTGGTCTCAGTATATGAGGCACTAGGTAAGTGAAGAAGAGTTCTGTGTAATTTGAAAGTTTGTACCTTTCACCAACAGAAGTTGATCCAATAAAAGAGATTACCTCACTTAACTTACCTTCTTTAAAAGAAACTTAGAACCTAGAGGACTCTCATAGGTTTGGAATCTATGAAAATTTGGGCTTAGAATTCTTAAACATTCCTAGTCCTAGTACATCTGGCCTAACACTGACGCATGCTCTTTCTGGTACCCATAGAAATACTGAGGTATTTCCTTCAAGTGGTGGTAATGCATACTGTTGTCTCACCCTGATTTTGGCAGTGTCTTCCTCCTTGTACTTTTTTTGGAGAGAAGTGATTACTACAACCTTAAATATTTAACACATGTTGAAAAGTGGTTCCATACTCCATGCTGTCCTCAAGTTAAAAATGGAAATGTGGCTATCTTTGAGCAAGTCCTTCAGTACTTGCAACCTCTCTGATGCTTGTGTGCATCAGTTGATTATCACAGATGTACTTTAATGTTTTGTGGCTTTGCTTGTTTAAATAGCTTATTTACAAGGCCACCTGGGCAAGAGGCAGATTGAAGAATTTGCATTATCAGTGAATTCAGTAAGCAAACTTCCTATTTCTGACCCTTGTTCCTAGACTAATGGTGGTGCGAAACGACAGAAGATAACCCATCAGAACTACATTGTTTATCAAAAGCAAGGCATCAGACGGAGTACACGGCACAGAAAAGTCAGAGGGGAAAAGGCACTACTTGTTTCCGCCAACCAGACATTGAAAGAGCTGAAAATACAGGTGAGGAATTTCCTTTGTTCCTAAAAACAGTGTTCTCCTCTGCTGTCGTGTGTGAGCGCACAATGGTGACAGGGAAGTAAATCTAGATGTCTTGTACTCCTAGCTGTTGCCATTGTTTTAGATTTTCCTGTGTAAGAACTTATAAAATACTCCAAGATCTGTCATGGTAACTCAAAGACAAATGTTGTTTCCCACTTCATGGACGAGGAAGGCTCTAAATACAGTAGAACTGCCACATTTCTGCACCAGACAGCGGCAGTGCACAAGGGGGCTCTTGCAAAGCACTGCTCAGTGGTTCTTTGTGAAGGAGTGGGGCAGTAGCACCCACAATGATATACTAATCAGTGGCTCTGTTTTGTTTGGTGTCCTAAGATGCATGGTTTTTGACAGTATTATTGGTGTGTGTGGGACTTGCATATTCTGCTTTTGCACAAAATCAGTGTTTTATATTGTGTTGGCACAGATCATGCACGCATTTTCAGTTGCTCCGTTTGACCAGAATTTGTCGATCGATGGGAAGATACTAAATGATGATACTGCAACACTTGGTGCCCTTGGAGTCATTCCAGAGTCAGTCATTTTATTAAAGGTAACGTGAGAATTGTGGTGGTCTGCTGAAAGGAAATGCTGACTGGCAACAGAAATGATATCAACTTAGAATTACACTAACACTATATTGAGATTACTCAGTTAAGTATTTGAGTCAGGAAATGCTGTGATTTGAACTTTCCTCCTACGATGCATGCATTGTCTTTAATTGTCTGAGATACGGTATCTGAGAAGTTAACATTTTTTCTACAACTGAAGGTATACGTGTGTAATGAATGTGAAAGCTTCTGTAGCGCATAAGTGCAAGGCCAGCAGAATTAAGGTTGTGCACTCAACTTTCACACTTAGATTTTTGAGCACTAAACTGTATAATCTAAGTATAATTTTTAATACTTAATTTCCTGTCCTCCTTTTTGAGGGAAGAAAAATCTTAAACTCTATAAAGAGCTGTTGATGGTGAAGGCTAACTAATGCCTTAACTAGTGTCACTAGTAACCTGTGCACTTGTAAATTTAACAGGTGCCAGTTGGGCAAAGGACAGTAAGTGCTTCCATATCTATGCATGTACATGCCTTCGTAAACATACAGCACAACAAAATACAGTGGCCCCAGTTGGCATATGCTTAGTTGACTTCAGTGGGACTAAAGCCCAGGCTTAAACAGCCCTTCCTAAACAGATACACATTACTGAACTGGGGATCCTAAAGCCTGAAAAGTGCTTCCAGTCCTCTTTTTATTGTCCCCCAAACCACCCTGGGAAAACTTCTTTCTTTGGCAGCGTATATTTTCTTCCCCAGTCTGTTTAAATGCACATCTGCCAGAGTCTCTTGCTTAGCTAATAGGACCAGTAAACTTCTAGTATTCATGTTGTTTTATAGTTCTGTTTGGTTTGTTTTACAGGCTGATGAACCAATTGCAGATTATGCAGCAATGGATGATGTTATGCAAGGTAAAGAAGACTTCATAATTACAATCTAGAAACATTCTTATTTGTGAAAACATATTATTACCACTGTACTCTTTCTTGGTTAGTTGCTTTGACAAAAATTATTTATGGTCATGTTGTACTGCATTTGGGACCGAACATGATAAGCATAAGACAGGCTTATATGTGGAGCTGAAGTCACAGTGTAGAAAGGTAGGAGAAATTAGCAGAAGACAGAAGTATTCAAGATTTCCCTGCAGCCAGCATCTGAAAGTTGTTGAAGCTTGATATTTGCAATAATTCAAACAGTTGATTCTTCTCTTAGAAGTCACATTGTCATTAGAGGTTTCTGATGTAGTATTTTTCCTTTTCAGTTTGTATGCCTGAAGAAGGATTTAAAGGTAAGGCACTTACTTGTTACTTCATTTATTTGAACCTACCTTAATTTCATCTTGAATGCGTGTAATCTTCTTTGTTGCTTTTTCACTTACAGGGACTGGTCTTCTTGGACACTAATGTGTTTTTTTTTTTATAACCGCTGGCAGCAGAGAAATGACCAGAAAGGAAGAGGATTTTGACATGGTAGGGCATTAAAACAAAGGTGGATATAGGACTAAACAGTTGCTTGACTCTTCCAGAAGGCAGAAACCCATTCTGAAATGACTGCCCCAAATGCCTTATGTCAAAGCAGATTGCACTGAAGGGACATCCTGACTTCAAGAGAGCATTTCAAATTTTATATTTAATAAAACAAAAGTAAAAGTATAGTAGCAGTAACAATATATCATGTTTACAGACAGAAATTTCGAACTGAGGAAGGGAGAGGCATTCTGTTGTTTCCTTGCTCTGATTTCATACCACCGTCATCTGTCCATAAAGAAATAGTATTACAGTAGATCAAAAACATCTTGATCTGTCCTAAAGTAACTCTTTAGAGATAAACCTGCTAACAGATATCCTGTCTTTGATCCACTTTTACTCTTTCAGTACAGCATGGAAGTAAAGAATTTGTTAATTGTGAAGAATGACTAGCTTTTTCAGACTTCAGATATGTACCCCAAAATGTAAACTGTGGCTTGCCTGTGAAAGCCTCCATCAGTGGCTCTTCAACACCGAGATAAGGGGGACAAGGAACTGCCTTCTCGGCTGTCTCTGGAGGCTCTAGCACACACCCGTCCTTTTGCAGTTTTACTTTCAAACTTGAAGATGATCCTAACTTTAATAATCACATGGTCTTTCTCTGTGAAATGTGTTTTTAGAAATGTTGGCTATTTTAACAACTTTTGATAACATCTTCTCCAGTATGCTACTGCCAAGAGCCAGAAATCCATTTCCACTCTACTGATCAATTCAGGAACATTGAATTAATCTTCACTAGAATATCAGAATCAGAGATACTGAAGGGGATGAGGTGTCATACTTGGGGCACATTTTTCATGTGAAGAGATTTTCCTTTTGTTCTCATTGTTTTCAGGAATGCACTAATTTTTTTTTTATTTTTTTTTAAACCATCTGTAATTCCCAGAAAGGATCTCTTCCTGACCCTATTAAATATTAGCTGGAAATAGTTTACCACTAAAATATTTAAAAGGACACTGTCAAGGTATCTTTAATAATAAAGTTAAATATTTCCTGGTAGCTTCATGCTCAACTGTGCTCCCTTAGCAAAATAGCCTCTTGCTGAGTTTGGGCTTTGGCAGTGTTTTATTATTGTTTTTAAATTGGTTGTTTAGAGCAAAACTAGTGTATTTAACACTCCCATGAGCATTGCAGGCAGATTTAAGGGGTCTGTGGAGCATGGAGGGTATATAAAAACATGGGCCCTTGATAGTGTTCTTTTTAAAATTTACCTTTTATCAGAATAGTCATAGCTCCCCTTCATAAAATGATTAACCTTTGTTCTTTTTCTCTGTACTGTTTTAATCCATCTTCTCCCCCTCCCCCCCATCCCACCCCTTCCTCCAAAACCAGTTTGGGAAGTTGGTAGGGAATACAGGAAGCAGGTCTGGACCAGTGAAAGTGGCAAAACAATTGATATAAAGTATTCTATTTGGAGCAGTTGTAAAGTCATAAATAATGGCTTGGAAATGATTCAGAAAAGGGGATTTAAAACTGAGATTATTTCTAATGTATCTTGGTTTTGTATTTCAAGATACGGGATTTGGATCCAATAAAAGGGCTGGATCTTAGAGAGGTGAAACAGTGCAGCTGAGCAATTTATTCTTTCCCAAGGTAAAGACTTCAGTAAAAGTTCAATATGCTATTGTTAGTGCTTGATTAAGCAACTCTACTTCCCTTGAAAATAGGCTTGTTTGCCTGAAAGAGATTTTATTCTTCTTTTTAGACTGAAGCACTCACTCATGTACATAGCCCCTGGAAATTTGATATTTTTTTCAATTTGCTGGTTTTTTGGGGGGGAGGGGGAGGCGGAGGCGGGAGGGTTGTTTTTTATTTTTGTTTTTTTGTTACTAGAGTCTCTTCCTTGAGATTACAATGTTCCAAAACTAAGTCTCTTAAACTTCACAGGGAAGAACTGTAAACCATGATGTATAAGTAGACACAATTACAGATGTGATGTATAGATGTACCTAATGGCCTTGGTATTGCTATATCTTACAGCTGTGCAAGGGAAACAGGTACAAGATGTGATCAAAGGCACATTAACTGTTTTGTCTGTATTTGCAAACATATTGGACTAAAATTGTCATTTGAGCTGTGGAAGCCTTATTAAAGTACATACACATGGTCTATCTTCTCATATTTTAATGTATTGCATAAAGCATTTTTTACATTGATTGGTTCAGATATCTTCTGTAAAATTTGTCGTCTTTTTCTAGTATTTCTGAGAATTCCACAGTTTGAAACTTTTTTCCATGAGTTGAATGTGCCATAAAGTGGTTAGTTGACTGTTTGATGGCAGGAACAATAGATTACTAAAATAAAGCCAGGAGGAAAGTTGAGTAAAAAAAATAAGTTTCACGTGGGTCTCAGGATATTTAAACTGTAGCAGAACAATAGTACAGATTCCTCTAGTAAGAAACACTATACCTGTAAACACTTAAACGCAGTCCCAGTTGATTTTCTCATTGTTGACTATTCACTGTTCCCAAATTAATATCAGAAACAGCAGCTTAAATTGAATAATCTTGTTCAGATACTTAGGCATATGGATCTCATCTACCATTAGTTGTATTGCAGAGGCAAAGTTAAGGAGGCACAGTCTAATGTGTTAGAAACAGTTACAGAAACATTCCTGTAGTACTAAATACTTCATAGTTGTGAAAGAATCCATGCTGAGTGAATCCAGAAGGCAAGTCTGGATTTTCCCGACCTGGGGTATTCTATCTGCTACCCAAGATCCATAAACCTGGAAATCCTGGACGCCCCATCATCTCAGGCACTGGCACCCTGACAGCAGGATTGTCTGGCTATGTAGACTCCCTCCTCAGGCCCTTCGTTACCAGCACTCCCAGATGCTCTAATAAATTTGTTAGTCTCTAAGGTGCCACAAGTACTCCTTTTCTTTTTAGTCAAATGAAAGAGGCCCATTCAATTACATCAGGTAATGGCAGACAGCTGAAAAGTTTGTAAGTGCTTATATATAAATGCTAGAAGTCTTAATATGGTGTGTGAACTAGAGTGCCTCGTATTAAATGAGGATATTGATATAATAGGCATCACAGAAACTTGGTGCAATGAGGATAATCAATGGGACCAAAGGGATAGAGAATAAGATGGAGAATATCTTATTGCCCTTATATAAATCCATGGTACACCCACATCTTGAATACTGCATACAGATGTGGTCTCCTCATCGCAAAAAAGATATAGTGGCATTAGAAAAGGTTCAGAGAAGGGTAACAAATGATTAGGGATTTGAAACAGGTGCCATATGTGGAGAGTTTAAAGAGGTTAGGACTTTTCAGCTTGGAAAAGAGGAGACTAAGGGGGGATATGATAGAGGTCTATAAAATCATGAGTGGTGTGGAGAAAGTGAATAAGGAAAAGTTATTTACTTGTTCCCATAATATAAGAACTAGGGGCCACCAAATGAAATTAATGGGTAGCAGTTTTAAAACAAATAAAAGGAAGTTCTTCTTCACTCAACACACAGTCAACCTGTGGAACTCCTTGCCTGAGGAGGTTGTGAAGGCTAGGACTGTAACAGGCTTTAAAAGAGAACTGGATAAATTCATGGAGGCTAAGTCCATTAATAGCTATTAGCCAGGATGGGTAAGGAACGGTGTCCCTAGCCTCTGTTTGTCAGAGGGTGGAGATGGATGGCAGGAGAGAGATCACTTGATCATTACCTGTTAGGTTCACTCCCTCTGGGGCACCTGGCATTGGCCATTGTCGGGAGACAGGATGCTGGGCTGGATGGACCTTTGGTCTGACCCAGTATGGCCATTCTTATGTTCACAGTAATAGGGTACAAAATATATCAGAGGACAGAACAGGTCATGCTGTTGGGGGAGTGGTACTATATGCGAAACAAAGCATAGAATCAAATAAAGTAAAAATCTTAGATGAATCAAACTCTACCATAGAATCTCTCTGGATAGTAATTTCATGTTCTAATAATAAACATATGGCAGTAGGGATATACTACTGACTATCTGACCGGGATGGTGATAGTGACTGTGAAATGCTATGGGACATTAAAGAGGCTATAGAAATAAGAAAATCAACAATAATGGGGGATTTCATGTATCCCCGTATTGACTGGGTACATGTCAGCTCAGGACGGGATGCAGAGATAAAGTTTCTTGACACCTTAATTGACTGCTGTGACATTCTATACCTTGGGGGAGTGTTCTGTAACCCCCATATTCTTCATTTATATATAATTGTAATATTGCATATAAAGCAGGCTATGTGAGGTTCAGAGAAAGGTTATGATCTGCTGAAAGTCACTGTTCTATCTAAATGTATATCATTAATGCATATGAAGTTGTGAGAATTGTGTTGCATCATTGTCACTAAAATATGCTGTGGGTTTGGGAAATGCCCAGATACTGGCTGTACAGAGACAACGCTAAGGAAAGTAACCATTGCCCGGGCAGGTGTCAAACCATTAACAGCCATTGTCCATCAAGGGAGCTACAATTCAATGACTCACCTGCATAAGGCCACACCAGGAGAATTGCTCAACTTTCCCTGGCGACAGCAATGCCCACCAGACATGCCTGGATTTGTGTTCTCTAGCACATGGGACCAGGGTATAAAATAGAACACAGGGGCCCCATGCTTGGCCTTTCTCCTGCCCCCATCTATGCTGTAAACAACAAAGGCAGGCCTTGTCTACACTGGCAAGATTCTGTGCAGTAAAGCAGCTTTCTGTGCTGTAACTCCCGAGGTGTGCACACTGCCAAGCCACTTAGTGTGCAGAAACTGCAGTTGTGCTGTTTTTTAAAAAAAAAAAAAAAAAACAAGAAGGTTACAGCTGTCTGTGCCGGGGCTACTGCGTTGCAGTGCCAGTGTAGACACTGTGGTTACTGGTCAATTACAGGGCTAAGATTGGCCTCCAGGAGGTGTCCCACAATGCCTGTTCTCAACTCTCTGGTCATCAGTTTGAACTCTACTGCCCTGCCTTCAGGTTACCAACTGTCATCCCCACCCCGTAAATTCCTTTGGGATTTTGAAAGTCCCCTTCCTGTTTGCTCGATGACACATGCAGTGGTCTCAGTGCATCTTTTCAGGTGGCCATGCCTGCTCCACACATCAGACAATCCCCCTCTTGGAGCAATGCCGAGCTGCTGGACCTCATCAGCATTTGGGGAGAGGAGGCTGTCCAGTCCCAGCTGTGCTCCAGCCATAGGAATTATATCTATGGACAAATGTCACCATGCATGACGGAAAGGGGCCATGACCGGGACCATTGCAGTGCAGGGTCAAAGTGAAGGAGCTGCAGAATGCCTACCACAAGGCACAGGAGGCAAACCGCCGCTCCAGTGCTGTGCCCACGAGCTGCTGGCTCTACAAAGAGCTGGACACAATACTCGGCGGTGACTCCACCTCCATTGCTAACACCACTGTGGATACTTCGGTGGCTCGCGTGCCAGTCTAAAGCGGAGTGAGCCAGAAGGAGGAATCTTGGATGAGGATGTGGCGGGGGGGACCCAAAGGCAGAGGATGATTTGGAGGTCAAAGATGCATGCAGCCAGGAGCTCTTTTTTACCCAGGAGGAGGCTAGCCAGTTACAGCAGTCGGATCTTGGCAAAGCGCAAACAGGAGAGGCAGCCCCTGTTAAATGGATCTGATTTTGGGAATCGCTGAAGCGAGCTGGTGGGAGGAAGGAGGGTTGCAGAAAGCAGGCTTGTCTCCCACCGCATGCCTAGGAGCCAGGGCAGAAGCTGCAGTCTTGGAGAAGACCCTCCCTTGATTCCCTGCTGACTCTCATCAGCGAGATCTTCCATAATGATCACATCTTATGGAAAATGTGGGGACAAGAAGCAGCAGTCTGGAGTAGCCAGCTTCCACAGTGCAATTGCTACACGCTTCTCCAGCAGCAGGGCAGCTCTTATTCTCGTGTCCTTGCACTGTAGGGCTGGGGCAAGCTCATCACACAGTCCCATGAAAGTGGCTTTCCTCATCCAAAAGTTCTGCAGCCACTGCTCATCATCCCAGACGCGCATCACGATGTGATCCGAGCACTCAGTGCTTGTTTCCCAAGCTCAAAAGCGGCATTCCGCTGTGTTCAGCACTTCCGTGAAAGCTACAAGCAATCTCATGTCGTAGCTACTGTATGTGGTGAGATCAGTGTCACACTCTTCTTGCCTTTGTAGTTTAAGGAATAACTCCACTGCTATTTGTGATGTGTTGGTCAGAGCAAGCAGCATACTGGTCAGCAGTTCGGGATCCATTCCTGCAGCCCAAAGAGGCAGGTTGTGAAATACAGAAACCATGGAAAGATGGCTCCAAATGCGGATGGAAGCACAGGGATTGCTGGAATGCGAAGCAATGCGTCACGGGGCATTGGGACAGGACGCAGGGTGCCCCGTGACCCCCCCTCCGCCTTCCCACAACTGTTAGCAGCAGACAAGAAATAGATGCACTGTGGGATAGCTGCCCAGAGTGCACTGCTCTGAATACCGCTACAAGTGCCACGAGTGTGAACATGCTATTGCACAGGCAGCTGACAGTGTGAACACACAACAGCTGTTTCCCTTCAGTGCTCCCTCAGTGGCGCGGTAATTCTGCCAGTGTAGATATGTCCTCAGAAGACTCCAACAGAGGAGACTGACCCAGGCTTAAGGGACAAACCTGTATATTAAGGACTGTAGTATGCAGTGGGATGAGAAAAAAAACTGGTTAATCTAGATGTTGCCCAGTCTAATAGTTGAGAGTTTAGACAGTGTGCTTGTATTTTATTTTATTTTGGTAACTATGACTTTTTGCCTATCACTAATAGTTAAAATCCATTTTTTGTAGTCAAACTTATTTTATTGTTTATCTTTTCCAGGGACTTTGCCTGAAGTATTTGGTAAGGGTGTTTGCTCAAGTTTACAAAGGCTGGTGTATATTCACTTTCCATTTATGAAGTGGTGAACCAATTAATAAATCTGCATTGCTCATCTTGAGCAGTGCAAGACGGTATATTCCTGAGGTACAGTGCTGGGAGTTGGGGGGATTTGGCTGGTGCCTTTCCCTTTGTGATTCATGAGTGGCTCTGGGAGCATTCATGCAATCTAGCTGGGTGTGGGGGCTCCACATGCTGTTGTGCTGAGTGATAACAGCACCTGGAGGGGCTTGCTGCTTGTCACTAGCAAAGCATTGAGAGAGAGAGATCCCAGACTGGAGAGTTATGGGGGGCACAGTGGTCCTATGGTCCCAAGCTGCACCCTGGGGATCCTGTCACAACTGCTTCTTGGAGCAGCTAGTTCTGGAACCCACAAAAGGAGAGGCAATTCTTGATTTAGTGCTAAGTAGAGCACAGGATCTGGTCCAAGAGGTGAATATAGCTGGACCTCTTGGTAATAGTGACCATAATATAATTAAATTTAACATCCCTGTGGTGGGGAAATCACAGCAGCCCAACGCTGTAGCATTTAATTTCAGAAAGGAGGACTATACAAAAATGAGGAAGCTAGTGAAACAGAAACTAAAAGGTACAGCGCCAAAAGAGAAATCCCTGCAAGCTGCAAGGAAACCTTTTAAAGACGCAGTAGAATCATAGAATATCAGAGTTGGAAGGGACCTCAGGAGGTCATCTAGTCTAACCCCTGCTCAAACCAGGACCAATCCCTCACTAAATCATCCTAGCCAGGACTTTGTCAAGCCTTTGTAAAGGACAGTTTTTCCTAATATCCAACCTAAAACTCCCCCCCAGCAGTTTGAGATCATTACTCCTTGTTCTGTCATCTGCTACCACTGAGAATAGTCTAGATGCATCCTCTTTGGAAGCCCCTTTCAGGTAGTTGAAAGCAGCTATCAAATCCCCCCTCATTCTTCTCTTCCACAGACTAAACAATCCCAGTTCCCTCAGCCTCTCCTCAAAAGTCATGTGTTCCAGTCCCCCAATTTTTCCACATCTTTCTTGTAGTGCGGGGCCCAAAACTGGACACAGTACTCCTGATGAGGCCTCACCAATGCCAAATCAGGGGAATGATCATGTCCCTCGATTTGCTGGCAATGCTCCTACTTATACAGCCCAAAATGTCATTAGCCTTCTTGGCAACAAGGGCACACTGTTGACTCATATCCAGCTTCTTGTCCACTGTAACCCCTAGGTCCTTTTCTGCAGAATTGCTGCCTAGCCATTCGGTCCCTAGTCTGTAGTCGTGCATGGGATTCTTCCATCCTAAGTGCAAAACTCTGCACTTGTCCTTGTTGAACCTCATCAGATTTCTTTTGGCCCAATCCTCTAATTTGTGTAGGTCCCTCTGTATCCTATCCCTACTCTCCAGCGTATCTACCTCTCCTCTCAGTTTAGTGTCCTCTGCAAACTTTCTGATGGTGCAATCCATGCCATTCTCCAGATCATTAATAAAGATATTGAACAAAACCGGCCCCAGAACCGACCCTTGGGGCACTCCGCTTGATGCTGGCTGCCAACTAGACATGAAGGCTCATAACAGAGGCTCAATTAAATTGTATACCCCAAATTAAAAAACATAGAGAACCAAAAAAGTGCTAGTGGGGCTAAACAACAGAGTAAAAGAAGCAGTGAGAGACAAAAGGCATCCTTTAAAAAGTGGAAGTTAAATTTTAGTGAGGAAAATAGGAGCATAAACTCTGGCAATTGAAGTGTAAAAATATAATTAGGAAGGCCAAAAAGAATTTGAAGAACAGCTAACCAAAGACTCCAAAAGTAATAGCAAAAAAAAGTTTAAGTACATCAGAAGCAGGAAGCTGCTAAATAACCAGTAGGGCCACTGGATGATTGAGATGCTAAAGGAGCACTCAAGGATGATAAAGCCATTGCAGAGAAACAAAATGAATTCTTTGCATCGGTCTTCATGGTTGAGGATGTCAGGAAAATTCCCACACCTGAGTCATTCTTTTTAGGTGTCAGATTTGAGGAACTGTCCCAGATTGAGGTGTCAGAAAAGTTCACAATGTTTTGGAAAAAAGAAGAAAAGGAGGACTTGTGGCACCTTAGAGACTAACATTTATTTGAGCATAAGCTTTCGTGAGCTACAGCTCACTTAGCTCACGAAAGCTTATGCTAAAATAAATTTGTTAGTCTCTAAGGTGCCACAAATCCTTCTTTTCTTTTTAATAAACAGAAGTGATTTTATGAAGTGGTTCCAAGTAATAACAGAACAAAAAGAAAAGGAGGACTTGTGGCACCTTAGAGACTAACAAATTTATTTGAGCATAAGCTTTCGTGAGCTACAGCTCACTTCATTGGATGCATTGCACAAGTACTCCTTTTCTTTTTGTGAATACAGACTAACATGGCTGCTACTCTGAAACCAGAGAGAACAAAGTAAGTTACCAAGCAAATTAAAGCAAAAACACGCAAGTCTACACCTAATACATTAAGAAACTGATTACAGGGAATATCTCACTCTGAGATGTTTCAATAAGCTTCTTTCACAGACTAGATCCCTTCTTAGTCTGGTACAGTCCTTCTTAGTTCCAGACATCTTAGGTGGAAAGTAGGGGTTTTCTCATGACTGGAAGCCTCTTTGTCCTGCTCCACCCCCTTTCATAGCTTGGGCACAAGGTGGGAATCTTTTGTCTCTCTGGGTCCCCACCCCTCCTCCTAAATGGAAAAGTACCAGATTTAAGATGGATTCCAGTATCAGGTGACATGCTCACATGTCCTGTGAGACCCCAGCCTCCATTCTTCCAGGGCTGGCCCACATGTACCCAGGAAGGTTTGCAAGTAAACAGAGACATTTATGGTTCATTGATTCTGAAGCACCCTTAATGGCTTCCACTTAATATGTTTACATCAGCGTTACAAGTTTGTCTTATTCTCCTAACTCAGGACATAGAAACAATACACACAAACTAATAGGAGAAATATATTCAGTAGGTTATAACCTTTTTAATGATACCTTACAAGAGACCTTTTGCGTAAAGCATATTCCAGTTTCATCATATTTACACTCATAAGCAGGTTTCCCTAAAACATATGGAGTGCAATGTCACAATACAAAATTATTCAAGATAGTTAAGTCCCAGGCAGACTGTGAAGAGGCACAAAAGGATCTCACAAAACTGTGTGACTGGGCAACAAAATGGTAGATAAAATTCAATGTTGATAAATGCAAAGTAATGCATATTGGAAAACATAATCCCAACTATACATATTAAATGATCACTAGCTGTTATCATTCAAGAAAAAGATCTTGGAGTTATTGAGGGTAGTTTTCTGAAAACATCCACACAATGTGCAGCAGCAGCCAAAAAGGCAAACAGAATATTGGGAATCGTTAAGAAAGGGATAATAAGGAAATATCGTATTGCCTCTATATAAATCCATGGTACACCCACATCTTGAATACTGTGTGCAGATATGGTCACCCCATCTCAAAAAAGATACGTTGGAATTGGAAAAGGTTCAGAAAAGGACAACACAAATGATTAGGGGTATGGAACAGCTTCCATATTAGGAGAAGATTAATAAGACTGGGACTTTTCAGATTGGAAAAGAGATGACTAAGGGGGGATATGATTGAGGTCTATAAAATCATGACTGGTGTGGAGAAAATAAGGAAGTGTTATTCACTCATAACACAAGAATGAGGAGTCACGAAATGAAATGAATAGGGAGCAGATTTAAAACAAAAGGAAGTATTTTTTCACACAATGCACCACCAACCTGTGCAACTCCTTGCAGAGTATGTTGGGAAGGCCAACACTATAACAGTTCAAAAAAGAACTAGAAATTGGTACCAGTCTCACTCCTGTTCCATTAGGAGCCGCTCATCGACCTCCCGCTGACACAGATCATCGGCACCACCATTGCCTTTGCAGTCGGTGTCGCCGCAGTCCAGGGCCGACTCCGGCCGTTACAGTTACTCACACCGTGCTCTGGACAGCAAGGACCCTCAGACGGGGTGGCACCCCCAATGGGGGCCACCAGGTCATTGGCCCATCTGGACTCCTTGGGCCTATCAACAGTGCCAAGGGGCCCCGTCCCGGGCAAGCTACTCGATGCAGTGGTCCCGGTTCCCGCACCAATGCCCAACGGTGCCAGAAGCCACAGTATCCAGGTCTCCAGCATCCACCCAGGGCAAACTGAAGAGACCAGCACCAAGTACAGTGCCGCCCTGAGGTCTGCCGCCCCGGACCAAGCTGGAGGCCCCTCCCATGGGAGAAGGGGAGCAGGAGGACCAGCCAGAGGGGGTTGAGCAGCTGCTAACCTCCTCGTCAACCCTGGATGAGGCAGTGGCAGGAACGCCATTCTCCTTGAGGCGTCATATCTCCCAGGGGTGCGAAACAAGCTGGCGGACTACCTCAGCAGGTTGTATTTCATGCACGAGTGGATGCTCAGAGCAGACGTTGTGCTTTCGCTCTTCCGCAGGTGGGGTTTCCCTGGCTAGACCTGTTTGCCACCAGGGACAACGCCCAGTGCCCATGGTTCTGCTCGTTCCAGGGCCGCAGCCCGGGTTCAGTTGCAGACGCGTTTGCGATCCCGTGGGGAATGGGCTTGATGTATGCCTTCCTCCTGGCTCCGCTTGGTACACAAAGTCTAGCTCAAAGTATGCAGCGACAGGGCGGCAGTGGTCCTCATCTCCCCAGTCTGGGCCCGCCAACACTGGTACACAACGCTTCTAGAGCTGTCGGTGGAGGCCCCAGTAGTCCTGCCCCTACACCGGGACCTCCATCACGCAGGACGGCGGGCGGCTTCTCCACCCTAACCTGCAATCACTACACGTGACGGTGTGGAAGCTCTGTGGCTAAACGCCTTGGAGAGCTAGTGCTCCCTTCCTGTGCAGCAGATTCTGCTTGGCAGTAGGAAACCCTCTACCAGGGCTACCTATGTGGCCAAGTGGAAAAAGTTCTCCTGTTGGTGTGAGCCCCGACAGGTGCAGCAGTGGCAAGCCCCGGTGCAAGCCATTTTCGAGTACCTCCTGCACCTCAAGCAGCAGGGGCAGGCCCCATCCTCACTCAGAGTGCACCTGGCGGCCATCTCCGCCTTCCGTCCAAGGTTTTCGGGGGGCTCAGTGTTTTCCCACCCAGTGGTGGGATGGGTTCCTTAAAAGATTGGAGAGGATGTTTCCGTACTCATGCCCCCCAGTCCCTCCTTGGATCCTTAACTTGGTCCTCTCTAAACTCATGGGATGCACGTTTGAGCCCCTCGCTACCTGCTCCCTCCTCCACCTTTCCTGGAAGGTGGCATTTCTGGTGGCCATTTCCTTGGCCAGAAGGGTGTCCGAGCTGAGGGCTCTCACCTCTGACCCAGTGTATACAGTGTTTCACAAGGATAAGTTGCAGCAACGACTGCACCCCAAGTTCCTCCCTAGGGTGGTCTCGCAATTCCATTTGGGCCAGAACATTTGTCTGCCGGTGTTTTTTCCAAAACCCCATACAGACCCAAGTCACCGCAGCCTACACACCCTGGATGTCCATTGAGTGCTGGTGTTCTATTTGGAGCACACCAAACTCTTTTGTAAATCCACGCAGCTGTTCGTGGCCATAGCCGAGAGGATGAAAGGCCTCCTGGTGTCGGCGCAGTGGATCTTATCTTGGATAACAAGCTGCGTCCGGGCATGCTCTGAGCTTGCAGGTGTTCCAACCCTGGCAGTCACGGCCCACTCGACCAGGGCGCGAGCGACTTCCACGGCTTTCCTGGCACAGGTCCCAATGCAGGAGATCTGCAGAGCAGCCACCTGGTCCTCAGTGCACACCTTCATGACCCACTACATGGTCAACCAGCAGGCCAGAGAGGAGGCAGCAGTTGAAAGAGCAGTCCTCCAATCAGTAGTTCTGTGACTTCTACCCTCCTCCAGAGGTAAGCTTGTGATTCACCTAATGTGGAATGGATGTGAACAAGCACTCAAAGAAGAAAAAACCATTACTTACCTTCTCATAACTGTTGTTCTTTGAGTTGTGTTGTTCATGTCCATTCCACCACCCATGCTCCTACCCCTCTGTCAGAGTCACCAGCAAGAAGGAACCGGAGGGGGTCGAGTGGCAGGGGTATATACGCACTGCGCAGTGGCACTACTCGGGGCCCTGCCGGCCCAACGGGAGCCACTAAGGGAAAAAGTTTCCAATGCTTGTGCACACCTAATGTGGAATGGACGTGAACAACGTATCTCGGAGAACAACAGTTATGAGAAGGTAAATAACTTTTTTTTATTCCTCCTTTTCTCTATTCAGTTACTAAGATGCTTAAGCATGTGGTGAGAAAGACTTTTGCTTGGAATTCACTTAGCTTGTTAAGCATTAGTTTGCGTTTTACCTTTTATTTCCTTGTAACCAATTCTGACTTTTATGCCTCATTATTTTTAATCACTTAACATCTATCTTACTGTAGTTAATCAACTTATTTTATCTAAACTAGTGTGTTTGGATAGAAGTGTTTGGGAAACTCCATTTGAGATAACAGGATTTGAGCATATTATTTTCTGTTAATAAATGACAGACTTTATATGAGCTTGTGTTGTCCAGGAGAGGCTGGGCAGTACAAGATGCACATTCTTGGGGGAAGGTCTGGGACTGGGAGTTTGCTGGTGTTGTCCAGCAGCATAATTCATGGGTGGCTGGCCATAGCATTCATACTGTATAGTTGGGAGTAATTCACATGCTGGAGGCTGTGCGTGGGCGGACCGGGAGTGGTAGTTCTCACATTGAAGCAGTGTAAAAAACACCCCAGATAGGAGAATTGAGGGGACACAACTGTTTGACAGTCCAGATTGTACCCTGGGTAATGTCACATCCTCCTTGGATCTTAATCTTATTCTTGCAGGTGAGAGGGGGAGGAAGTGGGACTCCAGGAAATGCATGCTGTTTGTTCCTCCCTGCTCCCACGGCTTCCTGTCCAGCTGATACCACCCCCTGGATAGGGGTGGCGATAGTGACTCCACAGCAGACCACAAGTATTCAGAAACAGATGCTTGTGCTGAAAAGCTGGAATAAAGGACATTTAGAAGAACTGGTATGCTTCCCCATGGCATCAGTCTGGTTGGTTTTTCAAGGCTGGTGGCCCATCACTAATGCATATAGCTGATAGTTAAGGTCCCAGTGGGGACTTCGTCCCAAGCGGAGCATGCCCCGAGCTCCCGGGTTTAAGCCCGGCTTGTTCTGCGGTGGGCTTATGTCTGTGAGTAACCCCCTACGACAGCTGTCTTAAGTGCTTTGGAGCATTGCTGGATCTGTAAGAACTTTTGGCCTTGCCCCCAGAGGGAACGGGACATTTACCTCAGGGCTCTCCTGAGGAAGTCCACTCTCCACCCGTCTTCTGAGCCCTCAATACAGGCTGCACTAAGTACTTTGGCTTTCGTTGGCAGTGCACCGCTGGCACCTGGCTCCTCTCGGCACAGTTCGCCATTGCTGGTGCCGAAGAAGAAGGTGAAGAAGCGCTCACAGATGCTGAGCAAGAAGGCCCGGGGTCATCTGGTAGAGGGACCCGGCCTATCTACCAGCCTTCTCTGGAGCAGCGCGAGCTCCCTCTGCAGATGGGGCTCTTAGCCCTCTTAAAGGTCCCTCACTGACTCTGGTGAGTGGTATGGGACCTGCCAGCCTACCTGCACCGTCGTCATCCCAAGCCCAGGCACAGAGAGAGCACAGGTCTTCTCCTGTTCCTGTGACATCTCTGGGGCTGCGGGACCGGGCTAAGGGTCCCTGAGAGCGCAAGCCGGCCGTTAAGACCCCTCCGGGGGCAGGGGAGCACTGTTGGTCACTGGACAAGCAATCCCATGGCAGTTTGCAACCACGCCACCGGTCACCCAAACTCACGCCCCGGACACCAAGATGTTATTCCCCAGTGTGGGGTCGATGCTCCCCATGTTATGGCTGATGCCATTTGTTCTCTCACTGATCCATGTCTAGACATCGGTCTTGGTCGCCAGCACCATGGGACCGCTCCCCCTCATGTTACCAGTCTCCCCGGCACCATTTCCCCTGACACCTATCTCCCCGGCATTGAGACTGTTCTCCCCGGTATAGCCACCGATCGCTTATGCCTGGTCAGTACTCACTGGTAGCCACGACCAGCAAGCAGACACAGGCATTGACGGCTCCTCTCTGGTCGCTGAAGTGGTTCCTCTGGCACGGAGGCCCAGTTCAGCCGATCGCCCCGGTCTCCATGACAGGATTGGGCATCAGAAACAGCTCTGCTGTCCATGGCACCACAGTGGCAGCAAGGCCAGTGGCCAAGAAGGTGGCCATATTGGGGAGCATGGGGTGTTCTGGTGATGATGATGCCCCCTTCACAGCATGCATCAGTGGCCATATTGGAGTGGAGATTGATAGTCCCACTGGCACCGGGCCTGGTACCAGAAGCTCGCTCCAAGGTCGGGATAGAGGATCCAATACCCACCCCCCAAACTTCCCTCTCCAGTGGCTGCCGAGCCCTCAGTGCCTCCACCAGTGGCCAGGGCCGCCTCCTCTTCCCCGGACAAGGCAGTTGCGGGACTTTCCAGGGCCAGCCCCCTGATGACTTTAAAGAACATCAAGCCCTTCTCAGGTGGGTGGCAGAGAACTTGGGGCTGGAAGTGCAGGAGATGGCGGAGCATGAGGACACCCTTTTCAATGTCCTCTCAGCCTCTGTGCCCGTCCATATCACCCTACCTGTTCATAATGGGGTTCTCAAGATTACTAAGGCTCTGTGGCAGACTCCTTCCTCCAGCCTACCCACCTCAAAACAGGCCAAGAAAAAGTACTTTGTGTCAGCCAAAGGTTTTGAGTACCTATATACCCACGCGGGCTCACTGGTGGGGTTGATGGCCAATGAGAAGGACAAGCAGGTCCCCACCACCTCTACCCCCAGAACAAAGAAGCCTAGAAACTTGATTTATTTGGCAGAAAAAATTCATTCAGCAGCCAGCCTACAATTCTGGGTGGCAACTGCCAGGCGGTGCTGGGCCGATACAATTTTGAGAAAAGCCTCCAGAAGTTCCAGGACTCCCTTCCTTGGGGTCGGGGTCAGGCTCAGGAATTTGGCACCCTGGTGGAGGAAGGGACCACAGCAGCCAGATGCTTCCTGCAAAGGGCATGGGACGCAGCGGACTTGGCAGCGAGGGTGGTCACATCGGTGGTGTCAGGCAACGCAGCTCCTTGCTCTAGACAGCGGGCCTCTCCCAGGAGTTGCAGGCCTTGATTCAGGACCTCCCCTTTGATGGAGCTGGGCTGTTCTCAGATCAGACAGATGCCAAGCTGCATGGGTTGAAGGACACTAAGGCTATCTTTCGCTCATTGGACACGCACTCCCTGCAGTCTGCCAGAAAGCAATTCTGGCCTCTGCCACCGTCGAGGCCTTGGCAAGCCCGGCAGGGATCTGCAAGGAGAAGGGACGTGGGGTTTAGCCATCACCACCCTTCCTCCTCTCGCTCACCAATTCAGCCTGGACCTGCTAAGAACCGAGGAGGCCAAAAATGATTGATTGTTTTGAGGGTGTGCTTGAGAGCAACGCCCCAGTCAGCCAGCCAGATCTTTTCCTCAACCACCTTTCTCCCTACCGCTCGGCTTGGTCATGGGTTACCTCAGACCGCCGGGTTCTGGACATAGTAGCTCAGGGCTATACCCTGAAGTTTGTGGATACCCCTCCTTTCCACCCTCCTGTTTCACTGCTCCTTTTCAGGGACCCCTCTCACAAGCCCTGGTTCAGAGGTCGGCAAGCTCCTGCAGCTGGGGGCTGTAGAGTCATTTACTCAGGACATGGAAGGCAGAGGCTTGTATTCCAGTTACTTCCTAATCCTGAAGGCTGACGGGGGTCTCGGACTCATCCTGGACCTGCATGGTCTCAACATGTTCTCAAGAAGTTGAAGTCCCATATGGTCTCCTTGGCCTCCATTATCCCCTCCCTCGATCCAGGGCACTGGTACGCACTCGTGGCTTAAAGGATGCTTATTTCCATGTCTCCATATTCCCAGGACACAGACGGTTCCTGCATTTCATAGTGGCCAGGTGCCACTTCCAGTCCATGGTGCTACCCTTTGCCCTGTCCTCAGCCCCTAGGGTGTTCACGAAATGCGTGGCTCCAGTAGCCGTTTACCTCAGTTGTCAGGGGATCCAGATCTTTCTGTCAGGCTCATCAAGGGCAAGTCTCTGGAGCAGGTGCAAAGAAGCCTCAATCGGGTGATCTCCACCTGCAACCACCTGGGCCTGTTAATAAACACAGAAAAGTCCATGTTAACGCCAGTCTAGCGCATAGAATTTATTGGAGCAGTTCTTGATTCCATGCAAGCCAGGGTCTTCCTTCTGGAAGCACGCTTTCATGCCATGGTGGATCTCATTGCCTACGTGAGGAGACATCCAGTCACCACAGCCAAAACTTACCTTAAGTTGATGGGCCACATGGCAGCATGCACGTACACTGTCAGGCACTCCTAGCTTCATCTGCGACCCCCGCAAATGTGGTTAGTAACAGTCTACGTTCCTAGCAAGCACCCCCTAGACCAAGCAGTCCTCTAATCCTTGAACTGGTGGCTAGACCCCAAGTCAGTGCTGAAGGAAGTTCCCTTTGTGTCCCCATTACCATTGCTCACCTTGGTCTTGCGTGCATCAGATCTGGGCTGGGGAGCCCACCTGGGTGAGCTCAGCACCCAAGGTCGCTGGATGCAGCACGACTTAGCTCTTCGTATCAATGCCAGGGAGCTCACGGCGGTGTGCCTGGTCTGTCAGGTGTTCTTGTACCACCTGAAAGGCAAGGTGGTACAGGTCCTCATGGACAACACAGCCACGATGTATTACATCAACAGGCAAGGCGGCGCCAGGTCCTCAGCCCTGTGGCAAGATTCGCTGAGCCTCTGGAACTTTTGTGTGCAGAATGCCATCCACCTGGTGGCCGCTCACCTACCTGGAACATCTTGGCAGATCACCTCAGCAGGACCTTCTCCTCTTGCTATAAGTAGTCCCTCCATCCGGAAGTGGTCAACTTGATCTTCCGATGGTGGGGGACTCCCCAGGTGGACCTGTTCGCGTCCAGGCAGTACAGGAAGTGTCACGTGTTCTGCTCCCTATATGGCAAGGACAAGGGTTCCCTGTTGGACACCTTCCTGATCCCGTGGTTGGGAGCACTGATGTATGCCTTTCCACCAGTGCCACTTATCCATAGAGTCCTGCTAAAGGTGAAGCAAGACAGAGTATGGGTCATTCTCATTGCCCTGGCGTGGTCTCACCAGCACTGGTTCGGTGTGCTGCTGAGTCTGTCGGTGGCCGACCCACTGCAGTTACCTCTCCGTCCGGATCTGCTATCCCAGAACCATGGCAATCTGCTGCACCCGAATCTAACGTTGCTGCACCTGACAGTGTGGCTGCTCCGTGGCTAAGCAGGGATGAGTGAGAGTGCTCTGCGGCGGTCCAACAGGTCCTGCTGGGCAGCTGGAAGCCTTCAACCAGGGCTACCTATGTGGCCAAGTGGAAGCACTTTGCATGTTGGACCTTGGACAAAAGCATTCATCCTGAGGAGGCCTCATTGCAGGACATCCTGGACTATTTGCTGCATCTAAAGCTCCAGGATTTGTCCCTGTCTTCAGTCAAGGTGCACCTGGTGGCCATTTCTGCGTTCCACCCTCCGCTTCAGGACAGGTCTGTCTTCAACCATCCCATGACGCTGCAATTCCCAAAAGGTCTAGGCCAGTGGTTTTCAAACTTTTTTTCTGGCAACCCAGTTGAAGAAAATTCTTGATGCCCATGACCCAACAAAGCTGGGGATGAGGGGTTTGGGATATGGGAGGGGACTCTGGGCTGGGGCAGGGGGTTGGGGCATGGGAGGGGGGGGTCAGGGCTCTGGGGTGGGGCCAGGGATGAGGGGTTTGGGGTGCAGGAGGGGGTTCTGGGTTTGGGGGGGCACGGGGTTGGGGCAGGGGATTGGGGTGTGAGGTTGGGGCATGGGCTTAACTTGGGCAGCTCCTGGTCAGTGGCACAGTGGGGTGCTAAGCGGCTAGCAGCAGGTTCAGCTCCTAGGCAGAAGCGCGCCGCTCTCGCCCACAGGCACCACCCCTGCCCCAGCTCCCATTGGCCCAGTTCCTGGCCAATGGGAGTGTGGAGCCAGTGCTCGGGGCGGGGGCAGCACGTGGAGCCCCGTGACCCTCCCTCCTGCCTAGGAGCTGGACCTGCTGCTGGCTACTTCTGGGGCACAGTGTGGTATCAGAACAGGTAGGGACTAGCCTGCCTTATCCGGGCAGCACTGCCGACGGGACTTTTAATGGTCCGGTCGGTGATGCTGATCAGAGCCACTGCCACTTAGTGCCTTCCATTCCACGACCCAGTACTGGGTTGCAACCCGCAGTTTTGAAAACCACTGGTCTAAAGCGCCTGTACCTGCACGTCTGAGACCCTGTTCCCCCGTGGGACCTGGTACAGTTGAAGCTCATGGGCCCTCCTTTTGAACCTTTAGCTTCCTGCTCCTTTCCTGGAAGGTGTGCTCTTGGTCACTATAACGTCAGCATGCCAGGTGTCCGAGATCAGGGTGCTCATGTTGGAGCTGTTCTGCCCGGTCTTCTACAAGGACAAGATCCAGCTGTGCCTGAATCTGGCTTCTCTGCCCAAAGTTGTGTCCCAGTTCCACACAGGCCAGGACATCTACTTACAGGTTCTCTGACCAAAGACTTGCACATCAGATGAGAAGCGCAGGTTGTATACTCTGGGCATCAGATGGGCACTGGCCTTCTACATTGAGAGAACGCGGCCATTCCGTAAATCAACTCCATTGTTCACTGCTGTCACGGACAGGATGAAAGGTTGCCTGGTTCCAGCCCAGAGAATTTCATCTTGGATCACTGCCTGCATCCGCCACTGCTACGAGCTGGCAAAAGTGCCCCCACCAGCAATTGTGGCAGCTTATTCAACTAGGGCATAGGCATCTTCGGAAGCCTTCCTGGCACAGGTGCCGATCCAAGAGATCCAAGAGATCTATTGAGCTACCACACGTTCATGTCGCACTACACACTGACCCAGCAGGTGTGAGACGACGCTGGCTTTGGTAGAGCTGTACTACAAGCTGCATGACGGTGAACCACCTCAGGGATACTGCTTGTGAGTTGTCTAGAATGGAATGACATGAGCAAGCGCTCGAAGAAGAAAAAACGGTTACCTACCTTTCATCACTGTTCTTCTTTGAGTGATTGCTCATGTGCATTCCACAGTAGATGTGCATGCTCGCCACGTGTACCAGTGCCGGGCGTTTTTCCCCTAGCAGTACCCGTGAGGCGGCTCCCCTAGCAACCCTTGGAGTGGCGCTGCCACAGCACAGTATAAGGGGCACAGTGCACTCTCCACACCCTCAGTTCTTCTTGCAGCCAGTGAAGGTGCGTCAGAACTGCTCTGCTCCAGCTTGGCTGCAGCTTCCCTGTTGAACTCTGTTAGTTCATAGTTAGTAGTACCTCAGTAGTAACTCTGTTAGATTTAGTTAAGTGCACCCAGGTCGGGGTGCGCCCCGGGCTTTAAGTTATGCTACACTTGCAAGCAGCCAATGCCTTTGAGTGATCCACACGTGGACTGTTTACGCTGTCTGGGAAAAACCCATCTCAGTGATCGCTGCAAGATTTGCAGATCCTTTAAACCTTTGACCAAGGAGGAGTTGGACATTAGGCTCCAAGCCATTTTGATGGCGTTGGCCCTGACCCCGACACTGCTGCACCTCTCCGAGCACCACGGCATTGGTGCAGGGCAACCTAACAGTGCCCTCCACCAGCCAGCACTGCTCCCCGTCCCTGGGACACTCTAAAAAGGTGAAGAAGGGGTCTTCACTGAGGCACTGGAGCAAGACTGGGGGAGAGACTAGACCCGTGTTGGGCAGCTCTCGGTCCCCATTGGCCTTGCGGTCTCCGACTCAAGTTGAGCAGAGTAGCCCAGCCTGCTCCGAGCCGACTGCCCCAGATGTTTGGGTGCCCTCCACGCTGGAGGCCCTGCAGGTGGCCCGGGACGTTATGTCTCTGTCGGTACCAGGGCACTGCAGTCATCAGCTCCCCGGTCCAGAGGCAAGCCGCTGCTCAGATCCCTGCAGTCGCTGCCTGGATGGTACTGTTCACGGTCGAGGGAAGGTTCCCGACGCTGTTCGCTGCTCAGTGACTGTCCCGTGCACAGTCCGCACCAGTCCCCGTTGACCCCCACCAGGCTGTCTGGCTGGGTTCTGACTGACTTTGTGGGGGGAGTGGGCCCCATCGAGACCAGGAAAGATGGTACTGGAGGTCCTTGTCTCCGAGAAGCTATCGTAGCCCTTCATGGTACGGGCATCAACGCTGTTCCCATTCTTCGTCTTGCTTGAGGTCCCTGCTGCGGCACTGCTCCTGCAGCCCCAGGCGTCAATCGCTGTCACCTCACCGTCGTGGATCTACCATCAGAGCCGATTGCGGAGCAGCTGCTACCGGTAGCACTCCTGCTCCTCCACACCAGGATCACGGTCTCATGGTCGGTGTTGGGAGTGATGCCAACCGCTCGTCCCAGTTCCGAGATAGCAGTAGATCGTATGCCAGCATGGCCTCCCTTCACAGTCGTCAGTTGATGGGCCAGGCTAATCAGGCTGAGCAGACTACTCCACTGGTGCCACAGCAGGTGCAGTGGCACCAGGCTCCTTGGCCAGTACCATGGTACCAATGGGCCCCGTGGTCCCCAAAGCAGCCCCCGGTGCTGGCTCGCTTGGTGGTGGGAGCCTCGGAGAGACCATAGGTTTCCCTTTCTCAGCCTTCCAGAAAGGAGTTGATGGAGCGTTCATCCCAGCGTTCCCCCATCACACCCAGAGGGGGACTGAGTGGTGGGACCTGCAGCACCGGTGGGGACGCAGAGTACCTCACCCCCATCCTCATCCTCCCCTGATGAGGCGATCATGGCCCCTCCTCCACCTGTCCCTCAGGAGGACTCTGAAGCCCACCAAGAGTTGTTGAAAAGGGTGGCATCAAGCTTCAAGCCAAGGAGGTGGAGGAACCCTTGGACTCCTTCTTCAATGTTCTCTCGGCTTCGGCACTGGCCAGGGTGACTCTCCCACTCCATGAAGGCGTGGCAAAGATCTCAAATGCCTTGTGGCAAATCCTGGCTTCCTTGCTCCCCATCTCTAAAAGGGCAGAACAGAAGTACTTTGTGCCCACCAAGGGGCATGAATACTTGTATGGCCACCATGCCCCCAACTCCCTAGTGGTTCAGTTGGTCAACAATAGGGAGAGGCAAGGCTAGCCAGCTCCTACTCCTAAGAATAAGACTCGAAGAGACTAGCTCTATTCATTAGAAAGGTTTATTTGTCCTCGAGTTTCCAATTGAAGATGGTGAACCACCAAGCCCTGCTGGATAGTGTGACAAAGCTCTGTCCTTGCCTCCGTGGGTCCCGCGTTTCCTAGCGGATTTCGCTAGCCTCAAAGGCTCTCTGTGACCCTCCATGTAACCCTTCTCTCTCTAGAGACAGGAGTCACAGTCTACTGAGCCATTTTCATCATAAGCCAGAGAGGGAGGTGAGGAGAAGTTATCCTTCCTTGCACAGTCTCTGTTGTCTCCCAGTCTCAGTGATTAAACAGAGGGCAAAGGTGGGGCGGGGGAGCCTGGGCCCACTCTCTACTCCGGGCTCCAGCCCAGGGACCCTAATAGTATCAGCTATGGTAGCTGACCATTTTGAAACATGACATGTACAATTCCCTGGGCTACTTTCCCCACAGCAGCCCTCAATTCCTCAAGCTCCACTTCACCCTTACCTCAGAGCCTCCTTCCTTGTGCCTGATATGGTGTGTACTACTCAGTCTCTCTAACCGCACAACTTCTTCCCACAGCTCCTGACATGCACACCCACCTGACTAACTGGGAGGCTTTTAGCTAGTTTCAGCTAGCCCCTGATTGGCTTCAGGTGTCCCAATCAACATAGCCTTCTCCCTGCCTTCTGGAAAGTTCTTAATTGGCCCCAGGCGTCTTAATTCACCTGGAGCAGCTTCCATTTCACTTATCCTGGTACCAGGGATTTGTTTAGCCTGGAGCAAATCTCTCTCTCTCCCACTACTCTTCCATAGCCTTCTAGATTGGAGGGAGGTGGGAAGCTGCTACTCCTGCTGCTGGGCCCTGAGCTCTCCTGCTGCTCCAGCTGTTTCCCTGGCTGGGCCAGACACCACCCCCCCATTCTCTTCTACCTGGTTGCTGGACACCCCACTCTTGGGTGCTGCTACTGCTGCAACTGCAGCCCTGGGGGGAGGCTGCTAGCCCACTCCCCAGAGAGGAGGAGTGAGGGACCCCAGCCACTGCTGTTGTGGATACCACCACCAGCACCACCACATGAGAGGGGTCCATTCTGCCTGCCTGGACCACCACCTGGAGTTCCTGGAGCTGCTGCTACTGCAGAGGCCGCTGCCTGGAGCTGCTGAAGCCCGAGGAGGAGAAGAAGAAGATCATCTGCCAGTGGGGCAGCACCTAGAGACTTTGCAGACCACCGTGGAGGGGGCCCTAAGACTGAGTAATTTTCAAACTGTGCTCTTGTGGTGGGGGTTTTGACTGTGTTTGTAGGGACACAGGGAGTGTGGCGTGGAGCTGCCCCCCGATCCATCTGTGTGTCCCCCCCAACCCCCACCACTATTACCACCACCGCTGCCCCCTCCACCACCCCCACTGGTTGTATACCATCTGCCTCAGCTCCTGCCTCTGGACTCAGCTGCTTGCTTGGCTTGCCACGCCCGATTTCCATGCTTTGGGCCAGAAGCAGCAGCCAGCTAAAAAAGACTTGTGCAAGCGCACATGGGCACATGTGCCCCCCCCGGACTGCCTACCCCCCAGCTTTGCCCTTTACTACCTGCCCCATTTGCCACTTGCTTTGCCTCCTCTTTTGCTCCAGCCCCCCTTACTAGCTTCAGTTTGTTTACCTGCCCCGCCCATTTCCTTCTGCAGCCTTTGTTTGTTTGCCCCGCCCCAGCCTCTGAAGCTAGCCCCTTGGTTTCCCTGTTCTACCCCCAGACCGCTTAGCCCCTCGCTCCGTGTGCCCATGCCCCTCCCATGCGCTTGTGCAATTCCCCATTTTAGTTGCAACCCTCTTCACTTCACCCTCAATGTTGTTGTATCCCCCCCCCTCCCGTAGTGCACCAAGAGGAGCCGGAATTTCCACCTTGTGTCGGTGACTGACCCCTAACCCCTGATTGCCCCCCGTCCAGCCCACCCCTTTTGGCGCCCTCCTCCCCAGACTGCAGCCTAGCGGGGAGGAGTGGTCGACCTGCTTCCCCTCTCCCCTCCTCCTTTTGGTGTCCCCCCTTTCCTCCTTGCTCATGATGACGGGGGATGAGACGGGTGAGACCTCTCCAGTAGCCCGAGCTCCCCCTCGCCTGCCTGCCCCTCCGTCACCCCCCCAAGCTTCTACCTCCGCTGCCGAATCATTTGCCACCGCCCCCGCTGGGGCACCAGCAGCGACGGGCACCGGGGTGACCTCTACTGCTGCCACATCTCTCATCCCCTCAGATTCGGGGGGAGTCCCCCCAGCTGGCGGGAAGGGCCAGGGGAAGAAGAAGGGGAGGGCCCCGCTAAAAAGACCAGGCCCTCCATGGCAAGAGCTGCCCCCAATGCCCCGGCCCCATCTCCAGTTGGGGCGCCTCTCCCCGCTGTTCCCTCCACCAGCTCTGCAGGTGTCCCTCCCCCGGCCCCCAGAGCATACGCCCAGGTGGCGGCAGCCCCCCCGCCTGCCGCTACGTCATTTCTCCAGCCCACCGCCTCCGCTACTATCTATAGCGGCCGGGGCCCCTTTCCCACCATGACCAGGAAGCACGGCGTTCGTTGCCTCCTGGTGCCCGCCTCACCCCACGTGGAGACCTATGTGTGGGCGTTGGCGAGGGTGGTGGGGCCCACGGCCATTGTGGCGGCCTCCAAAATGTATGGCAAGGTCGTCTTCTTCTTAGCATCGGAGGCCGCTGCCCAGGAGGCGGTGGAGAAGGGCCTAGCGGTGGGGGGCGTGTTCGTCCCCTTAGAGCCGCTAGAGGACCTGGGCGTCCGCCTGGTCCTGATCTCTGTCCCTCCCTTTCTCCCTAATGCCGCCCTGTTACCCGCCCTTTCTACCTTGGGGAAGCCCATCTCTGTCATCAGCCCTCTCCCGTTGGGCTGCAAAGACCCCGCCCTCCGTCACGTCCTCTCGTTCTGCCGACAAGTGCAGCTTCAACTGCCGCCGGTGGCGCATGACAGAGAGGCGCTGGAGGGGTCCTTCCTAGTCCCCTACCAGGGGGCCCGTTACCGGGTGCATTACGCCACGGGGGAGGCCCGGTGCTACCTCTGCTGGGCGATGGGGCATGTCCGGAGGGACTGCCCCCTGGCCCGGGAAGGAGGGGCATCCGGGACCCCCGAGCCCCGGCAGGGCACCGGCCCTGTCATCGCCGACACCCCTGGCTGCCCAGTGCCCAAAATCAACCCTCCTCCTTCCCAGTCCACCATTGCTCCCGCTCGGGCCCAAGGGGCACCTCACCAACTATGCCCAGACGAGCGGGAGAACCCCGCCACCGCTGTTTGCAATCTGGCGGGGCCTGTGGAGGAGGGTGCGGCAGGGACACCGCCAAGCATGGGAGAAGGCCCACCCCAAGGGGAATCTTCCCTCCCTTGTGCTGCCCCACCATTACCCCCTCGAGTCCCTGAGACATCCCCTCTGCCCCCTGACACAACCCCTGCTAGCCAGCCCCTGGATGATGCCATGGAGGGTGGGCCCTAGTCCAGGGGAAGCGGGGCAAGCGGAAGGCTCGAGCTCCGCTCCTCCCATCTGATGCGGAGGCCCCCCGGAAGACCAGGAAGGGGGGCACTGATGCCGAGCCTTCTGCTCTACCCACGGGTGTGCTCCGTCCACCAGAGCCGGCTGGGGAAGACGTGGGAGCACTGGAAGGCAGTATCTCCCCTCCACGGGAGTCCCTCCCCTCCAAGACCCCCGAGGCACCATCTGAAACCCCAGTGTGCCCTGAAGTAACCGTCGCATCAGGTGCCTGCAGGGAGAATCCCGGGGTAGCGGAAAACAATTTCCCATCTATATATGAGGAGATCGAGGCCCTGGGTCTGACCCCGGTCACCCAGGGGGAGGACGATCCTATGCCAGTGGGCCTCGATCTGGGCGACTTCACTCCAGCCCCCCTCTCCCTATGTTCCCTCCCCCTAACGGTTGATTCTGCTCCCACCTCCGAGGAGCCCCTGGACTCCTCCATCAACCCGGCTGCAGAGGGCACCCCACTGAGAGCCGCCGAGCCTGTTGAGGCGACGGCCAGTGCCACGCGGCTGGAACCTGAGCCACCAGAGGCATACTTCGCTGGTGAGGAGCATTTGACCTCCTTCCCGGGAGAGGACCCTACAGAAGAAAGTCCACCTTCTGATGGCGTGGCTGCCAAATCCACCAGAGAGCTTGCGCCCGGCATAAGTGAGAGCCCTCTCCCCACCCAGACTCTCACCTCTGCCCCTGCCCCTGCCCTTATCCCGCCCATCTCCCGAGATGTTATTGCTACCCCTGGGACTGTCTCCTTCCCCTTTCCAACAGATGACTCCCAGGGAATGGCCTTTGTGTTTCCCTGTCCCGACCCACCAGGGGCTGCTATCCTCCCTCCGCCGCCCCCTATCGCCCCAGCATTCAGGTCAACCCATCAGGAGGCCCGTTGGGGGTCCGCACCCTGTCTGCCCATCTCGGTGGGCCACAGGGCTGTACCAAGGGACCCGTCGGGGAGTAACCAGACCATAACCCCAGTCCCCCACGTGCCATGAGAGGAGTTGCGGGAGTTCCTAGAAGACATCCATGGCTCCCGCAACAAAGTCCAGCTTGCTCTCCAGCGATGGGGGGACTTTAATCAAATCCTCCAGGCCGCAAGGGCCCTCATGGGGGAGGGTAAAAGGACCGGGAGGCAGGGCGCCGCGGCCTACCAGCTGGTCCGCCTCTTCCGTGACTCCTTACTCATCTATGGGGTGGGTCACAAACTGCTGCGTGGCCTGTCGGGAGCCGCGAGCGTCCCTGCCAGCGAGGATCCCCCCAGCCCTTCTCATGGCATCTCTTACCATCGCAACGTTGAACACCCACGGTTGTAGGATGGGTCTCCGCAGGTCCCAGGTGCTCTCCTTCCTTCGGGAGGGGAGGTACTCTGTGGTTTTCCTGCAGGAGACCCATACGGATCCGACCGCCGAAGACAGCGGGCGGCTGGATTGGGGGGACAGGGTCTACTTTAGCCACCTCACAGTTCGTACGGCTGGAGTGGCGACCCTATTCTCCCCTGACCTACGGCCCGCGGTGCTGGGGGTCACCGAGGTTGTGCCGGGTCGCCTGCTGCATCTCCGGGTCCGCATGGAGGGGCTCATCGTCAATCTCATCAACATCTATGCCCCAGCAGCGAGCCCGGAGCGGCTGCAATTCTATCAGCAGGCATCCGTCTTCCTCGGCACCTTGGATCCTCAGGAGTGCCTGGTCCTGGGAGGGGACTTTAACATCACCCTTGAGGAGCGGGACCGCTCGGGGACCGAGCAGAGCCCGACCGCCACCGCCGTCCTCCAGGAGATAGTCGAAAACCACTCCCTGGTGGACGTCTGGCGCAACCACCACCCGGATGCCACTTCCACGTTCACCTTTGTCCGGGTGGAGGCCCATCGGTCGCGCCGCTCCCGGTTGGACCGCATTTATTTATCACGCTTTCATCTTTCACGAGCCCACTCCTCCAGCATCTGGCCGGCCCCATTTTCTGACCATCACATAGCCACCGTGACAGCCTCCCTCTGCGCGGAGAGGCCGGGGCCGGCCTATTGGCATTTTAACAACAGCTTGCTGGAGGATGCGGGCTTCGTGGCGTCCTTCCGGGAGTTCTGGCTGGCCTGGCGAGGGCAGCGGCGTGCCTTTCCCTCAGCTCGGCGGTGGTGGGACTTAGGGAAGGTGCACGCCCGGCTCTTCTGCCGTGACTATACCCGGGGCGCCAGCCGACAGAGGGATGCGGCAATAGAGCAGTTGGAAGGGGAGGTCTTAGAGCTAGAGAGGCGTCTGTCCGCCAGCCCCGAGGATCCACCCCTCTGCGGAGCGTGCCGGGAGAAGCGGGAGGAGCTCCGGACCCTCGAGGCCCATCGGGCCCGGGGTGCCTTTGTTCGATCCCGCATCCGTCTCCTTCGGGAGATGGATTGCGGCTCCCGCTTCTTCTACACCCTGGAGAAAAAGACGGGTGCTAAGAAACATATCATCTGCCTACTGGCAGAAGATGGCACCCCCCTCACGGATCCGGTGGAGATGTGCGAGAGGGCGAGAGCCTTCTACGCAAGCCTATTCTCCCCGGATCCGACCGATCCTAACGCTTGCAGAGTGCTGTGGGAGGAGCTCCCGACGGTCAGCGCGGGCAACTGAGACCGGCTATAGCTGCCTCTCACTCTGGCCGAGTTCTCGGAAGCCCTCCGTCGCATGCCCACCAATAAATCTCCAGGCATGGACGGGCTGACCGTGGAGTTCTACCGCGTGTTCTGGGACGTCCTGGGCCCAGACCTAGTCACCGTCTGGACCGAGTCTTTGCAGAGCGGGGTCCTCCCTCTTTTGTGCAGGCGAGCTGTGCTCGCCTTATTGCCGAAGAAGGGGGACCTCCGCGATTTACGAAATTGGTGTCCCGTCTCGCTCCTCAGCACGGACTACAAAGTCGTAGCAAAAGCCATCTCGCTGCGGCTAGGGTCCGTGCTGGCGGATGTGGTCCACCAGACCAGACTTACACCATCCCGGGCCGCAGCATCTTCGACAACCTATATCTGGTCCGGGACCTATTGGAACTCGGGTGTAGGGATGGTCTGTCGTTCGCACTGCTGTCCTTAGATCAGGAGAAGGCATTCGACAGGGTGGATCACGGGTATCTCCTGAGCACTCTGCAAGCGTTTGGCTTCGGACCCAAGTTTGTGGGTTTTCTCCGGGCGCTGTACGCCTCCGCAGTGTGTTTGGTCAGGCTCAACTGGACCCTGACTGAACCAGTCAGCTTTGGGCGAGGAGTACGGCAAGGGTGCCCCCTCTCGGGCCAGCTGTACGCTCTGGCAATCAAGCCCTTCCTCTGTCTCCTCCGAAGGAGGTTGACAGGGTTGGTTCTGCGGGAGCTGGAGCTGCGGCTGGTCCTGTCGGCATACGCTGATGACGTGCTCCTCGTGGTCTAGGACCCGGGTGACTTGGTGCGGGTGTAGGCTTGCCAGGCCATCTATTCAGCAGCCTCCTCCGCACGGGTCAACTGGGTCAAGAGCTCTGGCTTGGTGGTAGGGGACTGGCAGCAGACGAGCTCCCTCCCACCCACGCTTGAGGCCATCCGGTGGATCACGGGTCCGCTGCTCTATCTGGGCATTTACGTTTCTGCCACGCATCCCTCTCCGCCGGAGAACTGGCAGAATTTAGAGGGCAGGGTGAGAGAGCGGCTCTGGAAATGGACAGGACTACTCCGGTGCCTCTCCCTTTGAGGGAGAGCGCTGGTGCTTAATCAACTAGTCCTGTCCATGCTCTGGTACCGGCTCAACACCTTGTCCCGGCCCCAGGTTTCCTGGCCAACCTCCGGACATCGATTCTGGAGTTCTTTTGGTCAGGACTGCACTGGGTCCCTGCAGGGGTTCTCCATCTATCTCTGGAGGAGGGAGGGCAAGGCCTAAAATGTCTGCTTACTGAGGTCCATGTCTTCCGCCTCCAGACCCTGCAGAGGCTCCTTTATGGTGCAGGTAGTCCGGCGTGGAGCATACTGGCGCACGCTTTCCTGCGCCTCTTCCGAGGGCTCCGATACGACCGGCAGCTTCTTTATCTCCATCCGAGAGGTCTTCCGCGAGACCTCTCCAGGCTGCCGGTTTTCTACCAGGACTTCCTCCGGACCTAGAAACTCTTTTCTACGACCAGGTCCGTGGCGGCCACCGAGGGGGCAGATCTCCTCGTGGAGCCCCTGCTACACAACCCCCAGCTCCATGTGCAGGTGGCGGAGTCCCGCTCGGTGCACCAGAGGTTGGTCCTGGCAGAGGTCACAAGAGTCGGAGACCTCCTGGACTATGACCGGGGAGACTGGTTGGATCCCCTGACGTTCGCTCAGCGCATGGGGCTTTCCAGACCTTTTGCTCCCTGGCGCATACTTCAGGAGGTGAAGGCCGCTTTGCCGCCCGCTGCTTGGGTTTATCTCGACCGGGTCCTGCATGAGGGCACGCCCCTCCCACCCGTTACCCCAAGCCCACCGGACCTTCTAATTGGACCCCTGCCCCGTGGACCCAACCGACCCCTTCACCCGTTCACTGGAAGCTGGCTGCACAAGATGCAGCTGGTCTGCTTTCAACCCGCGCCAAGAAAACATCTATACATGCTCGTGCTCCACACCCTTCACACCCGCACCCTCGTGTCTCGCTCCGATACAAAATGGCGGGACCTCCTGCCACCTTTGGAGGGTGAGGAGCCCTGGTGGGCCAGCCTATATTCCACCTTAGTCCCAAGGCCCAACGGGGATGTCAGTTGGCGGCTCCTTCACGGAGCCGTGAGCACGGGCATGTACTTGGCGCGGTTCACCTCAATCCCAGACACCTGCCCCTTTTGCAGCTTGAGGGATACCCTGGCACATATATACTTGGAGTGTGCCAGGCTGCAGCCCCTATTCTGGCTCCTCACCAATATTTTATTACGTTTTTGGTTGCACTTGTCCCCTCACCTTCTTATTTATGCACTCCCCATCCGTGGCCCCACAAAGTCACAGGATCGCCTGGTCAACCTCCTCCTGGTCCTATCAAAAATGGCCATCTATAAAACCAGAGTGAGGAGGTTGGCCGATGGAGTCTCCTGTGACTGTGGGGCCTATTTCCGATCCTCGGTCTGTTCACGTATCCGGGCAGAGTTCCTCTGGGCAGCGTCCTCTGACTCCCTTGACGCCTTTGAGGAGCAGTGGGCGCTGTCCGGGGTTCTCTGCTCGGTGTCCCCATCCGGTTCCCTTCATTTGATCGTTTGACCACACTCCTGTCCCTGTTATTTCATTAGTTGTCCCCTGGAATTTTTTGGGTATCTAGGTCCTGTGGATCCCCTTTTAGGCTGGGGGGGATCCTTTAGCAGTGGACGGGCTTCGCCCACCCACTTCCCGGATCCCAATAAGACTACTCTTCCATAGCCATCTGGCCTTGCCCCGTCACAGTAGATATGAGTTCAATTTGTGGGGCTCTCTGCCCAAATTTGAGGACTCCCTCCAAGAGCGTGACAGAAAAGAGTTCAGTGCTCTGGTGGATGAGGGTACAGCTGCCAGGGCGGCCCTTCAGGCAGCTTCGGATGCTGCAGTTACGGCTGCTAAGTCTATGGCCTCCGTGGCATCCATGAGAAGGGCATCATGGCTCCTGCTCTCTGGGTTGTCCAGCGAGGCGCAGACCTCCTTACAAGAGCCTCAGCCTCTATGGCCCAGCCTTGGCCAGGACCAAGTTTAAACTGCAGCAGGCTCCCCCCCAGGCTACCCACTCTAGATATGAGCGACTGACCTTGGACTGATGGGTCCTCAACACCCTCTCCAGGGGTCACACCCTCTAGTTTCTCTCTACCCCTCCTACCCACCCTCCGTCCCCCTCCCTCCTGGGGGACCCCTCTCACAAGTCCCTGCTCGAGCAGGAGGTGAGGCAGCTCCTTGGCCTAGGAGCGGTGGAAGTGGTGCCAGCGGAGTTCAGATGCAAGGGATTCTACTCCCACTACTTTCTTATCCTGAAGGCAAAGGGGCGCTCAGGACCATCCTGGACTTGCGAGGCCTAAACTAGGACATGACGAAGCTCAAGTTTTGCATGGTCTCTCTGGCCTCCATCATCCCCTCCCTGGATCCCGGGGACTGGTACGCCGCCCTTGATCTGCAGGATGCCTACTTCCACACTCATATATTTGAGGGACACAGGCAGTTCCTCCGTTTCACCGCTGGGCAGGAGCACTACCAATTTACTGTCCTCCCGTTTGGCCTGCCCACTGCCCGCAGGGTCTTCACAAAGTGTATGTCTGTGGTAGTGTATGACTTTGGTGGCTCCAGATCTTCCTGTATCTCAATGACTGGCTGATCAAGGGCAGCTCCAGGTCACAGGTGCAAGATCACATAACACTCCTCCTGTCCACATGCACCACACTGGGCCTGTTGGTCAATGACACCAAGTCTACGTTAGTCCCAGTGCAGCGCATAGAGTTCATTGGGGCAATTCTGGACATGATGTCTGCCAGGACCTCCCTCCCACTGGACAGATTTGAAACCCTGAGGGAGCTCATCAAGCCGGTCACAAGATTCCCTGTTGGCATGCACATATGTGGTTCGCCACGCCAGACTCAGGATGCAGCCTCACCAGCTCTGGTTGGCCTCAGTATTCTCCCAGTTCAGAGATAGGATAGGCAAAGTCCTCACTGTGCCCGAATCGGTGATTGCCTCTCTCCGATGGTGGGCCTCTCAGGGGAACATGTTCCATGGGGTCCCTTTCAGGGGCTGTCAGGGTTCTCTTCCCACTCTGAACTCTGGGGTACAGATGTGGGGACCTGCATGAAAGATCCCCTAAGCTTATTTCTACCAGCTTGGATTAAAAACTTCCCCAAGGAAATCCTTTGGTTGTCCTTGGACGGTATTGATGCCACCACCAAGTGATTTAGACAAAGATTCAGGAAAAAGACCACTTGGAGTTCCTGTTTCCCCAGAATATTCCCCCAAGCCCCTTCACCCCCTTTCATGGGGAGGCTTGAGAATAATATACTAACCAATAGGTTAACAAAGTGAGTACAGACCAAACCCTTTGATTTTTAGGACACTAAAAATCAATCAGGTTCTTAAAAGTAGAACTTTATAATAAAGAAAAAAGTAAAAGAATCACATCTGCAAAATCAGGAAGGTAACTTTACAGGGTAATAAAAGATTTAAAACACAGAGGATTCTTCTCTAAGCTCAACTTTAAAGTTACAAAAACAGGCATAAATCTCCTTCTTAGCATAGGGAAAATTTACAAGCTAAAACAAAAGATAATCTAACACATTTCCTTGCCATTACTTACAATTTCTGTAATTTTAGATGTAGCATTTCAGGATCTTTTTAGGAGCTGGTTTATGTGCTTGGTCTCTCTCTCTGTGTCCCGAGAGGGAACCAACAAAGAGAACACAAACAAAACTCTCCCCCACCCTCAGATTTGAAAGTATCTTCTTTTCCCATTGGTCCGTCTGGTCAGGTGCCAACTAGGTTAATTGAACTGATTAACCCCTTACAGGTAAAATGATTCTGTATCTCTGTCTGTACCTCTGCCCAGGAGGGATTTTATGTTACTGCATACGTAAAGGTTGTTACCTTTCCTTTTATTTTTATGATGGGGCCGACCCCCGTCCATGGAGCTGGTGTCCAATGCATTGGAGCTGGGGTGGGGACCCCAAGTGGGGAATGTTCAGACCCAAGGTCTGTGGTCCATGCAGGACCTTGCCCTGCTTATAAATGTCAAGGACCTCAGGGCAGTGCATCTGGCATGCGTGGCCTTCTGCTTACACCTGGAGGGCAGAGTGGTCAGGGTTCTCATGGACAACACAACCTCGATGTTTTACATCAACAGGCAAGGTGGGGCCCATTTCTCAGCCCTCTGTCAGGAAGCCCTCAGGCTGTGGGACTTCTGTATACCCATGATATTTGCCTAGAAACCCACCACTTACCAGGCGCCCAGAATTCTCGGGAGGATTGCCTGAGCCGAGACTTCTCCTCTCAGTAAGAGTGGCCCCTTCACCCAGAGGTGGTGCACAGGATTTTCCAAAGTGGGGCACTCCCCAAATTGGACCTGTTTGTGACATGGCAAAACTGCCGGTGTCCCAGGTTCTGCTCTGGGGAGGGTCGGGTGTGGGCACCATCTCCATTGCCTTCCTCCTTTCCTGGTCGGGCCAGCTTCTCTATGCCTTTCCCCCAATCCTGCTGATTGGCAAGGTCTTAGAAAAGATAAAAACAGACAGGGCCCAGGTCCTCTTGATCACCCCGGCATGGCCCAGGCAACATTTGTTTGGGACTCTCATGAGCCTGGCAGTTGCTCCACCATGGCTGCTGCCATCCTGCATGGACCTTCTATCCAGGGCTGCGTCCTCCACCCCAACCTAGCGGCACTCCACCTCATGGCAACACTGCTCAATGCTTAGGCCAGAAGGAGAGGACTTGTTCGGAAGGGGTTCAGCGTGACATCCTGAAAAGCAGACGATCCTCCACAAAATGGTTTTGGTTTTCCCAGTAGGCAGCTGATCCGGGCGTTTCACCTGTAACTGCTCCAATTCAGCTTATATTAGACTACCTCCTTCACCTTAGAGCCCAAGGCCTAGAGCCCTTGTCCAGTAGGTACACTTGGCAGCCATATCAGCCTTCCACCTGCTGGTGCAGGGCCACATGCGGTTCTCCCATGCCATGACTGGCTGATTCCTTAAGGGTTTGGATTGCCTCTTCCCGTATGTTAGGCCCCCAGTCCAGCAGTGGAACCTGAACTTGGGGCTGACCAGGTTGATGGGTCCCCCATTTGAACAGCTAGCTACATATTCCTAGTCACACCTCTCATGGAAGGTAGCCTTCCTGGTGGCGACCACGTCCGCTAGATGAGTCTCGGAGCTCCGGACCCTGACCTCTGGACCCCCTTATACGGTGTTCCATAAGGATAAGGTCCAACTCCAACCATATCCTTTGTTCCTCCCCAAGGTGGTATCCGCCTACTATATGGGTCAGGACATTTTTCCTGCCAGTCCTCTGTCCCAAACCCCATGCATCCAGTAAGGAGCACTGCCTCCACATGTTGGATGTGAGACAGGCCCTGGATTTTTACCTGGAATGTACAAAACCATTCAGGAAGTCTTCGCAACTGTTCATTGACTTGGCCAAACACATGAGAGGCCAGCCGATCTCCACTCAGCGGCTCTCCAACTGTATCACCTCGTGTATTCGTATCTGTTACGAGCTGGTGGGAGTCCCCCCGCCGCTGATTGTGAGGGCACACTTAAATAGGGTGCAAGTCTTGTCAGCCACCTTTCTGGCCCATGTCCCCATCTAGGTCATCTGTAGGGCTGCTTCCTGGTCATTGGTTCACACACTCGCATCTCATTATGCGATTGTCTCCTAAACCAGGGAAGACGCCGGGTTCGGCAAGGCTGTGCTCCATCCTGAGTATCTGAACTCCTACCCACTTCCAACAAATATAGCTTGGAATCACCTATTGTGGAATGCACATGAGCAATCACTCAAAGAAGAAAAGACAGTTACCTGTTCTGTAACGGGCGTTTTTTGAGATGTGTTGCTCATGTCATACTTCTGTTACCTGTCCTCCTGCCCCTTTGTTGGAGTTGCCGGCAAGAAGGAACAGAGAAGGCATAAGGCCGGCGGCGCCTGATAAACTGCCGCCTGAACGTGGCACTCAAGGCAGCACTACAGCTGGCCCTACGGGTACCGCTAAGGCAAAAATCTCCAACGGCCATGCAAATGGGCATGCACACACCTAGAATGTAATGGACAGTCCAGAGCAGTCTCATCAATGGGCAAGTCAAGTGCAAATTGCATTAAACACCTTCTCCTTTGCCTCCCCAGGAGAGTTTGCTGAGGCCCTGTATCAAGCTCACCGCCTCTGCCCCGCCCTGCAGCGTGTCTGGGCCGGCAGGGAAGTCTGATCCTTCTCTGAAGCCCTGCCTTAGGCTGCCTGGTGATGGGAGTTCTGCCTGGCCGGCCTTCAGTCCTCGGACCCTCACTCTGCTGGGGAGAGGGGCTTAGAGCCTGAAGTGGGGGGAGACTCTCTGCACAGGCTGAGAGCATATCAGGTAGTCTGTGCCCAGGTGTGTGAGAAATCCCTTCCTGTGTTCCCAATGACCCTGGTTCATTGAGTGGAGCACCCAGGGGCACTCCAATACTAGCGCAGGTGTATGCTCAGTCCAGCCTGCAGGAGCAGACAGGCCAGCTTTCAGGCACCTGGAGCTGTCTAACAAGCTACTTCCACAGTCTAGCATCCTATCTCCCCTGGAAACAGCCAGGGGAAGTGCCCCCCATGCACTGCCAAAGAACAAACCTGCAGGGCTCTTCCAGGACAGACTGCTGGTGGTTTGCAAGGAGCTTGTTGTCCATCTACTTAGTAGCTTGTCTGTGATGGGCCAGTACCAGGTGCTTCAGTAGAGGGCACAAGACACCACGTAGCATGATTCCAGGGGGAGTGCCCTTGCATTAGAAGTTAGCTTATAAATTATGCCTGCGTGTTCATATCCCTTCCAACCCCAGGGAATAGCCAGAGGTCAAAGCTTCTCCCTGGCACTGGAAATAATGTCCTGGGCAGTGAAGATTCTGCTGCCTTCAGGACAATTCACAGAAAGGTACCCGCAGGGTGGGGGGAGTTGAAGTTCTCCCTAGTCCTCCATTGGCCCATAAGGCACTTTGGACTCTGGACAGCCAAGGATCCGCCATTGCACCTGCAGAAAAGACCTCGCCAATAGAAGCAGGGATTCCTTCATTGGACCAGGAGCACCCGCAACAAACAGCCAGTGTGAGAAGAGAGATATCACTCTGCTGGGATTCTCCGCTGGCCTCTGGCACCTTCTGAGATCCCGAATGAACTCAATCAGCATGCTTCATCCCTTGGTCTGGCCAAATTGATGTTTCTTGTGCAAGGGGCAACAGAAAGCTCCCGGGGCAGGGACTGCCCCTGAGGCTCTGCACGGCCCTCTGGCTATGAAATATAGTATATGCAGTGACCTGATACCCTGGAATGGCTGAGTAGAGCCATCGTGGTGTTTTGTAGGCAGGCATATCGCGCTCTCCATTTGAGTAGCAGTAGGTGCCAAGATGACTCCGAATGCTAGATTAGAGCCTGTGGCTGACCTGGCTAGTCGCCCTGAGAGTTTGGAATTAGCTCCCCTGTCTACACAAGAACCCTGCTGCTGTGGTGAGGCAAAGCTCCAGAACCCTTTCTGCTCAGTGTAAATTCCTCTGTCCACAATTCCTAGAAAGCATTTCCCCATCATTTTGTTCTAATCCTTAGCACAACCCTTTGGAAGGTTGTGGCACAAATGGGCATTCCTAGTGCACTAAGGGTATATCTCCAACATAGGGAGAAACATGCCTCATTCGTGCCCTGTTCATCTCATGCTAAACAAAATGCCAAGACCTGAGGGCCCTAAAGTTGCTGCAGGCAAGAGGTTGCACCTGTTGGTGTGCTAGGCATCTGGGCAGCTATTCACTGATGGCTCGTGGGGTACTGAGGGAAAAGTGTGTGTCTGAAGAAGATTTGCAAAATAAGTTTCCGTTCTTTTGCAGAGCTATCCTTCAGTAGGAAGAATGGGTTGGTTCCCACATTATTCCCTGCTTTCTATGGGGGAACTTCCATTCCTGCCTGGTGTTCTATTATAACTAAAACTCTGTTTATCCTTCTGTGATGTTAATGACTTGAACTGGGACCATATAGATCATTGTTGCAACTAAGGTCCTGTAGTGGCACCAAATCTTATATAAAGGGGATCAAATGAGGTGTCTAAAACAAGGTTATGGTTTGCTGATTATGATTATGCTGTCTATATGTGTCTCATTTTTGTAGTTGAAGTTACGAATATTGGCCTCTATACTGTCTGTATTTCAAACTTATGCTATGCTTCTAGGTGACACCCCAGACAAGTTGGTGTCAGCTCTGCCTAGCCTGCTTGATGGCCCATTAAGGACCATCAGCGATACAAGTGACCCATTGAGAGAAGGCAGACACGCCTCGGGACTCAGCCAGGTATGCAGGGACCTGCCTCTGGACAGAACTCTGAGGTGTTTCCAGACCATGTGAGGGGCAGCTTGTCTTTGGGACAAAGAAAGTAAGACCACATGATAAGAGACTATAAAAAGCTGCTGCAGCTCCTCCATCTTGTCTTATAGATTCATAGATACTAAGGTCAGAAGGGACCATTCTGATCATCTAGTCTTACTTCCTGCACAACCTCAGGCCGTAGAATCTCACCCACCCACTCCTACAAAAAACCTCACCTATGTCTGAGCTATTGAAGTCCTCAAATCATGGTTTAAAGACTTCAAGGAGCAGAGAATCCTCCCTCAAGTGACCTGTCCCCAATGCTACAGAGGAAGGCGAAAAACCTCCAGGGTCTTCAATCCTTCTTCTTACCTCTGAAGGGACTTTGCTACACTGAAGCTTTGAACCAAAGACTGAATGACCCATCCCAGCTGTGGATGTTCTCCAGAGACTTGATTTGAACCTGCAGTTTATTCTATCACTGCTACAAGCCTGAACCAAGAGCTTTGCCATTACTGTATGTAATTGATTCCATTTAACCAATTCTAGCTCTCATCTATATCTTTTTTCCTTTTATGAATAAACTTTTAGATTTTAAAGGATTGGCAACAGTGTGATTTGTGGGTAAGAACTGATTTGTATATTGGTCTGGGGCTTGGTCCTTTGGGATCAAGAGAACCTTTTTTCTTTTACTGAGTATTGGTTTTTATAATTATTTGTCCCCATAATGAATAGCACTGGTGGTGTCTAAGGGAATTGCTTGTGTGATTTGTGGTTAGCCAGTGGGGTAAACCAAAGTCTTCTCTGTTTAGCTGGTTTGGTTTGCCTTGGTGTGCACAGAAACCCCAACCTTGGGCTGTAACTGCCCTGCTTTAAGCAATTTGTCCTGAATTGGCACTCTCAGTTGGGTCCCACCAGAACCAGCATCGTTAAACCTTCCCTCCCTCCAGCCCCTACCTTTCTGATTCACTGCTCGCTACTTTCTATGAGTGAGGAACAAGGCCAGAAGCTATGCAAAGCAATGAGACCTTTCTTAACTGATCATTTTCTTAGGTGTCTTCTCTCCTCATTCCACCCATCCTGGGAAATGACCAGGAGACTTGGACATAGAATTGTTTTAAGAGTAACTAATCCAGATGTTGTCTTAATGATAATGGGCTGCTGGAGTGTTCCTACAGCTTTGGAATAACTCTTCTTGGGCATGAGCAGAAGGGTGGGCTTAGTCTTGGAGCTTCTAAAAAAGAACTTTGGACTCTGAGTTCCAGAGGCTGGGGTCAGTGACCCATCAGTGCTGAATGATGAGAGAAGTTGCTAACAGAATATTATCAGGTGAGACATTTATTGTTCAGTGACTTGAGGCATTAGACAGGTTTCAGAGTGGTAGCCATGTTAGTCTGTATCAGCAAAAATAACAAGGAGTCCTTGTGACACCTTAGAGACTAACAAATTTATTTGGGCATGTTAAGGTTCCTTCCCCACTCTAAACTCTAGGGTACAAATGTGGGGACCTGCATCAAAGAACCCCCTAAGCTTATTTTTACCAGCTTAGGTTAAACGCTGCCACCACCAGAGTGTTACACAAAGAACAGGGGAAGTGCCCACTTGGAAATATCTCCCCCTCAAAATATCCCCCCAAGCACTACACCCCCTTTCCTGGGGAAGGCTTGATAAAAATCCTCACCAATTTGCATAGATGAACACAGACCCAACCCCTCGGATCTTAAGAACAATGAAAAAGCAATCAGGTTCTTAAAAGAGAATTTTAAATAAAAAAAAAGTAAAAGAATCACCTCTGTAAAATCAGGATGGTAAATACCTTACAGGGTAATTAGATTCAAAACATAGAGAATCCCTCTAGGCAAAACCTTAAGTTACAAAAAGACACAAAAACAGGAATATCCATTCCATTCAACACAGCTTATTTTACCAGCCATTTAAACAAAACAGAATCTAATGCATATCTAACTAGATTACTTACTAATTCTTTACAGGAGTTCTGACCTGCATTCCTGCTCTGGTCCTAGCAAAAGCATCACACAGACAGAGAGAACCCTTTGTTCTCCCCGAGCTTTGAAAGTACCTTGTCTCCTCATTGGTCATTTTGGTAGGTGCCAGCGAGGTTATCTTAGCTTCTTAACCCTTTACAGGTGAAAGGGTTTTTCCTCTGGTCAGGAGGGATTTAAAGGTGTTTACCCTTCCCTTTATATTTGTGACAGGGCATAAGCTTTCGTGGGCTAGAACCCACTTCATCAGATGTATGGAGTGAAAATACAGGAGCAAGTATAAATACATGAAAGGATGGGGGTTGCTTCACAATAAACCCCCATCCTTTCATGTATTTATACCAGCTCCTGTATTTTCACTCCATGCATCTGATTAAGTGGATTCTAGCCCATGAGAGCTTATGCCCAAATAAATTTGTTAGTCTCTAGGGTGCCACAAGGACTCCTCATTATTTTTGAGGCATTAGAGACGCTCTTATGGTGTTAAATTAGGGGATGCTATTGCAGTTAGAGGGTATTTATCCCTACATGCTTATTTTGAGGGTGTTGTAGGGCCATGGGGCTGGTGCTGATAGAGACCTTCACATCACTCCTCTCCCCTCATAAACCCATGGAATGGGACCTGTCTCCCCCGGGGAACTGCTTCTCTTATCTCACTGAAAGTGTGTTTGGGCATAGCAAAGACATTGCTGCAGTCCTGAGTTTCCTCTTGGGCTGATCTGACAAGGAGCTTAGCTGCCCCTTGGATCATTGTTAAGGCTAAGATTTTCTCATGGTTATTTTTAGTAAAAGTCACGGACTGGTCACAGGTAAAAAAGAAAAATTCACAGAAGCCATGATCTGTTTGTGACTTTTGCTGCTGCGGGCCCATGGTTCCCCACTCTGGGAGCTGTGGGTTTCCCCCTCTTCCCATGGCAGCTGGAAGCTGCAGTGGGGCTCCCCTGCATCCACAGTGGCTGGGAGCTGACGGGTGACCATATTTCCCAAAGAGAAAAGAGGACACCCCCAGCCACTCGCCCAAGGCACCCTCTCCCCACATCCCCACGCAAGGCTGTCACCCGTCACTGGAACCCTGCGGAGGGCTCCATGAGGAGGCTGTTGCCTGTCGCTGGAACCCTCCTGGGGCCCCTCTCATTGCCAGCTCCAGTCCCTGGGCCTCTGGGGCTGAAACAGAGAATGTCATGGAAGTCTCTGGATGTCTGGGATTCCAGATTCCGTGACTTCCATGACATGAACATAGCCTTCATCATCATCATCAAGCTGTGCAAAGGGTTAGCGCTGCTGCTCCCGTGTTCCACCCACTGGTTCTGTGAAAAGAGCTTGGGGGGGGTCCGCCCACTCTCAGGTAATAAAGCATTGTCTTCAAGCACTTTTTAAATGTAGGAAAACATGTAGGTACACATGTGCATGTGCGCACACACTCACACACACATGCACGTGTGTGTGTGCACACGGACACCCCCCCACACACACACACTGTGACTGATTCAGACCAGAAGAATATAAGAGCATGCTGGAAGGCAGGTAAATCAGCCTTCAGAATGAGCATGCCCTTGTTCCCTGGATAGCCGAACAAAGGCTACTCCAGGTCAATTGAGGCACCTGATGCCAATTAACCAGCTAAGGCCATTAGGCTAATGGAGACAGCTGAACCAATCAAGATCCCACTTATACTGTTTAAAAACTCTCCTTCCAGGGCCTCTAGGAGGCTGAGGTGAAAGGAGCTGGAGGTGAGGAAGCATTGCTGAATCCTGAAGTAAGGGTGAAGCTAGGAAAAGGGGACCACGGGGGAAGAGGCCTAGGGAATCGAAGTGGCGTCAGTGGTGAAGGGAAATCCACCAACAGCTGCTACCATTAGGTCCCTGGGCTGGAACCTGGAGTAGAGGGTGGGCCCAGGTTCTCCTCCCCACTCCATGCTCTACAGAGATTCCCTGGAGAAGGGAAGCAGGACTCGGTCCAGTCAGGAGGCCCAAACTGTGCCTACTGAGCTCTACGGAGCAACAGAGACTGTGGGGTATTTCCCCTTCCCAACTCCCGTACTGGCCTGTGATGAAAGTAACTCCATAGGCTGTGACTCTTGCCGCTACACTGAGAAAGGGAGGTCACATTGGGGCCTTACCGAGTTTCTGAGGCCACTGAAACCGCTCAGACACACCGGACCCACCAATGCAGGCTTGGAACTTTGTCACATCACACGTGTGCTCACACACACATACATGCTCACTCACATGCTCACCCATGCACACACACCCCACACATGTATGTGCACACACACACATGCTCACACAGTCTAACTGAGGCACACAGAGGTTGACGTTATTTTATTTTGTTTGGTAATTTACTTTATTCTGTCTGTTATTGCTTGGAACCACTTAAATCCTACTTTTTGTATTTAATAAAATAACTTTTTACTTAATTAACCCAGAGTAAGTATTCATACCTGGGAGTGCTGGGGGAAAACAGCTGTGCCTATCTCTCTATCAGTATTATAGAGGGCAAACAATTTACAAATTTACCGTGTATATGCTTTATGCAGGGTAAAACAGATTTATTTGGGGTTTGGACCCTCATTGGGAGCTGGGTATCTCAGTGCTGGAGACAGGAGCACTTCTTAAGCTGTTTTCAGTTAAGCCTGCAGCTTGTGGCGGACGTGGTTCAGACTTGGATCTGTGTTTGCAGCAGGCAAGTATGTCGGGCTCAAACAAGGCAAGATACTGAAGTCCCAAGCTGGTAGGGAAAACGGGCTCAGAGGTAGTCTAGGCACATCAGGTGTCAGTTCCAAAGGGGTTTCTGTGATCCAACCTGTCACAGGTGGTACCAAGCCACAGCTACCATGGGACTAGAGCAGGACCAGTGAAGGGATGCTTGGAGGATGGCTGCTTACTGCTCCCAGACGTGAGTGGGGCTGGCTGGGTGGTGCAGCCAAGGGCCTGTTCTCTCCGAGACATTCCCACCGGCTGAAGAAGGCCCTGGACTCTAGTTGCAGATACGTTCCATTAAGGACGTCGAGCCTTCCATCTTGTAGCTGGGATTCTACACAGGGGGAGGGAGGGGTGTCCACCCACAAGAGAGAGACTATGTAAGCCCCTGGGAAACCCCTTCATTTTGTCTTCAGCTGGCTCAAGAAAGAAAGAAAGAAGGAACAAAGGACAGTAACTACAGGGGTGTGAGTGATTGCTGGACCCAGACTAGAAGGAAGCTAGTCTATCAAAGAAGTTTATTGGAACATCTCTGAGGGTGAGATTTACCTGCATTTAGTTTCCTACTGTATTAGGATAGACTTGTGTGTTTTGTTTTATTTTAATGTCACACCACTACCTCAGCTTCCCTGGGGTTCTGGGTAAGGCAGGCCTTGCCTCAGGTTGTGTTTGCTCACAAGCAAGGTCCTCTCCAGAGAACAGGCACCTGCAGTCCGAGAGCAGAAACTTGACTAGACAGAGAGAAGCTCAGCCTTGTCTGGCTGGGGAGAACCTGTTACCCTCCCAATATGCCAGTTTATAACTTTTGCTGTAGCTGTCAGGGATTCCCAGCCAGCCATGCCCACACCCTGCCCCACGCCCAGCTACCCTCCCAGCCATGCCCAGCCGGAGCCAGCAAACACAACAGGGAGCTTTGGGATACGAGTGGTGAGGGAAAGACAGGTTGTCTATAGGCTGGAGCAGCCAGTTTGGCAGCTAAAACTCCAGGGCCTGATTGTCTGGGGGTGCTAAGTACCCACTGGTGTCTACATGCCCATCAGTGGCTCTGCCTTCTGGAGGACACTGCTGTAGTTATGGTGGGTGTCTGACTCTGCTTGAGAGAGGCAGCTCAGCACCTCTGCGAATCAGGCTTGCAAAGGCTGTGGGTCCATCAGACGCCCTGGGCTGGACGCTGGCAGAAGCAGCATTACATGGCTGTATGTCTCCTCCACTGCCTCCTTTCCTCCTCCCTTCGCTACCTCCTCCACACTCCCTTGTTTCTCCTATGTAATCAACAGCCACAGGAGCTTGGAGAGTGAAGCTGTTTGTACCAGTCTCAGATCAGCTATGTCACAGCCCATGGAAACCATGCAAGAGATGAGGATGGGGAGCAGAACCCCTCCCACATGTCCAGCACATGGCAAAGTTAGCCAGGAGAGGACCTGACTGAAGAGCACAATGCATCAGCCCAGAAGCTGGCCCCACGTATGAACAGGGCCCTGAAACTGGCAGAAGGAACAAAATGTTCCCATTGGCACCCACTGGCATCTGCATTCCCATCAATGGCTCCATCTACTGAGGGCACTGCTGTAGTCCATGCTGAGTATCTGTCTGACTCTGCTTGAGGCAGACAACAGCTGCTGTTCCCATGGCCAAATCAGAGACAGCACGTAGCCAATGGAGACTGTTTGACTTGCGTCACAGCAAAGGGTCTTTCCAGCAAGCTGGAAGAAACTATAAAGGAGGGGAAGTGACATCATCACTTAGCCTCACTCCCTACTCAACTCAACACCTGGAAACACATCTGGAGGACAAAGACTGAACTGGGAAGGAGGTCCCAGGCTGAAGGAGTCTTCCAGCCTGTGTATGGAAGATCTGTATCTACAACCTATCCTGAAGGACGACCCATCACTCTCACAGATCTTGGGAGACAGGCCAGTCCTTGCTTACAGACAGCCCCCCAACCTGAAGCAAATACTCACCAGCAACCACATACCACACAACAGAACCACTAACCCAGGAACCTATCCGTGCAACAAAGCCCATTGCCAACTCTGTCCACATATCTATTCAGGGGACACCATCATAGGGCCTAATCATATCAGCCACCCTATCAGAGGCTCGTTCACCTGTGCATCTACCAATGTGATATATGCCATCATGTGCCAGCAATGCCCCTCTGCCATGTACATTGGCCAAACTGGACAGTCTCTACGTAAAAGAATAAATGGACACAAATCAGATGTCAAGAATTATAACATTCAAAAACCAGTCGGAGAACACTTCCATCTCTCTGGTCACACGATTACAGGGTGGCCATCCTTCAACAAAAAAACTTCAAAAACAGACTCCAACAAGAGACTGCTGAATTGGAATTAATTTGCAAACTGGATACAATTAACTTAGGCTTGAATAGAGACTGGGAATGGATGAGTCATTACACAAAGTAAAACTATTTCCCCATGTTATTTCTCCCCCCCACCCCACCCCCCACTGTTTCTCAGATGTTCTTGTTAACTGCTGGAAATAGCCTACCTTGTTTGTCACCATGAAAGGTTTTCCTCCCTTCCCCCCCGCCCCCCGCTGCTGGTGATGGCTCATCTTAAGTGATCACTCTCCTTACAGTGTGTATGATAAAACCCATTGTTTCATGTTCTCTGTGTGCGTATATAAATCTCCCCACTGTATTTTCCCTCAAATGCATCCGATGAAGTGAGCTGTAGCTCACGAAAGCTTATGCTCAAATAAATTTGGTAGTCTCTAAGGTGCCACAAGTACTCCTTTTCTTTTTGCGAATACAGACTAACACGGCTGCTACTCTGAAACCTGTCATTATGCAAGGCACTGAATTTAGCCGTATAGAGTGGAAATCTGTCAACTTCATGAAAAAACTTGCACAGATACAGACAGACATCATCTTCCTCTCCAAATGCAAACAGATGGACATCATACCAAAAGGACCGAAGGTAAAAAATCAATTACAATCTACATACCACACAGACTATGCTGACAGCTTGTGCCACACACTCTCAAGGAAACTGCGGAACCACCTGATCAACATCCTCTACAGCAAACAGGGAAAGATTAAGAATGAGCTCTCAAAACTGGATACTCTCATAAAGAACCAACCTTCCACACAAACTTCCTCGTGGCTGGACTTTACAAAAACTAGACAAGCCATTTACAACACACACTTTGCTTCTCTACAAAAGAAAAAGGACACTAAGCTATCTAAACTACTACATGCCACAAGGGGCCACAACAGTGGTTCCCGTAACCCACCCAGCAATATTGTTAATCTATCCAGCTATACTCTTAACCCAGCAGAAGAATCTGTCCTATCTCAGGGCCTCTCCTTTTGCCCTTCCACCCCCACGAACATGATACAGTTCTGTGGTGACCTAGAATCCTATTTTCGACGTCTCCGACTCAAGGAATATTTCCAACACACCTCTGACCAACATATTAACCCACAGAGACCTTCCTGCCAACACTACAAAAAGAAGGATTCTGGGTGGACTCCTCCTGAAGGTCGAAACAGCAGCCTGGACTTCTACATAGAGTGCTTCCGCCGATGTGCACGGGCTGAAATTGTGGAAAAGCAGCATCACTTGCCCCATAACCTCAGCCATGCAGAACACAGTGCCATCCACAGCCTCAGAAACAACTCTGACATCATAATCAAAAAGGCTGACAAAGGAGGTGCTGTCGTCATCGTGAATAGGTCGGAATATGAACAAGAGGCTACTAGGCAGCTCTCCAACACCACTTTTACAAGCCATTACCCTCTGATCCCACTGAGAGTTACCAAAAGAAACTACAGCATTTTCTCAAGAAACTCCCTGAAAAAAGCATAAGAACAAATCCGCACAGACACACCCCTAGAACCCCGACCTGGGATATTCTATCTGCTACCCAAGATCCATAAACCTGGAAATCCTGGACACCCCATCATCTCAGCCATTGGCACCCTGACAGCAGGATTGTCTGGCTATGTAGACTCCCTCTTCAGGCCCTACGCTACCAGCACTCCCAGCTATCTTCGAGACACCACTGACTTCCTGAGGAAACTACAATCCATTGGTGATCTTCCTAAAAACACCATCCTGGCCACTATGGATGTAGAAGCCTCTACACCAACATTCCACACAAAGATGGGCTACAAGCCGTCAGGAACAGTATCCCCGATAATGTCACGGCTAACCTGGTGGCTGAACTTTGTGACTTTGTCCTCACCCATAACTATTTCACATTTGGGGACAATGTATATCTTCAAGTCAGCGGCACTGCGATGGGTACCCGCATGGCCCCACAGTATGCCAACATTTTTATGGCTGACTTAGAACAACGTTTCCTCAGCTCTCATCTCCTAATGCCCCTACTCTACTTGCGCTGCATTGATGACATCTTCATCATCTGGACCCATGGAAAAGAAGCCCTTGAGGAATTCCAACATGATTTCAATAATTTCCATCCCACCATCAACCTCAGCCTGGACCAGTCCACACAAGAGATCCACTTCCTGGACACTACGGTGCTAATACACGATGGTCACATAAACACCACCCTATATCGGAAACCTACTGACCGCTATTCCTACCTACATGCCTCTAGCTTTCATCCAGATCATACCACTCGATCCATTGTCTACAGCCAAGCTCTATGATATAACCGCATTTGCTCCAACCCCTCAGACAGAGACAAACACCTACAAGATCTCTATCATGCATTCCTACAACTACAATACCCACCTGCTGAAGTGAAGAAACAGATTGACAGAGCCAGAAGAGTACCCAGAAGTCACCTACTACAGGACAGGCCCAACAAAGAAAATAACAGAACGCCACTAGCCATCACCTTCAGCCCCCAACTAAAACCTCTCCAACGCATCATCAAGGATCTACAACCTATCCTGAAGGACGACCCATCACTCTCACAGATCTTGGGAGACAGGCCAGTCCTTGCTTACAGACAGCCCCCCAATCTGAAGCAAATACTCACCAGCAACCACACACCACACAACAGAACCACTAACCCAGGAACCTATCCTTGCAACAAAGCCCGTTGCCAACTCTGTCCACATATCTATTCAGGGGACACCATCATAGGGCCTAATCACATCAGCCACACTATCAGAGGCTCGTTCACCTGCGCATCTACCAATGTGATATATGCCATCATGTGCCAGCAATGCCCCTCTGCCATGTACATTGGCCAAACTGGACAGTCTCTACGTAAAAGAATAAATGGACACAAATCAGATGTCAAGAATTATAACATTCAAAAACCAGTTGGAGAACACTTCAATCTCTCCGGTCACTCAATTACAGACCTGAGGGTGGCTATCCTTCAACAAAAAAACTTCAAAAACAGACTCCAATGAGAGACTGCTGAATTGGAATTAATTGCAAACTGGATACAATTAATTTAGGCTTGAATAGAGACTGGGAATGGATGAGTCATTACACAAAGTAAAACTATTTCCCCATGGTATTTCTCCCTCCCACCCCACCCATAACTGCTGGAAATAGCCTACCTTGCTTGTCACCATGAAAGGTTTTCCTCCTTTCCCCCCCCGCTGCTGGTGATGGCTCATCTTAAGTGATCACTCTCCTTACAGTGTGTATGATAAACCCATTGTTTCATGTTCTCTGTGTGTGTGTATATAAATCTCCCCACTGTATTTTCCACCAAATGCATCCGATGAAGTGAGCTGTAGCTCATGAAAGCTTATGCTCAAATAAATTTGTTAGTCTCTAAGGTGCCACAAGTACTCCTTTTCCTGTCACACACAGTTAATTGCAGAGGGCCTATTGATGACTTTGTGCAACTATACTGTCCAGCAGACAAAACCCTTCCTAACGCAGACAACCTCACTCATACGTATCCAAAAGAAAATGACAATGCTTTAATGTTTAAACTGATGGAATGAGGTGATGGAAATGCGGTGCCTAGTCTGATTCTTGATGAGTCTGCTGCTGCTTTGGGCCATACGATTCTTGTCCTTTATTTCAAAGTGAATAAACCCATTGTTTTGTGCTGACCTGACATTCATCCCCTCTGCTGACAGCCATTTTGTCAATGCAGCAAAAACGGACATTTTTGAGATGTACCAGCTAACTTGGGATAATGTGACCACAACCAACACAGATGCTGCTTCCTACTTGATAAGTATGCCTGGGAGATGAAACTCGATCCAAAACCGGAGCTGCTACGTACTACCTGTCCTGCTCATGTGATAAACATTGCGCTGTCAGCAGCTACTGCTACAGAGGAAATGAAAGACGTGAAATCTTGCATCATTGGATTTGGGTCCATTTTCAAGCCCACGAACTACCCCTGTTGTGCCACTTTGGTGAACAAGCTTGTTCTTTGCTGCCTGTCATGCAAATAACGTGTGGACTGTGCTAATGTGTTCCCTAGATCATCCTGAATTTGTTGGGTCTAAAGCGGGGAGTGGGAAGAGGTGGGGTGGGGTGGGGCGGGGCCTTGGGGGAAGGGGTGGAGTGGAGTGGGGTGGGGCCTGGGGCTGAACAGGGGGCTTGAGTGTCTGTGAAAATTTTTAAATCAAAATGGAGGTCATCAGATTACTAAAGTTTGAGAACCACTGCTCTGAACAGAATAATACAGTTTAGATTACATTCCATCTCCCCCTTTAAATTCTACATTGCTGTAATGTGCACAATGGATTACGACAAGTATTCACCTTGCAGATCAAAGTAAACTGTCCAGGAGATGGGGCGTTTGGGAGTTTCCTCCATGGTGAATGGCTCATGCTTTCCTGGGCAATGAGGGAGGAGGGCTGCAAACTATAGAAAGAGTCAGCCTCAATTTAAACCCATTTTAGACCACAACATGCCTGGTTTTCAGAAATGAAGGCCTGATTCAGCAGAAAACCTCCCTACCCTTTTGTGGGGTCATGCAAGCCACAAGAAGCCAGTGTGTCTGATTACAGGCTGTGAACCAGGACAACCAGGTCTAGCCACATCCCTGCCTTCCTATGTGTCTTCAGGCCAATCATGAATGCTCTCTAAGGCCATTGGCCAAAATCTCTGTGTGCCCCAGTTAGCCCATGTGAGCATATGTGTGTGTGCATGGGTGAGCATGTGAGTGAGCATGTATGTGTGTGTGAGCACACGTGTGATGTGACAAAGTTCCAAGCCTGCATTGGTGGGTCCGGTGTGTCTGAGCGGTTTCAGTGGCCTCAGAAACTCGGTAAGGCCCCAATGTGACCTCCCTTTCTCAGTGTAACGGCAAGAGTCACAGCCTATGGAGTTACTTTCATCACAGGCCAGTACGGGAGTTGGGAAGGGGAAATACCCCACAGTCTCTGTTGCTCCGTAGAGCTCAGTAGGCACAGTTTGGGCCTCCTGACTGGACCGAGTCCTGCTTCCCTTCTCCAGGGAATCTCTGTAGAGCGTGGAGTGGGGAGGAGAACCTGGGCCCACCCTCTACTCCAGGTTCCAGCCCAGGGACCTAATGGTAGCAGCTGTTGGTGGATTTCCCTTCACCACTGACGCCACTTCGATTCCCTAGGCCTCTTCCCCCGTGGTCCCCTTTTCCTAGCTTCACCCTTACTTCAGGATTCAGCAATGCTTCCTCACCTCCAGCTCCTTTCACCTCAGCCTCCTAGAGGCCCTGGAAGGAGAGTTTTTAAACAGTATAAGTGGGATCTTGATTGGTTCAGCTGTCTCCATTAGCCTACAAGATGGAGTTCTGGAGTCACATGGGCAAGTCATCCTTCTCAAAACTAGCATGTGGAGAACTAGTTTGAGAACTTGTGGCACCATAAGCTTTTGTGAGCTGAGCTGTAGCTCACGAAAGCTTATGCTCAAATAAATTTGTTAGTCTCTAAGGTGCCACAAGTACTCCTTTTCTTTTTGTGGATACAGACTAATACGGCTGCTACTCTGAAACATGCTAGTTTGAATGTTCCCAGGAAAGTTCAGGTGTGGATTGGCATCTATCAAGGTCCATTGTTAGCCAAGTACTCCTTATTACTTGAATAACCCCTTCACACTATGTTGACCAGATTTGTCTTAGGTGCTTCCTACAGCAAACACTTTAAATACAAGCATAGAGCCATAACTTTAGATATAAAAATGATACATGCATAAAGATAGGATGAATACATTCAGTAGAACATAACCTTTGCAAAGATGTGTTATGTGGCATATGTAGCATAAAGCATATTCCATTTATGTCATATTTACATTAATAAGCATTATAAAGCATTATGTCCTGGATTCTCCAGGAATTAAAGATTTGTCTTTAATTAAAGATTGTCATGTGATCAGCCCTCCAGGAATCCATTCAACCAAAACTGGCAACCCTACCTGTCAGCCCCCCGCACTGCGGGCAGATGTAGGGTCCGTGCACACAGCTCCCACAACTGTCCAGGCTCCCTGGCTGGGCTCCATGTTGGCCTGGCCAGGGGGTGGGGCATTGGGGGGAAGAGGAAGGGAAGGGGGCAGGGTCTGCCCTGGCGAAAAGTAGATCGGCGAGGCCTCCTGGCCCCGCTGTTCTGGCGCCACTGCATTCCATTGCTGTGTTTGCCAATCTTGTGGCTGTTCCCTTCCTGTTGTTTGGATGCCATCTTGGAGCACTTGGGAGTGGGGCAGGGGGAGGATACCCAGCCAGAGAGGGAAGCTTCAGTTTCCCCTGGTCTAGTTATTTGTCAGTTACTAGAGATCCCTCCCCCTTCCCCCCCATAGCTGTCACTCACCTCCTGGCAGAAGCACCGTGCTGCACCCCAGCTATGCCCAGCTGGCATGGTAGCAGACTGGACACAAATGGGGGTGGTGCCTCCCTGCCTCTATAGAGGCATGGCTGGCATGTTCCTAAATATTTCTGCCAGCTGCTTCCGCTGGCCAGCCCCTCCCTCCCTGCACCCTTCAGATGCGTGGTTCCTCCCTGCACATTCCCAAGCTCTGAGCCTCTCTCCCAGGGCTCCTAATCACAATCGTCAAAGCAGCGGAGCACCAGGGGACGTGCCCAGGGCTCTGCTGGTTCCTGAGCATAGAGCTCGAGTCAGCAGCCTTGGGCCTCCTCTGACCGTCCTTGGCTTCAGCCTGTCGCTCATCAGCTGCTCCCCCACTGCCAGCCAAGTCCCGGCAGCTCCTCTTCTCGGCAAGCCAGGCAGCTCGTCAGTGAGAAACGACAAGCGAGTGACAGGCTGGCGCAGCACGAGCCCCCTCCCTGTGGCTCCCCCGCACGCTCGCCTCGGGGGCTGCTTGGCAGAGGCACATGCCTGGCTCCAGCGTGGGTTCAGCACGCTCAAGCTGCATCAGCCACATTAACCCTGCCCTGGCCTTGCTGCTCAGCTCCTCCTGGGCTTGGAGGCCATGGCTGTGCTGCCCTGAAAGCTGGGACCTGCCCCAGGGTACTAAAGCACAGTAGCTGCCGCTTGCCTACTCTTTTGGCAGCGCAGTCATGGCCAGAGACTCCTTTGTGTGAGCTCCTGAGGTCCCTTCCAACCCTGATATTCTATGATTCTATACTTTCCGTTTCATCTGTCCCATCTGCCCACTCAGATTATTTGGGAACACGCTGTTCACAGTGAGTGGTGCCAGGCAGGTGGCTCCAGGACCTGAAGGCCTCTGCTCACCCAAAATGGGCACTGTGTGGGGGGGCAGCAGGACAAGCCCAAGGTCACCCAGCAAGTCAGTGGCAGAGACAGAATACCAGGTTTCAGAGTAGCAGCCGGGTTAGTCTGTATTCGCAAAAAGAAAAGGAGGACTTGTGGCACCTTAGAGACTAACAAATTTATTAGAGCATAAGCTTTTGTGAGCTACAGCTCACTTCATCGGATGCATTCAGTGGAAAATACAGCGGGGAGATTTATATACACATACAGAGAACATGAAACAATGGGTTTTATTATTCACACTGTAAGGAGAGTGAGCACTTAAGATGAGCTATTACCAGCAGGAAGGGGGGAGAAAGGAGGAAAACCTTTCATGGTGACAAGCAAGGTAGGCTATTTCCAGCAGTTAACAAGAATATCTGAGGAACAGTGGGGGGGTGGGGTGGGGAGGGAGAAATACCATGGGGAAATAGTTTTACTTTGTGTAATGACTCATCCATTCCCAGTCTCTATTCAAGCCTAAGTTAATTGTATCCAGTTTGCAAATTAATTCCAATTCAGCAGTCTCTCGTTGGAGTCTGTTTTTGAAGCTTTTTTGTTGAAGTATAGCCACTCTTAGGTCTGTGATCGAGTGACCGGAGAGATTGAAGTGTTCTCCAACTGGTTTTTGAATGTTATAATTCTTGACGTCTGATTTGTGTCCATTCATTCTTTTACGTAGAGACTGTCCAGTTTGGCCAATGTACATGGCAGAGGGGCATTGCTGGCACATGATGGCATATATCACATTGGTAGATGCGCAGGTGAACGAGCCTCTGATAGTGTGGCTGATGTGATTAGGCCCTATGATGGTGTCCCCTGAATAGATATGTGGACAGAGTTGGCAACGGGCTTTGTTGCAAGGATAGGTTCCTAGGTTAGTGGTTCTGTTGTGTGGTGTGTGGTTGCTGGTGAGTATTTGCTTCAGGTTGGGGGCTGTCTGTAAGCAAGGACTGGCCTGTCTCCCAAGATCTGTGAGAGTGATGGGTCGTCCTTCAGGATAGGTTGTAGATCCTTGATGATGCATCGGAGAGGTTTTAGTTGGGGGCTGAAGGTGATGGCTAACCAAATTCCAAGTCCCATTCTGATCCCCTAGAAGACACTGCCTCTCTGCATAGGGCACTATGGTGCTGGGGGGTAATCCCTGCCAATGGCAGTGTGGGGGGTGGCCACTCTCCACGTGGGGCTGGACCTAGACCCACCAACTCAGCTGCCATTGGCTACCAAAGAACGACTGTCCCTGCAGCCCTTGGGAGGCTCCAGCTGCCATTCATAGGTGCCTGCATGATTCGTGCTGCCTGCTTGCTGTCTGCTCTGGGCAGGGGAGTGCACAGGTGGCCAGTTAGAAGGCAAACACCTGCCCTGCCTATGCGGCCTGATGAGAGCTCCTGTGAGGCTGATGGGGAAGCCATTGTGGAAGCAAAATCCAGCCTTGTCATTGGGTCTCTAGCCCAGCAGGGCACAGTGGAGCACCTGGCCCAGGTGACCTGCAGCAATGCAGGAGGCTGGCAGGGCCTGGGCCCTGTGAGTGGGGCTGGGGCAGCCACTGATGGTGCCCAGGGCAGAGAGGGATTTGCGCTTCAGTCCTGCAGCCAAGAAGCTACTGCCTGAGGCTGGGGCTGGGCCAGTGTCAGCGCCTTGAGCCTGGCCTCATATGACCCCCGCATGACTCCCCAGCCCTCCAAGCGCTGCCCAGAGCAGGGCGGAATCCCCAGACGGGGCACTGGGGCTCTCCAATTGCCCCAGATGCACAGGGCGGGGACACAGGGAAGGCTCTCAGCCAACACAAGTGGGGCCCCAGCCTGGACTCTTGGTGCAGCACCAACCTCCCGCCCCCAGTGGGTGTGCCGGCATGTGCCACAACTTGTTCTGCTGCTCCTTGCTGGGTGTGGGGTGCATAATGCAGAGGATGAGAGCTTGGGTTACTCCACTGCTCCCATGTGGGGTGAAATGGAGCTCGAGGCACATGGCCAAATCCCCCCCACCCAGTGAGAGGACCAAGCCCAGAGGCAGGGGGCAAGGAGCATGGAAGAGTCTCCAGGCTGGTTCCATGGGACTTGAGAGTAGAGTGGCATTTGCTCTCTGCCCTTTCTGAGCAGGAGGGGGCTCCCAGCAAGGTGGGGGAGGAGCTATGCTGGGTGGCATAGATTCTTCTATGGTAGAATCTCCTTCTATGGTAGAATCTCCTTCCTTAGAGGTTTTTAAGGTCAGGCTTGACAAAGCCCTGGCTGGGATGATTTAACTGGGACTTGGTCCTGCTTTGAGCAGGGGGTTGGACTAGATGACCTTCTGGGGTCCCTTCCAACCCTGATATTCTATGATTCTATGATTCTATGGTGGGGGAGGAGCTATGCTGGGTGGGGTCAGCACCTCGTTAAGTCAATGGCAATGCTGCCCAGTTGCACCGGGGCTGGCTTTGGCCCCCATGTTCCCAGTGGTAATTGGCTGCAGCTTGCCAGGGACCCGGCTTGGCACAGTCTCCGCACAGTGCAGTGGCTGTTGATGTATACAGACATGGAGGCGCTGGGCTGCCTGATGCCAGCGGCCCTGTCACATTACAATGATGGTGCACACAGCTCACACCAGGACCGTGCATTGCCGACCAATCAGAGATTGTGCAAGCAGATGGATGAAGGGGCGGCTTTCCCTTGAGGTGTGATTCCTGTGTGGGACAGAAATTAGGAGCAAAGCCACCCCTCACAGGCCAGGCACTGTAAGGTGGATTGCTGGGAGAAGCCCTCACACAACCATGCAGCCACTGACTCTCCCTGCCTAGGCAGTCCTGGTGCAGAGTTAGCCTGTTGCAATTGATGGCAGTAAGTCAAAGAACAAAGAAGGAAATAAAGCAGGGGTTCCCAGAGTTTTGTACTGATGACCCCTTTCCCACAGCAAGCCTCTGAGTGCAACCCCCCCTTATACATTAAAAACACTTTTTTATATATTTAACACCATTAGAAATGCTGGAGGCAAGGCAGTGTTTGGGGTGGAGGCTGACAGCTCGCAACCCCCCATGTAATAACCTTGAGACCCCCTGAGGGGTTCTGACCCCCAGTTTGAGAACCCCTGAAATAAAGGGAATGGGTTTTGAAAAGCACACTATGTGGTGGTGCAGAGCTTATTCAGCTGATGCACCCTGACTGCTGGACCATGGGGGTCTTATCAGCTCCAGTTCAGGAGTACAAAAGGCTGAATGTTCTTGAGGCAGGCCAGGTCTGGAGGTAAAGGTGTTTGGAGCAGCCCAGGCTGCACTGTATGTCATCTGGCCCTGATGAGCCGGACTAAGGGCAGGCCCCAGGGAGGGGTGAGGGCAGGGCTGGCCTTACCACGAGGCGAACTGAGGCGGCCGTCTCAGGTGCCAGACTGTGCGAGGGGCGCCACTCGGACCCAGAGTGTAGAAAATGGCGTCTGCTGCTGGTGCACCTGGATTCTCTCTGCTCTGGATGCACAGAGATGGGGAAAAGATGTAGTAGAGGGAGGAGGGCACAAGAGACAGAACAGGCAGGCAGGAGAAAAGGGGAGAGGGAATAACAGAAAGCAGCAGGAGCTGCAGGGAGAGAGAGGACAAGCAGCCTCTTATGTACCTCTCTGGAACCCCCAGGAGCCTGGCCTGATTAACCCCAGCTCCTCAGGGAGCTTCCTGTTTCCTGCTGCTTCCCTGAACCCACTTGAGGAGATCAGGCAGTCAACTGAAGTAGTAGGAGCCAGTTAGGCCCTTAATACGATGATATCTTCCCTCGCTCAAGAAGAAAACGCCCCTCTGGGGCAGCATTCAGAAAAAGAAAGAAAGCAAAGGAAGCTTTTCTGTCTAAGCAGGAAGGAGCTCTCCTGAGATACATAGACACAAATGTTCATGGTGAGCCTTCCAGCCCCAGTGAGGATGTGAGTGGTGAGGAGATACCCGATCTTCCGGTTAGTCAGAGTGCAGGTGACCTGGCAGCTGCTGCAGCATCCATATCTCCATCTCAAATGGATGTAACCATGCACATTCCTGAAGAAAAGTGTAGATCAGAGAAGGGTGTGGTGGAGGCACAAGAAACAGCTGCTGCTGAGTTTAGTTCCTTAAGTCTAGATGATCCAGGACTGTGGACCCACTTGAGCAGTAGCCTGAGGGACTTCCTTGTACTGTATGGGCCACAGCAAGTGAAAAACTTCACGTTCCCCAAAGACAATGAAAATAGAAGTTTCCATCCAACACATTACTGGCGTGAAATCCCCTATGGTGACAAAATGGAGAGGCCTGGCTTATGTACTCAAAAACCCAGAATGCTGCATACTGGTTTTGTTGCAAACTCTTCCAGTCTAATGTTCCAGCCACATTGGGTTCTACAGGAACAAAGGACTGGAAAAATCTGGCTGGAAATCTGGCATGCCATGAAAGGCAGCAAATCACCAGAGAGCATTCCATAGGTGGAAAGAGCTTGAGGTGAGACTAAGGTTAAAAGGCCACCATAGATGATTGGCATCAAGAGAAGATTGCATCAAGTCTCTTTACTGGCAAAATGTTCTGAAAAGGCTCATTGCCATTGTGAGAAAGCTTGCTACCCAAAACCTAGCACTGTGTGGCACTTCAGATCAGCTGTATGTGCCAAATAATGGAAACTTCCTTAAAATTGTGGAGCTGATGGCTGAGTTTGATGCTGTACTTCAGGAGCATCTAAGAAGAGCCACCACCCAAGAAATGTATATATGCCACTACCTTGGAAAAACAATTCAAAATGAGATCATACGGTTACTGGCAACAAAAGTCAGAAGATTGTGGCAGATCTGAAGTCAGCAAGATATTACTCTGTTATTTTGTACTGCACACCTGATATCAGCCATATGGAACAAATGACTTTAATGGTGCATTTTGTAACAACAGAACCTAGTGAAAATGTCCCTGCAATGGTGACTGTCAGAGAGCATTTTCTAGACTGTATTGACATTGATGCTACTACAGGAGCTAGTATGACAAATGTGCTTCTTAAAAAGCTGGAAGATACGGGAATTGCGATAGCTGACATGAGAGGTCAGGGCTATGATAATGGTGCCAACATGAGAGGAAAGAACAGAGCAGTGCAGCCACAGATCCGAGAGTTAAACGCTTGAGCTTTCTTTGTCCCATGCAGTTCTCATTCATTGAACTTGGTGGTCAGTGATGCAGCATCAGCTTCTAGTGAGGCTGCTGAATTTTTTAATGTAATTCAAAGCATCGATGTATTTTTCTCTGCATCAACTCATCGATGGCAAATTTTGAAGCAACATCTGGGAACATCCTCTCTGACACTGAAACCACTGAGTGCCACATGATGGGAAAGTCGAGTGGAGGCGATAAAGTCTATCAAACACCAAATTGGGAAGATAGATGGTGCCATAGTTGCCATTATGGAGGATAATGCTATGACAGGAACTGTTCATGGGAGAACAGTGGCAGAGGGAAATGGAATCACCAGAAACATACATAACTTCAAATTTCTGTGTGGCTTAGTGTTGTGGCATGACATACTGTTTGAAATAAATGTTGTAAGCAAGAGGCTCCAAAGTGTTGACCTTGATATATCTGAAGCAATGGAACAACTGAACAAAGCAAAGTCATACCTACAGTCTTACTGGTCAGATGAGGGATTTCAAAATGTTCTGAAGAGTGCACAGAAGTTGGCAGAGGAACTTCACACTGAAGCGATTTTCCCACCCATTCAAGAATACAAAAGTCACCAAAGAAGAAGACATTTTGATTACGAGGCATGGGATAATCCCATAAGAGACCCCCAAACAACAATTCCAAGTTGAATTCTTTAACCAGCTGCTATTGTATTGTGCAATAAAGTCAGTTGAAGAATGTTTCATGCAGCTCAAAGAACACAGCAGTATATTTGGGATGTTGTATGATATTCCAAAATTCCTCACTATACCTGAAGAAGACCTACACCAGCAATGCAGGGCACTAGAGACAGTGTTGACACATGATGACATGCGCGATATTGATACGAGTGATTTAGGTGATGAACTGAAAGCCCTTTCAAGACACATTTCAGAAGGATCAACTCCAAAGGCTGTTCTGGAAGACATGTGCACAAATAAGATGACCACCCTCTTTCCAAATGCTTTTGTTGCTCTGCGCATACTTCTAAAACTTCCTGTAACAGTTGCCAGTGGAGAACGCAGCTTCTCCAAGCTGAAATTAATAAAAACACATCTATGCTCCACATTGACATAGGAGAGGCTGGTCGGCCTTGCAACCATCTCAATAGAGCTGGCCCAGACTGGACCTTCAGGAAGTAGTTCAAATCTTTGCAACCAAGAAGGCACGGAAAGCACCACTTTGATTATTCAAACAGTTAAAAATGCCAGTGTTTACTATGCAGACAAGAAAAGTTACATTTGCTGTTCAGGCGTTTGAAAGTTAATGTTACTTAAAATTTTTGAACAAGGCATTTTAAGTTGTTAGTTCTCCTTTATTGGGGTAGGTAGCAGAGCAATACCAGAAGAGGAGTAGAACAGGAAGAAGGCAGAATTGAGACCTTTCAAAGTTTTGGCCCAAGCGAGGGGGCATGGGGGCATCATTTGAGCTCCCCGCCTCAGGTGCCAAAATGTTGTGGGCCGGCCCTGGGTGGACTGTGCACCATTGTGTGTGTGCAGAGATCAGGAGGACATTCACAGTGGCCTTGCCAGGGTCGGGGTGGGAAGATGTTTCCTCCTCCAGGGCATGCTGGGAAGGGGACTTGGTTTGTGCTGTTAGGCCCAGTTGCCAGCCCAGCGGGCATGAGACTGGCCTCTCTCCATAGAGTCCACAGCTTGGCTGTGCCTCCTGCAGGTGCTCTACCATGACTGACAAGCCAGCACGGTGGCCTTGGCAGGGACGCTGGGATTGGCAGGCTGCTGCACCCACCTGGTGCCACAGGGATGCACAGAGGTTTCCATCCACAGCTCTCAGAGTAGCAGCCATGTTAGTCTGTATCCACAAAAAGAAAAGGCACCTTTCTTGTGGCAAAGGCACCTTGTGGCACCTTAGAGACTTACAAATTTATTAGAGCATAAGCTTTCGTGAGCTACAGCTCACTTCATTGGATGCATTTGGTGGAAAATACAGTGGGGAGATTTATATACACAGAGAACATGAAACAATGGGTGTTACCATACACACTGTAAGGAGAGTGATCACTTAAGGTGAGCTATTACCAGCAGGAGAGCGGGGTGGGGAATCTTTTGTAGTGATAATCAAGGTGGGCCATTTCCAGCAGTTGACAAGAATGTCTGAGGAACAGTGTGGGAGGGGAGGGGGAAATAAACATGGGGAAATAGTTTTACTTTGTGTAATGGCTCATCCATTCCCAGTCTCTATTCAAGCCTAAGTTAATTGTATCCAGTTTGCAAATTAATTCCAATTCAGCAGTCTCTCGTTGGAGTCTGTTTTTGAAGCTTTTTTGTTGAAGAATTGCCACTTTTAGGTCTGTAATTGAATGACCAGAGAGATTGAAGTGTTCTCCAATTGTTTTTGAATGTTATAATTCTTGGCGTCTGATTTGTGTCCTTTATTCTTTTACGTAGAGACTGTCCAGTTTGGCCAATGTACATGGCAGAGGGGCATTGCTGGCACATGATGGCATATATCACATTGGTAGATGCGCAGGTGAACGAGCCTCTGATAGTGTGGCTGATGTGATTAGGCCCTATGATGGTGTCCCCTGAATAGATATGTGGACAGAGTTGGCAACGGGCTTTGTTGCAAGGATAGGTTCCTGGGTTAGTGGTTCTGTTGTGTGGTGTGTGGTTGCTGGTGAATATTTGCTTCAGGTTGGGGGGCTGTCTGTAAGCAAGGACTGGCCTGTCTCCCAAGATCTGTGAGAGTGATGGGTCGTTTTTCAGGATAGGTTGTAGATCCTTGATGATGCGTTGGAGAGGTTTTAGTTGGGGGCTGAAGGTGATGGCTAGTGGCGTTCTGTTATTTTCTTTGTTGGGCCTGTCCTGTAGTAGGTGACTTCTGGGTACTTTTCTGGCTCTGTCAATCTGTTTCTTCACTTCAGCAGGTGGGTATTGTAGTTGTAAGAACGCTTGATAGAGATCTTGTAGGTGTTTGTCTCTGTCTGAGGGGTTGGAGCAAATGCTCCACAGCTCGGCATCCATGAGGGACGTGCCATTCCCCTGCATTGCTGGGACATCACATGGGTCATAGCCGGGCCTTAGAGCTGTGAGCGTGGCTGTCACAGGACAGGGTGAACCTGCCTGCAGCCAGGAGGTTGCTATAGTCAAGTGGCCATGAAAGGGTTACCAGGTTATCCAGAGTATTATGGGATGGAGCCAGGTTCTACCCTCACCTTTGGTGAAAAAATATCATGAGTTCCCAGACTTGTGCAAAAGTCCACAGGGCTCTGCCAGCGCTGGTCGGATAAAGCCCTGAAGCTGGGTGTGGGTGGAACCCTGGGTTTGAACCAGCTGGATTGTTCCAGGAGAGGGCATCTACTTCCTGCGGGAAACGTTGATTTCTTGTAGAAAAACCCAGCACCCCCAAACTGGAAACCTTTGGGTCTGAAATGGTGCTGCAATGCCTCCTGGGAGGTGGAGATTGCATGACTCATGGCCCCCTTCACCTCTATGACATAGGCTCCCCAGTAGGACTCTGTCTCCCATGATGCACCACAGCTGAGCAATTGCACCAAAGTGCACCATGGTAGCTGTAGGCGAACCAGAGAGCCCAAACCATAGAGGAGAATGGGAGCATGAGGCACCAGAACTTTAACTGAACACAAAGCCTGAACCCAGGCCAAAGGATGCAAAATGCTGCCTGAACAGAATGGGATTGTTCTGCACCACTTGACCCTGATGTAACTGACATCCCAGGAGCAGGGCAGCTGTGGACTGGGGCCGAGAGCCTTACTGGCGAGCATTCAAAGCAGCTGATCGAATGAGCTGGGCTCTGGGCAGTGCACGATGAGGGGTGGGTACAGATAAGAGTCACAGAGCTCTGGCCATGGCAGGGTGGTGCCACGCTGGTGATGCCCAAGGGAGTGTCACTGTGGTGTAGATGAGATCCTGTGTGCCCAGGGAATGCTGGCTCTGCTCTGCTTTGCACTGATGCCTACGTCAGGGAGTGAGGCCCCACTGTGCTGGCACTACATATGCACACAATGCAGAGATAGTCCTGCCCCGATGAGCTTGTGATATGGGTGTGACCGCAGCCAGCCCATAGGGCAAGTGACGCGGCTCAGAGCAGGGCGCTCAGCAGAGGAGTGTGACGCAGCCACCCAGCCCACAGGGAGGGCTCATGGCTTATGCTCTGTGATTCCTTGCTGCCTCCTGCAGAGCCCTTAGCCCAGCACCAGAGCTGCCCACTGCTTGGTGGGATAATTAGCTCCCATGCCCTGAGCACGGCTTCCCTTAGCATCATGCGCTTTAGCCAGTTGTGGCATTGGGCTGGGGGTGCCCCCAGCCCATGGGGTGGCGAGAGCAGCAGGAAGGTGCTGAGCCTGTTCACACTCTCCGCGACTGGGCTGGGTGGGCATCAGACCAATGATCCATCTAGCCCAGGATCCTGCCTTTCAACAGCATTGTCGCTGCTGGCAGGGAGCTCCTGCTTTGGAGCAACTCGCTGGAATGCAGTGTCCAGACAGAGGTGCCTGCTGGCATCAGACCTCCCCACCCCTCCCCAGTGAGTGCATGAAGCAGCCCCTTCCCTGTCTCTCCAGGGCCAGAGACTCACCCACACCAGCTGGAGAAGGACACAGCTGGAATGAGCTGGCTGGTTGTCCCCTCCCATGACTGCTCTCCCAGAATCACCATGGGCTGGGCCGGGGCAGAGCGACTGGCAGGCTCCAGGCACCACGCCAGCTTCAGAACTGGGTGGACCAAGGGCCAGTTTAGGCGGGCACAAGTAGCTGTGGTTCCCCCAGAGTTGGTGAGTCACATGTGGGTGAGAGTCATGTGTGGGGTGTGAACAGAAAGACCGGGCACCATGTACCAACTTTGCCCTTGGTGGGGCAGACGGTCATTGGCTCAGTGAGAGGGTGGGAGCCAGGAAAGCTCCTAATGGAGGGGGAGATAAAGCAGCCCCCGTCTGAGCTGCACTCCTGTTAATCCCCAAGCTGAGCAGCCCTCCCCATCAAAGGCTGAGTTGACCCCATCCCCTTTCCCTTGTCCATGCTCCTCCCACAGGTGGCAGGGCCGGAAGAGGTGGTGCTGGGCCTGGCAAGCGCTTGGTGCAGAGGCTGGAGTAGCTCATTACTCACAACACCCAGCACTGGTGTGGGGGGAGCAGCTGGCCAAGCGAAGGTGAAAGCTCCTGGCAGGCTAGTGGTGTGTGAAATGCCATGTCAGGGTCTGGGGATGAGGGACTCAGGGGGCTGTGTGGGGGGATGAGCTGTGAGCTGCTCTGCCCAGTGCTGCACTGCTGGGAGAAGGACAGGGTGAAGGGAGGAAGCTAAAGAGCCTCCCTGCCAGCTCTGGGGTCTCCCACTCTGTGATGCTCTGTGCCTCATGGGAACTCCCAGCACTCCCATGTTCATCCTTGTAAAATGATTACATAGAGTCCAATGCAAAGTTTGTCATGTCAGGTGTCTTTGGAAGGCTCATGATGCACTGAGCATGGTTGTTACAGTAAGGTTATAGGTTGTGATTTCATGTATGTAGTTATGAGGCTGAAAATGTGTCCCCATGGCTTAAAATAATCCCATGCTAAAACTCCCCAAGAGCAGAGAGGCATTCACACCTCATCAGGGCATGTATGGGACAAACCCAGCCCAGCCTCACAGGAACAAAGGACACTGGCCTAGGCAGCAATAAAGGATCTGTTGGACTATCAAGTGAGTCACACCCCTTCCTTTGGTCAGTTTGGGACTGGGATGAGGTAATGCTCACCTGACTCTGAAGGGGGCGGGGACAAAGCCAAGAGGGAAGAAAGAACATGATAAAAGGGAGAGACATTTGGCATGCTCTCTTCCACCTCCATCTATAGACACCATCACCGCCAAGCGACTGAGTGCTGATCAAAGGGGAGAGCCCGGCTGAAGGGTAACCAGCCAGCCTGTGATGAGAAGCATCTATGTTTGTCAGGGCGCTGAAAGCATTAAGATCAGCTTAAAATACATTTTGCTTTTATTTCATTTGACCAAATCTGACTTGTTATGCTTTGACTTATAATCACTTAAAATTTATCTTTGTAGCTAATAAATCCATTTGTTTGTTCTACCTGAATCTGTGCGTTTGCTTAGAAGTGTATCAGAGACTCCCCTTGAGATAACAAGCCTGGTACATATCAATTTCTTTGTTAAATTGATGAACTCATATAAGCTTGCTGCGTCCAGCGGGCATAACTGGACACTGCAAGGCGGATATTCCTAGGGGTGTGTCTGGGACCGGAGATATGGGCTAGTGTCATCAGAAGATTCTAGGTTCGTCTCCTGGCTGGCTCGGCTGCACTTTGGGGGGAGGGATAGCTCAGTGGTTTGAGCATTGACCTGCTAAATCCAGGGTTGTGAGTTCAATCCTTGAGGGGGCCATTTAGGGATCTGGGGCAAAAATTGAGGATTGGTCCTGCTTTGAGCAGGGGGTTGGACTAGATGACCTCCTGAGGTCCCTTCCAACCCTGATATTCTATGATTCTATGGTTGCACAATCCAAAGAGCAGCTTACATGAGGAGTGGGGTTTCTCACAGCAGAGCAGGGTAAGGCTGGCTCCCAGAGTCAAGGATTCGAGTGATCTAGCAGATCATGAGTCCAGATAACACCAGAGGGGAACGTCACATCCTCCAGGTTGGCAATGGCTGTTTCTCACCTGAGGGTCTGTAGCCCCCAGCATGCCGGGATCCTGGGGGGGCTGGCAGTGCCCCCTCAAGGCAAGGGACAGGAAGGGGCTGTGCCAATTCCCATGCAGTGCTGGGGGCTGGTGTGGCCGTGGCAAGTGTCCTGGAGAGGGACTGCATAGTGATCAGCTGAGACATGCCCCCCAAGCCAGGCTGGCACCTCCAGGGCTTCTAAACAAGCTGGTCCCACACCATTCCCCTGACTCACACAGTGCGGGAGTCTGGTGCATGCTCAGAACAACCCCACAACCAGCTATTAAATATCCCCACCCACTCACTGCTGATGAGGGGCAATGGGACCCCCTGGGGCTGCTGTCCAGGATGCTCAGGGGAAGCCAGATGGAGCTGCTGGCCTGAAAAGCAGGTGCCAGGGGGGCTCAGGAATAAAAGAATCCAATGGTGGGTGCTCTCTCCCTGCCCCCAGGGAGGCACCAGCCAGGAGAGGCCAACGGACCCAGCCCCCCTCCTGGCCTGGCCCCATCCAGGTTGGAAAGGGCTGCTTGGCTCTTGCCTGGAGCAACTGTGTTAGCTCTAGCTCCCCCAGAGGGGCTGGTGGGGGAAGGGGGCTCCATCTCCCAACCCTCCATCTTCTCCGTCCTGGATACCTGAGTCCAGAGAGTTTCCAGCCATTCCGGATGCTGCCCCGTGAGCCCTGCAACCAGGGCAGCTCCTGAGGCTGTTTGGAACAAAGCAGGGGATGGGGGTGGGAGTGAGCCCTCTGGAGAGACCCCAGCTGGAGGATGGTGGGGGGTCTGTCTCCAGCTGGCTGCAATTAGGCAGCCCCTTTGCTGATTGGGGTCATTCTCTGACTGTGGGATGAGGCAGCTGGTGCCCCTTGTCTGCCCAGGTACCTGGGAGCGATGAAAGGAGCTGCACACAATAGCAGCTCCCGGAGAATGTGGGGGCTGGGGCTGGGATAGGGGCGGGATGCAGACGAGCTGCTGCTTGCTCTAAACACGCAGCTAGGGTTTAAGGAGACTCCCCAATTCAAGATCCCAGTTCCTGATGTCAGACCAGACCTTGGAGAGGGGGCTGTTAGTTTGGGGGGAGCCTGAGGAGGGCAGCGCTGTGTGGGGAGCTCAGGGCCGGGCACAGGGGCTGTGGGTCGGGATTGAGGGGCACCGTCAGCGCTGCGTGTGGGGAGCCCAGGGCCGGGCACAGGCGCTGTGGGTCGGGATTGAGGGGCACCGGCAGCGCTGAGTGTGGGGAGCCCAGGGCCGGGCACAGGCGCTGTGGGTCGGGATTGAGGGGCACTGGCAGCACTGAGTGTGGGGAGCCCAGGGCTGGGAGCAGGGGCCGTGGGTCAGGATTGAGGGACACCGGCAGAGCCCTGAGAGGGACTCAGGCCTGAGGCAGATGAACTACCTGAGGAATTACCAAAGAAGAAAATGCTGCTCTTGTGCAGGCAGCTGGAGTCGATAACCCAGCCCTGCATCAGCCTGGCAGGGCAGCAGCAGCCAGGCCCCTGTCCCTCAGTGACTTGCTGGCCCTGGCTGGTTTGGTTTCTGCCACCCTTTCCTGCCCCAGCTGGGCAGCATCCAGTTTCAGCCGCTTCCCCACCTCCTGTCGTCCTGCTCCCTGACCCACTGTCATGGGGGTCACACACCGCGGGGGCACCTCGTTGTGGCCATGTCTGGGGATTAGCTCCTCCCCTCGTCCCTCACCCCCGACAATTGCTAACACTGTGACCCCCCTGGCTCTCTAGGGCTTGTGGTGCTGCTTCTCTGTGATTCAGGCTTCCGCCAGGTCATTATACAGTCCTTATACAGTTCCCCGTGGCTGGTGGGAGACCTGGGACCGTCCACTGCTCTGGGTTCCAGCCCAGGGACCCTATGCACAGCAACTACAGTCTGTTGGCTCCCAGACCCTGTCTCTATCTCTAGCCTTCTTGCCATCTCCCTCTTGATCGTCCGGCCCCACTTCTGGGTTTAGGGATCCAAACTCCCTCCTCCCAGGGAGTGACTGCAGACAACTTCCCTTGCAACCCCCTTCTTCCTCTTTATTTCCAGGTCACTTCATGGCACAGCAGTTTCAGTACACGAGACCACGACCGCCACCCAACACAGTGTTCGTATACGCAAAAATCTGTATCCTCTTACTCAGTCCTGCATTCTTGAACAAGCCCAGGGATGCTTTTTTACTGCTACCCCCACTTCCCCGGTCCTCAGACAATGTTCTGTAGCCTTGAGGCATCTCAGTTCTTCATAAAGAATCTTTCTTTCTGTGTCATTCTCCCTCCATTGACCCAGCAGATGCTCAGCTGTTTCTTGATCTTTGCACGTGTCACACAACCCCTCTTTGTGCTTGTTTAGTCAATGTGAATTCCCATTCCAGTCACTGTGACCCGGTAGCCCTCTAAATATAGTGACTTCCCTTCTTCTATCATAGTATTCAGCATGCCATTATCCTCATGCTGAGGGCATTGTTCATTTCTTTTTGGCCCATGGTTCTTGCCTTTTTCTTTTTGCGAATACAGACTAACACGGCTGCTACTCTGAAATCTTAACTGTACAGGCATTTCTCCAGCTGCTCCCTGCAGCACACATGACGGAGTGGGAATACTCACACAGCATGTGAGTTGAGAGCTTGGCCTGGTCTGGGTTTGATCTAGAAGCTGAATGAAAGGCTTGGCTTGGCATCCCTAATTTACAGCTGGTCTTATTAGTGCCCTCCACAGCATCTGCAGCATGTTCGCACCTGCACCCGGCTGTTCCCAGCAATACCTTAAAGCGGATTCATCCCATCTTTACACTGAGTCTTGATATTCTCCATACACAACTCCAAGGAATGTACCCCGGTGAACTGCCCGCCCTCTTCCAGCACAGAGAGAGGTTCCATTCTGCCCCAAGCCTCCTTTTGGTGAATAACATTTCCTTTGTTTTAGTGAGTGAGAACTCAAATTCCCAAACATCTCCCCATTCTGAGACCCCCTGAGCACCTCATTGCTTCTCTCCACAGCTATCTTATCTCTTCTGTGGTATACCATGTAGCACAGCCGTCCGCAAATAGGGTAATACCGGTTCCTGCCTGTGTTCTGTCAGGAAGATCGCTAATTATACTGTTAGAGGGCTGGGCCGATAACACTCCCTAGGGCAATGCCATTGGTAAGGACATGTATAAATAGTCAACAAAGCTGCCCCCAACCCTCACTCCTAGGTGCTGGAATGACAGGTGTGCAGGGGGCTTGGTTTCCATCGTATCCAGGGGTTACAGTTTGATCCTATGGCTCTCAGCACCCTACTATGCACATTGTTCCAGCGCTCCTGCCCTCACTTGCTTGGTTCTGTCACTTTGAATGTCTCTTATCCACCAGAACAGTCTTCCTCTTATTCCAGCTGCAGCTAGTTTATAGAGCAAGCCTTCCCTCCATAAGATGTCAGATGCTTTTTCAGGGTCCAAAAAGACAGCTGTCAGAAACTCTCTGTTCCTCCTGTTTTTGTATTTCTGTTTCTAATCTTATAACGTGATCAGCTCTGCATCACCCTTTCCTGAGCCCACTCTGTACACAGTTGATAATTTCATTTTTTTTCAAATCTCTCATTTTGCATCCTTTCCACAAATGATTTGAGGGCAATAGATCTGTATGCATCAAGTCTTGTGCATAGTTTGCTAGGTTTTCCTGTCAGTAAAACCACTGCTTGCTTCCATTCTGCCCATAAAAAGAAAAGGAGTACTTGTGGCACCTTAGAGACTAACAAATTTATTAGAGCATAAGCTTTCGTGAGCTACAGCTCACTTCATCGGATGCATTTGGTGGAAAAAACAGAGGAGAGATTTATATACACACACACAGAGAACATGAAACAATGGGTTTATCATACACACTGTAAGGAGAGTGATCACTTAAGATAAGCCATCACCAGCAGCAGGGGGGGAAAGGAGGAAAACCTTTCATGGTGACAAGCAGGTAGGCTAATTCCAGCAGTTAACAAGAACATCAGAGGAACAGTGGGGGGTGGGGTGGGAGGGAGAAATACCATGGGGAAATAGTTTTACTTTGTGTAATGACTCATCCATTCCCAGTCTCTATTCAAGCCTAAGTTAATTGTATCCAGTTTGCAAATTAATTCCAATTCAGCAGTCTCTCGTTGGAGTCTGTTTTTGAAACTTTTTTGTCGAAGTATAGCCACTCTTAGGTCTGTGATCGAGTGACCAGAGAGATTGAAGTGTTCTCCAACTGGTTTTTGAATGTTATAATTCTTGACGTCTGATTTGTGTCCATTCATTCTTTTACGTAGAGACTGTCCAGTTTGGCCAATGTACATGGCAGAGGGGCATTGCTGGCACATGATGGCATATATCACATTGGTAGATGCGCAGGTGAACGAGCCTCTGATAGTGTGGCTGATGTGATTAGGCCCTATGATGGTATCCCCTGAATAGATATGTGGACAGAGTTGGCAACGGGCTTTGTTGCAAGGATAGGTTCCTGGGTTAGTGGTTCTGTTGTGTGGTATGTGGTTGCTGGTGAGTATTTGCTTCAGATTGGGGGGCTGTCTGTAAGCAAGGACTGGTCTGTCTCCCAAGATCTGAGAGAGCGATGGCTCGTCCTTCAGGATAGGTTGTAGATCCTTGATGATGCGTTGGAGAGGTTTTAGTTGGGGGCTGAAGGTGATGGCTAGTGGCGTTCTGTTGTTTTCTTTGTTGGGCCTGTCCTGTAGTAGGTGACTTCTGGGTACTCTTCTGGCTCTGTCAATCTGTTTCTTCACTTCAGCAGGTGGGTATTGTAGTTGTAGGAATGCATGATAGAGATCTTGTAGGTGTTTGTCTCTGTCTGAGGGGTTGGAGCAAATGCGGTTATATCGTAGCGCTTGGCTGTAGACAATGGATCGAGTGGTATGATCTGGATGAAAGCTAGAGGCATGTAGGTAGGAATAGCGGTCAGTAGGTTCTGCCCATAGTGCTCCTTTCCCCCATATATTATATAATTTCAATAAAATTCTTAAACTCCCTCCTGGCAAGTATTTAAGCATTGCATTGCACATTCTATCTTTACCTGGGGCTGTGTTTTTACTCTTGGCTGTAGCTTTTCTGAGTTCCTGTATGCTGACATATTAATTCAGTGTGTCATCTTTATATTCTACCCAGCCACGTAAGAGACCACCATTTTCTTCAGCAAACATTCTTTCCCCCCCATCTATTCCCCTCACAAAACTTTTAACGTTGATTTGTATCACTACTAACTTTTTGGAACTCTTTTGTTAAAATGTCCCCTTTTCCTAGCTTACAACTTTCAACTTTATCATTTACCATAAGACCAAGTATAAATTTGATTTTATTCATTCTTTCACTTATTCAGTCTTTTAAGTTGTTTATATAGCTTTGAAACCTTGGGACCTTTATCATTCCTGACAATGTTTTCTCCAGCTCTCTTTGCCTTTTTCATAATTCTTTGTGCCACTGCTTTATCTATGTTGTAGTTCATAAAGTACTTGCTATTCATTGTACTGTTTGTATGTATGTATGCCTTCTTGCTTTCTTTGACTGCTGCTTTACAGTCTTCGTTGCACCAGGGAACTGGACTTCTGAGTTTGTGGCATTCGATGTTTTACAGATAGCTAGGCTGGCTGCTGCTACAACTCCCTTTATTATATTATCATGAAATGCCTCTGGATTATCACTTACTTATACAATTGGTACTTAGAGACTCAGCACACTTACTCTTTAAGAGTCTCCAGTTTGTTTTTCTAAAGCTCCTGATTGGAATTCCTTCAGTGTTTTCAACATTACCTTGGCCGTGATATGCAATTAGCACAGGGAAGTGATCACTTCCCGTTCCATCTTCTTTACAGATTTCCAAGGTGCATTTACTTGCTGTACTGCTTGTTGCAATTCCCAGACTTAAATATGCAAAGGTTCCATCCTCCAAATTAACCATAGCAGGTACTCTAGGATTGAATAACAAACTGTTCTGGGCATTTGACATTTTAATCAGCTTTCCCATAATTCATTATGGCTATTAAGGTCTCGACTAATAATATACGGCCTTTGACAGCCTTAACTAACTCTTCCGCTTCAACATTATCATGGTTTTATACCAGGTGTACATGGTACAGATTCACAGAAAGGTGCTATTATTCTGCAGAGGAATCGCAACAGGTATGTACTTAAAATGTAAACGCTGCTCATCTCGATCTACATATCACCACCCTTGGTATTTCTCTGCCAAATCCGATTACATCGGTCCTGGAACGCTAAGAAATGTTTCCTGTATGTGTATCACATCAGGTTTGTTCTCCATTTCAAAACCAGCTTTCTTTAATTCCTAGCCACGTGTTATTACACTTTGTGTGTTCCAGCAAAATGCCATTAGAACCACATTGTCGTCATTTAAACTTGCAGAATGCGGTCTTTCGAGAGATTGCCTACATGCAAATACTTTTCTGCCACTTTTGTTATGTTCATTCTTTCAATCTTCTTCCCTGTCTGTAAATGCAATTAATCACTTCTGTCATAAATGCTACAAATTCTTCTGTGCCTACAAGCAGCACCTCTTCATCTATTCCCCTGGTATTTGCTTTCCTGCCCTGAATTAGGGTTGTTGTACCAGCAGCTTTCTCCCCTCACTGGCATTTTCCGCCTTCTCCACACTTGGCTGTGAATATATTTTGGTAGCTTCTTCATAAGATATGGTATGGGTCATTTAAATTTTCTGTATCTCTCTGGTTTGGCAGACCCTTTGTCTGCTGCACTGTGCGCATCCCACAATTGCTGCATTTTAGTTCTGTTTCTTCCTTGCAAACAGTTCTCAGATGAGCGTTCTCCAAGTTTCCCCCACCTCATCCTCCCCTCCCAGACAGCTGCCACATGCCCAAACCTGGGACACTTACAACATCTCAAAGGGGCCAGGACAGATGGTTTAACTCAGAAGAGTTGATACCATCTATTAACCCTTTTGGTACCATTGTACCTTTAAATGTTACTCGGGCTGCTGTGGATGGTTTTTGTTCTCCTCCCTCCTGCTAATCAGCCACTTAACAAACAGCACTTGGTCTTCACCTGGACCCCTTTTAATTTCAGCCTCTGACATGTCTAGTGGAACCCCTGACATTACTTCTCTTGCTTCTGACGTGAAAAGGTAGTTGGCAAATTCCTTTTATTTTCCCTAAAGCTGTTGTTTAAAGAACTTTGTCAGCCTGTTCTTATGTCTCCTTCTAGTAATAAATCTCCACTTGCATTCTGAGTATATCCCCTGCTTCACTGAACCCCTGCCACTGGTTTCAAGGGAATAACAGCTTCAGCGAGGGATTGGATAATTACCGATCCTTTCCCTTACTCCCTAGCCAGCCCTGCCTGATCCCTCATCAGACAGAGATTTCTAGTGTGTGCTTCTTCTTCTTCATCTGCAGCCGTTCCTCATCCCTTGGAACTTGTCACTGTAACTTCCAGCCAGTATTTCCAGCAGCCTGACACCCGAGTTCCAGGCCCAGCTCTCAGCCTCTCCCAGCGCTGAACCCCTTCTGGTCTCAGCCTCCTCCCTTTCTACAGGCCCAACCTGCTTCTTTCTTCATCTTCCACAGGGCTTCCTTGAGCCCGGGCTCTCCTCTAGGTTAATTGACTAACTGCCTTGTGATAGCATCATGGATAGCCCATCCCCCATCCCCAGCCTAGGACCCTGCCTCCTGCATCAGCCTCCCCAAGCCCTTGTGCTCCATGGGGCACGCTGAGCGGCTCCCCAAACCATCCTGCTTCCCGCCCCCACGAGCTGGCCAGCCTGTTTCCCCGGAGGAAACAGCCCCCCCCAGCATGGGGCTGGCATCTCCACTCCCCCCTCCCCCATGTTCCTCTACACCATGCCACACTTTCTTGACAAAAGTGGGTGTTTGTCCCATTTGCTCCTGCTAACTGATCAGGTCGGACGGCTGGGACAGTGCTTAAAAAGGGAATGTCCTGGCCCAAATGGGACGTCTGGTCACCTTACCCATGCCGCACCCAAAAAGCCATGCGCCCTGGGCTGCTTGCACTAGCTGGGTGGGTCCTGCTCAGGGCATGGATGGGGGACCTCAAAGGGAAACACAGCCCCTGCAGGACGGCACTGGTTTTCCGGTGGGGGCCGCTCCCCACACGGTCATGGCTGACCCCAGGGCCCCGGAGCGTTCCTCAGGTACAGGCTGGCCCCTTTCAGTTTCTCCCGCCTGCCTTTGAAATGGCTGGTGCAAGGCTGAGTCATCACAGGGTGTTACTATGCAACTTGTAGGTGGCTTCAAAGCACCTGGCCTGGGAGGCCCTGGGTACCCCTGCTCTGGAGTCCTCAGCAATGCAGATAGTTCACCCCCCATGGCTCTGCTGCTGCCCCTCGATCCCGATCTGCAGCCCCGCGCTGTCCCAATGCTAGGCTTCCCCCAGCTCTGCTGCTGCCCCCTCAGTCCTGACCTGCAGTCTCCTCCTCTCCCAGTCTGTTTACACACTTTGTTTTTCAAGGGTATCCCCTACAATTAGCCATTCCTTTCTTACCCCCTTGGTGGAAGGCTTGACCCCTCTGAGCAGTCCCCTAAGCATCCTGTTGCTCTTCTCATGCCCTGCCCCCGCCACAATCTCGATGCCCCGCCCCCCCGCCATCTCTGCCCCGCTCCGACTGCCGTCTCGATGGGAGGGGGCGGGGCATCGAGATGGGGGCGGGGCATCCGACTGCCATCTCTGCCCCGCCCCCTGCCATCTCTGCCCCGCCCCATCTCGATGCCCCGCCCCCTGCCATCTCTGCCCCGCCCCATCTCAATGCCCCGCCCCCTGCCATCTCTGCCCCGCCCCATCTCGATGCCCCGCCCCCTGCCATCTCTGCCCCGCCCCCATCTCGATGCCCCGCCCCTGCCATCTCTGCCCCGCCCCATCTCGATGCCCCGCCCCCTGCCATCTCTGCCCCGCCCCCCGCCAGCCTGCAGCTCCTTTGCCTGCCGCCACCAGGCCCCGGCGCGGACCCGCTTTAGCCCAAGGCCGATGCTGGAGACTAACCGGGGCCGGCAGCTGCCTCCCTGCCCGGATGCCGCGGGGGCGGGAGCCCGGAGCGTCCCAGCCCCGCCGCCCCCGGGCCCCTCCAGCGCCGCGCTCCTGCCGAGAGCCGCACGGGGCGAGGCGCCCTCGACGCGCCGCCCAGGCCCTGGGCCGCGGGCCCGACGGGAGGCAGCTGGTCTCGGGTGACCGGTTCCCGGCCCCGGCTTTGCCCTGGCAAGTGCCGGCGCCTCGGCCACCGACCGGCCCGCGGCCCCCCCGGGCTCTGCAGCGCCGTGCGCGGGGCCGCGCGCCGGGCTGGGCTGCTCACGTGACGCGCCGGGCTCTGCCTCGCTCGGCTCAGAGCCGCAGCGGCTGCGCTGGGGAGCGCTCGGCTCGGCTCGGCCCGGCCCGGCCCGGCCCCGCCCCGCCCCGCTCGGCTCGGCTCGGCTCGGCTCGGCCCCGCTCTTCCCCGGCCCCGCCGCTGCTGACTCCCCGCTTGGCATCGCCGGCTGCGCTCCCGGGAGCCCCCCCCGCTGCGGTAAGCGCCCCCGCCCCCGGCCCGGCCCCTCCGGCCGGCTGCTCTCAGGGACCGAGGGAGCCCGGACTCCTGGGTCCCTTCCTCGGCTCTACCACCCCCCGGCTTCGGGCAAGTTGCGTCCCCTCCCCGTGCCTCAGTTTCCCGTCTCTGCCCACACGGACAGTGCGGCTCGCCGGGGCTCGGGGGTGTTCGCCGGCTCTGTTCTCTGGGCTGTGGGTGGATCTGCCTGAACCTGCCCCCCTCCCTCGCTCTCCACAGCCTCTCCCCGCACAGCTGACAGCTCCTGTACCTGCTGGGGGACCCGTGTTACCACCCCAGGGGCATTGGGCAGTGGAGGCGAAGAGGCCCCCGGGGTGTCCCACCCACTGCAGCCCTGGGTGCGGCTCGGAAAGGGCTTGTTGCCTTAGGGACAGGAATCCAGCTGCGGGTGCTGGCACCGGGTGCTGGCACCAGCTGCTCCTCCAGACACAATGCAGCGAGGCTCCTGCTGGCGCTGCGTGTGCCAGGCTCTAGGGCTCACCAGAGATCTGGGGCAGGTGCCAGTGCCACTGCAGGGCTCAATCTACCCCAATGCCGCCTGCTGCTCCTTCTGCCTTAGCACGGTGAGCTGTGGGGCTGGGGAGAGCGACCCTGCTTCCTGGGTGCGTCGCTCCAGCTAGACAGGGCAGGATGCTGCAGGACTCCTGACCTGACAGCCCAGCCCAGCCTCCACGGGCCAGTGGGGTGTGAAGGGACAGGAAGGAGCCGTCTGCGTGCAGTCCATTGCCCAGAGGGGGCGCTCTACCGCCACGGAGTTAGCACCCTCCAAGCTTTGCTGGTCCTGAATAGCCAGGTGTGCCCCGCTACGCCAGGCACGCACTGTTGCAAGTGGTGCCATGCCACCATTGGCACAGGCAGGATGAGGGTCCTTAACGTGGGCACATGCAGACCGGGTGGCAGCTCGCACAGGGCCCCCATGGCTGGTACCTTGACTACTGGTCTCTCCGCCAGGATGCAGGTCCCAGACTGAGCATCTGCTGGGCCCCAGGGGGACCCATACAGAGGTAGCAGGGTAATAATGCTTGGGACATCCTGCTGAGCTCGGGCGAGTCCCAAACCTGTGGTCTGTTCACTCATTGGTGGCTGGAGCAAGAGTTCCCCAAAACACTTCACCCCAGGGAAGCTCTGTGGCTACAGTCCTGGGCAGGACCCAAACCAGTGGTCTAGGGGTGAAAGGATCTTCTTCCCCTCTGATTCCGTGAGCCGGCCAGGAGCCACCTCCTCCCTGCACTCCAAGCACAGCAAATGCTCAATGAAATCCAGACTGCTGGAGATCGGAGCACTTGGCTTCCCATTGTGTGTCAGGCCAGGGCTGGCTTCCCTGGTCCAACCTTCAGCGGTGCCTGCTGAAGTCCACGCAGCTTTCCTGGGCTGGTGTAGCTGGGCTTGGCGGGGGGAACATGACTGAGGAGAGACATTTCCAGGGTCTGAGAATGGCCTTTTCTTGCCCTCCAGAGGCAACAGTGTGCCCAGCTGGGCTCCCACAGCTGGCAACGGTTAAGGGGGGATGTGGCACATAGACCCAATGGGGAAGGGAGTGTTTGAAACCTCCTTGACTCCGCGTGGTGCAGCTCCTTGATGGGTGTGTGTGCTGGGTTTCCGACCTGATCGTGACCGTGATCCATGTGCTAGTTACCACCAGGAGGAGCCCTGTGTCAGGCTGTGCAGGGCGGCGTTACTGGGGGGCCCCCGCAGAGAATTAGCACAGCTGGTGCCTGCCAGGTGAAGCAGGGAGGAAGAAGCTGCCAGCGATCCCTTTCCAGTCTGCATCCCAGAGTCATTCCCACTCGTGCGAGGGTAACACTGCTCTCCCAGCCAGGGGAAGCTGCAGGCTGCTGCCCCTGTTCCCTGAGGATCTCAAAGCACTTTGCCCAGGTGGGTTGATATTTTCAATCCCTGTTGACAGAGGGGGAAAATGACTTGTCCTGGGCATTCAAGGAATCGATGTCAGAGCCGGGAATAGAACCCAGGTGTCCTGGATCCTAGCCTGCAGCTCAACGTGGCATTTCTGTGCTAACTGTGGGGTTTGACCATGGAAGGTGCTGGGTGCACAAGACCTCATGTGAAGGTGGGAGCCTGGCTTTTCACTTGTGTCAGGCAATACCCACTGGCAGGCTAGGGGACTACTGGGGTCGGGAGGTGCCGCATTGCACAAACCGTGTGGGGCGGGGGTCTCAGCTTGCTCTGGGCTGCCCACCCTGCCGGATGAGACCTACTGTTCTAGGTGCTTTATGGGCGCTGGTGGCAGAGATGGGACTGGGCAGCATCAGAGAGGATGGTGCTAAATGGGCTGGTTTGGTTAGGTCAGCCTCTGGCCAGCATGTGCTGTTGCATGGGGTCGGGAGTGAGGGGCGCTGACAGGGCCGGGGGGGGGAGGGGGGGGCTGGCCGAGCAGGGGACTGCGGGTTGGGAGTGAGGGACGCTGGCAGAGCCAGGGGAGGGGGCTGGACGAGCAGGGGGCTGTGGGTCGGGAGTGAGGGGGGGCTGGACGAGCAGGGGGCTGTGGGTCGGGAGTGAGGGGGGGCTGGACGAGCAGGGGGCTGCGGGTTGGGGGTGAGGGGCACTGGCAGAGCCGGGGGGGCCGGCCAAACAGGGGACTGCGGGTTGGGAGAGAGGGACGCTGGCAGAGCCAAGGGCTGCTGGTCGGGAGTGAGGGGCGCTGGCAGAGCTGGGGGGGGGCTGGTTGAGCAGGGGGCTGCAGGTCGGGAGTGAGGGGGGGCTGGTTGAGCAGGGGGCTGTGGGTTGGGGGTGAGGGGCACTGGCAGAGCCGGGGGGGCCGGCCGAACAGGGGACTGCGGGTTGGGAGAGAGGGACGCTGGCAGAGCCAAGGGCTGCTGGTCGGGAGTGAGGGGCGCTGGCAGAGCTGGGGGGGGGGCTGGTTGAGCAGGGGGCTGCAGGTCGGGAGTGAGGGGGGGCTGGTTGAGCAGGGGGCTGTGGGTTGGGAGTGAGGGGTGCTGGGAGAGCCGGGAGGGGCTGGCCAAGCAGGGGCTGCGGGTCAGGAGTGAGGGGCGCTGGCAGAGCTGGGGGGGCTGGTTGGGAGTGAGGGGCGCTGGCAGAGCCGGGGGGGGGCTGGTCGAGCAGGGGGCTGCGGGTTGGGAGTGAGGGGCGCTGGCAGAGCCTGGGGGGGCTGTCCGAGCAGGGGGCTGCGGGTCGGGAATGAGGGGGGCTGTCCGAGCAGGGGGCTGTGGGTTGGGAGTGAGGGGCGCTGGCAGAGCAGGGGGGGCTGTCCGAGCAGGGGGCTGCGGATTGGGAGTGGGGGGGGCTGGCCGAGCAGGGGGGAGCTGTCCGAGCAGGGGGCTGCGGGTCGGGAGTGAGGGGCGCTGGCAGAGCCGGGGGGGCTGGCCGAGCAGGGGGCTGCGGGTCGGGAGTATGGGGGGGCTGGCCGAGCAGGGGGCTGCGGGACGGGAGTATGGGGGGCTGGCAGAGCCGAGGCTGCTGGTCGGGAGTGAGGGGCGCTGGCAGAGCTGGGGGGACTGTCTGAGCAGGGGGCTGCGGGTCGGGAGTATGGGGGGGGCTGGCCGAGCAGGGGGCTGCGGGTCGGGAGTGAGGGGCGCTGGCAGAGCCGGGGGAGCAGGCCAAGCAGGGGGCTGCGAGTTGGGAGTGAGGGGCGCTGGCAGAGCCGGGGGGGGCTGTCCGAGCAGGGAGCTGCGGGTCGGGAGTGAGGGGGGGCTGGCCAAGCAGGGGGCTGCGGGTCGGGAGTGAGGGGCGCTGGCAGAGCTGTGGTGAGACTTTTCTCGGGCTGCTGCTGAACATGCCTCTTCCCCCCACTCTTTACCGTGTTTCTCGTGGCCCCCCCGAGAGGCGCACGCAGGGGTCATGCAGCGATCGACCGGCACAGCCTAATCCATCTAATCCACTCACTCAGCCCAGCTGTGGGCACGCGTGCCCCCAGCGCACCCCCGTGTGCCGTGCCTGCCCACACACAGCACCCAGCGTACGCACTGCACGCCCATGCTGTATGCACACACTGCCGTACGGAGCCTGGCCCTGCCACTGAGTGTGTGCACGAGAACTCACACACCAATGCCCCTGGACCCCCTCACCACGCTGACTTTCTTCAGTCACACTCCTCCCTCCCACAGTCCCATTCTTTGCACTAGCGTCTCTGTCTCGCACGCCAAGCCGAGCCACGGGAGGCTGCTGCAGTGTCTCCCCTTGCCGTGGGGCTGTTCCCTGCTGGCTGTCTCGGTGTTTGCTTGGCACTGTGCCTTTCTGCCCCTCTTGCTGGGTTGCTTTGCATTAACTTGCTACATTGGCACCTTCTCCCCGCCCCCCCAGCATTTCAAGTCTTGGAAGGCCTTCTGCCCCTCGGTGCCTGTCTCTCCCGTCTCTCGGTGACCAGCGGGGAGACTCTGTGAGTGCCCGTTCCATACAACCTGCTGCACTTTGCCTCACCCTCAGGCGTTTGCAGGGCCCGCTGCATGACAGCTTTTTTGGGAATCCTGCCTCTCTGCTGCTTGCCAGAGCCCTCAGGCCTTGCTGGTTTCCTGCCCCCAGCCTCCCCGATCCAAGTTTTCTTGCAGAGCTGGTGTGGTCTGCGGCGTTGGCCCCTTTGTGCAGCTGCAGCTCCGTAGCTGGCACTGTTCTGGAAGGAACGTGTAACGAGCATTGGGAGGAGGGAGGGAGTGATCAGGGTGCAGGCCTTGATTTTTGGACACATTTGTGTGTGCAATTGTATGAGGGGTTGCTTGGATGGTGGGGGCAGCACTCAGCAGCCTGCTGCTCGCCTCTGGTTTACATCTTATCTTCTAACACTCATGCTTCAGGGTTTCGATTGTCCACTGGCAGGGGTCAGGAAGGAATTCCTCCCCCCCACCCCAGTATATTCTGGCAGGTTTTTTTTTCAATCTCCATCCTCTGAAGTGTCAGGACTAGAGATGGGATGCTGGGCTAGGGCTCTGAGGTGGCAGCATGCATTCTCTCTCTCAGGAGCTTGGCTGGTTTTGTCATGCACCCAGGGCCTACTGGGTCAGCCTGGGTGCTGGTGGGAGGGGATTTGCAGGGGTCAGATTGGCAGGGACCTTGGGGGAGTTTTGCCTTCCTCTGCAGCCTGTGGGTTCCTTGCCAGGATTATGGGGGGACATCTCCTGACCCACTGCCCTGCCAATTGCTGGTGCCCTTGGTCCCTCCTGTTCTCTGCCTGTGGCACTGGTCCCCGGGCTCCTGTGGGTGGGGAGGCTGCTGCGTTCCTGATGGGCTTTGTGTGCGGGGCTGGGGCTGGGCAGCACTCGGCAGAGATGATCCAGTTGCTCTGAGCCAGAGATGGGCCTGTTCTATCGCTGCAGGCAGGGCCAGGCCAGTCGCTCTGTAACCAGGACAAGCAGCTGCCTGCACAGCTAGATGAAGGGGGAGCTGCAGGGGGGTGAGGTGCCTTTGATCTCCCTCCCCGGAGAAATCTCCCCATTTGTTTCCCAAGGCCACGCTCACACCCCATCCCAGGGATGGTTGCACGGGCAATCTCCTGTCACCCCACAGTGCTGCCAGGCATGGGGCAGGCGAGGTATTTGAGGCTAGAGCGTCTCTCTCTCTTCAGTGCCTCCATCTGTCCCCTGCTGCTCTCCTTAGGCTGGACCTGCGTCTGGCGTGGAGCTGTGCTGCACCTGGCTCATGGCACCGGGTGGGGCAGGGGTCCGGAGCTGTCTCTCTCCAGCCCAGAGCCAGGGTTTCCCAAGCACTGCCTACCAGCCACTCCCACCGAGAGGCTCGGGGCCGGATGTCCAGCTGCTCTGCGCCAGCACCTGGGGCAGATTTACCAAAGGAGCCACTCTCATTGTGCCGAGCTCTCTGGAGGATCTGCCCCTAGGGGCAGCCAGACCCAAACCCCAGCTCATCCCCTCCCTCCCAGCCAGGCCTGGGGCCCATCTCCAGAGAGCTCATGGACTCTTGGGCACTGGGGAAGCCCTGGGTCTGGAGAAGCCAGGGCTGATGGTACTGGGTGGTGTCAGGGTGGGGCTGGTGTGGCTGGAGGGAAGGTGGGTCCCCGTGCTGAGCTGGGATAGTGGTTTGCTGGGTGTGCAGGTGCATAGAGGGAGGTGTGTGTGTTTGTATGTACAGGGGCTGCGTGTGTGCATGCACACATGTTCAGAGGGTGCGCATGTGTGTATGTGCATGTACAGGGGATGTGTGCGCACGTACGGGGGTGTGTGTGCCGTGCTCGTGTGGCAAGCGGGTCGGTGGGGCCATGCAGTCAGCTTTTTGCTGGCTCTTGTGGGGTTTTATGGGGGAATCTCACAGTTTAGGGTTTGTCTTCAAGCCCCAGCTCCAGGAGTCAGGCCCTGGGGCAAGAATCTCGTTTTAGTTCTTAAAAAAAAAAAAAAAAGTTCCTGGTGCTCAGCAGCTTGAAAGCAGCGTGCGATGGGGGGTGGGAGGGGGTGCCCAGGAGACGCCTGCCTGGTTCCTCCAGGGGACAGGGTGACGGAAAAGAAGAGAGATTTTAAACCTCACAATTTGAAGCCAATTCCAGATTTTTTGGAGATCTTGTCACGTGCATTTTGTATGCTGGGGTTGACAGATCAATGTGGGAGAGGGGTGCGTTGATAGGAGAGAGTGTTGATGTGGGAGGGGTGCATTGGGGGGAAGGTTGTGTGCACAGGTTATATATAGTTGTGTTGTTCCTCCTGGGAGCTGTTGTGGTGGGGTGGGGGGAGCAATACCATTTCTAAGCGCAGAGGGCTGTGCAGTTGGCAGGGGGCACTCTGGGGGCACGCTCGGGACTGTGCTCTGGGGGGGCTCTGGGGGCGCAGGCAGGGCTGTGCTGTCTTTCAGTTTAACATCTGCCTTCATCCAAGCCTGGTTGCGGGGGGGGGGGGTGGGGGTGGGCTCTGGTTCATGTCACACCCTCTCTACCAGAAGGGCAAGAGCTGAGCTCTGTAAGTGCCCTGCTGCCCCCCTGGCAGGGCCGCGGGGCCTGTCTGTACAAACAGGAAATGGGGGACACTAGGGGGAAGGAGCTTTTAATGCTCGTAACAATTGTGTTTCCCCCCCCCACCAGGCGCTGCCCCTGCCCGGCCCCGCTCTGCTGGAGCTGGGGTAAGCTAAGTCCAGGTGAAGGGCAGGACAAGATGGTGCCTTGCCTCGGGGTTGGGGTTAAGGCTGGAGGACCCTTTCGTGGACATGGGTAGGAGAGGCCTGGTGACACTCAGTGTCAGTGCATGGCACCCTCTCATCTGGAAGGAGATGCCTGAAGCTCTATGCAGATGGCTGGGCGGGTGCCTGGACACTTGGCTGAATCTCTTGGAGCAGGTACTCATGGCGCAGTGGTGTCAAATCTCATTCTGTGCCACCCACTCCTGGCACCGTCCAGCCCTGCAGCAGGTCACCCTGCCAGATCCGATGACACAGTGGTGCGTGCCTGCCTGGCATGGCCGCATACCTCCTGGGGTCTCTCTGGGTGACTCACTCTTGGCACTGCTGCTCTGTCAGTTGCGCCCACGCTGCGCTCGCTGAGCTGCTGCATGGCCCTGCCCACGCCCCACAGTGCTGGTTCAGGGCCCCAAGGGCCCACCTCTGCCAGCTCTGAACCCTGAGATGGGGCATCAGAACATGTGACTTCCCCCCACGGCAGCACTGCTGGCTGGTGGGGAGTCGGGGCATGGCCAGTTTGTGGGAGCCACCTGCCCCAATGAGCTGGTTCCTTCTGATCAACCGAATTCAGCCCAACCAACATTAGGCGAAACGCCAGGTTTTCCTTCCGTCCACATTACCTACCCTCCCTGGAGGGTTTCATACAGTCCAGTGATAACACAAATGAGCCCAACTGGCCACCAGCTGAGCGCTGGGCATGGACTGTGCTCGATGGCGCAGCCAGGGAGCGGGGCAGGCTGGGGGCAGTGCCTGAGCACAGACCCGTGTGTCCAAATGGCCGTGGGGCTGCTTTCCCCCTGGATTCCCTCTCAGGAGCATTTGCACGGGCAGGGTTTGGTCACAAGGATGTGGCGGGTTTGCACGAGGGCTTGCACTGGGCGCTTGGGAGCCATGTGGGATGGAGCAGCGGGAGAGAGAGGCGTGGGGTGGGGGGGGGGCGGGGGCTCTGGGATTACATGCTGGGTGGTCAGAGGAGGAGTGGCTGGGATAGTGATAGTTTCCTGGGTGTGGCGCTGCAGGAGTGTGGGAGGAGGGGGTGTTCTGGTACTGGGTTCTCTCTGCCATGTGCGCGGGTCTGGTTGGGCAGCGGCTCCCAAGCATGAGCCAGGCTTCTGGCATGGCCCCGGGCCTAGCGAGCAGGGTAGGCTGGCAAGGGACTTGCTGACTGCAGTGGTGCGTAGTGGTGCTGCGTGTGATCATGTTAGATCTTGCGCATCTTCTTGACCCACGTGCACTGGATTTGCTGGAATGGCTGCTGAATGGAAGCCCCCTGGTTACACCCCCGGTGTCTGAGCCAGCTTGGCTAATGTTGGACTCGCCCCTACGTGAGCCATCAGACCTGCAGCGGGTGAGGCCACGTTCCCAGGAATCCCCATCCGTAGGAACAGGGGGTCTGTCTGCAAGACACACAGGGCACCTTGGACCCTAACACTGCAAACACGGGACTGCCTGGGGAGTCCTCACAAGGGTCCTGCTGGCAAAGAACCTCCAAGATCAGCTCCGAGTCCATTGCAAAGAAAACCCCTTCATAGCCCTGCTGCTTGGCCAAACCTCTTCAGGGTGTCAAGCCCTGGAGTCACGGGCTCCCTGGGGGATATAAATTGGGCCTAGTGTGTTTTGCCCACTGTAGCCTGAACCAGCTCCCCCGCTGTGAGCGTCCTTTGCTGGCCTGCTCCCCTTCCCTGGGCGACACTCTGGGCTGCTGCCCTTGGCCGGGATCCCTCCGCTGCAGTGACTGACACGTGCAAAGCCTTCGCAGCCACAGAGCAGCTGAGAGCAACTGCAGCAAACAGCTTGTTTCAGAGCCAGGGATCCTCTTTCCCCGGGCCGGGAGCCCAAGGAGGACACTGGAGAGACGCCCGCTAAGGTGTAGCGCTGGCTCCAGCAGGTCTTGACGGGAGTGGAGGCTGTCAGGCAGTCCACCCGCTGTGGGGCGTGGGCAGGGCCATGCAGTCAGCTCAGCAGAGCGCAGCGTGGGCGCAACTGACAGATGCAGCAATGCCAAGAGTGAGTCACCCAGACGAGACCCCAGGAGGTATGCGGCCCTGCCAGGCAGGCACGCACCACTGTGTCCATCGGATCTGGCAGGGTGACCTGCCTGCAGGGCTGGGCGGTGCCAGGACGTGGGTGGCACAGAATGAGATTTGACACCACTGCGCCAATGAGTACCTGCTTCCAAGAGATTCAGCCAAGTGTCCAGGCACCCGCCCAGCCATCTGCATAGAGCTTCAGGCATCTCCTTCCAGATGAGAGGGTTGCCATGCACTGACACTGAGTGTCACCAGGCCTCTCCTACCCATGTCCACGAAAGGGTCCTCCAGCCTTAACCCCAACCCCGAGGCAAGGCACCATCTTGTCCTGCCCTCCACCTGGAGTTAGCTCACCCATCTAGCAGGGAAGATCACTCAGTGCCCACATTGCCCTGGGTGCCACAGCAATGGCTTCATTAGCTCTCCCCAGTGCCATGTAGACCCCCTCCCCTGAGTGTCGCTGCCGAGTGACCTACCGGGCTGCATTCTGAGGATAGGATTTAACGTCCGGAGCTGGCTCCTGGCTCAGCCCAGAGCCCCAAGCCACGATCCCAGCAGACATTCTCATGAGTGGCTTTGACTTCCCGCCCCCGGGGCATGGCTCTCGGCAGTGCCAGCATCTCCCACCAAGGGCCTCTCTCTGGGGCTGGCTGTCCTGTTAGACCCCCCCCCGGGGACTGGTTGGGCAAAGGGCTGTGTCTTCTCTAGGCTAGTATGGCCAGCAGGGAGAAGGTGTCATATCCGCTGGGTCCCCTAATTGCTTGGCTCTGGCTGTAGAGGGCACCCGTCTGCCCTTCCAGCTACCCTTCTGTCCCACAGCTGGCTTTGAAGGGTCATGACACCTGAATGTTGATCACACCATGGCGTCCCTCCCGGGCTGGCACTGATGGAATTTGAGCTGGCGGCTGTTCAGATGGGGGCAGCACCATGCCCTCACTTGCAAACACACCTAAGGTGATAGCCGTTGTGCTCCACCCCAGAGCAACTGTTGCCTCCCCGGCTAAGGTCTGTGGGATCGGAGTAGTGCTTAGAGCTGTGGGCGGGGGCTCCTTTGATCGCCTTCCTCTGCAGTGTGGGGCACGGGTCGCTTGCTGGAGGATTCTCTGCACCTTGACATCTTTAAACCATGATTTGAGGACTTCAGTAGCTCAGACATAGGTGAGGTTTTTTGTAGGAGTGGGTGGGTGAGATTCTGTGGCCTGCGTTGTGCGGGAGGTTGGACTGGATGATCATGGTGGTCCCTTCTGATCTTAATATCTATGAATCTGTGAATCACCTGCTGCTTAGCAGAAGGCATGTGGCAGGTCGTCTGGGGGCTGCCTACACAAGGCAGCAGGGTGTTGGCGTTCCTGAAGCGTCCAGCTCCTGCACTGCCCCTCACATCCACATACAGCAGCCCCCACAAGCAGTACTTGGAGAAATTGGTTGCAAAACTTCGGACTCTGGCTTGGGGCCTGGTTGGGCTCGGCCATTCCTGCCCTTCACTGTGGGAAATTGTCACATCTGCGCTTTGGCCCCATGTGTCCTGGCTGCTCCCCTCCCATGGGAGATGAGCCCTTTGACCTGACTGTCTGGTGAGAGAATGACCCAGACTGGGCTGGTGGGCCCCAGTGGCTTGGACTTTGCAATCCCAAATGGGTGACTTGCCAGTGGTTGTAGCAGGCTGGTGACCCGTCCGCAGGTTACCAGCTTTGCTCTGCTCCCCAACCTGGGACCACTTCTCCACACGAGCGCAGCCAGCTCCTGAGGCCAGGGAGGGTTGGGACCTGGTTTGTCTAATGGATTGTGTGACAAAGCGGGACTGTTCTTAATGTTTCCTCTGAATATTATGGGGGTGCCTCAGTTTCCCCTATGCAGTTCTTAAGTATTTAGGGGGTTGTATAAGGGTATATGATCGTTGCAGAGCCCTAGAGGGCAGGTTTGTGCAGGGGGGGTCTCGACACAGAGAATGGCTGACACCTTGTTTCCTGGCCACTGATGGTCTGGGCCCTTCCCCCCTGCAAGGTGAGAGCTAAAGGGTTGGAGAACAAAGGAATCCGGTGACCTCCTGGCCTGGGAAAGGGACAAAGCCCAGAGGAAGGGGGGCTGGAGGGGGTTTCAGGTTGGGGCTGGCTGGGGACATGAAGTGAAGTGCAGATGTGGTTGTCTGGCTCATTGCCCCCCAGAATGGACCCAGCTGAGGGGTCCTGTTCTCTGCACCTGCAAGCTCTGTGTTAGACCGTGTTCCTGTCATCTAATAAACCTCTGTTTTACTGGCTGGCTGAGAGTCACGTCTGACTGCGGAGTTGGGGGGCAGGACTCTCTGGCTTCCCCAGGATCCCACCTGGGCGGACTGGCTGTGGGGAGCGCACGGAGGGGCAGAGGATGCTGGATGCTCCGAGGTCAGACCCAGGAAGGGGGAAGCCGGGTGAGCTGTGTGTCCCGCAGACAGGCTGCTCCCAGAGAGGAGACTCCCCATTGTCTTGGCTGGCTTCATAGGGAGCAGCTCCAGAGTATCGCCCGGGGACTGCGTGACAGATGGCTCTAAGCGGCTGCTCACATCTGGCCCATTGCTCGGTGGATGTGTAGGGTGGGTTTTCAATGTGGGCGTAGCTCGGATTCATGCTAAACCTGGTTGGGGGGCAGTGGCTTGGCGTTTGGAAGCAGTGCATGATCTGAATTCCTTTCCAATGGCCCAGGGAAAGGAAAAAGTGCTAGCATGGGCCCAGCTCTGTCCATACAGTGGAAAATCCCCCTCGAAAACTCCATCTCCACCCCGAGTGTCTCTGCACTGATCCGTAGTGGCAGGCGGCTTCACCAGTCCAGCTCTCCACTGGCACTAGGAAGGAGAAGAGCGAGAGCTGAGCTGCCTAGTTCCCCTGCAGTGGAGCCAGCAGGGCACTAGCTTGTTCCAGGAGCGATTCTCCTCTGGGCACTTGTGCAAAGGGACGGCTGAGCCCAGGGGGTTCCCCATCTGCATTATGTGTGTCAGCTGGCAGTCATGCAGCAGGCCCGATTGTGCTAGGTGCAGTATGAGTGCAGAACAGAGAGTCACTGCCCAAGGGAGCAGGCAATCTAAGTCTAAGATGGGAGCAAAGACGACATTGCTGTCAGCAGACAGGGCAGCTGGGGCAAGGCAGATGGGGGAGGGCAGCTGCAGGGTGGCAGATGGGGTGCTGGCTGAGAGGAGATGCAGGAGAAGAGGAGATCAAGGCAAAGGTGGAGAGGAGAAGCTAGGAAAGAGCCTGGTTCCAGCTGAGATCAGGGAATCCAGCTGCCCCCCGCCCTAAGCTGTCTGGTCAGGGACCCCACAGGTGGATTCCTCTCCACTCTTCAGCTTCACGGTCAGTTCCAGCCCAGTACATGGCATGTGGCTGGCTGTTCATGGAGACCCTGGCCCCCGGGTACCTGTCCCTCCATGCGGGACGCGCCTGCCACGCCTTGTACTACGGACAGCAGGTGGCCGAGGGGAAGGGGGGTCCGGAAATACTGGCTCTGCAAGCAAACATGGAGGGCCTGGCACCAGCCCTTGCTGCAGCTGCTGTCCAGGGTGCTGGCAAAGCCCTCGCTGCTCCCACCTCTTGTTCGCAGTCTGTGCAGCCGAGGGTGCCCTCGGCCGCCTGTCCCGCGCCTGCAGCCCCGGCTGAGCCACTCCCCTGGGATGGGGAGGCAGCTGGGAGAAGGGGCTGGTCTGCTGATGCCCCATTGTCCTTGCGGCCACGGTGAGGCCTGGCCCCACAACGATGCTGAGATGGGAAGGGGGCCCCAGCCACGGCACCTGTGCCTGCCCGCCCTTGCTTTGTGCATTGGGGTGTCTGTGCCTGTTTAGGGGCAGTGCGAGGGCCGTGTGCCCAGGCCTGCGGTTGGGTGGCGCTGAGTGCCCGCTGCTCCACGCCCGCAGCTTTGTGTGACCCAGCTGCATCAGGCAGGGCTGCGAGAGCCGTTGCTCAGCCTGCTTCCACCTCGGGGGACCCCCCGGCCTGGCCGCAGGGAGCAGCGCACCATCCGCGTGAGTGCGTGCAGTGGGGGCACGCCCGTGTTTTTCTGGGTGTGCTTATTTGCGTGTGTACCTGCGAGTGAGCTAGTACCTGGCCGATTTGGCTGGTGCATGTGAGAATGTGGAAAGTTCTCTGTGTGCGTGTGTGTGTGCACGCGCGTGCACGCCTGGGTGTGCCGCCATGCCAGAGAGATGCCCTCTCTAGGTTCACACCCCTTCCAGCTGCGCCTCCCTTCCTGGCACCCCGGGTTATCCAGCCAGTCCCAGGGTTATTTATTCTGGGCCATTAGAGCCGCTGCCTGCGCCGCTCGCTTGCTGCGTTTGCTGCTCAGAGGAGCCCGATTGATTGCTGCTGCTTTTTCAAGTGGCTGTGCTGTGCGGAAGGGGTTGTGCGATCAAGCACTGGCGCAGGGGGGTTGGAAGGGAGACTGGCTCTGCTTTCAAAGGCTTTGGGGGAGCAGTTGGGGGGGTCAGAATGTACTTGCTCCCCCATCCCCTGCCACCCTGTCCCTGTGAAACACACAGACCATCCCTACAGCCCCACAGCTGAGAAGCAGCCTCAGAGAGTAAGGTCTTGGGGGTAGGGGTTGGGTTTTAAAAGCCTTTATTTAGATCCAGTTGTTGCACAGCTGTCCACTCCCATGTGACCAGCCCCCTCCCCAGGCCCCTTCTCACTGCAGCATCAGCATTAACGTGTGCTAAAACCCACCTCCTTCAGCAGAAAGCCCTAAGTGCAGGGGGCTGGCCTGGGTGCCCGGGAGGTTCCTTCCCCACCTGCAGCACTCTGCTTCCGGTGGTCCCTGGGGCCGCCTCTCACTGCCCTTACTGGGCCTCAGGCTGGTATGCTCCTGCTTTTTGGGGAGGCAGGTGAGCAGAACAGGCACCTGGCCCCCTTCATGCTGGAGTTGGAGCCCCAGGAGCACCAGGCCTGAATGGAGGCTCTGCTGGTGGCCCGTCTCCCAGAGGCAGCGATTGGGCACAGTGAGAACAAGGGGCCAGCATGGCCTCACCTCTGGCCTGCGGGGTGAGATGTCTCCAGCGCTGCCCCTGCTGTGGTAACAGTGGCAGGGTCTGGCAGGGGAAGGGCAAAGCAGCCTCAGGTTTGAGCCTGCCCCCTGGAGCGTTAGCCTGCCCCCCACTCGCTGGGCTGCACTTCCATGCTGCACGTCTTGCCCAGGCTGGAGAGCCGTGGCCCCAGTGTTAGGAACCTTGGCTCCTTAATGATCCCTGGCTTCTGAGCAGTGCCCCCTGGACCTGCGCCGTGTCCTGCCTGACTCCTCGGGCCCCGTGAGGCCCAGGCCCCAGCAATAGGCAGTTGGCACGCAGGACGCTGGTGTGGAGGGAAGAGATGGGGCTGGCACAGGGGCACTTACTCCATGTGTGTAATGTACAAGGGGGCTCTTGCCGGGCAGATAAAGTCTGAGATGTCAGGGGCCAGACTCAGTGTGGGTCAGGGGGCCATGCTTGAGCCCATGGCAGCAGGGCAGGGACAGGCTGAGCATGGCTTTCTTGGAGTTCAGCCCTGAGCTATTCCTGTGTGTCTGGGGATGAGGGGGTGCTGCATGAGTCTCATGAGTGTTAATGGTGATTCCTCCAGGACAGAAGGAGCTTCTGCCTTCCCAGCCACTGAGGTGCAGCCACTTCTGGGTGCTGTTTAATAGCCCATAGCAACACCATGATGTAGGGCACTGAGTGACTGTGACTCCTTATCTCACTACTGCTGCCGGGGTTGATTTGGCGAGGTGGATGGGGACATTCCCAGAGCCGGGATTTGGGCAGGAGGCCAGGGCTGGCTCTGAGTGCGAAGGGCCATGAGATGTCCAGTGACTGAGGATGGGCCGGGCCAGGCCGTGGTGTGATGTCTCACGCAGCAGCTCCCAGTGCTCTGTGCGCACTCAGGTATTGCTAGCGCTGTGCCCAGGCACGAACCTGGCCCAGCCCTGCTCAGCGTGTGAAGCTGGACATGGCCACAGCTAGGCTGTGGGGGCTGCTGTGGCCCCTTCACCTGGCTGCAGGAGGACAGAGCCAGGAGGAGCTGGCAGGAGCAGGACAGAACATGAGAACATAAGAAGAACATAAGAATGGCCATACTGGGTCAGACCAAAGGTCCATCCAGTCCTATCCTGTCGTCTGACAGTGGCCAATGCCAGGTGCCCCAGAGAAACTGAACAAACAGGTAATCATCAAGTGATCCACCCCCTGTCCCTCATTCCCAGCTTCTGGCAAACAGAGCTAGGACACTATCTGCCCATCCTGGCTAATAGCCATTGATGGACCTTGTCCTCCATGAATCTATCTAGCTCCCTTTTGAACCCCGTTATAGTCTTGGCCTTCACAACACCCTCTGGTAAGGAGTCCATAGGTTGACAGTGCGTTACATGAAAAAATACTTTTCTTGTGTTTTGTTTTTAAAACTGCTACTATTAATTTCATTTGGTGGCCCCCTTGTTCTTGTATTATGAGAAGGAGTAAAAAACCCATCTTCTCGCCTTTCTCACCCCAGTCATGATTTTACAGATCTCAGTCTGTATCCCCGCCTTAGTCGCCTCTTTTCCAAGCTGAAAGGTCCCAACAGTCTTATCAATCTCTCCTCACACGGAAGCCGTTTCCTGATCCCCTCATCATTTGTTGCCCTTTTCTGAACCTTTTCCAATTCCAATGTATCTTTTTTGAGATGGGGCAACCACATCTGCACACAGTATTCAAGGTGTGGGTGTAACAGGGATTTATACAGAGGCAACATGATATTTGCAGTCTTATTATCTATCCCTTTCTTAATGATTCCCAGCATTCTGTTAGCTTTTTTGGCTGCCGCTGCACATTGAGCGGATGTTTTCAGAGAACTATCCACAATGACTTCAAGATCTCTTTCTTGAGTGGCAACAGTGAATTTAGATCCCATCATTTTGTATGTCTAGTTAGGATTATGCTTTCCAATGTGCATTACTTTGCATTTATCAACGGTGAATTTCATCTGCCATTTTGTTGCCCAGTCACCCAGTTTTGAGGGTCCTTTTGTAGCTCTTTGCAGTCTGCCACCTCACTGTTTACCCCTTTTTCCAGATCGTTTATGAATATGTTGAATAGGACTGGTCCCAGTACAGACCCCTGGGGCACACCACTATTTACCTCTCTCCATTCTGAAAACTGTCCATTTATTCCTACCCTTTGTTTCCTATCTTTTAACCAGTTACCGATCCATGACAGCACCTTCCCTCTTATCCCATGACTGCTTATTTTGCTTAAGAGCCTTTGGTGAGGGACCTTGTCAAAGGCTTTCTGAAAATCTACATACACTGTATCCACTGGATCTCCTTTGTCTGCATGCTTGTTGACCCCCTCAAAGAATTCTCATGGATTGGTGAGGCATGATTTCCCTTTACAGAAATCATGTTGACTGTTTCCCAACAAATGATGTTCGTCTATTTGTCTGACAGTTTTGTTCTTTACGATAGTTTCAATCAGTTTGCCCGGTACTGTAGTGAGGCTTACTGGCCTGTAGTTGCCAGGGCACTTCTGGAGCCCTTTTTAAAAATTGGTGTCATATTAGCTACCCTCCAGTCATTTGGTACAGAAGCTGATTTCAATGATAGGTTACAGATGACAATTAGTAGTTCTGCAATTTCACATTCGAGTTCCTTCAGAACTCTTGGTGAATCCACCTGGTCCTGGAGACTTATTACTGTTCAGTTTATCAACTTGTTCTAAAACCTCCTCTAATGACACCTCAATATGGGACAGTTCTTCAGATCTGTCACCCAAAAAGAATGGCTCAGGTTTGGGAATCTCCCTCACATCCTCAACAGTGAAGACTGATGCAAGGAATTAATTTAGTTTCTCCATAATGGCCTGATCGTCTTTGAGTGTTCCTTTAGTATCTCGATCATCCAGTGGCCCCACTGGTTGTTTAGCAGGCTTCCTGCTTCTGATGTATTAAACATTTTTTTTGCTATTACTTTTGGAGTCTTTGGCTAGCTGTTCTTCAAATTCTGTTTTGGTCTTTCTAATGATATTTTACACTTCATTTGCCAGAGTTTATGCTCCTTTCTATTTTCCTCACTCGTATTTATATTCCACTTTTTAAAGGATGCGTTTTTGTCTCTCACTGCTTCTTTTACTTTGTTGTTTAGCCACGGTGGCTCTTTTTTGGTTCTCTTACTGTGTTTTTTAATTTGGGGTATACATTTAAGTTGAGCCTCTATTATGGTGTCTTTACAAAGTTTCCACGCAGCTTGCAGGGATTTCACTTTTGGTGCTGTACTTTTTAATTTCTGTTTCACTAACCTCATTTTTGTGTAGCTCCCCTTTCTGAAGTTAAATGCTACAGTGTTGGGCTACTGTGGAGTTTTCCCCGCCACAGGGATGTTAAATTTAGTTATGTTATGGTCATTATTACCAAGCGGTCCAGCTGTATTAATCTCTTGGACCAGATCCTGTGCTCCACTTAGAACTAAATCAAGAATTGCCTCTCCCCTGTGGGTTCCAGGACTAGCTGCTCCACGAACCAGTCATTTAAGGTGTCAAGAAACGTTATCTCAGCATCCCGTCCTGAGGTGACATGTACCCAGTCAATATGGGGGAGTTGAAATCCTGCATTATTAGCTCAGGGAGGGTGCAAAGGCAGGCAGAACAGGAAGCAGGGTGCCCAGTGGTGAGGTAGCTGGCATGGGCTGTGGTGTGCTGCTGTGTGGGAAGCACATGGGAGGGCCAGTGCTGCTCCAAGCGCATGGTGTGTGTGTGTGTGTGTGTGTGTGTGGTGAGGGGGTTGTGCTGGGAGTGTATGGTGTGAGTGCAGGGGGTATAGTGTGGGGGGTTTTGCTGGGGTGTGTGCAGAGAGTAGTGTGGTGTGTGTGTACGTACTGTGGGAGTTGTGCAGGAGGCATAGTGGGGGGTATGCAGGGTGTGCAGTGTGTGTGTGTCGTGCAGGGGTGTCATGTTTACATAGTGCTGTACGGTACGGTATGGTATGTGTGTATAGGTTCTGCAGGGGGGATAGCGTGTGTATGAGTAGGTGGGTTGTGCAGAGGGTAAAGTGTGTGAGGTATGTGTGCAGAGGGCAGAATGTGTGTGTGTAGGTTGTGCTGGGGGTGTCCTGTGTGGATGGGAGGTTGTGCAGAGGACTATAGTGTGTTTGTGGAAGAGGGTTGTGCAAGGAGGTGTGCACAGGGTAGTGTTTGTGTAGGTTGTGCCAGAGGGTATTGTGGGAGTTTTGTAGGGGTATAGTGTGTGTGTGATGGGCTTGTGCAGGGGTTATATTGTGATTTAGGGTGCAGGATTGTATAGTGTGGGTAGTGGAGTTTTGCAGGGGGTAAAGCGTGTTTGTGGGAGGGTTGTGCTGGGGTGTAGAGTGTGTGTAGGTGGGTTGTGAAGGAGGATACAGTGTGGGTTTGCGTAGGGTGTGGAGTTGTGCAGGGGTAGTGTGTGTGTGTGTGGTGTAGAATGGTGCAGTGTGTGTAGGATTGTGCAAAGTGTATACAGTGTGTGTAGGATGGTGCAGAAGGTGTAGTATGTGTGTGTGTAGGATTGTGCAGAGGGTATATTTGATGTGTATACAATTGTGCAGGGGATATTTTGTGGGGGATGTAAGGTTGCGCAGGGGATATAGTGTGTGTGTGTGTGTGTGTGTGTGTTGAGCTGGAGGGTATAGTGTGTGGGACTGTGCAAGGGGTATCGTATGGATTGTGAAGGAGCGTACAGTGGAGAGCAGGGTGTATAGTGTATGTATGTATAGGATGATGCAGAGATATAGAGTGTGTTTGTGTGTTGTAGGGTTGAGCAGGGAGTATAGTGTGAGTGTGTAGGGTTGTGCAGAGTGCATACAGTGTGTGTGTGTGTGTGTGTTGTGTCTTGGATGATGCAAAAGATGTATGTGTGTAGGAGTGTAGGGTTGTGCAGGGGATAGTGTGTGGAGCAGGCTTGAGCAGCTGTGTGTGCAGAAAGTAGTGTGTGTGTCTGTCTGTCTGTCTGTCTTCACAGGGGGGTATAGTGTGTGTGTGAATGGGGTACAGTGTGTGTCTGTGCAAGATTGCAGTTGGTACAGTGTGTGTGCATAGCATGCAGGGGATATACTGTGTGTGTGTGTGTGTGTGTGTGTGTGTAGGATGGTGCAAAGGGTATAGTGTGTGTATGTTTGTGTGTAGGGTTGTGCAGGGGTATAGTGTGTGTCTGTGTAGGGTTGGGTAGGGGTACAGTGTGTGTGTGTGTGCACATGTAGGAATATATGTGTGTTTCTATAGGGTGGTGCAAGGGTATAGTGTGTAGAGGGTTGTGCAGGGCTATATAGTGGGGGGGCTGGGTGGGCAGGAGGGGTCGGTGCTTGGCAGCCCTATAACCCGATACTCTGCCCCGACCCCCACTGATTTCCCTGCCGGCCCCCGCGGCCAGGAATTCCTCCCACTCCCCCCCCGCCCAGCCTGGCAGGTGCCCCAGGAGCCGAGCTGGGCTGAGTGGGCGCTGCCCTGGGCATAGAACAAGGGCTGCCAGTGTCCCTTCCCTCCCCCCACTGCTGAGCAACCTGCTCCCCCGCGCTGCAGGGGGAACAATCCACAAGCTTGTCGGGCTCATGCCGCCTGGGGGTTGTGGCTGAAGGGGGCCAAACATGCCCAGCCCCTCATCTGCTCTGTGCAGCCCCCCAAAACACACCCATCCCCTGTTCAGTGCAGCCCCCCAAAACATGCCCAGCCCCCCGTTCTGTGCATCCCCCCCAAACACCCCCTCCTGTTCTGTGCACCCTCCCAAATAGGCCCAGGCTCTCCCCCAAACATACCCATCCCCTCCACCTCCCCCTGTTTTGTACAGCTCCCTCTCTCCAGTTTGGTGTTGTGATGCCCAGTGTGTAGGTTTATGATGCTGCTGTGAGCTTCCCTGTGGCAGTGCCGGGTTGGGGACCAGCTGTGACCTAGAGGAGAGCACCCCTGCTTGTGGCTCCTGGTGCTGATGGTGTTAACCCTCTACGAGCAGGTGATCTGTGATGGGGGCTGGGGTCTCTGTGCCCATGAAAGAGATGGCTGGTGCCAGTCGGGCTCCCATGGGTGAATGGCTGGCACCAGCCCCACTCAGCTAATGGGCTCCCTGGTGCCCAGTGGAGATGCAGAGTTAATGCCAGCTGCTCCGGGTGGTTCTCTGCTTCAGGGGCCCAGCGGGGTTGCCGGGCGACGCTTGCCTGTTGGCAGAGCCAGGGCCTGCCCCGTCTGTGCTGGCTGGAGCCGGGCAGAGCTTGGGCGGGACGGACGCTGGAGTGGGCGGGCAGGGAGGCGAGGCCGGGGTGTAACTGGCTCTGGACTCTGCAGCTGCAGGAGCCGGCGATCGGGACAGGCTGTCACCAGCGTCCCCGGCTCTGACAGCTGGGCCTGCCCGCGCCTGCCGGCATGAGCTCCAGGAAGCGGAGCTTCACCTTCGGAGCCTATGGAGGGTAGGTGCCCCCACGCAGGGCCACTCGCCTGGGATCGCTGCACTCTGGGGAGCACCCGGCATCTGTGGGCAGAGAGGGGTCCCTGAGCACCACACACATGAGACCAACGGAGCTGGGCAGAATGGACGGGGGCTGGGCAAAGTTGCTCATGCAGCTCTGTCGGTGCCCCTCACTCCCAACCTGCAGCCCCCTGCGACCCCAGACCTGGACTCCCCCCAACCCATCTCTGCTGGTACCCCTCACTTCTGACCCGCAGCCCCCCATTACCCCAGACCTGGGCTCCCCCAACACATCTCTGCTGGTACCCCTCACTTCTGACCCGCAGCCCCCCATTACCCCAGACCTGGGCTCCCCCCAACACATCTCTACCGGTGCCCCTCACTCCCAACCCACAGCCCCCTGCGACCCCAGACCTGGGCTCCCCCCAACCCATCTCTGCTAGTACCCCTCACTTCTGACCCGCAGCCCCCTGCTACCCCAGACCTGGGCTCCCCCCAACACATCTCTGCTGGTACCCCTCACTTCTGACCTGCAGCCCCCCTTACCCCAGATCTGGGCTGCCAGTGCCCCTTAATCCTGACTTGTAGCCCCCTTCCTATCCCAGCCCTTGGCTTCCCACACACAGCTCTGCCAGCACCCCTTAATCTCAACCTGCAACCCCCTCCTTTCCCAGCCCTGGGCTCCCCTCCCACACCCAGCTCTGCGAGTCCTGATCTGCAGCCTATTTCCTGCCCACTTTACTAGTCCAGTTCTGGCCACCCTCCCCCGGTTTTGTGATCTCCCCGTGCTCTGCCCTGTGGCAGTACCTGCTATTCCAGCTCTGCCCCTGCACTGTTGGTCGGGTCCGTACCTGTGTGGCTCAGATAGGTGCGGGAGGGGGTGTCTCTTGCTTGACCCTGCAGGTGTTTGCACACACCAGGCACCTAGGAGCTAGACAGAAGCTGTATTCAAGAGCCTGTGAGCTCTCAGCACTGGGTGCAAGGGTCTGGGCGTGGGCCAGATTCCACCAGCCTCTGAGGGTCTGGCTGAGCCAGGGCGGTCTGTCTCACAGCCCCTGGGGACCAAGTACAGATGATTTGTGAGCAACAAGCGGGAGGCTGGGTGTGGGATGTACCCATGCACCCACTGCCCAGAGCTCAGAGGAGAAACAGGGTTTGTGCCTCTCGGCAGCCTCCCTACAGGCAAGGAAGAGGCTCTGATGGGCAGAGCCCACAACTCAGCAGCAGGACTCCTGGGTTTTATTCCCTGCTTGGCCACTGGCTCACCATGTAGCCATTGTCAAGTTCTTTTTCTGGGCCCCAGTTTCCCGCTCAGACACTTGCCTTCCTCATTCCCTCCTCTTGGCACCCCTGGTCTGGAGGGTGCTGGCAATATAGCGGGCGGGCGTCGTACATTGAGAAGAGACCATGTTTGACCTAATCCGAGTGCCACACCAGTAGGTCAGTGACAGCTGGGGAATATAACCTAGGAGTCCTGCCTCTCAGCCCCTGCTCTAACCACTGGACCCCACTCCCTGCCTAGATTCAGTTTTTTCCCAATCACCCCACCACCTGAGGTTGCCTCCTCTCTGGGCAGGTGTCCCTGCTTGGGGGGAATCAGGCGTGAACAGGCCCAGATAGCGGGATTTGGGAGGAGGAAGGTGCTTGCAGGGGCTGAGGGATCTGAGATTTGGGGGTACACCTCAGGCTCTGGAGGCTGTGGGAAGTGCTGGTGTCAGAGTCAAAGAGAATTTTTAAACCCACTTCTGCATCTGCCCTCCAAAGACTGATCAATAGCTCCAGGGGCCATGCTAGTCCAGCCCTGCATGTCTCTCAGATGCTCTCTCCCTCACAGGGCAGGGGGCATTCTGTAGAAATTCAGCCCAGCAAACTCATTTCACTTGCAACCTAGGGCAGGATTCAAACCCAGGTCCCTGCAAGAGAACGGAGAGGAGGGTGTTTGGTTTGGCCCTGCCCTGCCCCCAGTTCTGGGGAGGGGTCTGAGAGCAGGCAAGGAGCTGCCTATAGAGACCGTGGGAAGGTCCCTCGTGGCTGCACCTTCTTCCCAGAGGCTGGGGTTATGGGGGAAGGTTTTCTGTGGGTTCAGGAGGGGGTGGTGAGTGCTCCCCAGCTGGGAGGGGAGGGGAGGGCAGGGCTGCTGATGGGGCTGTCGGCCAGCGTTGGAATGTGGGTCCCAGCAGCAGGCTAGGACCTAGCCCTGCAGAGTCAGCTGGGGCAGGCACCCGGCTCAGAGGGCTCAGCTCCCCCATGTACAGGCTGGTGGTCTGTAATCATGACAGCACTGGGTGCTGAGACCCTGTTGTACCCGCCACAGAACCGGCCAGACATGGAGTAAACCCTGCCCTCGTTGGAGCCATTAGCCATCACTGCATAGGGCAACCAGCAATGGAACCGAGTGGAGGGGCAGGGCGGGAATAATAGGGTGGGGATGGAGGGCCCTGGCAGAGCTGGGGGGGTGGGGATAGTAGGGGGATGGGGGATAGAAGGGTCCAGCAGAGCTGGGGGACAGGGCGGGGATAGCAGGGGTGGGGATGGAGGGGCCCTGGCAGAGCTGGGGGGGGTGGGGATAGTAGGGGGATGGGGGATAGAAGGGTCCAGCAGCTGGGGGACAGGGCGGGGATAGCAGGGGTGGGGATGGAGGGGCCTGGCAGAGCTGGGGGGTGGGGATAGTAGGGGGATGGGGATAGAAGGGTCCAGCAGAGCTGGGGCAGGGCGGGGATAGCAGGGGTGGGGATGGAGGGGCCCTGGCAGAGCTGGGGGTGGGAATAGTAGGGGGATGGGGATGGGGGATAGAAGGGTCCAGCAGAGCTGGGGGACAGGGCGGGGATAGCAGGGGGGGGGATGGAGGGGCCCTGGCAGAGCTGGGGGGGTGGGGATAGTAGGGGATGGGGGATAGAAGGGTCCAGCAGAGCTGGGGGACAGGGCAGGGATAGCAGGGGTGGGGATGGAGGGGCCCTGGCAGAGCTCGGGGGGGGATGAAGGGGCTTGGCAGAGCTGGGGGAGGGTTAGCCAGGGGGCTGCAGGTTCAGGACTGAGGGGCACTGGCTGAGCTGTGTGGTGCGTGTGGTTCATGCAGCACTTGCCTGTCCTGGCTCAGGGGGCCACCTGCCCCAGTGCTGTTTGCAGTGATTTCCTCCTGCTGAATCGGGGCTCTCGGCCCCTCATGAGGGCTCAGCACATGGGCCCTGGCAGGCAGCCAGGAGCTGGGCTGCCCACGGGGCTGTACAATGGGCCCGCTGCCTTGAGGCTGAGGGCCTTGGGCCCAGCATTATGGGAGAGCGCCCACAGGCAGGGGAGTGGCACCTCCAAGCCCTGTGACACCCGGACAAGGAGTTCTGTGCTTCCTGGGGATGGACCTAGTCTGGGAGCCAGGGGGTGCTTGCAGGGAAAGGCGTGGAGGGTGCAGGGGTCTGATGGGAGCCCCGGGGCCTGGAGGATGCTCGTGAGGTGGCCTGGCAGGGATGGCTGCTTGGGGAGATCCGGCTGGGGGAGGCCAGTGTGTGCAGGGCAGCGGGAGGGAGGTGGGATCCTGTGCTGGGTCAGGTCTGTGCTCCAGAGGAGATGGGGGCTCTGAGGTGTGTGGGGGAGATCTGGGTCTGTGTTCTGGAGGATGGGGGGAGGTGCTGGGCTGGGGGTCTACGCTGAATGTAGGGCAATACAGCCAATGGGCTAAAACCACCAGTTCCCCCCAGGTCGGCCCTGGTCTGTGATCAGTTGATGGCCTTGAGCCTTCAGGCCCTGCTTAGGCCCGACACCTCACCCTCCTTCCCAATGTGCCTCGCAGGCACCGGCACCTCCTGGGTCTCTTGTCTGCCAGGATGGCACTCCAGCCACCCCCTGAGCCTGGAGCTGCAGCATCAGTTCCCAGTGCCCGCCTGTGTCTGGCCCCTTTGCCCAGGGCCCCAGCCATGCTGCTTCCTGGAAAGGTGCTGCCAGCACATGCACTGCAGTGCCAGCCCATGGCTCGGGGCTGTGGCAGAGCTGGGGAAATAATCGCTTCAGGTGCAGGGATTGATGGCCTCTTGTGTGGCCACTGGGGGCTGGGTGGACCTAGCCCCAACCCTTCAGCATCTGGGTGTCTCCAAAGTCTGGTGGGTCCCAGACAGGGAACCTCAGGACCTCATCTCTAAATGTTGCTGGCTCTGGCATGCTGCCTGGAAGTGCCTGGGGACCCTGCACTTGTACTGTGACTCCACGGGCCTGTCCCAGAGCCCAGGAAGGTGCTGGAGATGCCAAGCGGGCAGCAGAGGGTTAAGGGGTGCTGTTGGGTTTGCATAAAGGTGGGTTGCTCCCATCGCTGAGCGCTGGGACCAGTGCTGCTGCCCCGAGCCCGTATGCGGTGGGGCATATGCAGACACACCCATCCTGGGGCTATGTGGGGATGGGTACTGCAGCCTTTCACCTCTCAGTGCTGCTTCAAGGCCTGCCCTGGTCAGCAGAGAGCCCTGGGCCAGCCCAGGCGTGTGTGACCACAACCGAGATGCCACGAGTTGTTTGGGGTTGACTGGCCTAATCAGCGCCATCATTACTTGGTCCCTTGTTCGCCTTGGCGGAGAGGTGCAAGCTGACTGGACAGCCCTGGCCTGGCCCTGCCTCGCCCGCCGGGCTCAGCCCTACCCATGGGGAACTGGCACCCTCCCTGGGGTAGGCATCTGGCATTGTTCTCCCATTGCACAAAGGTGCCTGGAAATCCCATCTCTTGAGGTGGAGGCAGGAGGGATACTGCTCTGGGAGTGGCCAGACCCCTGGATAGCCCCAGCCAGAGACCTGGGGCAGTAATCCCCACTGTAATCCCTAGGGCAGAGCTCTGAGAATGGTCAGGGACGGAGAATCCATCATGACACCCGTGAATTGGTCCAATGGTTAATTATTGTCACTGCTAAAAATGTCCACCTTAGTCTGAATGTGTCTAGCCTCAACTACCAGCCATTGGGTCAGGTCAGACCTGTCGCTGCCAGACTGACGAGCCCCTTTTGAAATATTTGTTCCCTATATAAGTACTTACAGTCTGGGATCAAGTCATCCCCAAACCTTCTCTTTGTTAGGCTAAATGAATGGAGCTCCGGCAGGTTTTCTAACCCTTTAATCGTTCCCCTGGCTCTTCTCTGACCCCTCTCCAGTTTATCAGCATTCTCCTTGAGCTGTGGCACCGGGACTGGAGCCAGGATGCCAGCAGTGGGCTCTCCAGTGCCAAGCACAGTGGTAAAATAACCTCTCTGCTCCTACTCGAGATACATGAATGCATAACCCAGGTACCTGATTACCCTTTTGGCCAGGGCGTTGCCCTGGGAGCTCATGTTCCGCTGATTATCCCCCATGACCACCAGTCTTATTCTGAAGGGCTGGGGGCAAGGCTAGGATGGGCTGGGGAGAAATGAAAATTTACCCTCATCTCCTTGGACTGTGTTTACTGCCCTGGGCCATGCGCACAGGACATTGGTTGCCAGGACTCCCTGTTCCCTCTGTACGTCACCAGGCCATGGGGGTTCGGGCACATTAGCACCTACCTGCCTCTCCAGGGCACCTTGCCTTGCAAATAGCACCAGAAGGGCTCCTCCATGCACCAGGTGGGGTGGGGACTGTCGCCTAGGCAACTGCTGAGCACAGCTGCACAGTGCCTCTTGCCAGTGCCAGGGCTAGCCCCCTCCCACACATGTGCACCTTGGCACTTGTGGGCACAGCCCCACACGCTGAACTCACTGGACTGAGTTCTGGAGCTCTGTCCCCCGGATAGCTCTGTGGCACTGCTGAGGGTGACGATTGTTAGGGTGCATGAACCTTTTGCAAGTTTTTGGAGAGTGTTGGGGACAACTTTTGTCAGGAATCTCACTTAGATCAGGGGCTAGAACCCAAAGCTCCTGCCAGCCCGCTTTGGCCACTGCACCACACTACCAGCCATAGACGCCGATTTCCCCTCTGCCCGGTGGGTGCTTGACCCCTGCCCCTGACCCAGCCCCTGCATTGCCCTTGCCCCACCCCATTCTACCCCTTCCCAAAAGTCCCCGCCACACCCCACCTTTTCCCACTGTAGCTCTGCCCCCTTCCCCCCCATTCCACACTCTTTCCCCAAGTCCCTGCCCCTGTCCTGCTTCTTCTCTGCCTCCTCCCCTGAGTGCGCTGTGTCCCCGCTCCTCCCACTCCCTCCAGGAAAGTCCTAAGTGCTGCCAAACAGCTGTTAGGTGGCAGGAAGTGGCGTGGGCAGAGAAGGAGGCAGCTTGGCTACTGGTGGGTGCGAAGCACCCGCTAATTTTTCCCCATGGGTGCTCCAGCTCCAGAGCACTCACGGAGTCAGTGCCTATGCTGCCAGCTCCTTGCTCTTCATGCAGTGCCTCTAGCCCCAGCCAGCACATGCTGCACTGCCCATTCAGTGCTAATGGCAGAGGAACTGGCACACCTGTAACACCTTCCTTTGCCCACCTGGCTGCCTAACGACTGTCCCCGGCACTTGCGGGGCTGGGAAACATGCCATGCTTCTGTTAGCTGAGCGCAGCTGGGGCTATTGTGACCTGCCTCCAGTTCAGTATCAGACTCTTCGGTCAGGAGTGAGACCAGCAGGGACAACTCATCCCTCTGCTACCCTTCAGCTGGTGGCGGGGGTTTGGTTTTCACCTTGGGGGCTGAGGCCTGATGCGTACGAGGAAAGCTGCCCCAGTTTAACTGCACTGAGATAGTTAAATGGAGAAATCTCCTCCCCAGCTGTGCCCACTATCTGCAGAGGGCCTGCATCTGTTACAACCCCCCTAGAGAGCTGCAGCAGCTCCTGCTTTTAGCTCTGGAGTCTCCGGTCAGTTCTCAGCGTCAGCCACTCACACATGCACTGAACCTGTTTTAACCCTTGTATAAATCAGTTTAACTTAATGGGGTTATTTGCTGATGCAAGCTGAAGTGCCATCACCTAAAGTTAAGCCAGTTTAAGTGCATCAGCGTTAAAGGGTTTGCCCTAGTTTCAGTGCATTGATTTAGTTAAACTGCTGTCTCTTTTCTCATATAGACCAGGCCTAAGCTTCCAGCCCTGAGTCAAGAGCCCTATCTGGGAAAGAGAAGGGCCCCTCCCAGGAGGCAGCCAGCAATCCCCAGAGACCCAGACCGAAGAGCTTTGTTACCTTAAAACAAAACATTAACCCTTCCTCTCTGGGCGTTCGCCCTTAGAGCCCTACAGGAGAACCTGGATGTAAAACTGACTAGAAACAAACTGGAAACTTACTAGTCTGGTTATTGACTGAGATCAGGAAGATGAAGCCAGAGGGCATGGAGAAGAGTAAATGAGGGGCCAGATCTTCAGCTGGTGAGAGATGACTGGAACCCCTGTTGCAGTGAATTGCTGCTGCTCCATTGAAGTCAATGGCACAATGCTAATTTCTACCAGCTGAGGATCTGGCCCTCCAAGTTTAAAATTCTCCCCATTTTAATGAAGTCTCAGGCCAGGGTAGCTTGGGGGCTGTTCCTAGCCCCTTTGCACTCTGCATAAGCGGAGGGGTTTGCCTCAGTGCCTTGCTTGGCATGTCACTTCCCTGCTGTGTTTTGCAGCACCCTGGCTGCTGTGCCTCATGCCAGAGGTGGCTGCAGTTCAGGTGGTTTGTGTCTCAGTGGCGGGATGGGATGGGTTCCTCCGAGGTGAAACAGCCTCGGGAGATGAGGTTGCTGCTGGGGGAAGCGGTGTCCATGGCGTGTTTCCAAACAGTGGCTTGTTTAAACCAGACCCAGGGCTGTGCAGGAAGCTGCTTGGCACCTAAGCTGGCTAGACAGGTTCCAGGATGCAAGACTCGTTTTTACCCCTGCTCCGAGGACAGATTGGGCTGCAGGTGGTGGAACGGGGGAGGGGCAGGGACTGGCTTTTGTTGGGGTTTGCACAGCATGGAACACAATGGGGGTGTGGGCCATGATTGTGGCCTTTATGCACCCCCTCAACACACCTGGTAACGGCTCTCTAGGCTCTCCAGACTCCCTGGGCAGACTGTCCCCTGCTGCTGCTCCGGGTCATGCTCTCCCCACAGCTCCAGGGCATGTTTGGGAGGTTCCCCCTGGATGGTGGGAAGTTCTGGGGGTAGGGAACAGGGTAGAGTGGGGGGATGTGAAGGGCCTGGATCAATGGTGACTAATAATAACCAGGCTTGGCCATCCAGCCCTTTCTCCAGGACGGTCCCAAGCACCAGCCACAATTCAATAGGGTCCAATCCTGGGAGTGCTCACTGCGGTCATTGGGTGTGAAGGATATGGGGTAGGGAGCGTGGGGTTGGCTTGGAGGGATCCCAGCACCTCAAGCTGTGGGGTCATGGGGTAGAATGCTTGGCCTTTCCAAAGCCCTCTAGCCTTGCTGAGCCGAGTCCTGCCCGATGCCAGGGCTTGGGAGCTGCTCTCTGAGCCTGCTGCTCCCTGGTACTGGTGCCCTCTCTGCCTGGGTTCGTGGCTTCTCTCTGCCAGCTTGGCTGATTGGGCCTGAGGTTTGTTCCCTCCAGTTCATCACCTGCTTGGCTCAGCTCCACCACAGGGCTCAGCTGGTTAGAGGGATCACTCCTCTCCCTGCCTGGTTCCCGCTGCCGGCAAGGCACTCTCCCCTATGGCTTCCCATGTCCCAGTCACCCCCCTGGTGCTGCCCTGTGTGGCTAGCCCTGACTGCCCAGCCCCTTGCACACAAGCGAGAGAGCATTTTCCGCTGCAGCTGCCCCGTTGAGAGCACTCTGCCCCTCCCTGCCTGCTCTCCAACTCTCCGGACACAGCTCCCCTTCCTCGCAGCCCTGATGTCCCGCTGGAGGCTGTTGGTCACCAAGCCGGGTGACATGGATGGGTGAGGGCGCCCTGCAGGCTGGAGGGGCCTTTGTTCCCGAGGGCCATGGCCACCCGTCTAACTGGCTTCTCCATCTTGTTTTTCAGGGTGGACAAGTCATTCATCTATCACAGAAGCCTCTGGTGAGTAGGTGACTGGCCCTGTGGTCCTTGCTGCGTCCTGGGGGAGACCAGAGGTGGAGTGGGGACAGACAGGGCTCTCTGAGTGGGGTAGCCAGGAGCTCAGGCTGTAGGGGGTGGTGGGGAGGCAGTTAGTGTTGTGGCTCCAGGGCTGGCTCCAGCGTTTTTGCTGCCCCAAGCGGCAAAAAACAAAAACAAAAAACCTTGCCACCGAACACGGAGGCGTAGTGATGATGCGGCTGCTGAATTGCCACTGGTGACCGTAGGAGAGTCGCGTCCCCGCCACCAAATTGCTGCCGAGTGCGAAACGCGCTGTGACGGAGCGGCCGCCGAATTCCCGCCACTGCCGAGGGCGGATTGCCGCCCCAGAGCCCGCCGTCCTGCTGCCCCTTTACATTGGCCGCCCCAGGCACCTGCTTGGTTCGCTGGTGCCTGGAGCCGGCCCTGTGTGGCTCTCAGGACAGTTGCTGGAGCCCCGACTTGGAAGGACAGAGAATATTAGCAGGAGGCCTAACCTACTCAGGGCTGTGGGGCACAGAGAGGGGATGGGCTCAGAGCCAGGCGTGGAGGGCTGCAGGGAGCTGGGATGGGCTCAGAGCCAGCTGCCGGGGGCGGAGGGAGGGGCTGGGACTGGGTGGGACCTGACCGCTCAGGACACGACACGAGGAGCTGGGTTGGCTCTTAGAATGGCCGAGCTGAAGGATTCCAGTCACCATTGGTCTGCCAGTGACTAATGGGAGCTGCAGAAGAGCAGACGTCCGGAGGCTGGAGGTTTGGGGTTATGCCAGGGGGCCCTGAGGATCCCGTGGGCTCCTGGGTCTTAGGGGCACCATCTGTGCTGAATGAGCAGGGGCCAGGTCTCTGGCTGGGTCCGTGCAGATCCCAGTGTACAGCCGGCACTCAGGGATCAGTGGTAGGTGCTTGCCTGGCTCAGCCCTCGCAGCGACCTGCCTGTGGTAGTGTGTGGGGCAGGGCCGGAATGAAGGAAGGGCCAGGATGGGGATTTCTGGGACCAAGTTCATAGCTGGAGCCTGGATGTGAGGGCCAGGGGTACATTCCCTGCAGGGCTCCTGCAGCTGGGGTCAAAACCGCCTGAGAGGCAACAGTGGGCACTTAGATGGCTCCCTGGCCACCTCCCAGATGTTCTGGGTTCCTGGGCTGTGCCACGCTGAAAGGGGCATTGTCCCTGTGAGAGGGATGCTGCCAGCTTGGGTGAGTCTGGCATTGGCACGGGCCTGAGGGGCATTGGGCACATTGGGTCCTGGCAGGTTCCTGTGGCATGTGCTATACAGGGCGGGAGGTGGCCTCCAGAGGGCAGGGCTCGGCTCGGGGCCTGGGTGCACAGTGACCCGCACCAGCTGTGTGTTAGCCCTTAAGCCTAGCATTGCATTGGCTCCGTGGGGGCTGGGTCAGACAGCCGTTAGGTGGCCCAGTAGAGCTGGAGTGTCAGTGTCGCTGAACCCCAGGGGAGCCAAGGAGCAGGTGCTCTGGGTTTGTAACCCCATAGTACTCTCTTCCCCTGTAGCATATGGGGGAGACTTTAGTTTCGCCATGGGTGATGGTCTCCTGCCTTGGAACAGGAGCTGCAGACTCCGAGCTCCCAGGGCTCCCTGCAGCACCACAGAGCCACTCAGAGGGGAGGAAGGGCTGCCCACTGGCCAGGGCACTAGCAAAGACCTGGGAAATCCTCAGCACTTCCACAGCCTTCCCGTGTGACCTCGGGCCTGTCCCTTAGCCTCTCTGCTGCAGTTGCCATCTGTACAGTGTCCGTGCCCTGCTCACCGGGTGCGAGGTGACAGCTATTAGTGAGGCACTTAGGTACCACAATCCCAGGGCTGGATAAGTACTTGCACTAGGAAGAAATTCTCTCCTACCCCCCTCTGCAGTAATGGCATCAACTGGGTCTGGGGCTCTGCTGGATCAGGGCTCTAGAACCCAGAGTGCTTTGAATGGATGTAGGGTGTAGGTTGTGTTATCTGCCCCCATTTCCCAGCTGGGGGAGGCGAGACACAGGAACAGGAGGTGGGTCCGGGCCCCACAGGCAGTCAGTGAATCACCAGGACCAGATGGGATTCATCCAGAGTTCTGAAGGAACTCAAATGTGAAACTGAGAAAAGTAACTGTGGTTTTCTACCTATCATTTAATCAGTTCTGTTACCCAATGACGGAGCTAGCTAATGTGATGCGAATTTTTTAAAGGGTTCAGAGGTGACCCTGGCAATTACAGGGGGTACTGACTTCAGTACCAGGCAAACTGGTTGAAAACTAGAACAAAATTGCAGACAGTTAGATGAACATAATTTTTTGGAGAAGAAATCAACATGGTTTTGTAAGGGAAATCTGCCTCACCAATCTACTAGAATTCTTGAGGGTGTCAACAAGCAGGTGGACAAGGGGATCCAGTGGATTAGTGTGCTTAGATTTTCAGAAAGCCTTTGACAAGGTCCTCACCAAAGGCTCTTAAGCAAAGTAAGTTGTCATGGGATAAGAGGGAAGGTCCCTCTTGGATCGGTAACTGGTTAAAAGATAGGAAACAAATGGTAGGAAAAATGTTCAGTTTTCAGAATGGAGAGAGGTAAATAGTGGTGTCTGTACTGGGACCAGACCTATTCAACATATTCATAAATGATCTGCAAAAAGGGTAAACAGTGGGGTGGCAAAATTTGCAGATGAAAAATACTCTAGATAGTTAGGTCCCAGGCAGACTGTGAAGAGCTACAAAAAGGATCTCTCAAAACTGGGTGACTGGGCAACAATATGGCAGGTGAAATTCAGTTGATAAATAAATAAGTTGATTCAGTGTTGAAATAAGTAATGCACAATGGAAAACATAATCCAACTACACATATAAAATGATGAGCTGTAAATTAGCTGTTACCACTGAAGAAAGAGTCTTGGAGTCATTGGGGATAGTTCTCTGGAAACATTTGGGCCCCAGGCTACAAGAAGGGTGTGGAACAATTGGAAAATGTCTAGCGGAGGGCAACAAAATGATTAGGGGACTGGAACACATGACTTATGAGGAGAGGCTGAGGGAACTGGGATTGTTTAGTCTGCGGAAGAGAAGAATGAGGGGGGATTTGATAGCTGCTTTCAACTACCTGAAAGGGGGTTCCAAAGAGGATGCATCTAACTGTTCTCAGTGGTAGCAGATGACCAGAACGAGGTAATGGTCTCAAGTTGCAGTGGGGGAGGTTTAGGTTGGATGTTAGGAAAACTTTTTCACTAGGAGGGTGGTGAAGCACTGGAATGGGTTACTAGGGTGGTGGAATCTCCTTCCTTAGAAGTTTTTAAGCTCAGGCTTGACAAAGTCCTGGCTGGGTGATTAGTGGGGCTTGGTCCTGCTTTGAGCAGGGGGTTGGACTAGATACCTCCTGAGGTCCCTTCCAACCCTGAGATTCTATGATTCAATCAATGTGCAGCAGCAGTCAAAAAAGCTAACAGATATTGGGAATCATTAAGAAAGGGATAGATAATAGATAGATAGATAATAAAAATATCATATTGCCTCTGTATAAATTCATGGTACTCCACATCTTAAATACTGCATGCAGATGTGGTCGCCCCATTTCAAAAAAGGTATATTGGAATTGGAAAAGGTTCAGAAAGGGCAACAAAATGATTAGGGGTATGGAACAGCTTCCATATGAGGAGAGATTATAAAACTGGGTTTTTTCAGCTTGTAAAAGAGATGATGAAAGAGGGATTTGATTGAGGTCTGTAAAATCATGACTGGTGTAGAGAAAGTGAATAAGAAAATATTATTAACTCCTTATCATAACACACAAACGAGGGGTCACCAAATTAAATTAATAGGCAGCAGGTTTAAAACAAACAAAAGGAAGTATTTCTTCACACAACGCACAGTCAACATGTGGAACTCCTTGCCAGAGGATGTTGTGAAGGCCAAGACTATACCAAGGTTCAAAAAAGAACTAGATAAATTCATGGAGGATAGGTCCATCAGTGGCTATGAGCCAGGATAGGCAGGGATGGTGTCCCTAGCCTCTGTTAGCCAGAAGCTGGGAATGGGCGACAGGGGATGGATCACTTGATGATAACCTGTTCTGTCCATTCCGTCTGGGGCACCTGGCACTGGCCACTGTTGGCAGACGGGCTACTGGGCTGGATGGACCCTTGGTCCGACCCAGTCGGGCCGCTCCTATGTTCAGGAATAGTCTAGGTCTCCTGCATCCCAGGCCCTTACGCTAGCTGCTGTGTTACGCTGCCCCTTCTGAAAAGGGTTTGCCCTCACAGGGGTGGTGGTGGTGAGAATTATTCCATCTGAGAGAATAGATCAAACCAGGGTCTGGCATAGGCTGAGATACATTAGAAGTTGTAGTGGGGATGGAGAATTGGGCAGAGCCCTGTGGTCTGTTCCCCGCTCTTTCACTGACCTACTAGGTGTCCTTGGGTAACTCCCCTCCCAGTGCCTCAGTTTCCCCATCTGTACTGTGGTGATGGTGCTGTGTGGATAAAATACACTCATCTGTAAGGCACTGAAGCCACCCCACGCTTTCCTTAGTGTGGTTTTTCAGGCCAATATAGTTTCCCAGCCACATTGCAGCCAAGCCAGCTGTGTGAACTCAGATCCTGAGTTCACAGAGCTGACAGGGCTGGGGCCATCGGCCGGTGTGCTGAGTATCGCTCTCCAGTGACCCCTTCTGGTGTGGTCTGAGGGACTCCTGAGCTAGGAGAATGGTGCTTGTGGCACAGGGCTGGGGCACTGATGTCCATCTGGGGCGATGTGGGACAGGCGTTTCTTCAGGAATTACTAGGGAGGCTGAGCACCAGCCATGCATGATGGTTTTAGGGGGCAGGAAATGCAGCCTCTGGTTTCACTCGGGGAGTTTCCATCTCCAGGAGAGAGCGCTAGCCCCGTGGGACAGAGCGCAGCTGGAACCATTCTGTATTACAGCTGCCTGGCCAGCATGGGAACATAGCTCCCTGTACTCCTGGCAGGGCGCTGCCAGTTCTCTGCCAGACATTGCAGGAGGAGCTGTGCCCAGGGATTGGGGGACTTCCCCTGTGGCAGACTGGTCCATATTCATCCTTTACTGGGTTCATCGCCTCTTTCTGAAGCATCTGGTTGGGCCCGTGGAAGAGATGGGAGGCTGGCCTAGATGGCTCTTGGTCTGATCCACAGCAACAGGAGGCAGGAGACTGGCCTGGGATGTCAGAGAGGCTGGCTTGGAGGGGCCCATTGTTCTGGCATGCTCGAGAAGGGGTGCCGTGCTGGCCTCGCTCTGTGCTCCCTGGGCGGCTGGGAGCGTCAGGGTGATTGCCAAGCCCATGCTGCAGCTTGGATAGTGGAGTCCCTGGGGGACTCTGGCAGCTTCTTCCCTCCCTCATCCCCCGATTTCACTCTTCTGCATGGCCATAGCAACTGGCAACAATCCTGCAGTGCCTGTTGTCGCCTCCAGCTCAGGCGCCTCCTTGCACCCCCTGGCTCCAGCCCGTAGGCAGGGGGCAGAGCCTGTACTGCCCCTAGGGGAGGGACTGAGACCTGCTCCATAAAGTGCACGGAGGGAGCAGGGCAGGAGGGGCTGATAGCACCTAGCTGTGTGGAGGAGGAGGGTTTGGGTGCCCTGGAAGGAGCATCCTGGGGGCTCTGATATGCTGCCACAGCCCCATTGATAAGGGAAATAATGTGCCCCCGTAACCTCTCTGCAGTCATCTGAGCCTCAAGCAGCCCCACAGGGTGTGGGGCTGGCACCTGTGGAAACCAGCATTGTTGATACTTCTCAGCTGTCAGTGCCACATCTGCCACCCTGGGCACCCACCCCCCACCCTGGCATGGGAAGGGCGTGTATGCACCCAGGGCCAGGCAGCAGGGCACCAATCCAGGATGGCACCATCCATTGTTGCTGGCTGGAGGGAAACCCTCAGGGAGGAGCAGTGGGACCCAGTGCAAGAGGAAAGACCTCATTCCCCAGCAAGGCGCCCCTGACCAAGAGCTTCATCTCTCCAGACACAGGTGTGGGCAGCAGCCCCCCAGAAGAGCCCCCCTGTGGTCCCCCTCCCCTCATCACTCCATTACATTGAATTGAAAGTCCAGCAGATAGAGACCTAGAGTAGGAACTATGAACTCTGCTTCCAGCGACTCCACTGTCCTGAGCTTGGGCAAATCACTTTTCCTTCCGGCGTGTGTCTTGTTTATTTAGAGTGGACGCTCTTTGGGGCAGGGACTGGCTCTCACTAGGTGTCTGGGCAGCACATGGCGGGGCCCCGATCTCAGTGGAGGCCTCTTGACGCTAACCCAATACATGTAATTAATAAGAGGAAAGGAATGGGACAGCTATGCCAGAGGAGGCCGCTGAATGGTGATTCTATGCTTGGGGGGTGGGGGTGTTTCTGTTCTATCAGTGGGGCTGGAGCCCTGCTATGTGTTTCCAGTAGAGCACCATCTATTTGTAAAGCCCTTAGGAGCGGACCCTTATAAGCCCCTGGGCCCTCTGCCAGTCCCTGGGTCACAGGCTGGTAGGACTGTTCATGGAGTGCAAGGCGTTGTGGCCATGAGTTTGGGGTTTTGCTGAGCTCCACTTCCCAGTGAAACCTGAGAGCAGGAGCTGGCCTGATGCAAATCCCAAACAAAGGCTGGCATGGCCCACCCTGTGCATAAATCACAAGAGCCAAGCTGAGCCCAGCTTTGCCCTGAGCTTCCCAGGCTGTGGCCATGGCTATTCTGTGTGGCATGGCTCTGTGACCTCTCGCCTCCCCTGAACACCCATAGCCAGCTGGTGCTGCAGAGCAACCGCTTTGTTCTGTTGTGTTCGATCGCACACATGGGTTGCTGTGAGACGACACAGAGAAAATGGCCCTGGGCTTTGCTTATCCCATAGGCAGGAATATTTTTAAATGACAAATGTATTTATTTATTTAGACTTCAATACAATACAATAAGAACATCAGATCGGCCCTACTGGGTCAGACCAAGGGTCCATCTAGCCCAGTATCCTGTCTTCTGACAGTGGCCAGTGCCAGGTGCCCCAGAGGAATGGAAGAATGGGTAATCCTCAAGTGATCCATCCCCTGTTGAAAGAAAAGGAGGACTTGTGGCACCTTAGAGACTAACAAATTTATTGATCATAAGCTTGCGTGAGCTACAGCTCACTTCATCGGATGCATTCAGGGAGGCACATGTGCCAGCTCCCATTTCACTGTCTGTTTAGAGGAGGCTGTTTGGGAGCAGTGCTCTGATGGACATGGGCCCAGTTTTCCTTACCAACGAGAACAATAGCAGAGAACAGCTTTCTGCGTTAGCAAATCTCCTGGGGCAGTCTGTCTTATTGTCTGCCTGCTCCCAGTCCCTGTGCTAGCTGTGAAGGTTGCAGCTAGCAGGGGACATGTTGCTGAGGTGGATGCTGGTGACCTGCCAACGGGCTGGCCCACTACGCTGTAAGCTCCCATTTGGGGATGACACCAGTAGAAACGATTCCTGTGAAGGACAGCAGTAGAGAGGCTCTGGGCCTGCTTCTTCCTCTCCCTGACCCTGGGCAAGTGCAGTGAGTTACTCCTAATTTCAACTTTGCGAGAGCAGAATTCAGGCCACTCTCACTTTAAAAGCCTTGTGCCAAATGCTGACAGTTCCCTGAATTTTGGGTTTTGGCCATATGTGCTTTTTAAAACCAAATTTCACTGACAACAGCTTGGATCATTACTAGGGACCTTGCTGTCTGAGAGCCTTACCTGGCCCCAGTGCCACAGCACTGGAGCGCGTCGCAGTCACTAATGGATTTATCCTCCCACACTCTGTGCAGCAGGACAGGACTAGTATCCCCTTTGTACAGATGAGGGGGTTGAGGCCCGGAGAGACTAGGTGACTTGACCAAGGGCACACGGGAAGGCTGTGGCAAACCAGGAACCTGAAGCTGAGTCTCTCAAGCTTGCACCTTACCCATTAGATCAGCCTGCTTCTCCCTTAGGGTAGATTAATCCCTGTTTATGCTGGGGTGTTTGGATGCAGCTGGGCTAGTCAGTTTCACTTGGATTCTAGTCAATTTCACAGACTGTTGCCATGTTCAGGCAGGAAAAATAATTGAATGGAAACATTGGCCTTAGGTCCTGGAAAAGCTTGTTGTTAGGAATCATACCTGTGCACGTGGCTGAATTAGCCCTGCTAGCCCCGTGTCTGTCAGTCTTCCTGGTCAACATTGTTTTTCTCTCTGTGCTGCCTTTCACCAGTGATTTGATATAATTTAGCATCCCCTGTTCACCCCACCCACTTTTGGCCAACTCACAGCCATCTTGGGGGCTATTCCCATGCAAACCCAGAAGACGCCCAGGTCTGAAAGCTCCTCTTTTGGAGGGAATGCCAGCAACTCCTCGGTTTGGGATGGTACAGAGGCTGCAACCAGTCCTTTTGTGTCCTGGAGAAGTCACGTTTCGCATGCTGTGGTTTTGGCAGAGCCCTCAGGGATTGCACAGCCATTGCAGAGCCTTCATGTTCCCAGCAGGCCGTATGGCATTGGGGAGAAGGCTGGAGGTGAATCTCCCTGTCTAACTGATGCCATGGCACATCAGCCAGCTAGCCTCTCCCAGAACCTCGTACTGCACCTTCTGATGCAGATTTGAATAGGAAAAACCCTGTCCTGATCTTGCTGCTAAGCAGTTGTTCCCCGTTTCCCCCCCATCCCCCTCAGTAGTGTCACAGTGGGTCTTACAGTGCTCAGGATGCAAACAGCAGCAAGGCGCGGAGCGACAAATGTCCAGAGGGTCATTCACTCTGCAGCATGATGCTGGCAACTAAGGGACTCAGTCTGCTCAAACAGGGACCAGAACAAAGACCCAGGGAAATGGCTCCATGATTTTTATTTCAATTTGACCAGAAACATACTTTTCAAAGCAAACACCCCCCCTGCAGCATGCAGAATCCCCTCTTCCCAGGGTCCTGCTTTTATTTTTAATAAGAAGCAGCACCAAGAGGCAGGGGCTGTAATTAAGGCTTTGCCAGTCACCAGAAAAAAGGGCATATGCATGAGATCACCCTGTCCGGAGAGGATAAGAGACCTCTCCTAGTGTCGCCCCAGGGAGTTCTCCTCCGGCTCAAGCGGTGGAGTCCTGTCTTTGTGGAGCTGATTGTTTGAGTACCAGGTCTGGCTCTGCAGGACACACACGGCTCTGGCCCAGCAGCTGTCAGGAGCACAGGGATTCACTGTGTCCTCAGGCTGGTCCAGACTGTGGTGTAATGGAGGGTTCACTTCCTGCTCGGACTGGGCCCCATTACAGATGAGCTAGATGGGCTCCCTCCACGCCCTCTGGAATGCCCTGGGTGCCGGGCCTCTCCTGCTGTCACAGCCCTGCCAGGGGAATTCAGCCCTCATTAGGGGATGTTAATTGATTGAGTCACAGCCATGTCCAGGGTGGCACCCCCCGGGAAGCGAGGGCATTAGGTGTTTGCAGAGACGCAACCAACAATGTTCTGTGCATTTGTAGTTCCTTGAGAAGATGCAGACTGGGGTGAAGCTGCCACCTTCCCTTTAATTATCCAAAATGAGATCTAATTTCTTGACAGTTTCACTCCTTTCCCCTTATCAGCATATAACAGTTGGCTGCTCGCTCTCTCCGTGTGTTTTAAGTGACCTCTGTGAATTCATAGATTCATAGACTTTAAGGTCAGACGGGACCATTATGGTCATAATTCTATGCAGGTTTGCAGTCTGGGACATAAACACAACCACAACTAATGATTGTTTAATGCTGCAGAACTCCTTGGATTTTCCTAGAACAAGAGAGATTCAGTCAGGGGAGGCAGAGGAGTCCCCCTGCTCTACCATCCAGACATATTCCTGAGGAGGGTAGGCGGAAGTGCTGCAAATCATCTAAAAGGCTGGGCAGGGTCACAACACAGGAGCCCTTCTGATCAGCGTGGGATGGATGGAATTTACAGTAGATGGGAATGAGCTGAGTCAGGGGCTTGGCAATTGGCTTTTGAGCCTTTCACCTCTAGGCTGTTAGTGGGAAGAATGAGAATATCAGCAACCATGTGCAGGTGGGTGAGTTTGGGGTGTGGATAGCTCGGGACTTCACTTTGCAGTCAGTCTGGGTATGACGTGTGAGCAGCACGGGGTGACAGCCGCTGCACACTCAGCACCAGGCTCCAGTGGGGCTCGAGTTCAACAATTAGCATTGCAGATACTTAGCGTGGGCATTTATGGGTAATGTGTATGCATTCCCTGGGCATTGTGGGTGATATGTATTCCCTGGGAACTGCATAGTCTCTGGGTATTGTGGGTAATGTGTGTGCATTCCCTGAGCATTGTGGGTAATGGGCAGTCCCTGGATTGTCTTGGATAATGTGCATCTCCAGGGACTGTGGGTCATGTGCATATCCTTGGGCATTGTGGGTAATGGGGCAGCATCTTTGTGCCTAGCAGAGATGCCCAGACTGCAGATTCGGGGACCATGTCAGTGACATTGAAAAGGGGATGTTTTAATAACTGAAATAAGAACACAAATAATGCAGCCAGTACATTGTTCCCTGAATTATTTCTGTTCATATGAAATTTGGCTTATTTAAATTCTGCCCCAAAGTTTCATTTTTCAATGGGTGGCCTACTTTTTGGACTGATAACATGTAACTGCCCCATAGATGTTGTTTTGGAATGTGAGGAGGAAGCTAGTGATTTGGGGCAGCTGGGTTTGTGGCACCAGGGAAGGTGTGGAAGGTGATTTGCATCATGGTATAATAATATCATCTGAATGTTTCTGCTGAAGTGTGCAGCACTGAATAAATTAACAATGTTGATTTTGGAATGTGATCATTAGGTTTCAGAGTCAACATCCATTTAAGAAGAATGAGACAGTTATAACTGAGTATTGGGCTGTCTGCAAACTCAGGCAGACAGCACTGCATCAATTACACTTGCTTCATATTCTGAAAGTTTTCCTCCCAACCATACTGGCTAGATGTGTAAATGAAGCATTAGATTCTAAAGCACAATTCTGCAATGAAGTGAATCTAGCAGCAAATTCACCAAACATGACTCTGAGGTTTGGCTATTACCTTCCTCCTGTGAACAGAACCTGCTGGGCTCTTCTGTGAATCTGTGTGCCCACTCATTCTAACCCTGCATGTGCTGTCAGGCTGGTTGCCTGTCTCTGCATAGGTCAGGGCAGGAGCCATGCCTGGCTTTGGCATGCAGAGCTGCATTGTTTGTTTCGATCATTCCCACAGCCGAGAGGACAGGCTGCCTTGTAACTGACAATCAAGGGGAATGCGGGGAAATCAATGTAGGTTTCATAGCAGAAATGACCCACCTGCTGCAGGAGCCCAGATTACATGAAAACCCCTGGTGGAAATGTCTGCTGGCAGAGACCAACAGGCTCCTGGGGCCCTATCCTGGCTCCTCTGGGATCCAGACTGCATGAATCCTGTTAAGGTTTCAGCAGTTAAGTCTCCCAGGAGGCTCCCTTGGCACTTTTGAGAAGATCAGGATCAGTAATCCTGGTGTCCTGGCCAAATTCCAACTTGGGTCATTACTTCCTGTCTTCCTACATTTCCTATACAGTTTCAACTGGAGCAAGGATTCTTCACTTCCTGTCCTTAGCTGTTGTGTGGTGCCCCACACCAGAGGTGGCTGCATTTCAGTGGTGGTGGTTGACGCAGTGGTCACCATATGTACCATCCATAACTCATATCAAGATCCTGTAGGAAGGAAGGGCTATCGAAATATGAACCTTTAATGTCTTTTGTTTGAGGGTGACGGTTTGAGTGGAGTGAGGCTGTTGCTCAGGCGGAGGCGACACTGACAGCTGCAGGTACCAGTGGGGGCAGAGGGTATCGGGCTGGGGGTCATGACCACCAGGGGCATTGTGAATATGGGGTGGGGTGGCAACCATCCTGCCCCTCCCAGATTGTTACATGGGATGGAGGAGATGGATCCTAGTTATCTAAAAGGGGAGTCCTGAGCCCATCCCAGTGTGGAAAAAGGAATCACAGACAGTATAGAAAAGGTTGCAAACCACTGAACAGAATTGGCTGATCTCATCAGACAACTGGTCCATCTAGTGTGGATTCCTCGGCAGGCATTGATCAACATGGGCTGCTCAAGGGGCAATGTCCCCAAATTCTAGGGCCCCCCTTCTGCAGGGTGGTGGGGCCCAAGGGAGAGAGACCTCACCACCATCAGCTGGGGTTCTGCACATCCCTGGCATGCCTGCATGGCCCCAGTAGTACATGCCCACCCGGCAGTGCCCACAGAACCTCCCAGCAGAGGGGCCTGGGTGCTCTGGAGGCGCCCGGTGCAGGTGGGGGAAGGTTTGCAATCAGCTCGGTGGGGGCAGGGATTCTGCCTGCCCACAGTCACCTGAGTGGGGGTTAAGGTTTTGGGAGGGGGAAGAGATCAAGGCAGCTACTCTAGGGATGATTCCTTTATCATTTTGTGCCGGGTGCCTCTTTTGGGATTGAGGTCCCCCCCACAGCCCTCCAATGGGGCTGCTCATGTGGCCTCTGCAGCACCCTGCAGAAGGATACACGGTATCATCACTAGCTGCATCAGCCGCTGTCCAGCACTGGGGCTGGCCCCTTGCTCCAAAAGCAGAGGCCTCTGCCTTGTCAACTAGCGAAGCTCCCTAACAGCTGCCTGTGCTTCTCTGCGGGCCTGCCACGAGGAGGTGACATCGCCCACAGAGCCAGGGAAGTATCCTGGAGCAGCCTGGATGGGGCATCCTGGGGGTGCTGCTCCAGCATCAGGCCCTGAAGCACAAAGCCTGGTGAGGCTGGCTGGAATCGGAGACAGAATGGGGGTGGAGGAGCAGCCTGGGGAAGGGACAGAGCTGTGGGGACTTAGGGACAGGAGTGATGGGGCCCATTTGGCTGAGAGCGAGTTGGCAGAGAAGCACAGCACAGAACAGCCTCCTGCGGCCACTGGGGCCAGCTCACCCAACCCCTCTCCTGTGTCCCAGAGCAGGAAGCTTGGAGGGTGTGGTGGGGGAGGGGCTGGCCCTGAAGGAGTCAGTCTTGAATTCCTCCCCTACACCTGATCGATCTTCCCTAAAAGTGCCTGGCCTCCGGGCCGAGGCCCTGGCTTCCCAGGCACTAGAGTGTCTAGAGCATTGATCACTCTCAGAATCTCGTCAGCCTTGGGGAGGAAATTGATCGCGCTCCAACCTGCCTGCAGCACGCTCAGGAGCATTTACTTTGGCTCCCGTATCAGCTTTCCGACACACGTTCCTGGGGCCATGTCCCTGCTAGAGAGGAGCTTCGCACCAGTGCTCTCGTGTCTTCATAAAATCTGATAAGCCAAGCCCCTGGAGCAGGACCCTGCTGTCCCACTCTCTGCACCCTCCCAAGGTCTTCCCAAGAGCTGCTGTGGCTCCTTCCAGGAGTCGGTGAGTCTCTCCAGGTTCTTTTGGAGCTCTCTCCCCCAGCATCCAGCAGCATTCCCTCTCTCGCATTACACTTTGCACTACCTTTGCCCTGCCCTGCTGCAGTGACTCATTCCCCAAATCCCCTCCGTACAGGAAGTGCCATGGAAACTTTAGTAGTCACACTTGGGCAGGTGCTGGGTTTGCGCCTGACCTCCAATAGCACAGTGCGTCCTAGCACCACTTGGGCATTGTGGTCGATGCTGATTCTGATGGAAGAGCAGCCCCTTGTGAGTCGCCCTCCCCACTCCCGGAAGAGCAGCCCAGCCTCCAGACCATGATGCACTGAACAGTCCTGCAAAGATTCTCTTTGCTGACAAGGATTTTGACTCCACTTCTTTGCACCCCCAGTCTGTGTGTCTGTTGGCACTGCTGGTGTGCTAGACCCCTGGGGGACCGAGGCCTCACAGCCAGCACGCAGTGGGCCCTTCCTGTTCTGGAACTCCAGTGAAACGTGAGCTGCCAGGGGTGGGCGGGAAATTGTGTGGGGGGTGTGTGTTCTTTGCTTCTTTGTCCTGCTTAAAGGAGAGCTTGATCACAATTTGGGGTGCATTTGTTTTAGCTTTTTAAGGCTAGTTTTTTACACGGGAAGTTCCGGGTCCTGTTTTTCCCGGAGGACTGGTCCCTGAGCACCAGTCGGGTGTTGACCAGTCAACGGAACAGGACAAACTGGCTGGGAAAGGGATTTTTGATCAGACTCGTTAAAAATCTTATTTGCTTGTTTTTTCAACACCCACTTGAGTCAAATGCTTTACAAACTCTTGGGAGAAAAACTCTCTTGGTGAAAGATTTGACACACACAACTGAGGGCTCCCTCAGTCGGTGCTCTAGTGCTCCAGGGAAATCTCCAGCAAAAATAAGGGAGACAAGATTTGATTTTCCTGATATTCCTATGATTAAAAATAAGCTGGGGGAGGGGGAGAGTTTCAGGCCTCCTCTAGGGCACACACCCAATTTGTTTTTCCTTGGCAGCTCACCTTTACAACAGTAATCACCCACCCCATTTGTCATGCTGACTCGCCTCCCACAGTGAGTCGCTGGAAGGGTGGGAGCCCGCAGATGATCCCCAGTTCACATCAGCTTCTGGGGCTCTCTGGAACGCTGCGTGTGTTCCTCCTCTTAATGAGGAGCTGAGCAGGACAGAGATTAATGAGGGGGTTATGTCATGGGAATGCAACAAGAAAGGAAGACACCAGCTAATTAGTGGTGTGGGGGCTGTGAAATACCAGCCTACCTAGCAGGGCCATTCCTGCTGCTGTGGTTCTTCAATTAGACATGTTGCTGGCGGTTTCATACCATCCTTACAGGGGACATTTGCTAAGGACTCCATTCACTTCATTCTTACACTGAATTAATTATCCAAAGTGCCTAGAGGCCATAGATACTGATGTCCCAGCCCAAGGACTGTGATTTCAGGTGTGGATTAAGCCCAGGGAACAGCTGAGCTCTTCCACACCAGAGATCCCTGCTCCCACGCAACTGCACCTTAACCATCAGAGAAGTCCAGGGAGCACAGGTGACAGCTGCAGATTCACTTTCAGGGAGGCCTTTTTTTCAGAAGTGTCTTTAGCCCCAGACACCTCCATGGACAGCAGTTTCTTGCCCAGTGTGTCTCTGACTAAAGGGACAGTCCAGACACGAGAATGGCATTTTGGAAAAACATTCAAAATTTTAAATTTTTCCTAAAAAAGAAGAGAGAACAAGCCCCAACTAGCCAGCTGTTTAGGGCAGCCTGAGGGATGCTGGGGGCCCAGGTACATGTCCTTGATAGCCTGATTCAGAGCAGAAACTTGAATCTCAGGTTCCCCTCCCTCAGGAGAATGCCCTGCCGCCGGGCTATCAGCTCGTTGATAGTCCTGCCCTCTCTTGTTTGAACCAGAAATTCCAGCTCGGCCTGGGAAACTTTCCTGATGCCATTTGTATTGGAACCGACGCGTTTCCGTGAAAAGTTTGGGTTTGGATGATTCAGCATTTTCTGGGGGTGGGGGGAAGAACCACATTTGGTCGAAAAATTCCCAAAGAACCATGTTGAAGCAGGGATATGGGCCAGGTTTGGCAGAAGGTGCAGGTCTCAAGAACATCCCTGGAACTTGGATGGTTGAGACTGGATGAACTGTGTAAGCATTTGGCCCACTCAGAAAGGGCCAATCAGGCTTTGGTGAGGAGTCACTTGAGACGGATGATGCCTCATCTATCCCTGAATCCTTGGGGTAGCTGTGTACATCTGGCTGTAGGCAAGTTGCCTGCTACTGGAACAAAAGTCGTGCTTGTAAAGCAGTGTTCCTTCTGGGAGGGAGTGTGGTTTAATGGTCAGAACACGTCTCGGATACGAGTTCCTAAGGCAGCACTGTTGGGTTTAGCCCTTCGGTTCTTCATATCTGGCCATGGCTCAGTGGTGCATGTGAAATGAGCTTGTAAGTCTGAGCCTCGTCACCATCGGCACTAACTGGGGCAAGCTCATTGGAGAGCTGAGGAGCAACCAAGTCCTGGAGACAGACGCCTGGGTGGGGCTGAGAGGATGGCGTCTGGACGCTTGTGTCCATGCTGCCCATGGGTAATGCTTCGCGCCTGCAGAACTGGCTCTGCCAGCACCACGTGTGGGGTAGGCCAAAAATAAAGCCTTCGAATAGGATCGCAATGCACCCTCCTGGCACCGCCCCCGCCAGCGGGCAGGGTCCTAGCGGCCCCGTTCTCACTGTGTGGGGAGCAGCACTCAGCACTGCCATTGGCCAGCCTGATTCAGAGGCCCTGCCTTGGTGTGCCGCAGAGAACAGTGCCCCTTAGCGGCTGGGCAGGTAACTGCTTCCAGCCGAAGGCGCTGTCTATTAGCATAAAGGGTAAAAGGCTGTTTCTGGGGCCCTGAAGGCATGGGCCTTCTAGTCCCAGCCCTCCCTCCCCGGGGGCAGGAGATTTATCTTGCAACTGTGCCTGCAGCTGCTCTGGGAGTGGGCTTGGTTACTAAAACTGCAGCTGCCGCGTTCGTTAGCTGGTGTAATTAGATTTCCAGCATAAACAGCTTGATCATGTCTTGTGTTCCACCGATGTAACCAGTCTGGGGTGGGGGATTGCTCTCCAGAGAAGGCCAGAGCCAGTGCACACATAATCAGAGTGTCGGTCTCTGTAGATCTTGGTCATACTCCTGCAGTAATGTCTAATGGGGCATGAGGATGAGCAGTGCCCTGCAAAATGCCAGCCTTTGACTGGGTTACTATGCCGGCCGGGCACACACTCGAAGGCCTGCTGAGTGCAGCCTGGGAAGAGCCCACGCCACTGTCTGCGGGGCTCTGACTGGATAATCCTCGCCTGGTGCATTTGCCTTATCGCCCGTCTGGGGAATGTCAATAAAGGCTGAGATGAAAAGCCCAGAATCAGTGGACTCCCTCCACTGGGACACGGGCCTGGGGATCTGTACTAAAATCCCCTGGAGATGAGCGAAAGGCCGTCACTCCTCACACCTGGAGATCCAGTCGATGGGGAAGGCTCTCTCAAAGCACTGGGGAGACACTCATCTTCTGGCCATGAGGGAGTCCTTCATTGGCTCCATATCTCTGGGGACCCTTATGAGAGTGGCTGGTTTGAACCTGAAATGCAGCCAGCCTCCAGGGAGTGAATCCAGTAGGGTGGGGGGTTGTCACGCCCATCAAGGGGGCAAAAGATCCATGCTCGAGCGTGAGAAGCTGTGGAGAGGCAGAGCAGGGCTCATGCAGCAGCAGGGCTGGGGCAGTGGGGATGAGGGGTACACTGGAGGAGACACTCTTTATCCCATTTGAATCTGGGTTCCAAATGACCCTCCCTGCACCCGGCACAGGCATGGCCTGGAGGGAAGGGGCATTTCAGCTGCTTTCCCCTAGGGCTGTGGTCAGGGTGCTGTCACATACGCATAAGGCCCAGAGGGTGGAAGGGGGTTGCCCCATTATGGGGGATTTATAGCACCTCAGCTAGTCAGGCAGCGTTGGTGCTGGACTGCAGGGGAAGACAGGCTGTCAGGGTTCCTTCCCACCTCTGAAGTCTGGGGTACAGATGTGGGGACCCACATGAAAGATCCCCTAAGCTTATTCTTACCAGCTTAGGTTAAAACTTCCCCAAGGCACAGATTCCCTTCATGCCTTGGGATCGCTGCCACCACCAAGTGATTTAACAAACAATCAGGGAAAGTACTACTTGGAGTCCTATTCCCCCAAGCCTATATACCCCCTTTCCTCGGGTAGCTTGAGAATAATATCCTAACCAATTGGTTACAAAATAATCAAAGACCCAAACCCCTGGGTCTTGGAACAATGGAAAAATCAGTCAGGTTTTTAAAAAGAAGGATTTTATTTAAAGAGAAAAAGATAAAAGAATCATCTCTGTAAACTTAGGCTGGTAGTTAACCTTACAGAGTAGCAGAAAATTAAAAGAGCACAGAGGAACCCCCTCTACCCTTAGTTTCAAAGTTACAACAAAACAGGGATAAATCTCCCTCTAGCAAAGGGAAAATTCACAAGTTGAGAAAACAAAGATAAACTAGAAAAGGAGGACTTGTGGCACCTTAGAGACTAACAAATTATAAACTCATACGCCTTGCCTAGCTGTTACTTACAAGTTTGAAATAAGAGAGTCTTGTTCAGGAAGATTTGGAGAACATGGATGATGTCCGGTCCCTCTTAGTCCCAAGAGCGAACGGCCACAGAAAACAAAGACCCCAAAACAAAACCTCTCCCTCCCACCAGATTTGAAAGTATCTTTTGTCCCTATTGGTTCCTTTGGCCAGGTGCCAACCAGATTACTTGAGCTTCTTAACCCTTGACAGGTAAGGAGGGATTTAGGCTACCCCTATGGTTATGACAGGCCTAGGCTGAGGTTAGGGTCTGAGTGCATGGTCATGAGTGATGGGGAGCATGTCGGGGAGCAGTGGGGGGAAACCGAACTGACTTCAAGATTGAGCTTGATGTGTTCATGGAGGGGATGGATGCGGGGGCTGCCTACAATGGCATGTAGACGATCTGTGACTAGCAAATATCCCCAACAGCTGGAGATGGGCTATGAGATGGGGAGGGCCCAGAGTTACTACGGAGAATTCTTTCCCAGGTGTCTTGTCCACATGCTCAGGGTCTAACTGGTCGCCATATTCGAGGTGGGGAAGGAATTTCCCCTGGGTCACATCGGCAGAGACCCTGGGGTTTTTTCGCTTCCTCTGCAGCGTGGGTCACTTGCTGGTTTAATCTTGAATAAATGGTGGACACCCTGTAATCTTTAATCATGGTTTGAGGAGTTCAGTAACTCAGCCAGCGGCTAGGGGTCTGTTACAGGAGTGGGTGGGTGAGGTTTTGTGGCCTGCGAGGTGCAGGTCGTCAGATTAGATGACCATGTTGGTCCCTTCTGGGCATACAAGTCTGTCACCAAAGTCCAACCAGGCAAGGCTGGCCATAGGCCTGAGGATGGGCAGGGCTGGGCAGGCCCATCTGTGGTAGGCAAGGCCCCGGGCTGGGTGCAGCGGCCATAGCCCAGGACCAGGCAGGCTTGTCTGTGGCAGGCAGGGTGTAAGGCTGGGCAGGCCCATCTGTAGAACGCAGGACCATGGCCCAGGGCCGGGCAGGGCTGCATGCAGTGGGCAGGGCCCAGAGCCGGGCAGGGCTGCGTGCAGTGGGCAGGGCCCAGGGCCGGGCAGGGCTGCGTGCAGTGGGCAGGGCCAAGGCCAGGCTGGGCTCCATGCAGTGGGCAGGGCCCAGAGCCAGGCAGGGCTGCGTGCAGTGGGAAGGGCCAAGGCCAGGCAGGGCTGTGTAGTATAGGAAGGGTCAGGCTGGGCTGCATGCAGTGGGCAGGGCCCAGAGCCGGGCAGGGCTGCATTCAGTGGGCAGGGCCCAGGGCCGGGCAGGGCTGCGTGCAGTGGGCAGGGCCCAGTGCCGGGCAGGGCTGCGTGCAGTGGGCAGGGCCCAGAGCCGGGCAGGGCTGCGTGCAGTGGGCAGGGCCCAGAGCCGGGCAGGGCTGCGTGCAGTGGGCAGGGCCCAGGGCCGGGCAGGGCTGCGTGCAGTGGGCAGGGCCCAGAGCCGGGCAGGGCTGCGTGCAGTGGGCAGGGCCCAGGGCCGGGCAGGGCTGCGTGCAGTGGGCAGGGCCCAGAGCCGGGCAGGGCTGCGTGCAGTGGGCAGGGCCCAGGGCCGGGCAGGGCTGCGTGCAGTGGGCAGGGCCCAGAGCCGGGCAGGGCTGCGTGCAGTGGGCAGGGCCAAGGCCAGGCAGGGCTGTGTAGTATAGGAAGGGTCAGGCTGGGCTGCATGCAGTGGGCAGGGCCCAGAGTCGGGCAGGGCTGCATTCAGTGGGCAGGGCCCAGGGCCGGGCAGGGCTGCGTGCGGTGGGCAGGGCCCAGGGCCGGGCAGGGCTGCGTGCAGTGGGCAGGGCCCAGGGCCGGGTAGGGCTGCGTGCAGTGGGCAGGGCTCAGAGCCGGGCAGGGCTGCGTGCAGTGGGCAGGGCCCAGGGCCGGGCAGGGCTGCGTGCAGTGGGCAGGGCCCAGAGCCGGGCAGGGCTGTGTGCAGTGGGCAGGGCCAAGGCCAGGCAGGGCTGTGTAGTATAGGAAGGGTCAGGCTGGGTTGCATGCAGTGGGCAGGGCCCAGAGCCGGGCAGGGCTGCGTGCAGTGGGCAGGGCCCAGGGCCGGGCAGGGCTGTGTGCAGTGGGCAGGGCCAAGGCCAGGCTGGGCTCCATGCAGTGGGCAGGGCCCAGAGCCAGGCAGGGCTGCGTGCAGTGGGAAGGGCCAAGGCCAGGCAGGGCTGTGTAGTATAGGAAGGGTCAGGCTGGGCTGCATGCAGTGGGCAGGGCCCAGAGCCGGGCAGGGCTGCGTGCAGTGGGCAGGGCCCAGGGCCCGGCAGGGCTGCGTGCAGTGGGCAGGGCCCAGGGCCGGGCAGGGCTGTGTGCAGTGGGCAGGGCCAAGGCCAGGCTGGGCTCCATGCAGTGGGCAGGGCCCAGAGCCAGGCAGGGCTGCGTGCAGTGGGAAGGGCCAAGGCCAGGCAGGGCTGTGTAGTATAGGAAGGGTCAGGCTGGGCTGCATGCAGTGGGCAGGGCCCAGAGCCGGGCAGGGCTGCGTGCAGTGGGCAGGGCCCAGGGCCGGGCAGGGCTGCGTGCAGTGGGCAGGGCCCAGGGCCGGGCAGGACTGCGTGCAGTGGGCAGGGCCCAGAGCCGGGCAGGGCTACGTGCAGTGGGCAGGGCCCAGGGCCGGGCAGGGCTGCGTGCAGTGGGCAGGGCCCAGAGCCGGGCAGGGCTGCGTGCAGTGGGCAGGGCCCAGAGCCGGGCAGGGCTGCGTGCAGTGGGCAGGGCCCAGGGCCGGGCAGGGCTGCGTGCAGTGGGCAGGGCCCAGAGCCGGGCAGGGCTGCGTGCAGTGGGCAGGGCCCAGGGCCGGGCAGGGCTGCGTGCAGTGGGCAGGGCCCAGGGCCGGGCAGGGCTGCGTGCAGTGGGCAGGGCCCAGGGCCGGGCAGGGCTGCGTGCAGTGGGCAGGGCCCAGAGCCGGGCAGGGCTGCGTGCAGTGGGCAGGGCCAAGGCCAGGCAGGGCTGTGTAGTATAGGAAGGGTCAGGCTGGGCTGCATGCAGTGGGCAGGGCCCAGAGCCGGGCAGGGCTGCGTTCAGTGGGCAGGGCCCAGGGCCGGGCAGGGCTGCGTGCGGTGGGCAGGGCCCAGGGCCGGGCAGGGCTGCGTGCAGTGGGCAGGGCCCAGGGCCGGGCAGGGCTGCGTGCAGTGGGCAGGGCCCAGGGCCGGGCAGGGCTGCGTGCAGTGGGCAGGGCCCAGAGCCGGGCAGGGCTGCGTGCAGTGGGCAGGGCCCAGAGCCGGGCAGGGCTGCGTGCAAGGCTCTATGCTGTTGCTGCACTGAGCTATATGAGATGTTCACACACCCTGTTGCTGGTGAGCGTTCTAGGTAGTAACTGCAGTCAGCTTCCATCCCCAGTGGGATCTGACAGTTCTAGGATCTGCCCCTCCCCAGTGCCTTGGCCCCTGTATGGGTCTGAGATATGTCAGTCATTTGTTTCAGTGCTCCCCAGACGAACAGACCCGATCTAGCTGAGCCCCAAACTCCAGTGCTGGGAGAGGAGGTGCCAGGAGCTCAGCACCCACGGGGTGATGCCCCAATCTCTGCTGAGCTGTGGGATCTCGCTGCTCCCCAGGGCATTCAGGCTGATGTGGCATCTGCAGCAGGCACACTCCAGCGCAGCTGGCCCTTTCTCCCGAGGGCCGTGACCACTTCAGAACCTAGCTGCTCCCTTGGGGTCACGCAGCCCCTGCTGTGTGTGAGATCCAGGCTCCCTAAGGATGGGTCTGAAAGCCTGTTTGGAGATGCTGGCGTGTCAGCTCCGTTTCTTGGGGCTCGTACAGTGAGCACCTTGCAGGCACTGCCACTTGGGGCCAGCGTGACCCTGGTTCCAGGAGCCCCAAGGCAACAATCGCTCCCAGAAACCTGGTTGCACGGAGCCCCCGCCATCCACTGTCCTTCCTGCTCTGCGCTTCCCGTCCATTGTGCTGACACAGCTTTCCCTGCAAGCAGCCTTTGTGCGCACTCACACACACATATTCCTGTGGGCACTGTCAGATCTTATCAGGTTCACCCGCAATGAGGCCTCTGCTTTCAGCTCGGAGCCAGGGTTGTTTTGCCAGCAAATCAGCTGTTGATTGCATTGGTCCTTGCTAGTTGTTTTGATGGCTGCTCAAGTATGTTTTAAGGAGACGGGGAGCAAGGCCCTGGCTTTAGCAAATGGGAACTTTGGGGTTAACTGAGTTTGGTTAACAAGATTTCACTCACTGGGATAGGATCCTAGCACAGAGAGCAGCAGACAGAAGTAGCGCTGGTAGCAGGAGTGATTATTTGGGGCAGCACTGGACAGGACAGGACTGGGGATGTTCAAACAAATCAATTGATAGTAATGCAGTAGATAACCCTTGGTGGCTTCCTGTGGGGTGGATGCTTCTTTTGAAGTACCTGCCCTGGAGCAACTGGGGCTGCACCAGTGTCAAAGCCTGGCAAGTGTGATCAGATCCAGTGGATCATAGCTAAGAAAACCAGATTCAGGACAAACTGCGGAGAAACGGGGCAGACCCACTGCAAACTGTTGGTTATTCTTCCATTAGTAATAAAGTAAATGTCTGTCTCCCCACACTGCTTCCCAAGAAGTCAGAAATGCAGTCTCCTTAGGTATCCCAGCCCTTATTTCACCATCCAGACACTAGACTATATGATGTGTGGTCATTTAAAACCAATTTAATCAAACAAAGATTTCTTCTAATCCCAAGAGATCAGCCACATGGCCAGCTCAATAAATGGTGGATTCTCTGTAACCTGAAGTCTTTACATCATGGTTTGAGGACGTCAGTAACTCAGCCAGAGCCTAGGGGTTTGTCACAGGAGTGGGTGGGTGAGGTTCTGTGGCCTGCAAGGTGCAGGAGATCGGACTAGACGATCATGGTGGTCCTTCTGGCCTTAAACTGTGAGTCTATTAACCTCTGTCATTAGCCACCTGGGCTGAACAGCATGGCAGAGTCAACAAAGACTGAGACAACAACCTTAACTTTGGGGATTTCCTCACATGTTTTCTTACCCTGCCCCCATCCCCCTTTGACACCCAGTAATGTATACAGTGTTGTGTAAGAGACACACAATCCACAGATGGGTAAAAACTGGAAGTGAAATTGTAGAGAAGCGATGCCGGCAAGACCCCACTCGGCGCTGTACCACCCTCCTGTCCCCAGGCTGATGCTCTGTACTGCATTGTATTGCAAAGACCCCACTGGTCTCTGTCTGAAGCTTCAGGTGTTATCTGGGGAAGCTTCAGAGGAGCTGCTTGTAGGGCATGTGCAGAGTCATTCTGCTCAGATCCTCCCTCTCCCAAAGCAGGCTCCATCTGATGGCCTGCCCTGTGCAGATCCATTGCCCTGCATTCAGCATACTGGGAGAACATCTGGTCCTGGGAGAGATGGGGACTGAATTCTACAGGCACAGCCGTCCAGTGATGCTCCGGTGGCTTTGTGCTGAAGAAGCAGGAAGGCAGGGGAAATTATGACTGGTCCTACAGTGAAGTCATGGTAGCGAAAGGAACCTAGCAGAGAAGACTTTGGTTTTACCCCACTGGTTAACCACAAGTCACACTAGCAGCATACGTTACTGCCAGGGGGGCTGTGCACATGCACACTAATCAGACAGCGCTGGCCTAACTGGAATTGCTCCCTCCACAGGAGCTCCTCAGGCTGATTTGATTAAAACCCAGTTATTACAGTAGATGAAATGACCCCCCAGAATAAGCCGGGTATTGCCCCATCCCCAGGACTCAGTATAGGGGGTGCACAGGGGAAGGAGCTTTCCCCTCCACCTGCTGACATTGGTCCCAGAATGGCATTAATAAAGGTATTTCCCACAGTGGATTCTGTGGATCCTCTCCTGTGGCTGGCACAGAAGATAATGACAAGAGGAGAAATTGACCAGCGTGGGGATCGGAAGGGAGTAACATGTCTAACTTCAGGGATGTCTACCAGGAAACACACATGTCCTGGTGCCACAGCTTGGCCGGCCCACTGCGCAGCAAAAATACTGATTGTAATGGACAAGTCCGTGTAAGTCTGAATGTGAGGAAAGCCGACCCTATTTCTCACCGGCAAGGCAAATTCTGAAAGGACTACCCAAGGCCAGGGACATGGTGTACTAGCCACACCCACTGGGGATTTAGGCCAGCATTTGGGCTTCTGGTCAGGCAGGACCAGGATTTGGGTTGGAGGCTGAGGCAGGAGCAGAAGTTGGCTTTGGGCTGATGGCGTCCAAACCATGCAAGATTTTAGAAGTCTCTGGATTGGAATTGAAACAGGCATCTAATCTGGATATAAGTGCGAATAAAAACCATGGAGGCAGGTTTTTATACGATACAGATTAACTAGGGTTTCAAATCAGACCCCCTTCAAATGCTGAGAAATCTGGATTCAGGGTTCCACACTGCACTCCTTGTTCTGAGAAACACACAAAGGGATGTATTTAGACATTCCCAAGCAGTGAGCGCATGAGCTGTCTCGCGCTCTCTCTCTCTCTCACATGCACACACATTGTACACACACACAGCTCCACATGTTCACTCAGCGTGCTTGGTGCGGCACTGCAGCACACGCTGGGTCGCAGTGCCCATGTGGTTCAGACTAGCATGGGCAAGGCAAATGACCTTGGGAGATTGGGAATGTTCCACTGAGGCTCCATATCAAGTTGTCAGTAATGATTTTGAATTAATTTTTCCGAAGATTGTCGAAGGCATTTAGGAGCCTATTGGGATTTTCAAAAGCACCTTCACAGGTTAGGTATCTAACTCCCTTTGAGATCAATAGGCGTTAGGTGCCTAAAATCTTTGAGGAGCAGGCCTTAGGAACTGAAGATTGAAAGGCAATAGGACTTAGGTTCCTAACTTAAGGCACTTCTGAAAATGTTCCCCTCTGAACTCTTCCCCTTAGCCATCCACTCATGGCCACATCTCATTCCATTCAGCCAGCCTTGCTCTGTAGCGTTAGACTGTGGTAGATGCACACTAGAAGCCTGGCTTGATACTTTCAAGTGCTTGGAAATTTTCACATATTCAAGGTAATGAGCTTGGGAACTGTGTGCCATTCCTCTCTAGCAGCTGGTCCAGAGGATAACAACATAGTGCTGCTGGTAGTAATGAGGTTGCTTCTGTAGCTCAAGTGATCAAGGTGTGTTTTGCAATAGTTGTGAAATGGCCATGATGACAGGCAGGAGTGCTGGAAATTCAGGGTCTTTCCCATTCCATCAGGAGCACGGCCCTGTTCTTGTTCTCGTGTTATGCACTGAGTCTCACAAACGTGGCTCCAAACCAGGCCAATCTCAAGGGCAGGAGGCTTAGTCCTGAGAACAGGTTCTTGCTCTCAGTCTAAAGGGAACGCCATCTCATGGAATGTGACATTCGAGGGGCACAGAATCAAATGGTGCAAAAAGGCAAAAGTTACTATCAGTACTTGTAATCCAGCAGCAGCCAGAGACCCGATTGTGCTGGGTTCTGCAGCCAGGGTGAGAGACAGGCCCTGAGCCAAAGACCTCACCATCTAAATGGACAGGGCAGACAAAGGGATGGAGGTCAGCCCGCAGTCCAGTGGCAGAGTCAGGATTAGAACCCAGGTGTCCGGAGTCTCAGGCTGGCACCAGAGCCCACACAGAACGGTCTCAAAGGTGGGCTTGCATGACTGCAGCTGCGATCTTGTTGGATCCCAGCAGCTGCTCAGAGGAGTGTGGGTGCGCTGACTGTGCATTTAGCACAGTACTTTGCAAAGCACAAGCACTAAGCATTATTTTTACTATTGGAGCAGGGGCCTACCCAGAATCCCCTCTGTTATTTTAGCTGAGTCTAGTGTGCACTGGGTCGGGGTGTTTGGAGCTGGGGATTGGGCCCATCTCTGCTCTGATATTTATCAGGATTTCGTTTTCCTCTCTCAAACTAGAAATGTGGTTAATTGAAGAGCTCTGCTTGGAGCAAAAGTGTCACCTAATGGCCAGTTCCTGTAATAGCATAGTACAGCCCATCCCCTTGGGCAGTCCAGGGCTCTATGGATTTAATCCTATTCTGCCATCCTGAATTTCAGTGGATGTCTGTCTCCCAGATCTGTGCAGTGTCCAGCAGCGTCGATGCTTGCTGCTGCTCTGCTCACCCCAAAGTAGTATCGCTTCTAAGCTGACAGGGTGCCGCCTCACAGTCAGGCTGGTGCTGTTGAGTATCTCGAGATTGGGGTGGGCCTGTTGACATCTGGGGAGCCAGGATTACATCCCAGGAGTCTGGTGGAGAGAAGCTAGACACAGTGTGTGTCCCCTTTGCAGTGAGGTCCCAGCCTGGGGATGCAGAATGCAAAGAGAAAAGTGTAGCTGGGCTCTGTTGTGCGGGGGACGGAATGGGACTGGGTTTGATCTAGTGTTTCTCCTGTGCAGGGTCCTCAGAGTGTGCCAAGTGATGCCAGTGGTCAGCCTGCGTTCCGCAATAGCTCCTCTGCAGCCTAGGAGGGGACGACGCTCACCCCAAAGCATGGGCTGAAAGCAGGTTTAGTACTTTTCCTGCCAAAGCACTTCACAAACCACAGTCATGGAGTCCTTGGCTGACTCACCACTGGGTCACCCCAGTTCTAAGCAGGGGCGGCTCCAGGGGCTGCAATTTGCACTGGTATAAGTGAGTGGAGAATCTGGCCTTTCATTTTGTTTTCACTCAGTCAGTTCTCTGAATGAAGTCAAGGAGAATCTGCTAGAGCAAGGACCCCGGTGTTTGGGTCTGGTCTGGATGTATGCAGCACCCCTAAAATTCAGCTACCTCTAGGGTGGAGGGTGGCAAACAACAGCCTGCTGCAGCCTGCACAACAGCGGAGCTAGGGGAAAATATGGCTTTGGGCACCATGGAATGGAACTCTCTGCAATAATAATTTCTTTTCATATCAACCTCCCTCTGTTGAAGTAGCAGGGAGTGGGGTTGTGGTGGTTACAACTCCTGCTCTGTGGGCACTTTCTCATGCCCTCAGAGCAGATGCCTTACCTAGAAAACCACCGTGGGATAAACTTTCAAGAGACTCCATTTTGTCACCTCAAAGGGAGGGGTAGCTGAGCTGACCCTAGCAGGGCTTGAACCTGGGGCTCCAAGGAGTTCAAAATATGGCAGGTACAGTACTTAGTCCTGTAAGCAGGGCCGGTGCAACCACTAGAGTGCCAAGTGGTTGGGAGCACCAAAAAGCACGCTCAGGGGAGGCAGTGGAGTGGAGGTGAGCTGGGGCAGGGGGGGCACAGGGAGCGCCGCCCGCAGCAAGTAACGGGGTGGGGGGGCGCACAGGGGAACTGCTCCCTGCCCCAGCTCACCTCCGTTCTGCCTTCTCCCCTGAGACGCCGCTCCTGCTCTAATTCTCCTCCTCTCCCGGGCTTGCGGCGCCAAACAGCTGATTGGCGCCGCAAGCCTGGGAGGCGGGAGAAGTGGAGTGGCGCCGGCGTGCTCAGGGAGAAGGCGGAGCGGAGGAGAGCTGGGGCGGGGAGTTGCTGCAGGGAGGGTACCGCAGGGCTGGGAGCTGTCGCAAAGGGGAGCTCCCCGGGTGGAGAGGGAGTGGAGGGGAGCCGCAGGACAGGGGCAGAGAGCAGCCGCCGGCCTCCCCGGGCCGGAGGGGCGCTGCAAGGTGGAAGGTTTGCATAGGGCGCAAAATATCCTTGCATTGGCCCTGCCTGTAGGGCACCCTTAGGCTGGGGGGTGGGGGCACCATGGCATCCTGTCAGCCCCACCATGGCCCTGGAGTGATACAGCCACACTGTGCTGAGATGTGCAGTTCCCCCCACTGCTGGCCAAGCTCCATGCAGCTCAACTTTGTGCTGGGCATTGCAGTGCAGGCAGCAGCAGGAACCCATAAAGATCAGGTCTGTTGCATCTATTGCATCATGCAGTTGGGGTTTCAGAAGTCCACTGACTGAAAGTTTGCTAGGTTGGCAGAGAGTTCTGCAGGTCAAGTCAGCAACACCCATCACCAAACTCCCGTCAGGGCTGGAAATGTCAGAGTTGGCTTTGTCCCTCCAGAGAGCTGTGCAGTGCCCCGGGCAGCCTTCCCAGGCCGCTGTGGCCAGGGCATAGGGCAGGGAGTAGTAAGGCCTGTTTCCAGAACTGACGCGTCTGAACCGTGACTTGGGGATGCATGATGGGAGCCCTGCTTTCCTCCTGAGGCTTCCACTCTCCCCTCCCCATTGGGTTCTAGCTGGGCCTGATTCTTCTCTCCCTACCTTAGCATGGAGCCAGTGCAGCTACTCCTGATTTACACCAGGGGGTAAGCGAGAGAGGAGGAAGGGCTGCATGGGGATACTGGAGGCAGAGTTAGGCTCTCGGTCCTAAGGGAGGGCACTGTGAAGTGTCCTGCCAAGCTGTGGCCCTAGAGATGCGTCCATCAATAATAATTAAGGCTACGTTTATGTCACAGAGGTCACGGCATCCGTGACTGCCAGAGACCTCTGTGACATTCTTGGCTTTAGCCCCAGGGGCCAGGACTGGAGCTGGCAGCCAGGGGGGCCCCGGCAGGGTTCCAGTCACGGGCAACAGCCTTGAGCGGGGGGGGGGGAGGGGGAGGGGACCCCGCAGCTCCCAGCCACCACAGTGGTGGGGGAAACCAGGGAGCCGCAGCAGCAAAAGTCACTGACAGGTCACGGCTTCTGGGAATTTTTGTTTATTGCTCATGACCTGTCCGTAACTTTTACTAAAAATAACCATGACAAAAGCTTAGCCTTAACCCATTAATGCCCCCGTTGAGATCCCGGGATGGAAATGCACAGGCAGGAGAGGAGACAGTTAGTAGGCTGACCAGAGAGCTGCTGCAGCCTGTGGAGAAGAGAGCCACGGTGGCGTGGGGAGAGAAAATGACTGGCCTGACCACTCTTGTGGGGAAGAGTCTTGCTGTGACTCCCCAGGGCCTCAACAGGGCCTTTCCCATCTCTGAGACCTGGGACTGCAGCACTGAAGCTCTTCACACCCCATGTGGCCCCCTAAATCCTCTTATGCTAGTTTGTGACACTGGCTCCCCGCCCCAAGAGACATTACCAAGGGCAAGGTTGGAAGGCAGCAGGAGCAGTGTCTAAGGCCCAGGCCTGGGAGCCAGAAGACCATGGCATGTTCTTGACATGCTGCAAGACCAGGGACAAGCCACTTCCCAGCTCTGCGCTCTGTCTCCCCCGCTGCCAAGTGGGACCCTGAGAGCTCTGAGAGCCCGTATGCAACAGCTCTGAGTAGCCTGCAGCACCAGGGGAAATCCCTGCCCCCTTTCACTGCAAGGCCCTGGTGCTGCCCCCTTGCTCAGGAGCAATGCGGGGACTGCAGTGACCTACAGCCATCCTATAGGCCACCTGCAACAGAGCTGGATCTCCCCGCCCGCCCCCCAAAGGATTCACTGGATCTAAAGGTCAGGGAATGTAAAGCAAACCCACTGCCTAAGGACGGCCCAAAAGCAGCAACATGAGACATCAAAGCAAGCCCCAGGGTTTGCACTGGTGTTTGACGAGGAGTCCTCACACAGTGCGTTTCCTGGGCCCTGCACCTGCCGCCTGATGGAATTGCTCTGCAGGGAGCTGTTGATGGGGCAGCAGCTCTGCATCGCCTATCAGGTTGCAAAGGTTATTTGGGGGCTGAATGGCGGCCACTTCATTACCTCCTCCCAGAGAGGGGCCTCCAAGCTGATGCAACTGAGTAGATACTGAAGCAAGGCCAGGCAGCTCCCTGGGCACTGCCTCTGCCTGCCAGGGCCTGACTGTGGCCCCATAGCTTTGAGTTAAAGTTCGGCAGCAGCTGTAGTGGGACAGGCTGTGCACAGAGCCTGGGTACAGCTGCAGTGTCTGCACTGGCGCACTGGGGCCATGTGCAGAGAAGGACAAGATGTGCCACCGGATGTGAAATTAACTGCCCAAGCTGGGATCTGAGTCCTGTGCCCTGAAAGGGAGGGTGCAACACCCACTGTCCCACACTCACTGGAGGAAAGGGGGGAAGATCCCAAGGTAGGATGACCCGCCTGGAATGGACTTAATAGTGCTGATGCAAGGAGAACCCCAGATGGATTTCTCGGGCCAGCTGGAATGGACTTTGGCCAGAACAGCTGGTCACCCTTTCCCTCCATTCCCCACTGTCTCCCCAGGAGCCTGGTGTGGTGTTAACTGGCCATGCTCAGTGGCATACAGGGCCCTTGGTCCTTGCAGCCTGAGCAGTGCCTAGATTGGCAGGGCAGGTATCTCGGAGGAGAGGATGGGGTGCAGAGCTAGACGCCGGCGAGGTCGAGCTCCCTGTCGCAGAGGTGTGGACTAGAAGGCAGCTCAGCTGCCATTTAGTTCCCTATTGAGGAGACAGCAACAGCAGCAAACAAACATCTCATCTGCATATTTGCATATGGAGATCAGACAGCCCTAGATCTGCAGGAGAATCCAGAGGCAGGGACTGGCTTCTGGCTGTTCAGTGGCATTGGGCCAGATCCATCTCTTGCCCTGGCGTAGATCAGGAGGCGCGCCAGTGATGCTAAGGGGCAAGCAAGAGGAGATTCAGACCCTCTGACTCACGCCCCATTGTGCACCGAGTTACCCTGTGTCCTGGGCTGTTCTGAATTTGCCCGTGTGACTGTACACTACTGAGCCATCTCTGAAGGCAGATTTGCTGGGCACCAGGAGTCTGGCTGCAGCCCCACTGAGCGTAAGGTGCCTTCTGCTGCTGCTGAGATCTGTATCAGCCTGAGCTGAAGGCTGCTGCTGGCACCAAAGGATCTGAGCCCTAGCAAGCATGGCCAGCTGAGACCAGTGACAGGCTGGGACCTCGCACAGCCAACTGTACTAGGATTTCTTTTACAATCTGTGAAGTACCACGGGGCTGAGACAAACACTTGGTGGAACCTATTGGGAGCTCCTGTTTCCTCCAGCTGAGTCAATGGCATCTCCTTGTTTCCAGCAGTCCCAGCTTGTATATCTGGGATGCATCCTTGCAGATGCACGCTTCAGAGGTCCCCTGGGCCCAGCTGCCTCACTGACCTTTTATTCGTTAGTGGTTTACCTGTCTTGCTCAGCTCAGCTGAGGAATCACAGGTGCAGTTGATGAGCTCTGAAGAGTCAAAGGCTTGGTGTCAGGACAGACCCCCGTGAAAGTGATGAGGTCGGGGGAAGTAAGGTGGGAAGAGCCAAGTGGGTGCAGGAGCAGCTGTGGGGTGGTAGTGGGCCATTGGCTGGTTGTAAGGTGCTGGCCCAGGAAGGACTAACCATGGGCAGTGTGCGCCAGCCTTCTTGAAACGTAAGATGCCTAAATCAACACCAAGACAGAGCTATTCCCCTGGCAGAGCAGGCTGCCAGTGTCCAGGGCCTTCCCCTTGCCTCTCTTCCCCCATTCCAAGGCTACCATGTCCCCAACTCTCCCACCAGCTACGCACTCTGAGCCCTTTGTAGGGATCTCTTGGGTCTGATAACCAAGAGGGCTGGCTGGCCCCATGTCCCAGCCCCTAGAGGGGCAGACCCCTTGTTACACAGATGAGCATATGGCCTTTGCAGAGAGCGAGAGACTTGTAGGGTAGCAGGGCTGCCAGCATTTCAACCATTTCTTAGAGCTGCTCTAAGAAACGGGCCTTCAAATGCCAGTGGCCCAGTTGCACGACTGAACTGAGCCAGTGTTAGCACCGGGGGGCAGGGATATTTAGTGTGACCAGGGCTTGCCTGTGCTTCCGGGAAGGGAGGCCAGAAGGAGGCACGAGCGGGGCTGGGTGATATGTAACTCATTGATACTCGCCCGCAGGTGGAAAATGTTCAGCCAGTAAAACTAAATAGCCTGGGGAGAATGTACAGCATTGCCCTCACTATGATCCGAGCCAAGGGGAAGGCCTGGGATGGTTGTTTCCTACTTGCCCAGCCCCCAGAGGTTGCAGACAAGGGAGCACAGCCTGTGGCTCTGAGCCAGCCATCCCACCTGCTGGTGCAGCTCCCCTCCCTGCAGAGCAGGCTTGGGGCAGGCATGGTCCTGGAGGATCCCAGTGTGGCTGATTCCCTCAACTGTCCCACCCCAACTTCAGGCTCTTGCTCGGCCTTCCCTCCCTCCCTGGGGACTGATGCTCACAGGCTGGCGTCCAGGGGGAGCGGTGGGTCTGTGACTCACCTCGCTTCTCCAGGCAGTGCAACGGTCCCTCTTTCCAGCCGTGCCTGCACTGGGAGTGTATGGGTGCAGTGCATGAGAAGGACCAGCAAATCTCTCAGTCACACCATGTGATGTCCCCCAGGCCCTGCTGATGGACGAAAGTCCAGGGCTTCTTCAGGGCCTGCGGTGTCTACCAGCCATGGGAAAGGTAGAAATGTCCTGGAACGATGACCTAGTCCAGCTCTGCCCTCTCCTCTCCTTGCTGGAAAGATCACGAAGCACACTGAGGAGTGTCGAGGAGAGGGACTGAGTGCAGCAGGATGATCTCAGCGTCTGCCCCCGGGACCTGACCTCTCCTTCCTAGGAGTCAGAGCCCCAGAGGGGCCCCCAGCTCTGCCCACTGCCCACTGCCCTGTGGCACAGCCTTGGCCAGGAGAAGTATGAAGGTTATTTGATTAGTTACGTTGATTAAGCTGCCCTTGCTGCAGCGGCTGGCACAGCTGGATGCTCAGTCCTCAGGAAGGAGCTGCAGTCCAGCCGCTCAGAGCTCCCTGCACAGTGGGGCTGGGGGTGCCCAGGGCTCTGGCAGCAGCTTGTCCGCCATCTCTCATGACCAGGGATGCAGTAATGACAGGCTGATCTCTGGCATGGATGTAAGGATGCCACTTGGGCACTGTTTCAGAGTAGCCAGCCACATTAGTCTGTATTCGCAAAAAGAAAAGGAGTACTTGTGGCACCTTAGAGACTAACAAATTTATTTGAGCATAAGCTTTCGTGAGCTATAGATGCATCCGATGAAGTGAGCTGTAGCTCACAAAAGCTTATGCTCAAATAAATTTGTTAGTCTCTAAGGTGCCACAAGTCCTCCTTTTCTACTTGGGCACTGAGCGCTCACCTTGGTGAGGATGCTGTCTAACTGGCCATGCAGGTACTAAGGAGGGGCTGGCATTGGCAAACGGGTCCCTCTGTCAGCGGCTCTCAATCTGAGCCTTGCAGACAGCAGGCTGATTCCACCTCAGCTCCCCTGCTAAAGCATGACACAGACGCTCAAAGGACCTACCCCTTTCTCAGTGCTGCGGCTCCCTCGAAGGGAGGGGGAGTGGTTCATGCCAGAGCAAATGGGAGGACGGGGCATGCAATGGGCCTCGCTGTCCTTCTAAAAACTCTTCTCTGCCAGGATGCCTACCACACACTAGACAATGGCTGGGCTGCTGGTGGGCTGAGTCCTGCCCATCACACTGCCTGGCACTGCCCCCTTTTTTTCCTTGGGCTCCCCTCTCCTGTCAGTATCTGCCTGTTAGCCCTTGGAAGGGCCAGGGACCATCTCTCCGGTCTGGATTTGGCACCCTCCAACCCCCTGGGGCCTGGTCCACAGTGGTGATAGTTACTGAATGGGAGTGGAGGTGAGGACCTGGGCTGGGCCGACGAGAGCAGATGTGTCTGTAGGACAATCTTTAATGAGACTCATTCGCCATCAGCTCCCCCGCGCCCCCCCATCTGTGTCTCTAATGCACCATGCTGAGTTGTAGGCAGCCCAGCGACAGCCAGGCAGCTCCCCAGACCCAAGGTGGAGCTCCCCCATTCTGCGGGGAGGAGTTTGAGTCCCAGCACAGGGTCAATGGCTTTGTCCATTGTGTCCTGGGTGAGGGGTACATGGGCAGAGGGGGCTGCTCTGGAATCCTGCTAAGGCAACAGATGAGGAGAGCCGGAGGATGTGGGTGAGCTGTGGGCTGGGTGCTGCATTAGGGATGGGGATGATGCAGGGGGGGATGTACCCACTGAGGGGGTGGGGAGAGCCCTCGAATGGAGCCAGTCTGTGCAGGGAGCCTGGAGTCTGCAGTGGAGGGCGGTTTGTCCCAGAGGCTGGATCAGGCAGGTGTCAGGGAGTCCTAGCCCATTCTCCACCGCTGCAGCTCCAAGGCCGTGTGCTCTTGCCTGCTGGAGCTTTCCCGTCCCCTTGGCAATGGGGAGCTGATCTGCTCAGTCCCAGGCAGGTGGTTCCTAGGGGGAGGTTCCTGCAAACCGGCCCTGGCCTTGGTTTTGTCAAATAGCTGCAGTCTGTCACGGAGCGTGGGGGAGTCAGGGCCCTACACCCTCACTTCCTGCGATTCACCGGGACTCTCCGCCAGCCAGTAACACTGAAGGTTTATTAGACGACAGGAACACAATTCCAAGCAGGGCTTGTAGGTACAACCAGGACCCCTCAGCCAGGTCCCTCTGGGGGGCAAGGAGCTTAGACCCCAGACTTGGGGTTCCCTGAGTCTTCCCAGCCAGCCCAAAACCCCTCCAGCAGGCTCTCTCCCCCTCCCCCCATCTCCTCCTCTAGCCTTTGTCCAGTTTGGAGGTAAAGGAGTTACCTGGCCCCACCCCCCTCCTGGCTCAGGCTACAGGCTCCTCCCCGGCTTGCCCATCCCCAGTGTAGACAGTCCCAGTAGAACTAGACGCCATTCCCGGGTCAATCCTCCCCGCTCCCGGCTGCATCACACAGTCCACAGCCCTAGCGCCAGGCCAGGGCAGGCATCACGTCGGGAGCTCTTCTGCCAGCTCCTCTGCCTTAAACCCAGGCGGGGAGCGGGGTCTGACTGGACAGCACGAGAGCGGGCCCAGCCCCATCAGCCTCCAGCCTGCCAACTCCGAGTGGGCAGGGCCGCAGTGGGGGCCGCTGAGAAAGCAGCTGGCCTCAGTGCGATTCCTGCCAGCCCTGTGTGTTCTTATTCCTTTTGCGTCTGGTACCTAGATCCACAATGAGGGAGGGAGACGGCTGGCAGGTGCTTTACACAAGCAAGGAAGTGCATGTGCAAGGGTATTTTTGTTTAGCGGGTTGTGGGGGGGCTCGGGGGTGTGTGTGTAGGGGTGCTGTGTGTCAGGGGGTGTGGGAGGGCTGTATGTGTGCAGGGCTGTGGGAGGCTCTGGGTGTGTGTAGGGGTGCAGGGTGTGTGTGTAGGGGTGCTGTGTGTCAGGGGGCATGGGAGGGCTGTATGTGTGCAGGGCTGTGGGGGCTCTGGGTGTGTGTAGGGATGCAGGGTGTGTGTGTAGGGGTTGCTGTGTCGGGGCGTGGGAGGGCTGTGTGTGTGTAGGGGGTTGTGGAGGGGCTCTGGGTGTGTGTGTAGGAGGTGCAGGGTTTGTGTGTAGGGGGTGCTGTGTGTCAGGGGGCATGGGAGGGCTGTGTGTGTGAAGGGCTGTGGGGGGGCTCTGGGTGTGTGTAGGGGTACAGGTTGTGTGTGTAGGGGTGCTGTGTGTCAGGGGGCGTGGGAGGGCTGTGTGTGTGCAGGGCTGTGCGGGGGCTCTTGTGTGCATATAGGGGTGCAGGGTGTGTGTGTAGGGAGCCGTGGGGGGCTCTGTGGGTGTGTGGGGCACTCCATCCCCAGGATGGGCTGCAGCAGGACCCCGGCGGGTCACTCCTGTCTTCCTAGCACTGCTTTCTCCACAGCTCACAGCCTGGACCTTCAACCATGTCAAACCAAGTTGGGCTGGAGGCCACGGAAAGAGGGTGGCTGAATCCTGGCTCAGCCGTGGGAGTCCCTTTCTCTGTAGCGTCTGGACTGGGCAGTGCAGGGCTAGGCTGCAGTGGTACTGTCTTGGGGTGTGTGAGCTGAGCCAGGCCTGTGCGTAGGGCTGCTTAGAAAAAGCAGCAAAGTGTGTAGTGGCCCCTCTGTGTGGGACTGACCGGGGGCTGGCCAGGATCCCAGACCCCCCCATCCTTCACGGTGGGACTGGCATTGCACTCAGGCCAGAACCCAACAGCAGAGAGGAGGGGGTTCGACTGTTCTGTTTTTATAATGATGGTGTAGTGTTTGCAGGCTCTGCTCACGGGGCTGTGGTGTGGCTTTGCTTTGCATTACTTTGTGGCTTAGTGCAGGTCTGGGTTGCACAGTTGTACTGTCCTGTGTTGCTGTTCTGTTGCTATGTTGTGTTGGCTTTTTGTCACTGTGCTGTGTTTCAGTGTTGCGATGCAGTGCTGTACTGGTGTTCTGTTCTGTGCTATGCTGGATGGGGTTGTGTTGTGCTGTGTGCTGGTGTTGTGGTTCTCTGTTAGATGGGGTTTTGTTGTGTTATGGCTCTGTTGGGTTGTATTGGATGGGGTTGTGTTGTGGTTCTGTCTTCTGGCTCTGGGTGGGGTTATGTTGTGGTTCTCTGATAAATGGGTTATGTTATGCTGTATTGTGGCTCTGTGCTCTGTTGTGTTGCTGGCTGGGGTTGTGTTGTGCTGTGTTATGGTGTTGTGGCTCTGTGCTGGGTGGGGTTGTGTTGCTGTGATGTTGTGCTGTAATAATTCAGACTGTCTCCTCCCCTTGGCAGGCCCAGGCCGATGGAGAATCGCTTTGTAAGTGCATTTTCCTACCCATTTGCTCCGGAGCTTTACTTGTGTCTGAGAGCCCATCTGTGTGCCCAGCAGGCAGAGAGCTCCCTGGTCAGGCAGGCGGGCAGAGAGAGCTCCCCAGGTGGGCAGGCAGAGAGCTCCCTAGGCGAATGGATAGCTGGGCAGAGAGCTCTCTGGGTGGGTGGGCAGGTGGGCAGAGCGTTCCCCGGTCGGGCAGGCAGGCAGGTAGAGAGCTCCCTGGGCAGGCAGGCAGGTGGGCAAAGAGCTCCCTGGGCGGGCAAGTGGGCAGAGCGTTCCCCGGGCAGGGCGGGCAGGCGGGCAGAGAGCTCCCTGGTCAGGCGGGCAGGTAGACAGAGAGCTCCCTGGGTGGGCAAGTGGGCAGAGCGTTCCCCGGGCAGGGCGGGCAGGCAGAGCGCTCCCCGCGCAGGCAGGCAGATGGGCAGAGCGCTCCCTGGGTGGGGTGGGCAGGTGGGCAGAGCGCTCCCCGGGCAGGCGGGCAGGCAGGTAGAGAGCTCCCCGGGCAGGCGGGTAGCTGGGCAGAGCGCTCCCTGGGCGGGCAGGCGGGCAGAGAGCTCCCTGGTCAGGCGGGCAGGTAGGCAGAGAGCTCCCTGGGCGGGCAAGTGGGCAGAGCGTTCCCCGGGCAGGGCGGGCAGGCAGAGCGCTCCCCGCGCAGGCAGGCAGATGGGCAGAGCGCTCCCTGGGTGGGGTGGGCAGGTGGGCAGAGCGCTCCCCGGGCAGGCGGGCAGGCAGGTAGAGAGCTCCCCGGGCAGGCGGGTAGCTGGGCAGAGCGCTCCCTGGGCGGGCAGGTGGGCAGAGCGCTCCCCGGGTGGGGCGGGCAAGCAGGCAGAGCGCTCCCCGCGCAGGCAGGCAGATAGGCAGAGCGCTCCCTGGGCGGGGAGGGCAGGTGGGCAGAGCGCTCCCCGGGCAGGGAGGGCAGGTGGGCAGAGCACTCCCCGGGCAGGTGGGCAGGTGGGCAGAGCGTTCCCCGGGCGGGGCGGGCAGGCGGGCAGAGAGCTCCCTGGTCAGGCGGGCAGGCAGGCAGAGAGCTCCCCGGGCGGGGAGGGCAGGTGGGCAGAGCACTCCCTGGGTGAGCCACAGGGAGCCAAACACTGAAGACCTTAGCTACTGCATCAGCAAAGCTTTCCCTGGCGGAGCAGTGAGACACTCCTGGCTGCGTGGGGAATGCAGCTGCAGGGCAGGTCGTGTCCCTCATCGGCCCAGGGAAGCCGTGTGGGGGAGGAGAAAGGCACAGTGTGACCCAGATGCATCTGAATGCTTCAGAATCAGCCTCCCTCGGCATGCCCCTCCCTCCCTCCCTCCCTGCCTGGGAACTGCAGCAGCCAGGGAACCTGCTGGCATCAGTCCCCACTGTGGGTTCTGCACTCCAGGGTCAGAGTCAAAGGCCCCCCAGGGCCTCCAGCTCTCACTGGGGGTCTGGGGGCCTGACTGCCAGGATGGTTGTGAGGGGAAATGGGCTTGGTGGGATCTCTGTGTCCACATGGTGCAAAACCACATGTGCTGGATTGCTGTTTGGGACAGGTCCGGCGCTGGACTAGTAGGGGCTGCAGGTCGGGAGTGAGAGGCATCGAAGAGCTGAGCCGAGTTGTGGGAAGCTTGCCCATTTCCTGCCTTGCTGGGCCAGCTCAAGCCCAGCCCAGGAATCATAGAATATCAGGGTTGGAAGGGACCTCAGGAGGTCATCTAGTCCAACCCCCTGCTCAAAGCAGGACCAATCCCCAATTTTTGCCCCAGATCCCTAAATGGCCCCCTCAAGGATTGAACTTGCAACCCTGGGTTTAGCAGGCCAATGCTCAAACCACTGAGCTCTCCCCCACCTCCTTTATGTGGTTAGGCCCAGATTGCAAATCCCTCATGTCTGGTCGGGCAGGCGAGCGTGGCAGCTGTTGGGACAATACTGGGCACCTCTGACTGAGCAGCTCCCCTGGGGCCATTGTCCCACCATGGATAAACCCTCCTCTTCCTCCTAGCAGGGAGCAGGGACCTGGGGTGTGTCTGGGTTTGGTTGTGGGAGCCGAGCTCGCACCGCATTGATCCTTTGGCAGAGAGTGACACAGGGCACCCCCCCACATATTCTGGGGAAACCTCTAATATGTGAGGGGCCTTGCGAGCTCATTCTGATGCCCCCCACTCCTGCCAGGCCTGGCAGCCTCATTCCCAGCAGTGCCTGCCGGGTGCCATGCAGATAGGTGTGGGTACGAGGGACACAAACCAACCCCTGCCACAGCTCTGCTTCCTTCCAGGGTTTGAAGGGGCATGGCTCAGTGGCCTCAGAACAGCTAGGTTGTAGCCTTTCCACTGTCACTGTGGGCCCCTTCAGTGCCTCTGTTTCCCCACCTGTAGTATGGGGTGCTGAGGGCAGAGAGCTGCCCCATGAAGCTAGTTGATGTTTCCAAAGGGCGTTGAAGCTGAGCTGGTGCCTTGCGGGCCGTGATACCCACTAGTGCCAGGCTGGAGAAGCTGATTGAACCCAGGGCTGGATCCCCAGATGCCAATGTCAGTCCCACACCTCCAGATTGATCCTGCTCCCAGACAGACGCTGGCCAGTGATTTACTGTGTGGCTGCCTCCTGCTTGGATCTGGGCAAACCTGGTGCCACAGATTGCTGCAGCGACATCCAGCCCCGAGGGAGCATTCCCCACACTTACCCTACAGAAGGGAGGTGCCTGGGTCTGTCACTGACAGCCCTGGGGGAGGCTTTCTTAGATCACAGAGCCCAGCTGGTGTGCTGAGCCCTGGGGAGAGGTGCCAGGTGTGCCATGGCTCTGGGCCCTGGGGGTGGGGTGCCCAGCTGTGCCATAGCTCTGGGCCCTGGGGGAGGGCTGCCCAATGTGCCGGGGGTCTGGGCCCTGGGGGCGAGGTGCCCAGCGTGCCGTGCATCTGGACCCTGGGGGAGGAATGCCCATTGTGCTGGGGGTCTGGGCCCTGGGGGAGGGGTTCCCAGTGTGCCGTGGGTCTGGGCCCTGGGGGAGGGGCGCCCAGTGCTTAGCCCCCCAGCCTGCACTTTCACCATCATTCACACAGTTAGGGACACACCCAGCTGCAGTCACACGCAGGCTCTCTAGCCGCCAGCCTCCCAGCTTGAGACCCCAGAGCAGTATGTCCTGCCCAGGTCAAATCTGGCCGTATGTGGGTTATAATATCCAGTCTGCCTCTCCCTCACTGTGAAGAGGACCATGCGCACTTGCGAAAACCAAGCTGAGATTTTCCCCAGACACCTTAGTCAAACACACACTGGTTTGATTAAAACATGAAATAAGTTTATTAAATAAAAAAGATAGATTTTAAGTGATTATAAGTGAGAGCAATGCAGATCAAAGCTGATTACCTAGTAAATAAACAAAACCACAAACTGAGCTTAACACACTAGACAGGTAGAATTAGCAAATTCTCACCCTGAATGATAAACTAGCTGGCAGATTCTTAAGGCACAAACGGCCTTGGCTTTGCAGCTTGGTTTTCCCAGGTTTTCATACACAGGCTAGAAATCCCTTAGCCTGAGACCATCACTTCCCCCAGTTCAGCCTTTGTTCCTCAGGTGTTTCCAGGTGAGGTGTTGTAGGGACAGAGAGGTCCCCCCAGGATGTCATTGTCCCCCTTTTATATTTTCTTCCCACTTCCTGGAAAGCTTCTTTGCTGTGACTGCAAGGGATGTGGAGGGGTGCCTGGTGTGCTCTGGTTCTAGGCCCTGCAAGGGCGGGGGGGGGGGGGGAAGTGCCATGACTCTGAGCCCTCGGGGCAGGATGCCCAGCATGCCGTGGGTCTGGGCCCTGGGGGAGGGGTGCCCAGCGTGCCATGCGTCTGGGCCCTAGGGGAGGGGTGCCCAGTGTGCTGGAGGTCTGGGCTCTGGGGGAGGGGCGCCCAGTGTGCCGTGCGTCTGGACCCTCGGGGCGGGGCATCCAGCATGACGTGGGTCTGGGCCCTGGGGGAAGGGTGCCCAGCATGCCGTGCGTCTGGACCCTGGGGGCGGGATGCCCAGCGTACCATGTGTCTGGGCCCTGGGGGAGGGGTGCCCAGTGTGCCGGGGGTCTGGGCCCTGGGGGAGGGGCACCCAGAGTGCCATAGGTCTGGGCCCTGTGGGTGGGATGCCCAGCATGCCATGGGTCTGGGCCCTGGGGGCGGAGTGCCCAGCATGCCGTGCGTCTGGGGGAGGGGTGCCCAGTGTGCCAGAGGTCTGGGCCCTGGGGGAGGGGCACCCAGCATGCCATGGATCTGGGCCCTGGGGGAGGGTGGCAGGGCAGTGGGTGCCCAGGAGTCCCTGCTGATGCTGCACACTGGTGGCCCTGTCGAGGATCTTGGTGACTCTCCTGGCCGGGCCCAATCCTGTGAGTCACTCCCCAGCCTTGGCGCGGGCCCATGGAACCAGCCACAGGTGCTTGGTCTGCTCAGACTCAGCCCTTCGGGCAGGGCCCGGCTCGCTGTGTCTGTGCGGTGTCATGCAGGGACACTGATCACAGCTGGGCTTTCCAGACATGGCTGTAACAGGCGTGAAAATGTGTGTGGTGTCAATCCAGAGTGACTCCCTGACCCCAGTGTGGGCTTGGCTGGCACACATGGGCTCGGAACCCAGCCCATGCTGTGAGACAGACCCTAGTGCAGAGGTGGGCAAACTACGGCCCGCGGGCCACATCTGGCCCGTGGGACCCTCCTGCCCAGCCCCTGAGCCCCTGGCCTGGAAGGCTCGCCACTGGCCCCTCCCCACTGTCCCCCTTCCCCACAGCCTCAGCTCCCTGCGCTGCTGGTGTGATGCTTCAGTTGGGGGGGCTGTGAGTTTCTGGGGCAGTGCAGCTGCAGAGCCCGGCCTGACCTGGTCTCTGTTCTGTGCGGTGAGGGGGCAGGAGAAGGGCGGGTTGGCTAGAGGGCAGGGGAGTTCGAGGGGGTGGGGTGGGTGGATAGGGGTCAGAGCAGTCAGAGGGCAGGGAACAGGGGGGTTGAATGAGGGCAGGAGTCCCGGGGGTGGTCAGGGAGCGGGGGGAGGATGGGGCAGAGGTCCCAGGGGGGCAGTCAGGAAGGAGAGGAGGTGTTTGATGGGGTGATGGGGGCAGTTAGGGGCGGGGGAGTCCAGGAGCAGTCAGGGGACAGGGAGAAGAGGTGGTTGGATGGGACAGGGATCCTGGGGGGGGACATGTCAGGGAGGTGAGAAGCAGGGGGGGTCGGATAGGGGGTGGGGGCTGGGCCACACCTAGCTGTTTGGGGACTCAGTCCAGAGCCTCCCCTAACCGGACCTCCATACAATTTCTGAAAACTGATGCACCCTCAGGCCAAAAAGTTTGCCTGCCCCTGTCCTAGTGGGAGGAAGGGGTGACAGAATGTGGCCCCTGCGTTCAGGGAGCAGGATTGCAAGGCTCACTGGTGCAGGGTCTACATGGCAATTAGAAGGATTTCACTGGATGCAGAGCATGGTAGCACTGCCCCTGTCATTGCTGGTGAGCCTGTCCAGTGATGCCAGCATTGATATTTGCAGGAGGAAGGCAAACACAGCTGGCCAGCCCCTCAGTGGGTCTGAGCAGCAAGGGCTCCCTGCACTGGGATCTGTGGCTCCTGCATGCTGAGAACCAGGCCATGTGGATTCTTTGCTGTGGGTCAGCGAAAATGCACCCCAGAGCTTGGCGCTGCTCTGTTGGGTGCCTCCAGTGAGAGCACCGGTGCCCAGACCAGATGCTCCATGCTGGAGCAGACAATGATGCATGCTGCGATCTGTGGCTCGATGTGCTGCCTGAGAGCTGGGGAGCTGTAATCTGCTTCCCCTCAGGCCATCCAGCAGGCAGGTTTCTCAGGCTGGGGGCTGAGCTGTCACCCTCGTTTTCAGCTGGGCAGAGTTCCCAGTTCAATTCCTCAAAGTTGAAGGGGCCATCTGCTGCAGCTCTACACCTGTGCTGGTGTGAGCCCCTTGTCGCTAGTACCAGCTGCCTGGATAATAATCCAATCTCCTTCGCAGCGAGGCAACTGCTGTTGCTCCTCCTGAGAGTGGCAATTCACTAGCTGTTTCTGCGTGGCCCTGGCCAGGTGTGATGGATGGGGGAATGCAGGTTGCAGTCCACTAGCCAGACGCAAGGTACCAGGTGCAGGAATTGGAGCATCTGTTGCAGTCCATGGAGCAGCTGCACTGTCCACTGGCTGCTTCGGTAGCGTGTTTGTAACTTGTCCAGTCGAGCTTGCTGCTGCTGCACTTTCCTGGGGATCTTCATTAAATGCAAGTGACCTGAAGCCAGCTCCTGACGGACCCCTGCAGCGCCGTGTCTCTCCTGGACGCATTACCAGGCTGCATCTCCCCTCTGATGTGGCGGCTGAGCGACACCTGGTGGTTCCCCAGCCCTACCCTTTCCTCGACTCCTTTGGGATCCCCACTGCTTGCCTCTCTTCTCCTGGCCCCTCCGGCCCTAGCCCAGCTGGAGAGGTCACAGCCATGGGGCCAGCTGTAATATTCGGGTTTCTTCTCTTTCAGGAAGAACCATGGGCCAAGCCAGTGTGTCTCACACACCGTAGAGCTGCCCTGGGTGGGTTCTGCTCCCCCCCACCCCAAGGTAAGAGTCCTCTCCATATCCCCCCACATCACGGCACCTTCCCAAGTCCCCTGGGACACCCAGGTGCGGGTCCCTGCAGCAGTGACCAAGCTGGGGGCCGTGGCTGCAGACAGGCAGGAGGCCTGGAGTCAGGACTCTGAGGTTGCACTCCCAGCCCTGCATCTGACTCGTGTGAGCTTGGGCAAGTCTCTGCCCACTCTGTGCCTCAGTTTCTATTCGTTGGAGGGTCTCGACACTGAGCTGCTGCCTGGGGGCTTTGATTAGTGGATGTGTGTACCTTATGAGGTGCCGTGGGTAGGTCTCTGCAGCCTGGACAGTCTGAGGTGGGTAGCTGCCAGCTCCCCTCTGCACTGGCACAACAGAGCCAAGCTCCCTCTAGCTGGGGTCGCTCTACTCCAGGGCTTGTGCCAGCTCCTGCAGGTGGTGCTGGGGCTGGACACAAGCTGGGCAGGAAGAAAAGGTTGTGTGTTTGCAGGCTTGCATTCCAGTGTCCTGCTGGGGATTTTGTCCCAAGGATACTTTCCCCACTCTGGGTAGGTGTCACGGAGATTGGGGGAGTCAGGACCCTGCGCCCCAACTTCCTGTGATTCACCGTGACTCTCAGCCACCCAGTAGAACAGAAAGTTTTTTAGAGATGACCGGAACATAGTCCAGACCAGAGGTTAGGCATAAACAGGACCCCTTAGTCAGGTCCTTCTGGGGGGGGCTTTCTCCTCTTCCCCAGCCCACTCCAAAAATGAAACCCCCTCCAGCCGACTCCCCCAGCCTCTTCCCAGCTCCTCCTCCAGCCTTTGTCCAGTTTCCCGGGCAGAAGGTGTCACCTGGACCCAACCCCCGTCCTGGCTCAGGTTACAGGCTCAGGTATCGTCCCAGCCAGTGAAGCCACCCCCTGCTATCTCATCACCGATCAGACAGTCCCAGTAAACTCCCCTGCCACATTCCTAGGTCAATCCGCCCCACTCAGTCCCTGCTGCGTCACAATAGGTGAATGCCCCCAAAACACAGTGGGCCAGATTCAGGTCTGGGGTAACCCTGCCAGGGTCAGCAGAGCGACAGGAGAGGGATCTGGCCCAACTTCTTCCTTCTGAAGAGTGCGCTGGTGGGATGCGGGAACTGGCGTTTGGCTGTAATTGTTCATGGGTGCTCTGCAGCTTTGTTATTATAGGGTCATTGGAGAACGTTAGAGCTATACCTGCCAGTTTGTTATTGTAGGGTTGCCCACAATGCATCCTGCCTTGTTATTTTAGGGTCTCTTGTGAATGATGGGCTAGGCGTTCCACTTTGTTACTGTAGGGTCTTTTGTGGACGCTGGGGCTGTGCACGCTGGTTTGTGATTGTGAAGACTGGGGGTGCACCTTCACATGTGCTGCTGTGTCCTGGCGCCACTCTGCTGTGCCAGTACATGGGGTGGCTCGGGGATGCCAAATTAATTCAGGAGTAGTTGGTTTCCCATGGGGCTGAACCTGACTCCAGAAACGCTGCCCAGCCTGGAGCCCCAGAGTGCCTCGTACTCGTGTCAGACCCACACACCACTGGCCAGTGGGGCTCCATGTGTAGTTGAGTCCAGGTCCCTGAGCTGATCTTGAATCCAGCATTGCCTAAGGCTCCCTCCCCTCTCTCCCCACAGCACCCCCACACCACTCCCTAGCTCCCTTTCTTCAGGCTCCTCCTTCCCTCTTCATGCCCAGTGTCATGGAGTGTGGGGGAGTCCGGGGCCTGCACCCCTCTTCCTGGGATTCACTGTGACTCTCAGCTAGCCAGTAAAATGGAAGGTTTATTGGACAATAGGAACACAGTCTAAAACAGAAAAGGAGTACTTGTGGCACCTTAGAGACTAACAAATTTATTAGAGCATAAGCTTTCGTGAGCTACAGCTCACTTCATCGGATGCATTAGTGAGCTGTAGCTCACGAAAGCTTATGCTCTAATAAATTTGTTAGTCTCTAAGGTGCCACAAGTCCTCCTTTTCTTTTTGCGAATACAGACTAACACGGCTGCTACTCTGAAACCAGTCTAAAACAGAGCTTGTTGGTACAACCAGCACCCCTCAGTCAAGTCCTTCTGGGGGAGCAGAGAGCTTAAGACCCCAGCCCTGGGGTTCCCTGCGTTCCACCACCCAGCACCAAACTGAAACTAAACCCCCCCCAGCAGGCTCCCTCCTGCAGCCTTTGTCCACATTCCCAGGCCAGAGGTGCTACCTCCCCCTCCCCTTCCCCCTCTCCCTCCTGGCTCAGGTTACAGGCTCTCAGGTCTCCCATCCGCAGTGAAACTCCCCTGCCACATTCCCGGTCAACACTCCTACCTCCCTGCTGTGTCCCATCTCTCCCCCCTTCGAGACTGAACTGAGTGGGATCACTCTGACCAGTGACCTGGGGAAGTTCAGGGCCCCCTCTCTGGGACAACGCATCCGCTATCATGTTTGCACTTCCCTTCACATGGACTACGTCCATTCATAATCCTGCAGGAGCAGGCTCCACCTCAGGAGTTTGGCGTTGGCTCCTTTCATCTGGTGCAGCCAGGTCAGGGGAGAGTGGTCGGTGTACACGGTGAAGTGTCGCCCGAAGAGATATGGCTCTAGTTTCTTGAGGGCCCACACCATAGCCAGTCACTCCTTCTCGATGGCCGCGTAGTTGCTCACGGGGTAGCAACTTCTTGCTCAGGTACACGATGGGGTGTCTCTCCCCTTTTTCATCCTCCTGCATTAATACTGCCCCCAGTCCCGTGTCTGAGGCATCGGTGAACGCCATAAAGGGCTTGTCAAAGTCTGGGTTTGCCAGAACTGGGCCACTGACCAGAGCCTCCTTCAGCGCCCGGAAAGCCTCCTGGCACTGCTTGGTTCAGACCACCTTGTCTGGCTTTCCCTTCTTGCATAGCTCGGTGATGGGGGTGGCTATGGCGCTAAAGCGGGGCACAAACCTTCGGTAGTATCCTGCCAACCCAGTAAAGGCTTGGACTTATTTAAAACCTTGCCATGGGCACCTTGAATAGGGTCCCACCCACCCCTGTCAGGGTCAGGTAGGTGTTGGGCACCACCCAATCTGGGACCACCACCTCGGGCAGGGCCAGCGTCACCTCCGCACCCGTATCCCAGTATCCATTGACCTTCCTCCCATACCCCTCCAGGGGAACAAGGCCCTCTCTCCGGAGGGACAGTCCCGCGCCCGCCCTGTAAACCGAGAACCCTGAGTCCAGAGCCTCCAGCCCTCTGGCAGAGCTGGTCAGGGGTATTCTTCCCTCCTGAGCAGGTGGTAAGCTGGCAGCCCCTCTTGCCTGGGCCATCTGCCCCTCGTCCAGCTGGGTCCGTACCCAGTTAACCTTGGGTAGGTTGGGTCTGCTCAGTTTGTCCCTGAGCCTGGGGCACTGGGTCCGTACATGGCCTCTCTGGCCACAGTGATAGCAGCTCAGGTCACGTTGGTCCTCTCTAGCGGGTCGGAGGGTCCTGACGCCAGGCGTTCCCCTTGGGAGGGAGTTCTCCATATTTCCCCGCTGGGAGGTCCCATGGTGACTCTCTCTCTGTATCGTGGGGGGGGGGGGCCTGTTCTTTTGGGACTCCTCCCTGCTACCCCCTGACTGACTGTTCACAAACTTGTCAGCCAGCTGCTCTGCGTGCTCTGGGTTCTCTAGCTTTTTGTCCACCAACCATAGCCTCAGGTCGGAGGGGCACTGTTCATACACATGCTCCAGTACAATTAGGTCAAGCAGGTCCTCTTTAGCTTGCGCCCCAGCTGTCCACTTGCGGGCATATCCCTGCATTCGGTTGACCAGTTGTAGGTATGTGACCTCAGGCGTTTTATGCTGACTCCGGAACCTTTTCCGGTACATCTTGGGGGTCAGCTCAAACTCACGGAGCAGGGCCTTTTGAACAGTTTGTAGTCCCCTGCCTCCACCCCTGTCATTCGGCTGTACACCTCCACGGCTTTGGGGTCCAGTAAGGGGGTGAGAAACTGGAGCCTGTCTGTAGGGTCAAGCCTGTGCATTTTGCAGGCATTCTCAAAGGCCGTCAGGAAGCTATCTATGTCCTCCCCCTCCTTACACTGGGCCAGGAAGCACTTATCAAAGCTCCTTGCAGTCTTGGGTCCCCCCTCACTCACCGCAGCCTGGGCCCAACTGCTCCTCAGCCTGGCCAGTTCCAGTTCATGCTGCCTCTGCTTCTCCTTCTCCTCCTGCTCATGCTGGCATTGCCTCTCCTTCTCTTCCCGCTCATGCTAATGCTGCTTTTCATGATCCTCCAGCTCCCTCATTTTCATCTCCCTCTCCCATTCCAGCCACCTCCGCTCCAGGGATGGGGAGCTCCGCCGGGAGGATCCCCTGCTGGCTGCCGGGGTCAGGATGCCCTCGGTATTCGCTGGGCTTCCCCCAACCCCTCCCCCAGGCATAGGTAGGAAGGGTCTCGAGATGTCCTCGGCAGCAGTCTGACCCCTCCCAGCCCAGTCAGGCCCCAGGGGCCACACTGCATCCACCGGGCGGCTTCCCTCAGGGACAGGGATCGGGTCATCCAAGCGATCCCTCTCCTCCAACTGGGCAATCAGCTGTTCCTTGGTGGACCTCCCAATGCGCAGCCCCCTCCGCCTCCACAGCTCCACCAGGTCACTCTTAAGGCATTTAGCAAACATCTCCCTGCTGGCCACTCGCAGGCCTGGGCACCTTTCCATGGTTTCCAGGAAGAACCCCTAGGATGCCAGTCCTTCTTGAGGTCACCACCTCTTTGCCAGGGTCGAGCTGCAGACTCCTCCACCCACCACTCCTCCACTCGCTGCAATCCCCCGGGGGACCCTGTTACTGCAAAAGTCCTTCTCTCTGGTCACACACTCCCAGGGGTTACCCGCCCCTGGAAACCGTCTCTCTCTGAATCTTTAGCACACCTGGTCCCCGTCAATCCCCCTTCGTTTTACTGTTCCCCAGTAACTTACTGCAGGAAGCGCCATTCACGGGGTTCAGTAGATCCCACCTCTGCCACCAGTTGTCATGGAGTGCGGGGGAGTCCAGGGCCTGCACCCCTCTTCCTGGGATTCACTGTGACTCTCAGCCAGCCAGTAAAAAGCAAGGTTTATTGGACAATAGGAACACAGTCTAAAACAGAGCTTGTGGGTACAACCAGCACCCCTCAGTCATGTCCTTCTGGGGGAGCAGGGAGCTTAGACCCCAGCCCTGGGGTTCCCTGCATTCCACCACCCAGCACCAAACTGAAACTAAACTGCTCCTAGCAGGCTCTCTCCTGCAGCCTTTGTCCACATTCCCAGGCCAGAGGTGTTACCTTCCCCCTCCCCCTCCTGCCTCAGGTGACAGGCTCTCAGGTCTCCCATCCCCAGTGAAACTCCCATGCCACATTCCCAGGTCAACATTCCCCCCTCCCTGCTGCATCACACCCAGGCCCTCCCCGATCTGCCCCAGCTGATTCCCCCCCCCCCCCGCAGTATTTGAAAGGGAAATGAGCGCAGGGCAGAGGTGGGAGCCTGCATCTCTGCCTGGTGCTGGGGCCTGCCTAGAGGGCAGAGGGTTCTGGCCCCTGCCAGCCAGCCCTGGACCTGCCCTGTCCCTGCTTCACTAGCCTGGCTCATAGAGTGGGTGCCAGGGCAGGGGGCGAGGATGAGCATCAGAGATGGCACACACCCATCACCAAGCCCAGCTCCTGACAGGGCAGGGTCCCTCCCTTTGGTGCCATGTCCTCAGAGACCCAGGGTGACTGCGGGAGAGCTGTGGACAAGGGCACTGGTCCCTCCTTGTTGACTGAAATGATGCATCAGAGGACATGACCCAGAAGCCCATTGCCCGTTTCTCTGCCACATCATGTTCTAAGCCCCACTCTGCTTTGCTGTCCTCTTACACCCCAAGGTGTTGCCCACTGTGGGCAGGGTCAGTGCCCTGGGAGCCTGCATCTGCCACACCCAGGGTTCTGATCTCTCTGGCTCCTTTTGGGTTAATCGTGGAATGAGGTTTAGGGAGACCTTGTAGCCGGAGTTCTGAGGAAATCCACAGCTGCTTCTGAGGGGTCCAGGCCCAGCCAGTCCTCAGCCTGGATACCCTCGTAAGCCCTGCAGCCACTCGGGTTGGTTTTCTTTGCCTGGCAGGTTTTCATCTGAATACCCTCAGGATGCTAATTGCTCCTGGGTCTGTTTCTCCCCTGGGGCCAGACTCAAAGGGTCTTGAAGCAAATAGAAAGACTCCCATTGACTGTTTAGTGATCGTTTTTTTTCTCCTAGTTTTTCTTTGACTGAGGACTATAGTTACTCTTATGCAATGAGAATTGTCGGGATTGCTTTCAGAAGATCAGTGTCAGGTTTGCTTCCCTCTTAACCACCTGGGCCCACTTCAGCTCTCGGTGATGCTTCAGATCTTGTTGGCAGAGGTTCACAAGGTCTGTCCTCTCTCTCCCCCTGCACTCCTAGTATGGGTTGTCTGGACTTGCTGATTTGAGGCTGTAGGTTAATGTAACATAAGAGTATGTTTTCCAGAATTCTGTGTAAGCTCAAAAGCTTGTCTCCCTCACCAATAGAAGACAGTCCATTAAAAGATATTTCCTCACCCATAAGAACGGCCATAGTGGGTCAGACCAATGGTCGGTCCATCTAGCCCAGTATCCTGTCTGCCGGCAGTGGCTGGTGCCAGATGCCTCAGAGGGAATGAACAGAACAGAACAATTTCAAGTGACCCATCCCCTGTTGTCCAACCCCAGCTTATAGCAGTCAGAGGTTTAGGGAAGCTCAGAGCATGGGGCTGCATCTCTGACTATCCTGGCTAATAGCCATTCATGGACCTATCCTCCAGGAACTTATCTAGCTCTTTTTGGAACCCAGCCATACTTTTGATTTTCACAACATCGCCTGGCAACGGGTTGCACAGGTTGACTGTGCACTGTGTGAGAAGTACTTCCTTATGTTTATTTTAAACCTGGAGCCTATTGATTTTATTGGGTGAGCCCTGGTTCTTGTGTGATGTGAAGGGGTAAACAACACTTCCCTATACACTTTCTCCACCCCAGTCATGATTTTATAGACCTCTATTGTATCCCCCCTCAGTTGTCTCTTTTCTAAGGTGAACAGTCCCAGTCTCTTTAATCTCTCCCCATATGGAAGCTGCTTGATACCCTTAATCATTTTTGTTACCCTTCTCTGAACAGATTTCAGTTCTAATATATCTTCTTCTTTTTTTGAGATGGGGTGACCAGAACCACACACACTATTCAAGATATGGGTGTACCATGGATATATATAATGGTATTATGATATTTTCTATTTTATTATTTATCCCTTTCCTAATGGTTCCTAATATTCTGTTCACTTTTTTAACTGCCGCTGCACATTGAGAGGATGTTTTCATTAGAAACATAGCTAGGTTTGTGATGAGCGGGAGAACCATATGGTGACTTGCCTGCCTGGTGCGAAGGTTGCGGATTTCTCGAGGCATCTAGATAACTTATGTGTAGTGCTGGGGAGGAGCCGGTGGTCGTGGTTCATGTAGGTACCAGTGACGTAGGGAAGGGTAGGAGAGACGTCCTGGAGGTCAAATTTTGGCTGCTAGGAAAGAGACTGAAATCCAGGACCTCTATGGTGGCATTCTCTGAAATGCTTCCAGGTCCATGCGCAGGGCCAGGTAGGCAGGCAGAACTTCAGAGTCTCAATGCGTGGATTAGACGATGGTGCAGAGAGGAGGGGTTTAGATTTATTAGGAACTGGGGAAACTTTTGGGATACGGGGAGCCTATACAGGAAGGATCCAGACTGCTGGCACTTAACATTAAAAAGGTTTTTAAACTAAGAGATGGGGGAAAGCCGATCGCTGCAGAGGAGCACGTGGATTGGACAGAGACTTCTCTGAGAGGAGTGTCTATTGAGAGAGATTCTCTAGGTTTTAGTCAGGAGGAGGGGATGGAAGAGGATAAAGTATGGGCCAGATCAGACGAGAAACAATCACATAAAGAATCTGACACATCAGAGAAGGGCAGACAAATAAACAGTGATAAGATTTTAAAGTGCTTGTACACATATGCTAGAAGTCTAAATAATAAGATGGGTGAACTAGAGTGCCTTGTGTTAAAGGAGGATATTGATATAATAGGCATCACAGAAACCTGGTGGAGTGAGGACAATCAATGGGACACAATCATTCCGGGGTACAAAATATATCAGAAGGACAGAACTGGTCGTGCAGGGGTGGGGAGTGGCACTATATGTGAAAGAAAATGTAGAATAATGAAATAAAAATCTTAAATGAATCCACATGTTTCATAGAATCTCTATGAATAGTAATTCCAGGCTCTAATAAGAATATAACAGTAGGGATCTAGTATCGACCACCTGACCAGGACAGTGATAGTGACGATGAAATGCTAAGGGAGATTAGAGAGGCTATCAAAATAAAAAACTCAATAATAGTGAGGGATTTCAATTATCCCCATATTGACTGGGTACATGTCACCTCAGGAAAGGGGAACTATGCAAAAATGAGGAGGTTAGTTAAACAGAAATTAAAAGGTACAGTGACTAGAGTGAAATCCCTGCAAGCTGCATGGACACTTTTCAAAGACACCGTAATAGAGGCTCAACTTAAATGTATACCCAAAATTTAAAAGCACAGTAAAAGAACTAAAAAAGACCCACCATGGCTTAACAACCATGTAAAAGAAGCAGTGAGAGATAAAAAGGCATCTTCTAAAAAGTGGAAGTCAAATCCTAGGGAGGTAAATAGAAAGGAGCACAAACACTGCCAAATTAAATGTAATAAGAAAAGCCAAAAAGGAGTTTGAAGAACAGCAAGCCAAAAACTCAAAAGGTAATAACAAAATGATTTTTAAGTACATCAGAAGCAGGAAGCCTGCTAAACAACCAGTGGGGCCCTTGGATGATCAAGATACAAAAGGAGCACTTAAAGATGATAAAGTCATCACAGAGAAACTGAATGAATTCTTTGCTTCAGTCTTCATACCTGAGGATGTTAGGGAGATTCCCAAACCTGAGCCATCTTTTGTAGGTGACAGATCTGAGGAATTGTCACAGATCAAAGTGTCACTAGAGGAGGTTTTGGAATTAATTGAGAAACTTAATGGTAACAAGTCACCAGGACCAGATGGCATCACCCAAGAGTTCTGAAAGAACTCAAATGTGAAATTGCAGAACTATTAACTATGGTTTGTAACCTGTTCTTTAAATCAGCTACTGTACCCAATGACAGGAGGATAGCTAATGTAATGCCAATATTTAAGAAGGGCTCTAGAGGTGATCCTGGCAATTACAGACCAGTAAGTCTAATGTCAGTACCAGGCAAATCAGTTGAAACAACAGTAAAGAATAGAATTGTCAGACACATAGAAGAACATAAATTGTTGCGCAAAAGTCAACATGGTTTCTGTAAAAGGAGATTGTGTCTTACTGATCTATTAGAGTTATTTGAGGGAGTCAACAAGCATGTGGACAAGGGGGATCCAGTGGATATAGTGTCCTTAGATTTCCAGAAAGCCTTTGACAAGGTCCCTCACCAAAGGCTCTTACATAAATTAAGTTGTCATGGGATAAGAGGAAGATCCTTTCATGGATTGAGAACTGGTTAAAAGACAGGGAACAAAGGGTAGGAATAAATGGTACATTTTCAGAATGGAGAGGGATAACTGCTGGTGTTCCCCAAGGGTCAGTCGTAGAATGAATCCTATTCAACTTACTCATAAATGATCTGGAGAAAGGGGTAAACAGTGAGGTGGCAAAGTTTGCAGATGATACTAAACTGCTCAAGATAGTTAAGACCAAAGCAGACTGTGAAGAACTTCAAAATGATCTCACAAAACTAAGTGATTGGGCAACAAAATGGCAAATGAAATTTAATGTGGATAAACGTAAAGTAATGCACATTGGAAAAAATAACCCCAACTATACATACAATATGATGGGAGCTAATTTAACTACAACAAATCAGGAGAAAGATCTTGGAGTCATCGTGGATAGTTCTCTGAAGACGTCCAGGCAGTGTGCAGCTGCAGTCAAAAAAGCAAACAGGATGTTAGGAATCATTAAAAAAGGGATAGAGAATAAGACGGAGAATATCTTATTGCCCTTATATAAATCCATGGTATGCCCACATCTTGAATACTGCATACAGATATAGTCCCCTCATCTCAAAAAAGATATACTGGCATTAGAAAAGGTTCAGAAAAGGACAACTAAAATGATTAAGGGTTTGGAATGGGTCCTATATGAGGAGAGATAAAAGAGGCTAGGACTTTTCGGCTTGGAAAAGAGGAGACTAAGTGGGGATATGATAGAGGTATATAAAATCATGAGTGATGTGAAGAAAGTGAATAAGAAAAAGTTATTTACTTGTTCCCATAATATAAGAACTAGGGACCATCAAATGAAATGAATGGGTAGCAGGTTTAAAACAAATAAAAGGAAGTTCTTCTTCACTCAATGCACAGTCAACCTGTGGAACTCCTTGCCTGAGGAGGTTGTGAAGGCTAGGACTATAACAGGGTTTAAAAGAGAACTGGATAAATTAATGGAGGTTAAGTCCATTACTGGCTATTAGCCAGGATGGGTAAGGAATGGTGTCCCTAGCCTCTGTTTGTCAGAGGATGGAGATGGATGCCAGGAGAGAGATCACTAGATCATTACCTGTTAGGTTCACTCCCTCTGGGGCACCTGGCATTGGCCACTGTCAGTAGACAGGATACTGGGCTGGATGGAATAATAGAATATCAGGTTGGAAGGGACCTCAGGAGGTCATGTAGTCCAACTCCCTGCTCAAAGCAGGACCAATCCCCAATTTTTACTCCAGATCACAAGGATTGAACTTACAACCCTGGATTTAGCAGGCCAATGCTCAAACCACTGAGCTATCCCTTCCCCTTTTAGTCTAACCCAGTATGGCCATTCTTATGTTCTTAACTATCCACAATGACTCCAAGATTTCTTTCTTGAGTGGTAACAGCTAATTTAGACCCCATCATTTTATATGTATAGTTGGAATGATTTTTTTCATTGTGCATTACTGTGCATTTATTAACTTTGAATTTTATTTGACATTTTGTTGCCCATTCACAACGTTTTATGAGATCCCTGTGTAACTCTTCACAGTCTGCTTTGGACTTAACTATCTTGAGTAATTTTGTATTGTCTGCAAATTTTGCACCTCACTGTTTACCCATTTTTAGATCATTCATGAATATGTTCAACAGCACAAGTCCCAGTACAGACCTCTGGGGGACAGCACTATTTATCTCTCTCCATTCTGAAAACTGACTTCATTCCTACCCTTTGTTTCCTATCATTTAACCAGTTACTGATCCATGAGAGGGCCTTCCCTCTTATCCTATGACTGCTTTACTGCTAGTTTACTTAGAGCCTTGGTGAGGGACCTTGTCAAAGGCTTTCTGAAAGTTCAGGTACACTGCATCCACCGGATCACCCTTGTGCACATACTTGTTGACCCCTTCAAAGAATTCTAGTGGATTGGTGAGGCATGATTTCCCTTTACAAAAGCCATGTTGACTCTTCCCCAACAAATCGTGTTCATATATGGGTCTGATAATTCTCTTCTTTATTATAGTTTCAGCCAATTTGTGTGGTACTGAAGTTAGTTTACTGGCCTGTAATTGCCAGGGTCAGCTCTAGAACCTTTTTTAAAAATAGGCATCACATTGGCTATTCTCTAGTCATTTGGTAGAGAGTGATTCCTGCCCTTAGGATAGAAGAATCCCAGGCACCGCTACAGACTAGGGACCGAATGGCTAGGCAGCAGTTCTGCAGAAAAGGACCTAGGGGTTACAGTGGATGAGAAGCTGAATATGAGTCAACAGTGTGCCCTTGTTTCCAAGAAGGCTAACGGCATTTTGGGCTGTATAAGTAGGAGCATTGCCAGCAGATCGAAGGATGTGATCATTCCCCTCTATTCGACATTGGTGAGGCCTCATCTGGAGTCCTGTGTCCAGTTTTGGGACCCACACTACAAGAAGGATGTGGAAAAATTGGAAAACGTCCAGCGGAGGGCAACAAAAATGATTAGGGGGCAGGAGCACATGACTTATGAGGAGAGGCTGAGGGAACTGGGATTGTTTAGTCTACGGAAAAGAAGAATGAGGAGGGATTTGATAGCTGTTTTCAACTACCTGAAAGGGGGTTCCAAAGAGGATGGATTTAAACTGTGGTAGCAGATGACAGAATGAGGAATAATGGTCTCAAGTTGCAGTGGGGGAGGTTTAGGTTGGATATTAGGAAAAGCTTTTTCACTAGGAGGGTGCTGAAGCACTGGAATGTGTTTCCTAGGGAGGTGGTGGAATCTTCTTCCTTAGAAGTTTTTAAGGTCAGGCTTGACAAAGTCCTGGCTGGGATGATTTAGTTGGGGATTGGTCCTGCTTTGAGCAGGGGGTTGGACTAGAACCTCCTGAGGTCCCTTCCAACCCTGATATTCTATGATTCTATGATTTAAGTGATAGGTTACAGGCCACTGTTAGTAGTTCTGCAATTTCATATTTGAGTTCCTTCAGAACTCTGGGGTGAATCCCGTCTGGGCCTGGTGACCGATCACTGTTTAATTTATCAATTTGCTCCAAAATCTCCTCTAATGATACCTCAACCTGGGACAGCTCCTCAGATTTGTCACCTAAAAAGAATGGCTCAGGTTTGGGAATCTCCTTCACACCCTCTGCAGTAGAGACTGATGCAAAGAATTGATTTAGTTTCTTCGCAATGGCCTCGTTTTCCTTGAGTGCTCCTTTAGCACCTCAATCGTCCAGTGGCCTCACTGATTGTTTGACAGGGGTCCGGCTTCTGATAGTTCCAAGTATCCCCTCCTATGTGTAGGAAGTTTCCATCCCTCTTGGTTGTCTGAATGTCTTCTCCTTCAAACAGAGAAAAGGAGGAAAAGAGGTTTAGCTCCCAGTCATTTTAGAGTCCTGCATGGCAAGGCCCCCCTGGTCGCTTAGGAAAGGGCAAGCTCTCTGAGACTCCTCTTCGAGTGGTTGCAGATCCCCTCCCCTATGGCAGCAGGAGCTTATTCTGCAGAGCCCGTGTCTGTCCTTCAGCCTCGGCCGACTCTGCTCCTTCTTGTTTTGTTGCTGCTCCAATTTTTCTACTCACTGCACAGGCATTTCTTACCGTTGGATCTTCCAGCCGGTTGCTCAGGAAGTGACGTCAGCTGCTGCTGGATCTGGGGCCCTTCTCTTTCCATTTCTGCCTGGGGGCTAGTTGCACATGGCTTAGGATTCACTACCCTTCTTTGTGTAATGCCGACAGACCCTGGTCACCAGTGAGCAGGATCGAATTGGGAACCTCTGGAGCTTAGTGCATGAGCCTCAACTGCATGAGTTAAAAGCCAACTGTCTGTTAGCTGAGGCTGTAGAGCAGACTCATTAATCTCTCTCTCTAAGTGGTCTCGGTGCTATTTGATGGGACAGGCACCACACCCAGAAAGTGTGTGGGTTACATTTGCAAACGGCAGTTTCTGTCCTTTCTCCTGTCATCCTTGCACCCAGCGCCTCAGTTCGCCACAGTATGCCGCACCGTGTCACTCGGGGTCTGCTCAGCCCTCTTCTCCCTGGACTGCATGGCCACTAGTATGAAGTCTTCCTGGTGATCTCATGTTCTCTATGGGCCCCAGCCCAGTCCACACTCCCCGGGCCTCTGGCTTGGGCCACCCTGCTCTCCCTGGGCCTCTGGCCAGGCCACCCCATGCTCCCTAGGCCCTGGGCCCCCAGCCCCAGACCAGGGTGTCCCACACAACCTGGATTCTGCTGTTGCTTAAGGCTCAGCAACTCAGCAGGACCCGTGGTGCAGGAGGGTTGTTGGGGCTTTTTGGGCAGGGCTGGGTGTGGGAGGAGGCGTAGTCAGGGCAGTTCTGCGTCCTCGGGATGAGCTCCAGCAATGAGAGAGCTCTCCCCTGCTGTCCCCGTCCTGGGCTTTCCCTGCCCCAGCTCAGCTGGTGTCCCCCAATCCCTATGCCTGTCCTAGTTGCCAGCACACTACCCTATAGAAGGGGAGGGCCGTGTGTCTGCTATCCCTCCATTCACCCAGTCCATCGACAGCTCTGTCATTTCCTGGGGAAGATAAAATTCCTGCATCTCCACTCGAGATTATTGTTGGGTTTTTAGAAACCAGGGCTCCTAAAATCCCCTCCCCTCACTTTTCAGTGCCCTTCTAAATGCCCCTGTAGTGTGCAGATCTATGCTGCCTTGCGCTGGCACCCAGACTCTGCCCGCCAGCCCAGAATTGCCCCTGCAAAGCCTGTTACTGCTGGCTGCTGGTCATCTGCCTCTGCCGGTCTGCATGACGAACAGACAAGATACAGCTGGGCAATGTCACTGCCAGCAAGGCATGTGATGGGCACTGTAACCTATGCCAGCTGCCTCCGCTTACCTTGGCACTTGGCATGACAGCCTGGGACATCCCAGCACTAGGGCAGGTGGGGAGGACGACCCCTGTGTGCCACGGGCATGGGCAGCATGCACGGCACAGAGCTCCCTGGCTCCTCCACCTAGGGGCCAGACATGGTGGCCCTTTCTAGGAGCAGCATGGACCCAGGGCAGGCAGGGAGCCTGCCTTAGCCCCATAGCGCCACTGACTGGGAGCCAGCTGAGGTAAGTGCCACACAGCCAGAGCCCGCACCTCGAACCCCCTGCCCCAGGTTGGAACCCCCTCCCGCACCCTAACTCCCTCCCAGATCCTGTACCCCCACCCGCACCTGTGCCCCAGCCCTGAGCCCCCTCCTGGAGCCTGGAGCCTGAACCTTGTCCTGCACTCCAAACCCCTTGGCCCCAGCCTGGAGCCCCCTTCTGCACCCTGATCCTCTCATTTCTGGCCCCACTCCGGAGCCTAGGGGAAGCCCTGAGCCTCTATGCCCCTCCCACCGCGGCACAGTGTGTGGCCTGCAACTGATTTTTTCTGTGGGTCAGTGGCCCCTGATAGAAAGAATGTTCCCCAATCTAGTCTGATCTCCTGTGTGTCACAGGCCCTTAAATTTCACTGTCACCTTATACTGAGCCTCATAACTGGGGTTAGACTAAAACCTTTCAGCCCTCAGGAGACTAAACTGCTGTGACCCACTGGCAGAGCCCAGGAGAGAGCAAGAGGTCACCGGTCACAGAATCACAGAATACCAAGGCTGGAAGGGACCTCAGGAGGTCATCTAGTCCCACTCCCCGCTCAAAGCAGGACCAACCCCCAACTAAATCATCCCAGCCAGGGCCTTGCCAAGCTGGGCCTTAAAAACCTCTAAGGAAGGAGATTCCACCACCTCCCTAGGTAACGCAATGCTCGAGGCCCCAACAATTGCAGGAAATGAATTAGCTGAGACCTACCAAGCTGGTCCCAGTGGGTGATCTGCACCCCATATTGCAGAGGAAGATGACCCCCTTCCCCAGGGTGCTACCAATTTGACCTGGGAGGAAAGTCCTTTATGACCCTGAGACAATGGAGGGACATGGGTTTGCACAGCTAAGGATCCAAGCGTGGTGTGTGCTGAGGAAAGGTGCTGGGGTGAAGACTGGGCACTCACTCTACAAACTTCCTGGCTGCAGATCAAGAGCCCCCAGGCACTCCCTGCCCCAGCCATTGTGCCTCATGAACAACCCTACGAAGCAGGAGTGGAGGGCTCAGACTCTAGGGTCCATTCAGGTCCTAACTGCTGAGGAAGCCTATGAAAATGGGGGCAGCTGAAGGGACATAGATGCTATCCTTCTAGGAACTGCATTGACACCCCCAGCTCATTTCACCTGGGGTTCATCGGATGGAAATGAGTTTTGGTAACAGTCTACAGCAGAGGTGCGCTAACCATGCCCGTGGGCCACATCTGGTCTGTGGGACCATCCTGCCTGGCCCCTGAGCTCCTGTCCCAGGAGACTTGCCCCAAGCCCCCTCCCACTGTTCCCCCTCCCCTGCATCCATGCCACCGCACAGGCAGCAGGGCTGCGAACTCCTGCCCGGCAAGCATGCAGTGGTGGGGGGGTTGGGTAGGGGGTCTTGGGGGCAGTCAGGGGACAGGGAGCAGGGGGTGGTTAGGGGTGGGGAGTCCCAGGGGACAGTCAGGGGACAGGGAGCAGGGGACGGTTGGACCGGGCGGAGGTTCTGGGTTGGTCAGGTGTCGGGGAACAGGGGGTTGGATAGGTCTGGGCAGTTCCGGAGGGACAGGGAGCAGGGGGGCTGGATAGCGGCTGGGGTCCTGGGGGGCAGTTTGGGGAGGGGGGTCTCAGGAGGAAGAAGTCAGGGGACAAGGAGCGGGGGGGTTGGATGGGTCGGGGATTCTGAGGGGGTCAGTCAGGGGGCGGGAAGTGGGACGGGGCAAATAGGGGTGGGGGCCAGGCTGGCTGGGTAGCACAGCCTTCCCTACCTTGCCCTCCATACAGTTTTGCACCTTGATGTGGCCCTCAGGCCAAAAAGTTTGCCCACCCCTGGTCTACAGTACCCAGTGGAACACATTCATGGCTACAGAAAAGAAATGATGATGCTACAAGTCACAAATGCTTCTAGGGAGCCAGGTTTAGAACCTTGGACCTACAGCTCCAAAAATGCAGGCAGCTGACACTTGAACTAAAGGAGACTGGCTATAATAGAGCCATCATTAGTAGATCCATTATCCTTGCAGTGTGGGCTGAGCAACCAGTGCATCACTAGGAGGGTGGTGAAGCACTGGAATGGGTTACCTAGGGAGGTAGTGGAATCTCCTTCCTTTGAAGTTTTTAAGGTCAGGCTGGATAAAGCCTGGGCTGGGATGATTTAGTTGGTGTTAGTCCTGCTTTGAGCAGGGGGTGGGACTAGATGACCTCCTGAAGTCCCTTCCAACCCTGATATTCTATGATTCTATGATTACACACAAAGGCCTGGTCTACACTACAGGGTTAGGTCGAATTTAGCTGCGTTAGGTCGATTTAAAAATGACTGCGTCCACACAACTAACTCCGTTCCGTCGACCTAAAGGGCTCTTAAAATCGACTTCTGTACTCCTCCCCGATGAGGGGAGTAGCACTAAAATAGACCTTGCAGGGTTAAATTTGGGGTATTGTGGACACAAATTGATGGCATTGGCCTCCAGGAGCGATCCCGGAGTGCTCCATTGTGACAGCTCTGGACAGCACTTTGAACTCGGATGCACTAGCCAGGCACACAGGAAAAGCCCCGGGAACTTTCAAATTTCATTTCTGTTTGGTCAGCGTGGTGAACTCAGCAGCACTCAGCAGCACAGGTGACCATGCAGTGCCCCCAGAATCGTAGAGGGTAGAATGTTTCTACGTTCCCCCTGTCATCTCCGTCTTTGAGGTTATCCCAGATTAGAAGGTGAAAAAAATGCTCTCACGATGACATGTTTTCTGAGCTCATGCAGTCCTCCCACACTGATAGGGGACAGCTTAATGCATGGAGGCATTCAATGGCAGAGGCCAGGAAAGAATTAAGTGAGCACGAAGGGCGGAGACAGGATGCGATGCTGAGACGAATGTGGGAGCAAACGGACATGATGAAGCATCTGTTGGAGCTGCAGGAAAGCCAACAAGAGCACAGACTCCCGCTGCATCCACTGTATAATCGCCTCCCCTCCTCCCCATGTTCTATATCCTCCTCACCCAGATGCCCAAGAATGCGGTGGGACCTCCGGGCACCCAGCCACTCCACTCCAGAGGATGGCCCAAGCAACAGAAGGCTGTCATGTTTGATTTTTAATGTGGCTACAATAAGCAATGTGGCCTTGTCCTTCCCTCCTCCCCCACCCCACTCGGGCTACCTTGTCCGTTATCTCATTTTTTAAAAAATTAATAAAGAAACAATGCATGGTTTCAAAATAATAGTTACTTTATTTCAAAGGGGGAGGGTGGTTAGTTTACAGGGAATTAAAATCAACAAAGGGGGTGGGTTTGCATCAAGGAGAAACACACACTACTGTCACACTGAAACCTGGCCAGTCATAAAACTGGTTTTCAAAGCCTCTCTGATGCGCAGCACACCTTGCTGTGCTCTTCTAATAGCCCTGGTGTCTGGCTGCTCAAAATCGGATGTCAGGCGATTTGATTCAACCTTCCACCCCGCCATAAACATCTCCCCCTTACTCTCACAGATATTATGGACCACACATCAAGCAGCAATAACAATGGGAATGTTGGTTGCACTGAGGTCTGACCTAGTCAGCAAACAGCCCCAGCGAGCTTTTAAACGTCCAAAGGCACATTCAACCACCAGTCTGCACTTGCTCAGCCTATAGTTGACCTGCTCCTTACTAGTGTCCAGGCTTCATGAGCCATGGGAGCAAGGGGCAGGCTGGGGTAGGTGTGACTGCGCAGTGCTGCCAGCTGGGAGAGCAGCCTGAGGCAGAAGCCTCCAGCTCACATGTTATTCCAGGCAGGACTGAATCCCCATGAGATGAAAGTTAAAGAAGAGAATGACCTGGAGTCGCTGGTTCCCATTCGGTGCTCTAAGAGGAGGATAGCTATGTCTGTCCAAGAGCCCCTGATCGACTTCACTGAGGTCTGCCAGGAGCACCCAGGAGACGTACAACGGCTATCAGTCCTACTGCACTATCTGCCATGAATGCAAAGAGCTGCTGCTGTGTAGCAATGCAGTACCATATCTGCCAGCAGCATCCAGGAGACGTACAGTGACGGTGAGCTGAGCGGGCTCCATGCTTGCCGTGGTATGGCGTCTGCATGGGTAACCCAGGAAAAAAGGCACGAAACGATTGCCGTTGCTTTCATGGAGGGAGGGAGGGAGGAGGGCCTGACAACATGTACCCCAAACCACCCGCGACAATGTTTTTACCCCATCAGGCATTGGGAGTTTAACCCAGAATTCCAGTGGGCAGCGGAGACTGCGGGAACTGTGGGATAGCTACCCATAGTGCACTGCTCTGTAAGCTGATGCTAGCCATGGTAGTGAGGATGCACTCTGCTGACTTAATGCGCTTAGTGTGGACATACGCAATTGACTGTATAAAATAGTTTCTAAAAATCGACTTCTATAAAATCGACTTAATTTTGTAATGTAGACAAGGCCAAAGTCAAGATGCTGCAATCCTTAATCCTTAATGGGGTGTTGACTCTGAAACCTAGTGGTGTCAGTTTACATGCCAACATTTTTAACTTCTTCTTGCCAATCATTTTAGCAGAACTGTCCAGCTGATGTGCTTGCCTATTGAGAACACTGGTCTAAGTGACAAACTTATTTGATCAAGCCCCCCTTCTTTGCATCTGTACATGTTTACGCTCCACCCCACCCAAGTACATATACCGCCACCCAGCGCTGAAGGCAGAGAGGAGAGCAGCGGCTGCTCTGAAGGCAGCATTGTGCCAGCAGTAGCACAGAAGTAAGGGTGACAATGTGAAAAGCAATATTCATCAGTATCACTTTTCACAGCAGACTTAGCTCCCATTGCCACCTTTACTTCTGTGCTGTTCCCCCTCCCCCCTCCCCAGCTGACAGCAGAACCCCACTGCCTCCTGGTGAGGAATTGGGGGGGGGAGGGGAAGTAGAGCCTGAGCCTGGGTGGTGGGGTTCCAGCTGTCTCCTTTATCCCCACCTCCCTAGTATGCTCAGTCCTTCTGCATGAGCCCAGCCACCCGGGGCTGAGAGCCAGAGTGCTTAAAAAAAAAAGCACATAACTCATGCCACCCTTGCCACATTCCCACGTCTACCTTGCCAAGCCCACCCCCTGGTTTGAGAATCGCTGATTTAGATGGAATGACAGATACTAGGGCAGTTTCTTGCTCTCTGCTTGAAAGAATCATCCCCTCTTAGCCCTCCCCAAATCTTTGACCACCACAGCTCTAACCTGAACCCTTCCCATCCCCAATCCCAGTCCTTCCAACATCACATGCACTAGCTGTTCCAGCTGCCTAACGTGCTTGCAGTCAAGACCAGCCCTGCCCCACCCCCCACTGCTGAGCCCATTGGCCTGTGGCCCTGCTGATCTCATGCCAGGCTGGTACTTGGATGGGAGACCAAGAAAACTTGAAGTTGCTGCAGAGACATAGGTGATGATTCAGTAGAGGGCACTCTTCCCTTTCAGTTAGCTTTGGGTCACTGCCCTGTGCTTATAGCTTCCAAGGCCAGGAGGGACCCTTGTGCCCATCTAGTGTGACCCCAGATAGCCCCAGCCAGAGACCTGCCCACAGTAATCCCTAAGGCAGAGCTTTGAGAATAGTCAGGGATGGAGAATCCATCATGACCCCAGTGAATTGGTCCAATGGTTAATTATTGTCACTGGTAAAAATGTCCACCTTAGTCTGACTGTGTCTAGCTTCAGCTACCAGCCACTGGGTCAGGTCAGACCTGTCTCTGCCAGACTGACGAGCCCCTTATGAAATATTTGTTCCCCACATAAGTACTTACAGGCTGGGATCAAATCACCCCCGAACCTTCTCTTTGTTAGGCTAAATGGATGGAGCTCCGTGAGTCAGTCACTGTTTTCTACCCTTTAATCGTTCCCCTGGTGTTTCTCTGACCCCTCTCCAGTTTATCAGCATCCTCCATGAGCTGTGGCACCAGGACTGGAGCCAGGATGCCAGCAGCAGGCGCCCCAGTGCCAAGCAGAGAGGAAAATGTCATACTAGACATTCCCGTTTAGGCGTTTAGGCGTCCATGGATTGCTTTAGCCCCTTTTAGCCACAGCATCACACTGGCAGCTCATGTTCAGCTGATCAGCCAAGCTCCCCTCAATGTCCTGACCCTCCTAGATCCCCAAACCCCTCCCCCACAATGGCCTGGCCCTCCCAGATCCCCAGACCCGTCCCAATGGCCTGTATGAGAGCCCAGATGCAGGTATGTGGCTCAGTGCAAAGCGGGACCTTGGTGCCAACCAACTGGGCCAGGTCATTGCATGCTCCCTCCCAGCCAGGTTTTAAAGGGCCAGGGAGACAATGGCCATTTGGGTGCTGGGACCTTTGTAGAAGTTGGGGGGCCAAGGTCAAAGTAGTGGAGGAATTAATACTTAAATATTCCACAGAGAGCACATACGTTTCTTTTATTAAAAAGTGGGAGGCCATGGCCCACTGTCCTCCCCCCACTCCCCGTTCCGGCACTGGTGATCATGACCCCAGATTATTTTCAGAGTCACTGCTGCCCGGGATCGAGCCTCCATTCTCTAAGTGTGACCGGCATTCTTTGTTACTAGATATAGACATTTATGTTCAGCCCTGTTAAAGTGCCTGCAGAACCAAAGCACTGAGCACTTGGTATCAAAGATCCCATGGGACTATTCACATAAACTGGATCGTTATTGCTGGTGTCCTGGACACACTGCAGTTGGCAGTAGTAACTACGTTCTTTCTATCTATATTCCTTCAGTTTAATTGGAGGTGGTGTTCTCCTTCCCTGCCTGTCCTAAAATGTTGTGCAGTTTTGTAGAGAGTAGCTGCTGCGTTCCTCCCCAGAGAAGGGTGAAAGGAATCTTGTGTATATCTATATAAAGCACTGTCGGATGTACTGGGATTAACTGCTGCTATTTCTGACATGTGGTATCATGACGCACACGGGCTATATGTGATACCTTGAGTCACTGCAGTTCCTGTGGCTTTGTTCTCTGGCTCCATCTGTCGCAAGCAGCACCAGACTAGCCAGGGGACCTGTATTTCCCTTTCATTTGTGCCAGTGAAACATGTTGGCTCTGGTCGCCATGTCTCACAGGCAGGAAATTCATTTCTGCAGCCTGCTAATTGCTATAATTACCCTCACCTGGCTAATAGCACACAGCTACTGACGGCCACTTCCCTTAAAGAGAATCCAAACAGTTGCTGCCTCTGATTCAAAGTATTCGGAATGACTTATGTTGCAGGGGTGCCCAGAGGTCCCTGCCAAGAGCCAAGGCTCCTTTTGCTGGGCTGTACCCACAGCAAGCCAGTCCCTGCCCCACAGGGCTTCCAATCCACACAGACAGAGGGTGGGAGCAGTGCGGGGACGGGACTTGGGCAGTGACAGCTGGAAATGAAACCCCAGGGTTGTGATGTCCGCCGGGCATTCTCTGTTGTGGCTGCTGGATCCACACTGCATCAGAAACTGGGTCTTGTGGATTCAGTTTCCAGGCCTGCGCTTGAGTGTCCACAGTGCATTGTAAAGCTGGGCTTACAACAGCAGGACCCGGGTCTGAGCCATGTGAACGCATCCACACTGCACTGTGCCGACCTGCTGACTCCAGGTTGCGGCTTGAGCTGTGACCACACTGCGCAAAGGCAGGACTTGGACTCGAGTCGCAGCAGGACTTGCACTCTGACCCTGTGCATCCCCCTGGCTCTCGCTTCCTGAGTTAGACAGATTTGTGTGTGGAGGGGAGGGGGTTTGGCACAAGCCGCAGTCTGAGCCCTGGTTTACAGCACAGTGTAGCTGGGGCGCTCTCTGGCTGTCAGGCCCACATACCCAGCCTGTCCTGCCTTGTCACCCCATCGGGGAGTCCTGTCTGGACTCCACACTCATGGGCAGGATGGCTGCCTGCAGTTCAGGTGCGATTCAAGCCGAGAGGGGAAAGAGATTTTTGTTTAGTTCGGTGAGACCCTCATCACTTCCAGGCTGCGTCGTGGCTGCCAAGCCTTGAGCAGATGCCAGAGTCAACAGAGTGGAGCTCCCCTGACAAAGCAAACACCGCTGGATCCTGAGCTAAGCAGAGACATGGGGTAGCATGAGTCATCACTGATGCTCCGGGCAGCTGGGGACCACAAGACAGGGCAGTGCCAGCCTGGCTCTTACAATTCCAGCCACAGAAAGGCTCCAACAAGCCCAAGTCCCTCGTGTACTGCTGCTTGTGTCAGCCATGCCAGCATGGGACAGGCCACCGTTGGGTGTCATGGGTGGAGACTGAACACAGGACTTCAGATCTGAAAGCATGAGTCTCTACAGCTGGAGCTAATGGCCCAGCTCGCCTAGCAGATGCCAGTAGCAAACGCATAAACCACTGCATGTGGTGCTAGCGCTTGAGAAGGCCGAGAGTTGCACTGGTACCTAGGATGTGCCTTGTCACCTGCCATCAAAGGATCCCAGAGCACTTTGCAAAGGGGGATTGGTCCCTTTATCTGAGAGGGGATACTGAGGCACCGAAAGCTGCATGTCACCCACGTTGCAGAGAGCTGAGACGATGACCTTGGGCTCCTAGCTCCAAGACTCTGGCTGGGGCACTAGAGCATCCTAACTCTCGAGGGGCGGGGGTGGTGGCTCTGGATCAGTGGGGCTGGATGGGTGAGGGAGCACTGGTGGCTGGCTGACCTAGTGCAGTGGTTTTCAAACTTTTTTTCTGGTGATCCAGTTGAAGAAAATTGTTAATGCCCGTGACCCAATGGAGCTGAGGATGAGGGGTTTAGGGTGTGGGAGGGGGTCAGGATTGGGGTGTGGGGGTGAGGGCTGTGGGGTTGGGCCGAGAATGAGTGGTTCAGGGTGTGGGAGGGGGCTCTGGGCAGGGGCAGGGGATTGGGGCGCGGGGTTGGGGCATGGGATTATCTTGGGTGGCTCCCAGTCAGCGACACAGTGAGGATGCTAAGGCAGGCGTCCTGCCTGTCCTGCCACCGCAGACCATGCTGCACCCTGGAAGTGGCCAGCAGCAGGTCCAGCTCCTAGGTGAAGAAACACAAGTGGGTCCATGTGACTCTCCCACACAGGCACTGCCCTCCCCTCCCAGCTCCCATTGGCTGGGAACCAGCCAATGGGAGTGCGGAGCCAGTCCTCGGGGTTGGGGCAGTGCACGGAGCCCCGTGGTCCCCCTGCCTAGGCGCTGGACCTGCTGCTGGCCACTTTCGGGGTATAGCATGGTGTCAGAACAGGTAGGGACTAGCCTGCCTTAGCCGGGCAGCACTGCTGATGGGACCTTCAATGGCCCGGTCGGCGGTGCTGACCAGAGCTGCTGCAACCCAGTGCCTTCCATTCCATGACCTGCAGTTTGAAAACCACTGGCCTAGTGCGTGCTGTTCTCCGGTGCCGAGGGCCGTGGGCGAAAGCAGCCTTGGTCTGCTATTCACATGACACCTGAGCAGTGGTGCTGAGAAAGTTGCCACCCCCATGCCCCGTGACACAGCAGGGAGTGGGGCGGATTTGACCTGGGAATGTTGCAGGGGAGTTTCACTGGGGACGGGAGACTTCCCTTGAGGGAAGATACCTGAGCCTGTAACCTGAGCCAGGAGATGGGTTGGGGCAGGGTGACACCTTCTGCCCGGGAAACTGGACAAAGGCTAGAGGAGGAGCTGGGGGGAGTCTGGGTGAGACAGCTGGAGGGGTTTCCAGTTTTGGGGAGTTGGCTGGGGAAGAGGAGGGAGTCCCAAGGCTTGGGTCTAATCTCCCTGTCCCCCAGAAGGGCCTGACTAAGGGATCCTGTTTATGCCTGCAAGCTCTGGTTTGAACTGTGTTCCTGTCATCTCTAAAAAAGAAAAGGAGTACTTGTGGCACCTTAGAGACTAACAAATTTATTAGAGCATAAGCTTTCGTGAGCTACAGCTCACTTCATCGGATGCATTTGGTGGAAAAAACAGAGGAGAGATTTATATACACACACACAGAGAACATGAAACAATGGGTTTATCATACACACTGTAAGGAGAGTGATCACTTAAGATAAGCCATCACCAACAGCAGGGGGGGGAAGGAGGAAAACCTTTCATGGTGACAAGCAGGTAGGCTAATTCTAATTGGATGAGTCATTACACAAAGTAAAACTATTTCCCCATGGTATTTCTCCCTCCCACCCCACCCCCCACTGTTCCTCTGATATTCTTGTTAACTGCTGGAATTAGCCTACCTGCTTGTCACCATGAAAGGTTTTCCTCCTTCCCCCCCCTGCTGTTGGTGATGGCTTATCTTAAGTGATCACTCTCCTTACAGTGTGTATGATAAACCCATTGTTTCATGTTCTCTGTGTGTGTGTATATAAATCTCTCCTCTGTTTTTTCCACCAAATGCATCCGATGAAGTGAGCTGTAGCTCACGAAAGCTTATGCTCTAATAAATTTGTTAGTCTCTAAGGTGCCACAAGTACTCCTTTTCTTTTTGCGAATACAGACTAACACGGCTGCTACTCTGAAACCTGTCATCTCTAATAAACCTTCTGATCTACTGGCTGGCTGAGAGTCATGGTGAACCGCAGGAAGTGGGGGTGCAGGGCCCTGACTCCCCCTCACTCCATGACAACTGGTGGCACAGATGGGATCTACTGCACCCTGTGTACAGTGCTTCCTGCAGTAAGTGACTGGGGAGTAGTAAACGAAGGGGAATTGACAGGTACCAGGCGTGCTGAAGATTCAGAGAGAAGTGGTTTTGGGGGGCGGAAGAGCTACGCTTAACCCCTGGGAGGGTGTGACCAGCAAGAAGGACTTTTGCAATAATGAGGTTCCCTTGGGCACTACGGTGAGCAGTCTCAGTGGCAGAGGAGTCTGTGGCTTGACCCTGGGAGGGAGGTGGTGACCTGGAGAAAGGCTGGCACCCTAGGGGTTTCTCCTGGAACCTGTGGAGAGCTGCGAGCACATAGGTCTGCAAGTGGCCCGCTGGAAGATGTATAGCACCTTAAGAGCGACCTAGTGGAGCTGTGCAGGCAGAGGGGGCTGCTCATTGGGAGGCTTACCAAAGAACAGCTGATTGCCCAGCTGGAGGAGGAGGATTGCTTGGAGGAACTGATCCCTGTCTCCGAGGGAAGCAGCCTGGCAGATTCAAGGCAGGCCCCAGTGCCTGAACTGGCTGGAAGGGGTCAGACTGCTACTGAGGGCATCCTGAGACCCCTCCTACCTATGCCTAGGGGAGGAGCTGGGAGGAGCCCTGCGAATACCGAGGGCACCCTGACCCTTGCAGCAGGGGATCCTCCTGGTGGAGCTCCCCATGCCTGGAGCTGAGGCGGCTGGAATGGAAGAGGGAGAGGGAGATAAAACTGGTTTAGATTGGATATTAGGAAAAATCTTTTTCACTAGGAGGGCAGAGAAGCACTGGAATGCATTACCTAGGGAGGTGGTGGAATCTACTTCCTTTGAGGTTTTTAAGGTCAGGCTTGACAAAGCCTTGGCTGGGATGATTTAGTTGGGGATTGGTCCTGCTTTGAACAGGGGGTTGGACTAGATGACCTCCTGAGGTCCCTTCCAACCCTGATATTCTATGATTCTATGATCCTATGAGAGAGCTGGAAGATCGAGAGAAGGAGCGAGAGGACCATGAAAGACAGCATCAGCATGAGCTAAAGGAGTGGGAAAAGCAGTGGCAGCATGAGCTGGAGTTGGCCAAGCTGAAAAGCAGTGAGTGATGGGGGAACCAGGATGGCATGGAACTTTGATAAGTGCATCCTGGCCCATTGTAAGGAAGGGGAGGACATAGATGAATTCCTGATTGCCTTTGAGATGGCCTGTGAGTTGCACCAGGTTGCTCCTGCAGACAGGTTCCGGTTTCTCACTCTCTTATTGTACCCCAAAGCCGTGGCGATGTACAGCCGAATGGAAGTGGCAGAGAAAAGGGACTACGAACTATTCAAAAAGGCCCTGCTACACGAGTTTGGGCTGACTCCCGAGATGTACCAGGAAAAGTTCCAGAGTCAGTATAAAACCCCTGAGGTCACATACCTGCAACTGGCAACCCGCATGGAGGGATATGCCCTCAAATGGGCAGATGGGGCCCAGACGAAGGAGGACCTGGTTAAAGTGATGGTACTGGAGCAACTGTATGAGCAGTGCCCATCCAACCTGAGGCTATGATTGGAGGACAAGAAGCCAGAGAACCCGCGACGCGCAGGGCAGCTGGCCGATGAGTTTGTGAACAGCCGGTCAGGGGATTGCAGGGAGGCGTCCCAAAGGATCAGGCCTGCCCTGATGCAGAGAGAGCATCACCATAGGACCTCCGAAAGGGGGAACACATAGAACCCCCTCCAAAGGGGAACATCCGGCATCAGAACCAACCGACCGGCTCGAGGGGACCAACGGGACATGAGCTGCTATCACTGTGGCCAGAGAGGCCATATACAGACCCAGTGCCCCAGGCTCAAGGAAAGACTGAGCAGACCAAACCCGCACAGAGTTAACTGGGTAGGGACCCAGCCGGATGAGGGGCAGCCTTCCCAGACAAGGGGGAGGAGGGCCCCAGACTAGCTCCTCTGGAGGGCTGGATGCTCCGGACTCAGGGTTCTCAGTTTACAGGGTGGGCGTGGGGCTGTCCCTGTAGAGCAAGTGCCTTGTTCTCCCGGAGGTGGATGGGAGGAAGGTCAATGGATACTGGAACATGGGTGCTGAGGTGATGCTGGCCCAGTCTGATGTGGTGGCCCCAGATTGGGTGGTGCCCAACACCTACCAGACCCTGATGGATGTGAGCAGGACCCTATTCAAAGTGACTATGGTGAGGGTATATCTGAAATGGGGGGGCCAAGGAGGGCCCCAAGGATGTGGGGGTGTATCACCGTTTGCCCAATGAGGTGTTGATGGGGGTGACCTGGAGGACTGGCCAAACAATCCCCAGGGCACCCTGGTTGTGACCCATAGCCAGAGCTGGCAAGGGGCACTACGCCCTGATCTCAGGGAGGGTACTTGCCAGAGGCACAGGACCCCACCCCGGTGGGGAGGGAGTGCCCAGGGACACAGCTGAGAGAGGCTGCGGCCTCAGACCCAGCCAGCGAAAGGGAGAAAGGTCCCCACCCCTTCCCCAGCCACTGAGTTCCAGGCAAAGTTACAGAAAGATCTGTCCTTGCGGAAGCTCAGGGACCTGGCCGACCTCAGTGCGGCACAGACCATGGGGAAAGGTTGCCAGGAGAGGTTCCTGTGGGAGAAGGGGTTCCTGTACTGAGAATGGGCTCCCCCAGGGGAAGTGGAGTTGTGGGAGATCCGGAGGCAGCTGGTGATCCCCCAGAAGTATCACTGCAAGCTACTGTACCTGGCCCATAATATCCCCCTCTCGGCAGCAGGGAATCCGGGCACCAGGCAGAGGCTGCTATAGAACTTTTACTGGCCTGGAGTCTTTACCACTGTCTGGCAGTATTGCCGATCCTGTGACCCCTGTCAGAGGGTTGGGAAGGCTCGGGACAAGGGGAAAGCAGCTTTTAGATTCATAGATTCATAGATACTAAGGTCAGAAGGGACCATTCTGATCATCTAGTCCGACCTCCTGCACAGCGCAGGCCACAGAATCTCACCCACCCACTCCTATGAAAAACCTCACCCATGTCTGAGCTATTGAAGTCCTTAAATCATGGTTCAAAGACTTCAAGGAGCAGAGAAGCCTCCCTCAAGTCAACCATGCCCCATGCTACAGAGGAAGGCGAAAAACCTCCAGGGCCTCTCCAATCTGCCCTGGAGGAAAATTCCTTCCCGACCCCAAATATGGCGATCAGCTAAACCAGACAGATACTACAGAAAATTCTTTCCTGGGTAATTCAGATCCCATCCATCTAATATCCCATCTTAGGGGATTAGTCCTATTTACCCTGAATATTTAAAGTTCAATTACTTACCAAAATCACATTATCCCATCATACCACCTCCTCCATAAACTTAGCGAGTAGAATCTTAAAGCCAGATAGATCCTTTGCCCCCACTGCTTCCCTTGGAAGGCTATTCCAAAACTTCACTCCTCTGATGGTTAGAAACCTTCGTCTAATTTCAAGTCTAAACTTCCTGGTGGCCAGTTTATACCCATTTGTTCTTGTGTCCACATTGGTGCTGAGCTGAAATAATTCCTCTCCCTCTCCTGTATTTATCCCTCTGATATATTTATAGAGAGCAATCATATCTCCCCTCAACCTTCTTTTAGTTAGGATAAACAAGCCAAGCTCCTTAAGTCTCCTTTCATAAGACAAGTTTTCCATTCCTCGGATCATCCTAGTAGCCCTTCTCTGTACCTGCTCCAGTTTGAATTCACCCTTTTTAAACATGGGAGACCAGAACTGCACACAGTATTCTAGGTGAGGTCTCACCAGTGCCTTGTATAATGGTACTAAAACCTCCTTATCCCTACTGGAACTACCTCTCCCAAAACCGCATTAGCTTTTTTTCACAGCCATATCACATTGGCAGCTCATAGTCATCCTATGATCAACCAATACTCCAAGGTCCTTCTCTTCTTCCATTACTTCTAATTGATGCGTCCCCAGCTTATAACTAACATTCTTGTTATTAATTCCTAAATGCATAACCTTACACTTCTCACTATTAAATTTCATCCTATTACTATTACTCCAGTTTACAAGGTCATCCAGATCCTCCGGTATAATATCCCGATCCTTCTCTGAATTGGCAATACCTCCCAGCTTTGTATCATCTGCAAACTTTATTAGCACACTCCCACTTTTTGTGCCAAGGTCAGTAATAAAAAGATTAAATAAGATTGGTCCCAAAACCGATCCCTGAGGAACTCCACTGGTAACCTCCCTCCAGCCTGACTGTTCGCCTTTCAGTAGGACCCATTGTAGTCTCCCCTTTAATCAATTCCTTATCCACCTTTTGATGTTCATATTGATCCCTATCTTTTCCAATTTAACTAATAATTCCCCATGTGGCACGATATCAAACGCCTTACTGAAATCTAGGTAAATTAGATCCACTGTGTTTCCTTTATCTAAAAAATCTGTTACTTTCTCAAAGAAGGAGATTAGGTTGGTTTGGCACGATCTACCTTTTGTAAAACCATGTTGTATTTTGTCCCATTTATCATTAACTTCAATGTCCTTAACTAATTTCTCCTTCAAAATTTTTTCCAGGACCTTTCATACTACAGATGTCAAACTAACTGGCCTGTAGTTACCTGGATCACTTTTTTTTTCCTTTCTTAAAAATAGGAACTATATTAGCAATTCTCCAATCATTCGGTACTACTCCTGCGTTTACAGATTCATTAAAAATTCTTGCTAATGGGCTTGCAATTTCAGGTGCCAATTCCTTTAATATTCTTGGATGAAGATTATCTGGACGCCCCGATTTAGTCCCATTAAGCTGTTTGAGTTTCGCTTCTACCTCAGATATGGTAATATCTACCTCCATATCCTCATTCCCATTTGTCATGCTACCATTATCCCTAAGAGCCTCTTTAGCCTTATTAAAGACTGAGGAAAAGTATTTGTTTAGATATTGGGCCATGCCTAGTTTATCTTTAATCTCCACTCCATCCTCAATGTTTAGCGGCCCCACTTCTTCTTTCTTAGTTTTCTTCTTATTTATATGGCTATTCAGCCTTTTACTATTGGTTTTAATTCCCTTTGCAAGGTCCAACTCTACTTGACTTTTAGCCTGTCTCACTTTATCCCTATGTGTTCTGACCTCAGTAAGGTAGCTTTCCTTGCTATTCCCTCCCATCTTCCACTCCCATACTCCCTGTATGCTTTCTGCATCTTCTTAATCACCTCTCTAAGATGATTGCTCATCCAGCTTGGTCTACAACTCCTGCCTATGAATTTTTTCCCCTTTCTTGGGATACAGGCTTCCGATAGCTTCTGCATCTTTGATTTAAAGTAATCCCATGCCTCCTCTACCTTTAGATCCATAAATTCTTCAGTCCAATCCACTTCCCTAACTAATTTCCTTAATTTTTGAAAGTCAGCCGTTTTGAAATCAAAAACTCTAGTTGCAGATTTATTTTTGTTAATCCTTCCATTCAGTTTGAACTGAATTAGCTCATGATCACTTGAACCAAGATTATCCCCTACAACCATTTCTCCTATGAGGTCCTCGCTACTCACCAAAATTAAATCTATAATGGCATCCCCTCTAGTCGGTTCAGCAACTACTCGATGAAGGAATCCATCCGCTATCTCATCTAGGAAAATCTGAGCCCTATTATTATTACTAGCACTGGTCCTCCAGTCTATATCTGGGAAGTTAAAGTCTCCCATGAACATGCAATTTCCATTAGTTTTTACTTTATTAAAAACATTAAAAAGGGCTCTATCCATATCCAAATTAGATCCCGGAGGTCTATAGCACACCCCAAGCACTATTGTAGGAGAGGCTTTACTAGTTATCTTCCCCAATGTAATTTTTGCCCAGATGGACTCTGTCTTATCCATTGCATTGCTTCTTATTTCTTTATATTCTATCTCATCATTGATATACAATGCTACTCCACCACCTTTACCTTTGTTTCTGTCTTTCCTAAAGAGCACATACCCTTCAATACCCGTAGTCCAGTCATGACTACTATTCCACCATGTTTCTGTTATCCCTATAATATCTGGTTTCACTTCCTGCACCAGTAGCTCTAGTTCCTCCATTTTGTTACCTAGGCGCCTCGCATTGCTGTACAAACATCTTAATTTTTGCTGTTTGGCCTCACTCACATTTTGTACCCTATTAGGCACAGTCATTCTACAGCCAGTATAACCTATTAGACTAGTATCCACACTGCCCTCGCTCCTTATATACATTCTCCTACCCACGGCTGTATCCTTTCTTACTTCGTCTTCTCCTCTCTCAATGCTAAAATCTGGTGTGGAGATTACCTGGACATCTCCCAACCATCTCCCCCAAATTCCTAGTTTAAAGCTCTCTTTATCAGTTGTGCCTTTTAGACCTTTGCCCATCATAGAGGAGCCTTTCCAGAAGGTGACTATGAACATAGTGGAGCATCTCAGCAAGACAATCCAGTCAGGGAAGAAATACATTCTGGTGGTGGTAGATTTTGCTACCCTCTACCCCGAGGCAGTGCCCTATCTTCCATTGAAGCAGACACCGTGGCAGATGCGCTGCTGACCATTTTCAGCCGAGAGAGGTTCCCCAAGGAAGTCTTGACAGATCAAGGGTCCAACTTCATGTCGGCCCTGCTCCGGTGCTTGTGGGAGGAATGTGGGGTCCAGCACAACTGGGCATCAGCGCATCACCCCCAGTCCAACGGCCTGGTGGAGAGGTTCAATGGGACACTAAGGATGATGCTGAAAACCTTTATGAACCAGCACTCGCAGGACTGGGACAAATACTTACCTCACCTGCTGTTCGCATACAGGGAAGTGCCCCAGGAGTCTACTGGATTTTCGCCTTTCGAACTGTTATATGGAAGGAGGGTAAGGGGCCCCCTGGACCTGATGAGCGACGAATGGGAGGGGGAGGCCACTCCTGATGGAGAGTGAGTGGTGGAGTATGTCCTGATCTTCCGAGAAAGACTTGCTGAGCTCATGGGCTTGGCCAAGGAGAATCTGTAAGGAAGGAGGTCTAGTATGACCACACGGCACGGGCCTGTGCCTACGCCACCAGGGATCAGGTGATAGTTCTCATCCCCATAAGAAAAAACAAATTACAGGCCGCCTGGGAGGGCCCTTTTAAGGTTGTCAAGCAATTAAATGAGGTAAACTATGTGGTGGAGCTGTCGAACCAGGTGCACCACCGCCAGGTGTACCGTGTGAATATGATGAAGCCATATTATGACAGGGGGATTGTGGTGTTGGCCGTGTGTGGACATTGGGAGGAGCAGGGAGATGACCCTCTAGCAGATCTATTCCCTGAGACAGGAGCTGGCTCCCACCTGGAAACAATTCCCCTCTCTGATTGGCTAACCCCTGCCCAGCAAGCTGAAATCACAGGGGTGCTGCATCTGTACCAACAGCTGTTTTCCAACCAGCCTGGACTCACTAATCTGACTGTCCACTGGATGCAGATGCCAGGCTGAAATCAGCCTTTATCACCCCTCTGGGGCTCTACAAGTTCCTAACCCTGCCTTTCGGCCTCAAGGGAGCGCTGGCCACCTTCCAGCGCCTGGTGGATCAGCTACTGAAGGGGATGGAGAGTTTTGCAGTGGTGTATATTGACGACATCTGTATCTTTAGCCAGACCTGGGAGGACCATGTGTCCCAGGTTAGACAACTGCTGGACGGATTCCAGAAGGCTGGGCTGACTGTAAAAGCAGAGAAGTGCAAGGTGGGGATGGCTGAAGTATCTTACCTGGGCCATCGGGTGGGGAGCAGCCGCCTAAAGCCGGAACCAGCTAAGGTGGAGACGATCTGAGACTGGACAACTCCCCAAACCAAAAAGCAGGCCTAGGCCTTTATTGGCATGGCAGGGTACTATTGGAGATTCATGCCCCACTTTAGAGCCGTAGCCGCTCCCATCACTGGGCTATGCAAGAAGGGAAAGCCAGACAAGGTGGTCTGGACCAAGCAGTGCCAGAAGGCTCTCTGTGCGCTGAAGGAGGCTCTGGTCAGTGGCCCAGTTCTGGCAAACCCAGACTTTGACAAGCCCTTTATGGTGTTCACCAATGCCTCAGACATGGGGCTGGGTGCGGTGTTAATGCAGGAGGATGAAATGTGGGAGAGACACCATATCGTGTATCTGAGCAAGAAGTTGCTACTCTGAGAGCAGAACTACGCGACCATCGAGAAGGAGTGCCTGGCCATGGTGTGGGCCCTTAAGAAACTAGAGCCATATCTCTTTGGGCGACACTTCATCGTGTACACCAACCACTCTCCCCTGACCTGTCTACACCAGATGAAAGGAGCCAATGCCAAGCTCTTGAGGTGGAGCCTGCTCCTGCAGGATTATGACAAGGACATGGTTCTTGCGAAGGGAAGTGCCAACATGATAGTGGATGCATTGTCACGGAGAGGAGGCCCTGAACTTCCCCAGGTCACTGGTCAGAGTGACCCCACTCAGTTCAGTCTTGAAGGGGGGAGAGATGTGATGCAGTAGGGAGTGGGGCGGATTTGACCTGGGAATGTTGCAGGGGAGTTTCATTGGGGATGGGAGACTTCCCTTGAGGGAAGATACCTGAGCCTGAACCTGAGTCAGAAGGGGGGTTAATCATAGAATCATAGAATATCAGGGTGGGAAGGGACCTCAGGAGGTATCTAGTCCAACCCCCTGCTCAAAGCAGGACCAATCCCCAACTAAATCATCCCAGCCAGGGCTTTGTCAAACCTGAGCTTAAAAACCTCTAAGGAAGGAGATTCCACCACCTCCCTAGATTGGGGCAGGGTGACACTTTCGGCCTGGGAAACTGGATAAAGGCTGGAGGAGGAGCTGGGGGGAGGCTGGGTGAAATGGCTGGAGGGGTTTCCAGTTTTTGGGAGTTGGCTGGGGAAGTGGAGGGAGCCCCAAGGCTGGGGTCTAATCTCCCTGCCCCCCAGAAGGGCCTGGCTATGGGATCCTGTTTATGCCTACAACCTCTGGGTTGAACTGTGTTCCTGTCGTCTCTAATAAACCTTCTATTCTACTGGCTGGCTGAGAGTCACGGTGAATCACAGGAAGTGGGGGTGCAGGGCCCTGACTCCCCATCACGCCGTGACACCCCTGCAATACCTTGGGCAGTATTTGAGGATGCAGGGCCAGGGCTCAGCAGAGAGCTTGGCATGGGCTGAGCTGTGCTGCCATCTGTTACAGTGCAGCTCCAGGAGCTGGCAGGAGCAGCCTGAGTTTTCACACACCCAGGCACCAAGGGTGTATCATGGTGGAGATCCCTGGCCGTCCAGGTGATCTGTAACCAACTCCCTGGCTCCTCTGCACAGCCTGGGGCAGGCTGGAACAGCGAGACCTGCCCCTTGGCATGGCTCCCTTCTGCTCCTGCCTCCACGCCCATAAAGTACACATGGAGCCGAGTGCCAATGAATCGCAGCACTGGGAGAGCCACCACTCACCTCCATGCCTCCTGGAATCCCGGGGCTGAGGGGGCGGGGGCTGGCTGCTCCACAAGAGCTCAGAGCAGCCAGGGCTTGTGTGGTGCTTGGGGAAGTGCCCCAGGAGAGCCCGAGCCCGTCAGGATGGCTCGGCCACAGCCCTTCTCCTCTGGTGCGCCAGGGCTGTGCAGGAGCAACGTGGCCAAGTACAGCTGGAACGTGAGTCTGGCTCAAGGGCAGCATCTCGGGCACGCAGTGGCATCAGCACTGGGGACCCTGGGGCCTCCAGCAGCCTCTGCCTGTCCTGGCTGGGCTTTCTCGGGTGGTGCCTAACAGTGACCCCGATCCTTGCCACTGGCTCAGAGGAGCATGCTGTGGCAGGTCTGCAGGCCAGGGCGACAGAAGGGCAGGAGGGGATGCACGCCAAAGTGGGTGGATGGGACTGGGGTGCGGAAGAGGCAGTGAGAAGAGCTGGCCCGGAGGGGGATTGGGTGGGTGGGAGGAGCATCCTTTCCAGTCTAGCTGTTTCATATGAAGTTCAGGGCTCTGTGTTCCAGCCCATCTGCCTGCTCTAGCTGGGAGCCACTGAGCACTCAAGGAGCTCTGAGCCGCCATCAAGACAAGTAATTAAGGGCTATTGCTTGTGTTAGAAGGGAAAGTGGTTAACCCTGCACACCTGGGCGTGAGCAGGGGCCTGTACCTTGTGCGTGCATGTGGGGGTGTGTGTCCAGGAATGTGTGTGAATGAGTTCTCAGGGGTGCACATGGGGGTGGGGGTGTGCGCAGTGTGGCTGTAGGTGTTTGCATGTGGGTGTTTGAGGAGGGTGTCTGTGTGCACATACATGTTGGCAGGTGAGTCTATGTTCAGGAGTGTGTCTAGGTGCACAAGGGCATTTATGGGAGGGAGGGGAGGTTGTGTCTCTGTGTGCGTCTCTCTCTCTCTCTGTGTGTGTGTGGGTTCCTGTACAGGTACATGTGCATGTGTGTGTTTGGCAATGTGCCTGTGTACACAGCTGTATCTCAACACAAGTGAGTGTATGTTTGTAGCTACGGTGGGGGGCTAACCCTGCACATGGGTTTCTCGGTAATTGACGGGGGCCCCTGACCCGTCTAGCAGCTCTGTCCTTTGGCGAGCGAGCTCCCACTGCCCCCACCCCCTGCTAGTGCCCAAAGAGCAGAGCACATCAGGGCTCTCCATGTAACTTGTCTTGGGAAATCCAGCCCATTGTATTCGAACCCCATCAATGGCTCAGACAACTCCCACCTGGGACAGGCCAGAACTGCCCCAACCCTGCAGGCTGAGGGGTGCATGGCCTAAAAGGAGGAGAGCTCTCATCCCCTTTGGGACAAAGGCTGACTGGCTTGAGCAGCGAGTGTTACCCCTGGGTCACATAGCCAGCGCGATTCATTGACTTCCCCGAGATCAGAATCAGCTATGGAGGGAGTCCCCTGGCTGTGGAGTTGTCAGCAGAGGCCTGAGGCCAGCACAGTTAGTGAGGGCAGTGGTGGGGCAGATGTGGGGAGTGAAGGGGACAGGGGCTGGGATCTGGCTGGAATTCAGGCTGTCTCTGAGTCTCATCAGACCTACCCCTAAAGTCCTCCCGCTATCCTAGCCTGCCCCATCTGAGGCCGATGGGGGCAGCCTGACTATCCCATGCAGAGCACTGATGGCTGCCCTATGGCAATGGGGCTCTAGGTCTGCTGGGGTTGCAGGCCAGGGCCAATGTTCCCTCTAATTTTTGACAGGCCATGGGCGCAAAACATTTCTTCTGTGCAAAATGTCATGCTTCTGTGCAAATTTTTGTGTGCAGCGTGTTTCGCTGTGTGCGCGGGGTTTAGGATCTGTGCGCTGTGTTTCACCATGTGCGCAGGGTTTTGCTGTGTGTGCTGTGTTTCGCTGTGTGCGTGGGGTTTTACTGTGTGCGCTGTGTTTCACCGTGTGTGTGGGGTTTCGCTGTGTGCGCGGGGTTTAGGGTCTGTGTGCGCTGTGTGCACTGTGTTTTGCCGTGTGTGCGGGGTTTCGCTGTGTGCGCTGTGTTTCGCCGTGTGCGTGGGGTTTCACTGTGTGGTTTCGCTGTGTGTGCGGGGTTTCGCTGTGTGCGCGGGGTTTAGGATCTGTGTGCACTGTGTTTCGCCATTTGCGCTGTGTTTCGCTGTGTGCGCTGTGTTTTGCCGTGTACGCGGGGTTTCGCTGTGTGCGCGGGGTTTAGGATCTGTGTGTGCTGTGTTTCGCTGTGTGCGCTGTGTGCGTGGGGTTTAGGATCTGTGTGCGCTGGGTTTCGCTGGGTTTCGCTGCGTGTGCGGGGTTTCGCCGTGTGTGCTGTGTTTCGCTGTGTGTGTGGGGTTTCGCCGTGTGCGTGGAGTTTCACTGTGTGGTTTCGCTGTGTGTGCGGGGTTTCGCTGTGTGCGCGGGGTTTAGGATCTGTTTGCACTGTGTTTCGCCATTTGCGCTGTGTTTTGCTGTGTGCGCTGTGTTTTGCCGTGTACGCGGGGTTTCGCTGTGTGCGCGGGATTTAGGATCTGTGTGCGCTGTGTTTCGCTGTGTGCGCTGTGTGCGCGGGGTTTAGGATCTGTGTGCGCTGTGTGCGCGGGGTTTCACTGTGTTTCGCTGTGTGTGCGGGGTTTCGCCGTGTGTGCTGTGTTTCGCCGTGTGTGCTGTGTTTCGCTGTGTGTGCGGGGTTTTGCTGTGTGCGCGGGGTTTCGCTGTGTGTGCGGGGTTTAGGATCTGTGTGCACATGCACACGCGCACAGCTAGGAGGGAACAGTGGTCTTGGCCCTTCACACTGATGCAGGCTGCTTTCTCTCTCTTGCAGACCTCAGAGTTTTTTGAGATGATCGAAAAGATGCAGGTGAGTGGCCTCCCTAGAGCTGGGCCTGTGGCTGGCTGAGCAGAGCAGAAGGAAGGAAGGAAGGTGCAATACACACTATGAGGCATGGGGGGGGAGCACTTGGGCTCTGGTGAGCCAGCCAAGAAGTGGAGGCTGGTTTGGGAGAGCGATTACCAGCGGGACCCTGTTCTGGGCCCATCTCAGCCCAGAGATCTCCCTCACACGCCACCCCCAGCTGGGATGAGAGATCCGTCAGGGCCCGTATGTCAGGCCCTGTGTCCCCTGGGAGAGCCCAGGGCAGGAGCAGCCCTTGGGGCTCAGGGATCAGAGGAGATTGGGCAGGTTGTCAACTTGTATAATTCAGCGGAGGCTGTCGCTATGGTTGGAGCCTAAAGAGCTTTTAACTGAGTTTTTCAGTGTTTCACTGCAGCTGATTCAATACGTGTCCGGAGGGGACGGGGCATGAGTAGGGTCTCCTCTGATGCAGCAGGTTGAGCAGAGCCAGGGAGATGGGGGTGCTGCAAACCCCATGGTGCTTTCTGGAAAGGCTTTTGCACTGGGCTCCCATCTCTCAGGAGCTGTACAGGGTTCCCAGCCACTGCTCGGCCACTGGCCCTCCTTGCTTTTCCTGCCTCGACCTGCCAACCCCCTCACTGCTGACCTGCAGCCCCCTCAGCTATTCTAGTTCTGACAGGCTGCTGGCAGTGGCTAAGTCGTCTAGCAGAAGCATCTGCAGGAGTGGGGCCCAGACTGGGAACCAGGCTCTGCCCAGCTGGTTCAGCATGCGAAGCCAAGCTCTCCAAGTGAGCAGAGCTGAATGGCTTCCTGGGGCTTTGTAGCCCTGGACTTGTCCCTGTCCTGATGTGCTGCACAGACACACAGCAATATGGAGACCCTTGCAGAGGCTGTGCAGCCGCAGTGACAACCAGCTCCCCCACCCCAGCTGTGAGTTCATGCACACGCTCGCAGAGAGCTCCTGCCAGGCGTTGCCACAGGTAGACACAACCCCTGAGTCCCTCCCACAGCCATCGACTCAGAGGAGGGTACAGAGCAGGGACAGCCATGCGGCTGTGACCCACAGCTGCCTGCAGATCTGTGCCAAGCAGGAAGCAGCCCCCACCCGCAAAGCAAACACGCACTCTGGTGCCAGAGCCTGAACTCAGGGCCACCCACTGACTCCCTCTTCCTTGTTGTCTCTTGCAGGGAAGCAGAATGGACGAACAGCGATGCTCCTTCCCACCCCCTCTCAAGGTAGGCCCCAGAGGATGCTGCATGGGGGCAGGGGCATTGGATCTCCCTCCCCCAGCACATTTGGGGTTACCCACTTATGCTGGGATGTCCTCTGCAGTGTTGGATGGGGCCTGCGCTTTGCACCATGCGGCGCGCTGCTGGGCGGCAGCTGGCTCTGACGCCCCTCGCACTCTGTACCGAGTGCGAGCTGCAGCTCAGCACCCACAACCAGAAGGGCTCTGACGAGAGGCAGAGAAGCTGATGTGCCCCTAGCTCTGAGGGCTGCTCAGCAGGAGCTGTACTGGGTTCCTAGCCACTGCACAGCCACCGGCCCTCCTTGCTTTTCCGCCTCGACCTGCCGACCCCTCAGTGTGACCTGCACCCGGCAGTTATTGCAGTTCTGGGATCCGCTCTATACACCGCTCTGCCGACACCCCTCAGTGCTGACCTGCAACCCTTGTCATGGTGTCCCCGGGCGATGCTCTGGAACTGCTCCCTACGAAGCCAGGCAGGACTCTGGGGGAGTCTCCTCTCTGGGAGCAGCCTGTCTGCAGGACACACAGCTCACCCGGCTTCCCCCTTCCTGGTCTGACCTCGGAGCATCCAGCCTCCTCTGCTCCTCCGTGTGCTTCCCACAGCGAGTCCGCCCAGGCAGGGTCCTGGGGAAGCCAGAGGGTCCTCATACACCCTTATCCCACCACCTATATACTTAAGAACTGCATAGGGGACACTGAGGCACCCCCACAATATTCAGAGAAAACATTAACAACAGTCCCAAATTGTCACACCCCCTCAG